>NC_056687.1:78572853-79199444 GCF_018350215.1 Panthera leo
AGACAAAGATATTGAATAGAGAACTTTGTGAGATTACAGATCCCTTGTGAGTCCCTGAGATTAGCTTCCTTGCAAACTTCCACAAACATTTCCACCACACTTCCATCTGGCGTTATGGTAGGGCTTGAGTTTCTGACTCATAGCATTTATCTCACTGTTGTGTACCCACCATTACATCTCTGCCTTTACTCCTGGGCTGTAAGCGACTCTGATCGCTTCTTTTCCATATACATTTTTGAAGAACCCCGTCGAAAAATTAATATCTTGTGGGAGGGGCTCAGTGAACCTCTGCATGTTATAGCCTGCACTTGGCATGCTCATGGTACAGAACAGGCACCGATTACAAGTTCTCAAATGGATGTCCTGCTTGTTTCTCTGTCAGGTCTGAGATTGAAAGGCAAGACTTACTTACATCAGATCCATTGCTGCTGGCACATTCCTCATACCTCATATATGAATGTTCAGTAAATGTAGGCTCAGTAATGAAGCTCTGTGTACGGCATGAATGGTAATATCTTCTGGACACACACATACAAAGACACACATGGAAATGCATGCCACAGAGGTGCCTGGGCGGCTCAGTCCATTGAGCATCCAACTTTGGCTCAGGTCATGAATCATCTTATGGTTCATGAGTTTGAGCTCCATATCAGGCTCAGTGCTATTGTCTGCACAGAGCCCACTTCAGATGATCTGCCCCCCTCTCTCTGCCCCTTTCCCGCTTGTGTTCTCTCAAAAATAAACATGAAAGAAAAAGGAAGGAAGGAAGGAAGGAAGGAAGGAAGGAAGGAAGGAAGGGAAAGAAAGAAAGAAAGAAAGAAAGAAAGAAAGAAAGAAAGAAAGAAAGAAAGAAAGAAAGAAAGAAAAAGAAAGAGAGAGAGAGAGAGAGAGAGAGAAAGAGAGAAAGAGAGAAAGAAAGAAAGAAAGAAAGAAAGAAAGAAAGAAAGAAAAAGAGAGAAATGCCGGAGTCTTTTCTCAGAGAAGCTCATAGTCTAGTGGAACATTGCAGACTTTGGTGATAGAGCCATACTAGGAGAATGTGCACAAATACTGTGGAAACAGAAGGGGGATTAGCAGGGGTGAGTGGAGAGAGGGTTGAGAGTGTGAAAAATTAGAGGTGTAGACAAAGGCGCCTCAGAGCTGACTGCATATTTGAGACAGGCAAGGACATTCCTCTCAGACGTGTGAGGTGTGAAGAGGGGTGTGTTCAAAAGATGGCAGGTAATATGGTGTATTGTAACTGAGATGCCAACTACTCGCCTCCAGCCCACACCCCTTGAGGAACCAGTAACACTCGGTTAAAACCTTCGGTCTCTGACAGGATGAAAGTCTTAAGTCTTCCTCACACCTCCTCTCTGCTGTCACCACACCTCCATCCCTGTTGGGACAACTCCCTCACAGCCAACCCAAATGCAGAATCAGGGCTGGCCCGGGAAGCGTTCCATTGCCCCAGACACTTTGTGAGATTAACAACATCACTACAGACTGAGAGAAGTAATGGAGAGGTGAGTCACATTGCATACAGTCCAACTTTGTACCATTCATCTGTGTCGTCTTTCTTTCCAGGGTAACAACTTCTTCCTTGTGTGTGCTTATTATTTGAAGGATATATATGTTTCATCTACATATCCAAGTCACCCAGGTTCTCCCCTTCAACACCCCAAATAAATGGAGTTCTCCCACGAACATAAACTCTGGAGGTAGTTATTAATATAAATCTGTACATGGATTTGTGAATCGTGGAGGCACTGGCTGGGGATGTACTTGAAAAAGCAGAAGGAAGTCAACCTAGAAGCCAGGAGTCGCTTGTAGTGACTTATCTCAGGGAGTAGCAGAAGTGTCCTACTTTGCAAATAGCCTGACCATGAAGAAGGTAGGGAGGGGACAGAAAAGTGGTAGAATTCTCCTCCTGGGAAGGAGAAGAATTAAGGCTAAAATCACCAGCCTTCCAACCCCCTCCAAAAGAAAGAAAAATATCAGCCTTCAAGGAATTGAGCAGAAAAAAAGCTGTTGGGTCATGACAATGTACTTTAAAGGGGCCCATAACCTCGCAGATATTTTTTTTCCACGTGCAAGTGAAAATGAAAGGAGCAGAGAAATGAAAACAATCAACGAACAGCAACAATTCGGCTTACAGCAGCCTCTTTTCTTCCCTCTGCAAAGGAAATAGGTTCCCTGATTTTGAAGCTGCTGATTCAGAAACTAGATGGTGACAGTGCTTAGCAATTAGAACAGGTCTCTTTCCCATTGATTGGGACATCCCAAAGGAGTGTGTGGATTATGTCACCAGGATTACTACCTACCCACTGTTGGTTTCAGTGCCAAAGAGCCTATGACCAGATGTTCCTGGCTGGGAACTTTAAGGAAGTCGCTCCAAAACCTGGGTTTCCTGCTAGGCCAACTGTGACTTCTCCTGTAAGAGTTTGTGAAATTCAGGGAGAGCCATTCATCCAAATGCTGACAACGGTATTTTTACCCCCCCCCCAAAAAAAACTACATCATTTATTATTTTAACGACATTTTTAACATAATAATTTTTATTAAAGTATGACATGCATTCAAAAAATCATAAATCTGCAGATCAGTGAAGGATCATTAAATAAACACACTCATGTAACATTCATGTAGGTCAAGGTATACCATATTATTGGCACATTGACAGGATTATTTTTCTCAAAGTAAATATTCAGTTGGTTTCATATGATGGAATCCATGACCACTGCCAGACATTTTAGATATCTAACAACACCCTCATTTTACAAATAAGAAACCAGACGTTCAGAGAAGTGACTTACACCTCAGGTCACAAAGCAAGTTAGAGGAAGAGGCGGGGTTTCAGGCTCCTCTTTCCTGGTCTTATTGTCTCCAATTCCTAGGAAGCCTTAGCTGACCTATGAGGAAGAGAAACCTGTTCTTCATGATGACTCCTTTTTCCAAGAGTCTGAGGTTAGCTCTCTCTTGGCTCCATAAAGCCTGTCTCCCTAAAGCTCAAGGAGCTGTCTCAGAGACACTGTTCTAAAGCCCACACAAACCATTATTTCCTCTGCCAGGGGCTCCTGGTATATATCTGACACATGGTAACATATTTGTTAAGTGAATTAACAAAGAGATTTCACAGTACCAACAGATGCTTCTCAAATTCTCCCTCTTCTATATCCACGATCAGACTGGTCATTTTGACCCATGAGACCTCATTTTGCCTGTGAGATGTCCTTTCCCTTTATTCTAAAGTAGTCACTGGTGAGGACCACTAACTGTGTCACATGAGGAACAGTAGAAGGAACTGGAGAAATTTAGTTGAAAAGAAAGAAAATATGGAAGACATCGACCACTCTCAATATCTCCAGATATCTAAAGGATTATCAGAAGGAAAAGAACACATTTCTTCCTTTCGAACCTATAAGCATAAGAAAGATGAAAAATCTCTTGTTTTACATGATCAAGCTTCTCAAAAAAATGGTCCACCATTAAGTGTCTCTACTTAATTTTATCTCATTCATACCTGAATCCCTAGAGATCTGCTTTTCAGTCTCAGCATATCTTTGAAGTACTCTCAACAAAGCTCCTCTGACAGAATCCAATAGATAGATACTTTCCATTCTTTATCTTCCTTGATCTTCTTTTGCACTGTTGATTGTTGATACCATCTTTCTTAAAATTCTTATTGCCTTCTGTCCCTTGGAACTACAGATTCCCAGTGTTCTTTCTACTTGTTTGTTCACTGTGTTTAGTTTCTTTCATGGAGACCCCACCACAGACACAAAACACATACTCATATCTCACAAGCTTATGTTTAACCATAATCAATAGATCTGACTGCCAAATCTGTATCTCCAGTTAGAGCTCTCTCCAAAGATCAAGTCCATCTAAATAACTACCTACTAGACATGTCACCTTTGTTGACTCACAGGTACTTCAAACTCACTTTATCCAAAGATGAACTCATCATCTTCTTACATGCCCCATAAACTTGTTCCTGTTTTTTATTCAAATCTCAGTGAATGAGATCACAGATATAGAGTTGCGCAAAGGCCAGAAAATTGCCTTTCTCTTCTTGCCCAATACTATAGCTCTTGATTCTTCAGTATCTACTGAATTCTTTAGTTTGTTCCACTCCTATTGCCATGGCCTTAGTTCACCTCTTGCAGATCATTATAAATGTCCTCTAACTGGTCTACCTCCAATATTTCTCTCAAATTTATGCAGCATACAGCAGGAAGACTAATCTTTCTGAAATACAAATCAGATTGTGTCACTGGCCACTTACCCTTCAATGCATCTCCACTGTACTCCAAATAAAATATGAATTCCTGAGCATGGTAGGCATGATCTGAACTCCTACTAACCTGTGGAGGCTCATGTCTCACCAAGTCTCTTCCTTCCTTTTTCTTTCTCCATCTTCTTCTCCCATCTTCCTTGCCATACCACAGCACTCATAAACTATGCTTCAGCCATACTACTCTATCTTTAGACTTATAAACCCA
Source organism: Panthera leo (assembly GCF_018350215.1). NCBI lineage: Eukaryota > Metazoa > Chordata > Mammalia > Carnivora > Felidae > Panthera > Panthera leo. Next base: position 78,577,338 of record NC_056687.1, read on the forward strand.
TTAAGCTCCTTCTCATTTCCTTTATTTGATAACTCCCATTGCCCTTCTTGTCTCAACTTAGAAAGCAGCTAGAGGCTTCCCTGACCAATCTTGTCTCATGAGTTGCATGCCTCTCCACTGTTTCCCCATGTAGACCACGTTTATCATTATGACAGTACTTATCACACCATATTACAGCTACCTGTTAATGTGCATGAACTTTCACATCCTTCTCACTAGTACATAAGATCCTTGACAATAGGGACAGGGTTTTCTTACTGCGATATCCTTAGCACCAAGCAGAGCACATAAAAAGCATTCAAGATGTATTAACTAAACAAATGGATCAGTAATAAATATCTGTATTCCAAGGAGCACCCATGATAGAAAATGCAAAGGAAGTTCAGCTTAGAAAGTCTCTTTTCTCAGATATGATGGAATCAGACCTGAAAAGGGAAGATTTGAAAGCCTTTATTCCAAATCAGTCTCAGATTTACTGGTTCCCATAAGCTTAACAGGAATGGCAATTTAGAAATGCAGTTTTCCCTATGCTCTTTAGCCACCATGATCTTTTATCAACCAGTTCTCTAGTGATTTCCTGTAATTGGTCTTCATGAGTAGACTGTGAGCTCTGTGAAGGAATGAACCATGCCCTCATTTGTCCTCTTGGATGCCCACAGGACACTTAGCCCTCTGTGCAGGACAGTGAGCTCAGTCACAGCAGATGACACATAAGACATCTGCGTGACCAGAGACAGAGCAAGGAGAAAGTCACTTCCACCTCAAACTACCCTGACAGTTAGGTAACAAACATAAGAACCTTTCCTGAGAGCACTTCTAGGGATGGAAGGAGTAGAGGAGAGCTTATCCTGAAACCAAAGGGCAGTATGTGAGAACAAACACTTGGAAGGGCTGAGACAAGACCAGATAAAGGAGACTGCCATCTTAAAAATGAATACTGCTAACTTCTCATCTTGTTGGTCACCATAACTGAGGGACAGTCCATGTTTTAATAATGAAACATGCATTGAGGTCCAATGCTGAATGCGAAACAAGACATCAAATTGGACAAAATAATTTAGCTACAAGAAATTATTAGAGTATTATCATTCCAAGGCAACTCTGACCCAATTCCACTCCTCCTAGGTGAGAAAGTTAACACCTGGTACTCAGCTTGTTCTACAAGATGTCAAGAGGATCCAAGAAGTTCCAGAGAGCACCACCCAGAAAGAGAAAAGGCAAAAGAGCTAACGTAGAGCATTATTCTCCCATGTAAATAATGAAGGCCAGCATACAGGTATGGAGAAATGGGAACAGTTCTTTTTCAAGAGGGACAGTCAGACTCATTAGAAGATGATTTAAGAAAAGTGGATGATTCAGAATGCTAATGAATAAAAAGTTTAAAACCAGTTTGTATTAGCTTATTATAATTAGATAAGAGACACAAGTGAGGAACAATAGCATCTATCATAAAAGGCCTTTTCTCTTTCTGTATTTTAGTAAGAAAATTAAAATATATTAAGTATCTAAGAAAATATATATCTATATATGCACATGAGTAAACTCTATGTCCAAATGTTAGAAAGTAAAGATAAATGTATATTTATGTGTGGTCTGCTACATCCACTGTTGAAGCAATAAGCAGCATGACACAGAATAAATAGGAAATGCACTGAGAAAATGAAAGTGCTACAGGTGATATTCACATTTTCTTGGTTCTGTCAAGGTGTATCTCAAGGCTGACTTGCTGGGGAGGGATGCTCTTTGGTTTTGCTCAGCCTTTTGCAAATGTATGACTTCACTCACCAAGTGATGAAGTAGGGAGTAGGGACACAGACGAGGGAAAGACCAATCACAACAGTCATTAGTAGGTGTGGTCAACGATGCCATTTTCACATGTCAAGTGCACACATATATGTTGTAATAATACCTCTCAAGTTCTTTATCTGTTGAAAGCTGCATGCTGATGCCTGTCCTGCTTACTCTACGAGATTGTTTGTGAAGATCAAATAAAAACACTGTGAAAGTGTGGAGCGTATAATGGTGTGCCTTGATCTTGCATCTTTTGAAGAGCCATTAGTGTATTATCATAGAAGGAGGAGGGAGCAGTGAAATGATACCTGAGCAAGGCTTTTGGCAGCCCCGAAAGATGCCAAAGGAACGTGACACTGGCCAAAGCTTTTGGGGAAAGCTGACCCCTACCTTGACGAAGGCAAAGCTACCGACAAAATGTGGAGAGTGATAGTGAGGAGAGGCAGTGTGTATAGACCAGGGATGTGCCAGATCTTCCCAGGAGGTGATTGTTCCAACTAGGCCAGGGGACTAGATAGAAAATGAAGCCCACAGGGCCAGATTTTGATGTTGATTCTGCCAGAGTCACCCATACACACGCTTCCTGTGTCAATTCCTGACTCTAGAGTATCCTTTAAGAATATCAAAACAGTGAAAGAACCTCTGTGGCTTATGTAACATGTCCTACTGTGAATGGAGAAATTCAAGTGAATGGATAAGTCTGACCACTCTTAGAGCATCTCTTTTGAGATAAATGTCACCAAAAGTGGGTTGGTGCACAATGTTACTGCTTTGCAGTATCTCTGCATCTAAGAACTTCAACTGTGACACTTCATGGTGTTTGAAGAGTTTCCTGAAATGTCTGACATTCTCCAAAATATATTTCCTGTTAACCATGAGGGAAGTTCTATTTTCCCTTCTTAATGAACTGGGGACAATCTCTAGTACCCAGTACTATCCCTGTTAATATTATTTATCACTTCTTCTCTTGCATCCCACCAAAAATAGGCAACGTCAGGCTCTAATTGCCGTTAGTGTGTGATGTTGAAATTCTGTACAGAAATAGTAATTTTCCCACCAAAGCCTAGCCAGTGGATAAAATTATTAGAAAATGCTAGAGAGTAGCTGAAATCAACTCCCCCACTGGGAGTACCTGAATAGAATCTTCATTGTAGGAGGAAGCTTACATATGCTAGTTCCACATAACACAGGCCAGTATAGTCATCTCTAAGACTCTTACTTTGTTTCACTGATAATGTTATGTATCTATAGATTTAGGTCACATGATAAACAAAGTGAGATTAACCTGTACATCATTAGAAGCTGTGCTGGTATATCTGAACAAGGAAATAAAGAGAGATATTATTTAAAATAACTGATATTTCTAGCTATATTTTAATTAGCAATAATCGCGCCTCGGATAAACCTCATTGGCTACGATACTGCCACTGCGCAAAGCTTCTAGCTATATTTTAAACTCATCACCTTCCAGTGGCAATGCCAACCCCTTTTAAAAAATAACAATACTGTTTGATTCATAATTTATTTATGACAGCTAGTGTAGTTTAGATAGAATATTAGGTAGCTAATATAATATGTACTATATGTATTAATATGTACTATATATAATATATATATAATATATATTATAATACATATAATATGTACTATATGTATTAATATGTACTATATATAATACATATAGTACATATTATATCAGCTAACTAATATTCTATCTAAACTCTCTAAACTATCTAAAATACAATAGAAAGATATCCAGGTATATTTTTTAAGACTATGAATAGGACAGAGCATGATCTTAGTTGTTATAAATATAAAATATAGATGTGCATAAAAGAAAGTTTATAAGGATATCTAGCAAGATGCTAATATTGGTTTTCTCTAAATAATGAGATTATAGATTTTTTTCCCTTAATTACATTTTCTAATTTTCTACAACAAGAATTTTTTAAGTGTATTTATTTATTTATTTTGAGAAGTGGGAAGAGGGGCAGAGAGGGAGAGAGAGAATCCCAAGCAAGCTCTGCACTATCAGCACAGAGCCCGATGGGGGGCTTAATCTCACAAACCATGAGATCATGACCTGAGCCAAAATCAAGTCAGACACTGAACCGACTGAGCCACCCAAACACCCCTACAACAAAAATATTTTTAAGAGGACAAAATGGGAAAAAAAGGTATTAGTTCTAGCCAAAACATTTGAAAACTCAAAGGTTTTTTAAGCACACACATTTTCATCACAGCCCTCTCATCCTCCAGCACCCACCATCAAAGATAAATTGTTTCATACAAAAAAATGCATTCTAACTTGGCTCTCAGAAATTCTCTAAAAATTAAAGTCAGAAGAAGAATAAAATTCATACACAGATAGAGACTATTTTCTGTACACAGAGAGTTGGACTATTGGACAATGGCTTTTATCTGCCCAGTGATATGCAAAAGCTATATTCAGGAAGTAATATGATCTAAAGAATTGAGAGATGGAGAAAGATAGTATACCTCTTGGGCGAGTTTTATCACAAGAAGTTATGAAATCACTATGTAGGCCACAAGTTACAAACTTGTTACAAAAAATCTATAAGGGAAAATGGTAGGGGAAACATTTGTCTTAGAGAGCTAGGTCCCGTGCACTTAAAATGAATAGCTCCTCTGAGAACAAAGCCCTTAGTTACAAATGTACAGGACAGAGTAATTTGGCAGAAGTTACAGGTTTCCAGCAAAAGGTCACAGCATGGGATGTGAAGCCGGAGAAAAGGTATCAGTCCCCTTGTGAGGAGTGGCCTTGGGGAGGAGCACGGAGAGGAGGCTGTTGAGGGGAGCCATTCCATACCAACTGATCTTGACATAGATCACATTCAAAAACATTGGTCTGAAACAAACCAGTGAAAAATACTTTCCTTTTTATCCCTCCATTATACCAACAGATTTGGAGGTCATAATATAACTCATCTTTCTTTGAGAAGAGGTCAAGAGAAAATGCCTGGCCAAGGGGAATCCACATCCCAAAACACAGCCCTAAATTTCCTTCACACCTGCTAGTTTTTCAATGACTCTTCATGCTTCTCCCTGAAATGCATCCTCTCTCTTAGCAGAGATGAAATCACTTATATGGTATCAAACAGGTTCTTCTTTTCTTTTCCTTTCATGCTTTTTATTCCCCTCAACTTTGGCAAAACTTTAGTTCTTGTTTGTTTTCAGTTGTTCAGCTTCAATCCTGTTTGGGAACTTGGCCAATCAGTAGGAGTGGCTAAGCTACACAACTTAGCTTCCTCCACCAGAGCCTGAAAGATGTCTTTGCTTTTGATTTAAGCACAACTTTTGTGGGGGATGTGTCGAAATCACTGACCCACAACTCAGAGGCACAAATGTTTGAAGAATTAATTAAGTCAATCCTTCCACGAGACAATAGACAAGGAACCATGAAGACATAAATTGATTCATTTCATGTAATCAATTCCTGTATCAGGAAATAGACTGGCACAGTAGAGAAAACTTTGGAGTCAGACAACCCTGGGCTTCCATCCAGACTCCATAACTTGCCAGCTGCCTGAAGGTGGGTAGCAATTTAAGAATCCTTAGCCTCTACTTTCTCAAATGTAAAGTGGGTCCAACAGTTACCTTGCAGGACAGTATCTGAATTAGAAAAACTAATGGCTCTAAAGGCCTAGCAAGGTATCTCAACTATAGCAGAGTCTTAAAACATAGTTTAAAGGTTTGAGGAAAAGGAATCTAGAAGTCTAATGATCAATGGAATCTATGGTGGAGACATTTGAACAGTTGGGAACAGAGCATGAAGTAACTAATGATGGTGGGGAAAGCCTTATATGCTTTCATATAAGACTCAGACGGTAACTCTGAGTCCATTGTCTCAGGTGTGAGTCATCTCTTCTCTCCGGGCGTTGTTTTTTTCACATGTATAGGAGGGGACTGAACTACTTGGCCCCCATGTTCCCGACAGCTCTGTTAGTCTAAAACTACACACAGGCCTGATTTGGAGCCCCCATTCTAAATCCAAGTGGAGAGCTAAGAGGCCATTTTCAAAGCAGGTCAAATAGCAAAAATAACAAGGTTGGAATATATTTATTTTGATCACCTTTATCCCGGCACAAATCACAACTTTATAGTCCTTTACAGTCCTATTTATAGAGAATCACATCTTTTTTTTTTTTTTTTTTTTTTTTTTTTTTTGAGAATCACATCTTTAAGAGCACCAGGGATAAGAAATCAATAAGAAGAACAAGTTACTAGCTTGTGTTGGTTTTGGTTTTTAATGCAACAAGCAAGAAACACTGATTGGTGGGAACTTGAGAACTTCTTGCCAGGTTTTAGTAGTTGTTCCCTTCAACCAGTGAGGGTGTCACGTCAGAGAAGATGCCCTTGCTAGGCTGGGGCTTCCTCCTGCCCACCTGGCCCATTCAAGTTCAATTTCTCCTCCCACACCAGCCAACCATTATGTTGTGGGTCATGGTCTTTTCTCCACTCTCTGTGATGACCTAGCTATAACTTCCTGGATCCCTTCACATTGTGAAAGCTTCCATTTAGAGCTTATCTCACTTAGAACAAAGGATTTCATCTTTGTCAGTTGACACACGATGACAATTCAAAGATGAATCAAAACTAGATCTTCTTGTGAAGTTTAGAGCCTCGTAGAGAGGGTAATGATCTAAGCATTGATTCTAAGTTAGATGGGATTAAAATTAAAGACATTTATGGTATCAAATATGTGTACACACCCATCATGGAATATAATGCAATCGTTAGAAGTCATATGTTTAAAACAGTGAAATGACATATAAAAATTCACGGAATAGGGACACTTGCGTGATTCATTTGGTCAAGCGGCTGACACTTGATTCCAGCTCAGGTTGTGATCTCATGGTCATGAGATCAAGCCCCACATCAGGTACTGTGCTGAGCATGGAGCCTGTTTTGGATTCTCTCTCTGCCCCCTCCCCTTTATTCCCTCAAAATAAATAAATAAACTTTAAAATAACTCACAGAATAATTTTGAGTTAAAAAGCAGAGTCCAAAGCTATATACAACCTATGTTTTTAAAAAAAAAAAATTAAATGTTATATTATTATTATTGTTATTATTATTTTGAGAGAGAGAGAGAGAGAGACAGAGAGGGAATGGGAGAGGGGCAGAGAGAAAAAAACAGAATCTGAAGCAGGCTCCAGGCTCTGAGCTGTCAGCACAGAACCTAACGTGGGGCTGTAACTCAAGAGCCATGCGTTCATGACCTGAGCCAAAGTTGGACACTCAACTGACTGAGCCACCCAGGCGCCCTACTACAGTTTTATTTTTAAAACCTGAAATATATATAAATAAGCAAAGAAAAATACTAGAAATTAACATTGAACTGTTAAAATGAGCTTCTCTAGGAGGAGGAGGTTGTAAAAGATGTCACAGCATAAGCCTGTAGTCAAATATTAAATTGACATGAAAAGATATATTATTATGAAACAGAAGTTCAGATTATAAAATATTACATTAAAAAATCACCCACACATGTATTAGAAACACATGCACCAAAATGTTATGAATGATTATCTCTGTATGACTGGCTTATGGATGATTTTTACTTTCTTTTTACATTTTTCTAAATTTTCTTTTTTTGCATTGAACATATATTATACTTAGGATTGAGGGAAGAAAAATGTGAAAAATAATGTTTCAAGATGTATACCAAGTAAATAAAAGTCAGAGTTATAGGGTTATGGGTCAAAAGGACTTTACTGAAATATAAAAGTAAACATCTAGGACCTCAGAAAACAGTGGGGAAAGAAAAGAGGTAATCGTACAAGAAATCTCATCAAAGGTAATGGTGACATAGGGACTCTTATATTTACTGAAATATAAGAGTAAACATCTAGGACCTCAGAAAACGGCGGGGAAAGAAAAGAGGTAATCGTACAAGAAATCTCATCAAAGGTAATGGTGACATAGGGAGCTTGGAAGGGCTCCATCCTAGTCAGAGATCAGTATACCTGTGGGCTATGGAAATAGACTTGCTTCTAAAGTCCCTCTAATGGTTCTGCCCTACCTCTTTAAGGAAGTTTCGCTGGCTATCCAAACTCACTTGAGATATGGGTCTCGTCAACAAAATGAAGCATTACCAGCACCATAAGCTAAGTACTCCTTTCCCTCAGAGGCACTATAGGCTCCTCTAGGTTAGAAACCTTTGTGCTGCTTTGTATTCTACCCCAGTATCAACTCCCTATGCTCTCAAGAGAAGTATGCTTAATGAATGTTTATGGTATATACCACATGGGATATGGCAGTAGGACAAGGGCAGAGGAGCAAGGGGAAACTGAAGGTAATAAGACTAGCACTACCCAACACCCACATATGGCCTTGATGACAATGGTTCAAAGAGATTTTGATGACTTGACAATGTTCAAGTCACTGTATTGATAGAAGTTCATCTACAGGGACTGATGCTTATGATCATTTGGAACCACTGAACTCTTCTTATTATATTGCAGGTCATACACAAAAGCAAAGGAAGGAGAAGAAATCTTCCCCTAAGTCTACCATGCAGAGAAAATGAAAGTAGACAATTTGGAAGCATATCCTTTAAGACTTGTACTTTTATCTGTAGATAGTATCTTTTCTTTTACTTCAAAAATGAAGACATGTTGTAAATATTGTTTCAAAAGCTGCCTTTTACACTTAATATATGGAGTAATACATTGTACATACACACTTAATATATTGAGTATTGAGTATACTGTGTGCCAAACACTTGTCTTTAACTGCATTGGCTCATTTCAAGCTCACCACAGCCCTGTGGTCCAGGTATTAGAATTATCCTTTTTACAGGCTAGGACACTGAAACTCAGAAAGATTGAGGAATTTGCTCAGGGTCACACAGTTAGTAAGTGATAAGAGTTCTAGGTTGATCAAAGTTCTCTCAAACCTCAGGCCCTGTTTTGTACCACTATGCTAAACTACTCAGTTAATAAATAATTTCCTACAACAGGATATTACTGGCTGTGTAGGTTCTGTTATGCAATCACCTGTATTTATTTGAATCATGCGCTATTGTTTTTTATTCATGTTGCTGCTTTTTTACTTTGTTTTTTTAATGACTATGATCCTCATAGGTAAAACTTTTCAAAACCCTTCCTTTTTTCAGAGTCTAAGAGTTTTGCACTCTAAGGTGTTCTGTATACGTGGCCAAATTACCCCTCCCAGAAACGTTGTATAATTTGTCTCTGTAGAATATGAAGCTCACTTGTATGGGAAATCTAAAACAACAACAACAACAACAACAACAACAACAACAACAACAACAAAACCCTAAAAGAAAAACAAAAAACCATGTTCACAGATGGAGACTGGTAGCTACGAGAGGTAGAGGTTGAAGGGTGGGTAAATCAGTGAAAAGGATCAAAGGTACAGATTTCTAGTTATAAAGTAAACAAACCATGGGGATGTAATGTGCAGCATGGTGACTACAGTTAATAATACTTTATTGCATATCTGAAAGTTACTAAAAGATCTTAAAAGTTCTCATCACAAGAAAAAAATCTTGTAATTATGTATGCTGAAAGTCATTAACTAGACTCATTCCAGTGGTCATTTCACAACATATACAAGTATTGAACCACTACATTGTGTACCAAAAACTAATATGTCAATTATACTTCAATAAAAATAACAAAAAAAACCCCATATATCCAATTTTCCTGCATGTCAGGAGAGAACTTTGTAATTTAAAAAAATATATGTTTTGCAATTAATGGTTTCAATGAGTCCAATATTTGCTTTAACTTGCAATGCTTTACGGGTGAGATTGAAAGGTTCAGTGTGTCTGTGTATGTTTGGACAGTTTTATTAGCTTCACAGTTTTTGTCTTAACACAAAATTCTTCATTTTATTAAATACATTAATAATTAAACAAAAGTTTATAATGTCAACAGATCTTAATTATTACACCAGCTCTACTGAAAGTTATAGGTGTATGTAATGATGGTGTAAAATTTTCAAAATAGACACATCAGTTAATAAAGGTTTGCGTATCCCTGACTACAGAACAAAATGAACCACACCAGCTGGCTTCAAACATTGTAGGTATGATTGCCTAACTCGGTAATTCTACATATAAGAATATCTTGAACGTGGTACTCTATTTTTTTCCTGTGTGACATAGATTAATCTCCATAGTGGAACTGTACATAGTGCAAAATGTTTCACTTAATTAATTAATTTGAATGCATTTGGGGGAAACTTCTCTATGCCAAGCACTGTGCTGGGGGAAACAGAGAAATGGAGACTAGAAGAAAACCTGCAAATATGATTTCTATTCTTTTTTTTTTTTTTAACGTTTATTTATTTTTGAGACAGAGAGAGACAGAGCATGAACGGGGGAGGGGCAGAGAGAGAGGGAGACACAGAATCGGAAGCAGGCTCCAGGCTCTGAGCCATCAGCCCAGAGCCCGACGCGGGGCTCGAACTCACAGACTCACAGACCGTGAGATCGTGACCTGAGCTGAAGTCGGACGCTTAACCGACTGAGCCACCCAGGCGCCCCAATACGATTTCTATTCTTAAGGAGTAAATTGTCTATAAAAGAATCCGATCTGCCAATAGATAATTGCAAGATGGCTGGATAATGACAGAGAATAATCTGCGTAAAGTGCAAAGGAACATTCTAGGGGCGGTGCAGAGTCATGCTGAGCCATCTGGATATATATGGATCTAAGAGTTCTTACACAAAGCAAAACACTAAATAGCCACCAAGCACCCAGTATGACCCACCACTAAAAGGTAAGGGTTACATTTTACTCTAGGAGTTGCTTTTTGGTTCCATGAATGATGGGAAAGAACAGCTGCCACTGGGGAAGACAAATGCTATGCAAAGCTTTTTCTTCTAAACATGCATTTGCCAGGGCTGCATCAAATAATATGTGTTTCAATGGGTCCCTGCTTAGAGTACTAAGGTCCCAGTTGGGACCCAGGTAGTGTTGAAGACCCAGATATATATGGTTGGAGCTCCGTGTAAAGAGGAATAACTTTGACAGTGTATGACCTTCAAGTGGAAAGAAAGCGGCAGACAATATTAAGGATGTATGGTGTCAGTAAATAGATATAAATTCACTATTAGAGGAAGAGATTGGTACGAGAATCCATCCAAGATTGCAGGCATATGAAATTGCATTCTTATCCTCCAGCAAGGTTCAACATGAAGTCCTGTGTTGACCACACCTGGAAGACTCTTTCCAAACATTACAAGTATTCACTGATACAGATGCTGAGCTCTTGTTTCCTCCCATGCCCCCAGACATCCTACATCTGGTATGACAGCACCTGCAGTTCAGGAGGCATTGCTGTGAAGTGTGAATTTCCTGGACTGTATGAAAGGTGTTTAAACAACTACAAAGCGAAAGTTTTGTAGAGCTTTCTAGAGAGTTCTAAGGCTATACATGATCTTTGAAATTATGTTTAGTATGAGGCAGTGGCAGAGAAGAGAACAATGAATTTGACTCGCAGAACTCAGATTTGAGTCCCATCTCTCAGCAGTGTGCTGTATGATTTTGGGCAGATGACTTCAACCCCCCAGCCTTATTTTCTTTCCCTGAAAAAATTGAAGATGATTACCCCTACTAAGACTACTTCACAGAGGTAGAATAAAGAAAATACTGTATGTGTATCAGTCAAGTTACAAGTTCTATAAAAGTACATTTCTATAATTCCCTCCCATCTTAAGGGGGAAAAAAAGCCTCCCTCTTTCCCCTCCATGTTGTTCCCATTCTCTCTGGATCCCTCTACCTATAAGCTCTTCGAAAAGAACGTCCTATATTCACCAGCTCCAATTTCTCTTATTCCATTCTCTCCTGATCCTACCCACCACACTGCTTGTTACGTGTTCAGATAACTAACATCATTTCTCTCCACCTCTCAGTAGCATCTGTGCCGTCTGACCACCCTCTTCTCCTCGGAAAGCTTCTGCACTTGGACCCCAGAGCACACGGTGCTCACCTAGTGTCATCCCTCCACTCTGGCTGCCCCTTCTCCATTTTTTTCTTGGTTCCTGTGGAACCAGAGGAAAAAATAGAGGGTAGTGGGAATAGAAGGTGTGGTCTGCTCCAGGGTGCAGATGGTAATAGGGGTGCACTATCTATGGAAAATATAAATGAAAAATGCTTTTCATTATTACCATGTGCTAAGGGTTCTAAATAATTTCAGTGATAGAAACCTCTTCTCTGCTGACATAGAGCTGCTCCCGCCATGCCTTTTCCCTTTTGGTACACTGTTGACTGGACTCTCCTCACCTCCCTAACCCAAAACCTTGCAGCATCCAAATCAGCCACTCAATCAATCTCTCTCATTATCTCTCTCTCTCTCTCTCTCTCTCATCTATACTAACTCCTTTGGTGATCTCATTTAAAAAAAATTTTAATGTTTTTATTTATTTTTGAGACAGAGAGAGACCAAGCATGAGTAGGGGAGGTGCAGAGAGAGAGGGAGACACAGAAGCCAAAGCAGGCTCCAGGTTCTGAGCTGTCAGCACAGAGCCTGACGCGGGGCTCGAACTCACGAACTGTGAGATCATGACCTGAGGTGAAGTCAGACGCTTAACCGACTGAGCCACTCAGGTGGCCCTGATGATCTCATTTAATTTCATTGCTGTAAATATCATGTGTATATTGATTACTTTCATTTTTTATCTTCAGCTCAGATATACTCACTGAGTCCCAGATTGGTATATTAACTCACTACTCGACATCTCTAACTTAACCTGTCCAAAAGTAATCCAGTGTTCCTTCAAAACTCAGTGCTCTCATGGTCTTCTCCATCTCAGATATAAGGCCAGTGCTTTCTACAAGTTGCTCAGCAAAAGTCTTAGAGTCATCCTTAGCTTCTTCCTGCCTCATTATTCCCCATTCAGTCAATCTCAACCACACAATTAAAACACATGTCATCTCCACCACTAGCAACTTGTCCAAGCTTCCACATCACTCATCTGGTTTATAACAGTTCCTCCTTAATGAATCTCCCTGCTTCTGCCCGCCTTCTCATCACGCCACCCTCATCTATTCTCAACACCCAGACCAAGGGATCCCTTTGAAATGTAAGTCAAACCATGTCATTCCTCTGTCCGAATTCTGCAAATGGCTCCCATCATACTCAGAGTGAAAGTCAAAATCCTTATTGTGTCCTACTGGGCCTGCATTATTGTCGTCTCCATCCCCACTCCCACCATCATCTTTCTTACTTCATTTCCAAAGATTTTTCCACTGAGTTCACTGTATGCATTTTTCTTTTAAGGGGCCAAGCAGACTGGCTCCAGTTTCAGGACCTTTGCACTTGCTCTTCCAGACGTCTGGAATGCTGTTTCCTCAGTTATTTACATGGCTCATTCCCTTGTATCATTAGGATCTTCACTTAAGTAACAACTTATTTCTTCCTAAGCACCCTTTCCAAAATCTCAACTCTCCAAGACCTCCTTTCCCTATTTTTCCTCTATATCTCATATATTGTCTATTTTACTGATTAATGTGTTTATTTTCCATCTGTCTCATTAGAAATGTAAGCTACTTGATGGCAGAGATTATTTCTCTCTCTTCATTGCTGAGTTTTTCCCAAATCCTAGAACATATATTCAATAAATAGTTTCAAATGAATGAAACTTGAAGAGATGTTTGTTTGGAACAGATATTCAATAAATAGCTTTAAAGGAATGAATTTTTTTCAGATACCTCATTTTGCTCTGTGTCATACCACCTACCTACTTCCCTTGAAGCCTGGGTCTTTGAGATAATTCTGAACCAATCTCACACACAACCATGCACATAAAATGAGAAAAGTTTGGTTAATTACACAAATACCTGTGGTATGTGCAGAAACATTGTTCTGGTGACGAGTGGAGTCCTTTACAAAACTAAAACCTTCCCTTCAACCCATCAGGAATGCTGTAAGCCAGAGTAAAACATTCACATATTTGTGGAATTCTCCAGCAGTGTTTTAATGGAAGAGTGTAGGGCTAGGACATCCAAGAATTTTCTATAACTATTCCTTAGGATGTGACTGCTTCCCAGACCAAAGGAAAAAGTCTATCAACTAAAAATAATGCTCCACATCCCACAAGTTAAGAACTTATGCAACATCACTTTCCTAACTTTCAGATAACCCAGAGGAATAAACTTGCTTTACAAAAAGAAAAGAAAGAAAAATCTTAACCATGTTTTTTTGGTCCAAATATTCCTTACAAGTTTCTCAACGAGTCTTTTTTAAAATTTCATCCATTTTTCTAATCATTCTGTATATTACTACTTTGCCTCTCTCCCTAAGCATCTGATACTGTCCATTGTGTTTAGAAGCACTCAATTCTGTTTTTACCCCTTAATTCTTTTGAAAAACTTAAAACTAAGGTTAGTGATACCTACACAAATGTTCTGTCCTGCCAAATTATAGATTTTGATAGCCATGAACTGGGATTAAATGTCTGGTCAATAGTTGCTTTGTTCCTCAAATCCATCGTGTTGTGTCTGACCTTAAGCCCGTAGCCTGTCACTTCGCACCCAAGATCTGGTGCAGACCCACATTTCTAGTCTCGATTCCCCCAGGCCCACTGGGGCTATATATAGCTACAACAAATGTGCGTGCACTCTCTTTCTCCAGCTCTCTCTCTCTCTCGTACAGATAGTATCTTTTCAGAGAGCACTGACTTATGAGTTTGCTTTAATTTTTCTTTTACTAGAAACTCTTCCCACCTCTATCTGTCCAAAGCCCACGGCAAATGCCATTTCCTCCTTCTAACCATCCTGATGGCAGCCTACAGTTTCCATGAATATCTCTTTACTCAGTGAAACCAACAACATTGGCTTTCTTCTTCTTGCAGCATTTAGGATATCTTGCGTTATGGTTATTTATGTGAACACTTTCATTATTAGTAAGCCCCTTTGGGGAAGTTTCATTGCTATTCACCCCTAAATCCCCCAGCCTAGGGCGATATACACCATAAGTGATCAAGAAGTGATTATTTTATTAGTTAATGGATTATAGAAAACATACTATTGGGCTAGTTTCCAGAATTTCAGCAATTTGCTCTGTATTCTTTGGGAATGCTAGGCATTGTGGTGCACTCTATGTGTTATCATACATCATAATTTCTTTTCTTATGTTTATGACATTGATCTATTGAGTAAAGAGTATTACCCTGCACTTGTCAATTTTTCTCTTATAGGCACCTGGAGGTTATGCTGGAACTGTGTCAGGTAGTTGAATACTTCAGCTCTTAAGTCACTGAGCTTCGACATCTGGCTTAATATCCTGGGTAGGTATGAGGGCCAATGGCATGATCTGCTGAAGTCATCATTTCTCTTCCTACCTCTCAAATAACAAGAGGCTAGGGCCAAAGAATTAATTTCACCTCTTCCCTGGTGACATTGATCTGTGGTCTGGCCTATCATTATGTGGAACTAGGTTTCCCTTGAAACAGAATGATTTGAGCACATGACAGGCTGGAAGAGACCAGCATTGACAAATGCAAATCCTGATAGCTTCATCTACAAGAAACACATGTTGCCCAGACCCTGCCGATGTGTTTTCCACGTGAGTATGTGGACCCCTATAACCAGACCTTCTGATCTTTCTGAAAAAAAAAAAAAAAAAGAAAGAAAAAAAAAAAGAAATTTCAGATACATAAATCTGAATTTTTACAAGGAATTTCCTGGATGTTAAATATTTACAACTGGTTCAATTTTGTTTACCACTGTACCACAAACAAAACACAGCCGAATGCTGGGCCCGCCTGTGGGCACTGGTCTTCAGCCTGCGGACTGAAAGAACTCTAAGGCTCAACCCTACCATTAGATTCTACAATTCTGATTTAAAGATCAACCGGCATTACAACCATCTGAACGGAGTGACACCTCTTTAGAAGGATCAACAATCTTTAGAAGATACAAAGACCTAGACTGGCTGAAGAGAAAGAAGATGCCACCCGTACTTGCAAATCTCCTAACCTTACACCTAAGAAGAAGTTCCAGAATTTGGCTGAAAGAAAGATTCCACAAGAACCAAGTTAATAAGGAGAGAGTCTTCTCTAGACAAGTCCCCTACTTTACAGGGCATTATATTTCCCCTGAATGCTAAAGGACAAAGCACTCTAAAACTTTTAACTGAAAGACATCATAAATACATCTGGGTATAATCCCCAAAATGATACAGCTCCTGCTTCTGCTGTGGGATGCCCTCCACCATTCCCTATGCGTCATGGGCAGTGAGAAGGTAGGAACGTGCGTTTGACTGACAGCATTAATGATCACTGGCTGTGTGGCCTTGGGCACATCGTGTCATCTTCCTGGGGCTTCGGTTTCTCTATTTTGAATAAGGTAATTGATTAAATGATTTCTTCAAGACCCTTACAGCCAGACAAACATTAAGAATATATAGAAATCTGCCAGAGATGGTGGAGCTATGCAACCCACCGCATTGTGGTGGGCTCATGGGGGTGAATATTAGCACTGTCATAACAAACTCAAACAGACACACACGTGCGCACGCACACACACACACACACACACACACACGAAACATTTCCTTCCACAACTAAGAATGATACAACCTTTTGAGCATGAAGGGAAAATTATAGCTAAAATTAGCAGCTTAAAAAATAAACTACATAATCACTGAAGATGAGATTTTCTTAAAACTATAGAACAATGAGATATAATGATAGCTGTCATAAGAGAGGAAATTGCAGGAGTCAATTTGAAAGGATTTGGGGGTGTTTCTCCCCCGTCGAGATCTGTTTTTCCACATACCACAGGAAGATGAAAAGCTAAATATTTCCCTAGGGCTTTTGTGAGCTGCGTCTCATAATGCTCCTGCTGACATTAGGAGAGTGTCATCCAGCCCCAGATGCAAGCCTTCTTTCTCATACAGAGAGCTAGGGCAAGTTTCAGGCCGTATGGAACCATTTTCCACATCTGCATGTCACTTTCAAGTTTGCGAGGCCTCTTTACATACATATTCTTATTTGTTCTCTAGAAATAGTCCCTATTTGGGGAAGCCTATGTTTCATTATAAAATCTGTCTCCGATGAGTCCAAAAATACCCCTCCCAACCCGCCTGCAAGGAAATAACACCTTTTGTTTGTCGTTTGACAGTTCAGGAAGCCCTTTCACTTGTCTTGGCTTTTTGAGATAAGGTATGACCTGCTGGGTGGTACAGAAGAGGGAGAGAGAAGGAGGAATCAAATCTAATCTTGGCCTTAGCCTGCTGATCATACTTGAACAAATCACTTCAATTCACTAAGCCTCAGTTCACTAAGCCACTGAATAGAGAAAATTATACCTATCCTACTGCTCTTATAAGGCAGTTGAGGTCAAAGTCAATATATAGATAAGTATGTCAAGTGATTTTATAGGCTGAAAAACGTTGGTCTACAAACCTCATCAACCCTGGGCAGTAAGGACAAATGGAGGACTTTCCAATGGTCGTGGAAAACTACAAGTCTATGTGGAACTGCAAGTCAGTGGTAGAGGTGACCAGAAACCCAAGCCAGGGGGCAGGAGAAATAGATTCATAGAGAGAAACCCCATTTCTTTGCCAGGGACAAGCCACCTGGCCTTACCTGTCTAGGCTGTGGTTGGTTCTCGGCGCTTTTCTTTCTTTTCTTGGATGAAGAGGGTCAGACCATAGATAGCGGCCAGTGAAAGTGTAGTTGGTTCAGATGAAGCCTAACATGAGGGTGCCCTTGTGTTGCCACCCCCCAGTCTGAGCCCTGCCTCACCAAGTGGGCTGAGAGCTACGTGCTCAGCCTCAAACAAAGGGGCAAATGAAAGGATTGAGGATGTTTACAGGGTGGAACTCAACCTGTCAGAGACAGGTTTGTGGGTGGGGCCTTTCTTGTTCTACGGTGACACACCTCTCTCTCTCTCTCTCTCTGTCATCCCATTCTTTAAGAAGTCCTGGGTTGTGCTGCCAACTTCCTCTTTGACTGAAATCTTCTGATGGGGTAAGCAGGAACAGCCTCCTGTCCATTCCCCCATGACATCTGTATGATCCCATTTAGCTGTAAGGAAGCATAAGCCTGAAGCCTTTGCTCCTATTATTAGTATTTTATGATGGACTTGATTTGTTGGCTATTTGTGATTTTGAGCATTGTTACTACTTTTGCCTCGGAAATGTAGAGGACATATAGAGCACTGTATCCCCATGAGAGCAAACACAAACACGTGTGCATGCAGAGTCTCTGGTCAGTGTTTCTTTTAGGGTATTTGCCCCATGACACTGTTTTCCATTTAAGTGTATGTCCCTCTCATTAGACTGTGGGCCGCTTGAGGGCAATGACCACATCTTATCTTCCCCTATATTCCCCATACTGTTCAGTGTGTAGCAAGTACTAAATACATGTTGAATGAATGATGATCAAAGAATATCTATTTAATGAATCCTATCTGCCATTTAATGGCTTTGCAACCTATGGCAAGTCATATGTTTACCATTCTGACCTGATCTCTTTGGTCATCTGTAAATTGAGAATATCATTCCTCCTTCAGAGATGCTGCATTTGAACGGAAGCATTTGAGAATGAACTTAGGATAGGAATTGACATAGTAACAACTATAAGAAAATGTCATTGAATCATAATGAATTGATCTCAAAACCCAGATAAGACTTTTCTACATAGAGAGTCAATATAAAGTATGAGCAGTGAAAAGACATCATGTGTCCACCTGTCTTTTTACAGGCCTTCACCATGTCGAGGACATAACTTAGGTCTTCATTCAACAAGTAGTTAAATGAGCAACCATCTTGGCCATTGTCAGTTCTCCGTGTAGACAAGCATAGAAAAATGAACTAGACCCAGTCTCTGGCATAAAAAGCTCATTAAAATAAAATGGGTAGAAAATGATGGGCACCTCAGCACCACGAATAGGATCCGAACAAGTGCTGAGGGAATCCAGAGGAGGGAGCAATCCAGGAAGGCTTCACAGAGGAGGAGGCAGCCTTAGATCTGGGCTGTTAGGAGAGCTGGCATTGGACAAATGCAGATGGCAGAGCTGGATATAGATGTTAACTGTGAGATGGAATGAGCCATCCCTGATCTAACTGATTTATGCCCTCCTTACTATCTAACTGATCTATGCCCTCCTTACATGCCACCCCATGATGAAGAGAGAGTTTCACATAAGTAGTATCTAGGTCACTCCACTTATACACCACAAAACTGCAGGGCAATTAGAAGTAATTGCAAGACTAATATTGTTACCATCTAGCATCAGATGGGGGCAAAGGAGAAGGAGTCTGAGAGATGTGATCCCAGCCCGGGACCAACCCACGCATTGCTGTTTGAAGCATGTTGTTTTAAAGGGC
Source organism: Panthera leo (assembly GCF_018350215.1). Lineage (NCBI taxonomy): Eukaryota > Metazoa > Chordata > Mammalia > Carnivora > Felidae > Panthera > Panthera leo. The sequence goes on from NC_056687.1 coordinate 78,596,463, forward strand.
AAGAGGCTCTGAAAAGACATCTGTGTCCATGTGGCAACTGTCTAATCATCACCAGGCTTCCAGCGGCCATGGGATGCTTCTCTCAACTTGTGCTACGCTCCTGTGACTCTCTACCCAGCCATAACTGGGGCCGCAACAGTACAGCCAGGAGGGTCACAGCAGTTGGAAGAATGTCACACAGAAAACCTGGGCTCTGGGCCCTTGTCACCACTCCCTGGAATCAATTGGCAAGTAGCTCAGACTTTCTCGGTCCTCCGTTGCCTCTTCTGTGCAATGGGAATTATAACACAGACCTCCACCTGCCTGCCCGGGCGGTCAAGGAAGAAAATGAGATTCTGGAGGTGAGATGAGCTTTGTCAATGTTAAGTCCTGGCATGAATGTGCAGCACTGTTATGACAGGACATATGACATCATGTGAGATTCACTTCACAGCTACCATCTTCACTCATAGCAAAGGCTGCGGACGGGTCTCCTGGTGGATGACATGGTCCACAGCCAAGGATCAGAGAATCACAGAACCATTTTGCAGGATACGCACCTAGAGATCATTTCTCTTGGTGTCTTGTCCCTCTTCTCTCTTCTGTGACAGCCCTTACAATTTATTCTATTTCCCTTTCCTTCAATCCTGCTGTCACTGCCAGAGAATGTAAGCTGTTGCTAATTTGGGTTAGGAAACGCTGGTTTATTAGATCTCCCCTCCTGCCATTTTTTTTTTTTTTTTTTTTAATTATTTTTTTTCAACGTTTTTTATTTATTTTTGGGACAGAGAGAGACAGAGCATGAAGGGGGGAGGGGCAGAGAGAGAGGGAGACACAGAATCGGAAACAGGCTCCAGGCTCCGAGCCATCAGCCCAGAGCCTGACGCGGGGCTCGAACTCACGGACCGCGAGATCGTGACCTGGCTGAAGTCGGACGCTTAACCGACTGCGCCACCCAGGCGCCCCTCCCCTCCTGCCATTTTTCAGATGGGGCAGGGTGATACTGATGACCACCCAGCTGCCCTCTCCCTGACCTCAGCAGGGCCACTCTCTTACATCCATGTCTGTGGTGGCAGGTGGGTAGGAGAAAGCACAGGTAAGCACGGATCATCCTCAGGCCCTAACCAGGACCACCGCACGCCCCCTCATGCAGAGAAGGATTGGTATGTAGACATGCACCCTGGACGCTTCATAAATTCTGTCTGTAAGAATCCCACATCCCTGCTCCCCATCTCTGTTCCCTCCCCAGGAGTCTTCTGGGAAGGAGGAGCACAGGGATAAAGAACAGGCACTAGCAGGCATTGTTGAAGGAAACAGGAACCGGCAGGCAGGTTATCTGCCGAGAAATGAGGCAGTACGAGTTTCTTCTTCTCTTGAGTCCCACAGTACATCATAAGCATTACACATCACTGTGGCTAGTCTTCTCCCCTGATCCATACCTGTCTGCTGTCTCTAAAGGTAGGCGCCATGTCTTAAACATTCTTTTTAGGATCTGGCACAGGACAGTGGCAATTGAGGTGCTCAAGAGACGTCAGATGGATGGATGGATGGATGGATGGATGGATGGACTGGTGGATGGATGGACTGGTGGATGGACGGACAGACAGACAGGAAAATGCATGACTGTATGCACCACTCTGCTCCCCTGTGTGGCCCTACAAGGCCTGGCCACCACAGAGACGATAAAGTAGGAGGAGAATCGCTATACTCCCCTGTGATTTTGACAGGGGACTAAATTCAGCCCAAAGCATCTTTCTTCCTCTCTCTATTTACTCTGGACAATCTGTCCCTTATCAGATGAGCTCAAGGCTGGTTGGAAATATGTGTATTTTATTTGACAATATCTTCTTCCAGTTTTGTTTTGCTGCGCAGACATTTGTCTGTTTTGCTGTATGTTGTGCATCAGATAGGATTCAGACAAATTGCTTTGGCTTTCTAAACTGTTTTGTTTTCTCCATTCAGTTATCATTGATCTCATTTCCCTTCCTGCATCTCACTCTTCTTCCCCAATTCCAACTTAACTCACAGTGAGAGAGAATAATTCCACTTTTACTCAGCTCCATCGAGGGCTAGATAGGCCACAGAAGTTACAAGGCCCAAGATTTAGTACCCAGGCATAACCAACACGCATGACATTCTGTGGGTCACCTTTCCAATTTGGCCCACTTCTCCTTCACAAAATAAAGCCCGCTCTTGATTGCCACAGAATCAAAGTGGAATAGCTTCAAACCCTCTGGGCACCAAGTGGCACTCACATGTGCCATGTTTTCACATTTGGCGCCGCTGGGGAAGATGTCTCATCATTTTTAGCTCTGGTTCAAGGCAATGGGATGGTGTCTGTTGGCCTAGTGAAGGCCCACTTCACTCTCCATCCCAATCCCCATCCCACTCCTGATCCATCTCCCACCCGAGGCGGCTTCCTGGGCAAACAACACACGCGGTGTCCCAGAGCCCTGTAGATAAAAGGGCCCCTGCTTGCCTGTGTTCTGCTGTCCCCACATTGAAATTAACTCTTAAACAGAGCCCTGCATTTTCATTTTGCACTGAGGCTTGCAAGCCGTGCGGCCAGTCTTACAAACCCAATCCCCCAAAGCAATATAGAAGGAAGAGCATCACGAAGAGGAGGATAACAGAGCAGCTTGGCCAGCTGCTGGTGGTGGAGCAAAGCAGCTGCTGGTGGTGGAGCAAAGGGCTCCCCACATGGCAGAGACCAGCCATGGGATGCCCTGCATTATAAACATTTAACAAGAGAAAGGGCAATGTGGGGGGGGGGGGGACATGAAACTGCCACAGGCCCCACCCCGATCAACCTTCACCATCTTGCATGGATTCGGGGCCTGACTCACGCCCAAGGTGTGGCTCACCATTCCTGCTAAGCACACGGGGCTCCTCCCTACTCATGGAGTCCAGGAGCAAGTGTGGGTTGCCCTGGAGTCAATGTGGAAACCATCCAGTCACCACTTGATATCACAGAGCTACATGAAGTTTCAGAGCAGACGTCAGGCAGCCAGCACAGGCCACCCTTTATCAGTGAAATAATCCCCTCCAGGTTCAAGAACAGACCAACCCATGTTCACACTGGGAGTCTGTTTCCCATTCTGGTCTCAGCATTAATTCTGTTTTGAATTACTTCCCTTTTCTAGACCATTGGTATCCACAGAGGCAGAACCTACTTCTCTGTCACACAGGTGACACAATCCCACACCCGGGACAGCAACCAGCAGATTCTGATGCTCAACATATATTGGTCAAATTAAATTGAGGATGGCCCTGATATCTTAAAACTGCAGTACAAGGAAGCTCCTACCACTGGCTCTTCTCTCCCATCCAAAATTCTTCTAATAGCCTGAATCAGGTCATATGTCTCAGTAGAGAAGAAATCAAAGGAAGGAGGCAAAACTTAACGTGTAAATAAAGAGCCTATCATAAACTACATGCAAGTAAGACAAGCTTTTGGAACACTGAGACTCCAAGGGAAGCATGAAGGTCACTAGTTAGGAGGAAATGAATTACACGCCTGTGTTGGTTTGGAGAGTCATTTCCGAGTGCTAGTTCACCAACTGTCTAGATGGACTTGGGAGAGTTTCCTTCCCTGGACTTTGGCTTGCTGGTCAACAACGTGAGGAGGACTGGATGTGCTCAGAGTGAGGTCCCTTCCAGGGCTGGCATTCTGTGCTTCTAAGAACCAAACTGTTATCAACTCCATTTCAGTGTCATGACTTAAGAACTGGTTTTTAGGGTAGGATTGTATTCTAGAACCCAAGTTGGCCTGACAAAATAACAAAAGTGACAAAAAATGCAGTTCAAGAAGTTGAGTTCTGACCACAAAAGGTGACCCAGAGAGGAAGCTGCTAGAGAATTCTTCTGATGCCAGATAGAGGGGGTTACAGCCCAGGTGACAGAGACACATTGGGATGGGGGGACTAGGCATCCAAGGAGGGGCCCTGGAGCAGTAGGGCCCCTGCTCCCAAGTGATGTGATTTAGACTGAGTCCTGCCACCAAGCACAGCCACTTGAATAGTCGTGCTGCTCTGATGGGATATGTGATGAATGGGGGGTGGTAGGCTGCAGACCAAGGCCATCTTACTGAGGGTCTTGAATACTAGGCCAGGAAGTTCATACTTTATTTTCATCATCATTACGTGTTGGGGACCCTGTTGAGTCTTGACATTTGAGGAATTCCTGTGAGCTGTGACCAGAATGCAAGCAGACAGACTCAGATGTTGCCCAAATCACATGGGAAAGGGGATGGAGTGTTCCTTTGGCCTGTCAACCCCTGCCCCAGTCACATTCCTGAAACATCATAATTTGCACACAGGTAACGCTCTGTGACCATCTGAACCAAAGCCGGCCCCGCAGTTTGGGCTTCATAACTCCAGACGCAGCCTGGCCCCTTATGCCAAGGAATCCTTTGGTGCAAGACCCGGGAAACACAGCCCGAAGGCAACATTTGATGTGCAGACAGTTCCTGGACCACCTGCCTGAGAACCTGTGGTAAAAATTGCATATTCCCTAGCCTCATTCTCAATTTACTACATTCAAACCCCTAAAGGAGGGTCCAGGAATCCTCATGTTAAGAAGTCCTGTTGTGAGGCAGGGGCAGGGGTATGCTGGGGTGGCTCAGTCGGTTGAGCATCCTACTGTTGATTTCAGCTCAGGTCATGAACTCATGATTCGTGGGTTTGAGTCCAGTGTTGGACTCTACTGACAGTGTGATAGATAGATAGATAGATAGATAGATAGATAGATAAATCCTGCTGAGTGACTGGTATGCACATAAAAGGTTGAGAACTAGAGTGTTTCACTTTGTCAAACTACTGACAGAGAACTCCAATGTGAAACAGGTACACAAAAAACCCAGGGGCAGGAGCTTGTGGGATGAATCAGTTTCCAATACACAGAAGTCATGGTGAAACTGTGTGACTGGAACATCGGGTGGTAGGGCAAGTGGAGCATGTGATAAAGTCAGAGGACGGACAGTTGTATGTAAGTGACCCACAAGCCCTTTATTTCTGCCTTGCTTCTGATGATAGGACATGAAAGTTCTTAGGTGGAGTTTCATGAAGGGCATCCACACTTCCAGGGAGGCTCTCTGCCATGTGAAGGGTGTGGGGCCGGTGAGGACAAGCCCCTGCTCCCTAGAGTTTTCTTACAGCACGTTTGGGACCCCAGGTGACGTGGGAACTGCACAGGGAACAACATGCCATATCCGTTTTCAGAGGGCGTCAACACCCTCCTTCCCACACCTGCTGTTCCCAAATATCACAACCTGATTTTTTTTCTCCAACCTCCTGTCTTGATAATGATTAAATATTCATGGATTGCGGTGATGCCAGCATACTTTGGGAAATTTCAGATACCTTTTTTTAAACAGAAGCTTCTTTTTTCTTTCAGATGATCCCACTTTTGAAAAGAGGGAAAAAGAATGACAAATTGCAAGTGACTCAAAAAGTAGAAACTGACAAAAAAGCTAGTAATGTCCTAAGTTTTTCGATAGTGTTTCCAGCCCAAAGTATCCCACTTTAGGAGAAATGAAGCACAGAATTTAGAAAACAGAGATGCCGAAGAGCAATCGTTCATATTGCAAAAGAACAGGGTGATTTACATAGCAGGGTCCATTTTATCATTTCATTTTAGCACAGGGTCCATTTACATAGCAGAGTCCCTAGTTCTGTGTAAAATACAAGCAAATTTGCATATATCTGTATTATTTATTTATTATGCAAAAAGATGGTCACCACCAAGTTGCCCCTTGAGCTACCAGGAAGGACAGGCTGATCCCCAGGTAGAGCGAGTGGGCATGCATGCCAATTCAACCAGAGAAATTCCACTGCTACCTGGGTATCCATTAGAGGTTCCCGGAACTTTTAATTTTTACAAAGTTGTGGGGAGGGGCCAGTAATACACACAGAGACCTCGTTCCTTAAGTTGGCATTTCCGAAAACTAAGACACATCGAGGGACGACTGCCCTGAAGTCATATACCACATTTTAGTTTCAGAGTAGCTATTTCCCTTTTCACTATACTTTGTTACTGCACAGAAATCTTCCACGTTTATTAGAGTAGCCTGTTTATCTCGTAGAACTGTTATGGCTTAAGCCTAAAACCAATAATTTGTTAAAATAGCCAGAACAACTGGTGATGAAGTTATTTCCCTTTCCACTGTACTTTGTTACCCCATAGAAATCTTCTACATTTATTAGAGTAGCTTGTTTATCTCCTAGAAATATTATGGCTTAAACCTAAAACCAGTAATTCGTTAAAATAACCAGAACAACGGGTGACGAACTCGTACACTGAAGGTAAGATGTGAACTCTTGGCTTCCTAAGCAAGTCTGACATTCTTAAAGGTCTCCAGATCAGCTGAATAATGTCAGTGTTGATCACAGTTCTGTCTTGAACTCACAACACAGATAACTTGGGCCAGCACATTCCAAAATTTCACTTAAAATACCAACTAAAGCAAGGCGTTATCAAGTTGAATCAATGCCTCAGTGAGAATTAGTCATTCAGAGGAAAAAAACCCTAAGAACCTGATGTTGGATCAGTTTGTGTCCTATATTTATTTATTTCTAATTATTTAACAGATACCTATGTAGTGCTTAACTATGTGCCAGAAACTGCAATTAGAGCCTCACAAATATTAATCATATAACCCCCGCAACAACCATGTGGGGGTGGGTACTATACATCATTGCTATTTCACAGGTGGGGAAATTGGGTACCAAAGGCTAACTGGACCACCATCACACCACTGTTCAGTGTGACAATTATAAAAGATGCTCTCCTGGGTCACATTTGACATAAAGGGGTACTGTATCACCATCAGGATCATCTCCCCAAACTCCCCTGGAGTTACTCCAAGACCTCCGAAAAGCAGAACCACTTAAAAGCTGTACCACTAATTTCATTATTAACAATCAACTGATAATACTATCTAATATCAATGCCTTGTGCTCCACCAACACCGTGTTAATGCTTTATATACACGCTAATTCGATCGGGGAGACATTGCCATTGGACCCATTTTGCAGATGAGGGAAGAGACTCGGAGAAGTTAAGGGATATGCTGAAAATCACGAGACCCTTAAAGGACAGAGTTGGAGTTCAGCACCAGATTCATCTACCTACATTACATATGTTGTAGCCGAGGTCTTTAATAGGTTCCTGCAGGTGTGTTTGTGTTATCCACAGTGTTTTAATAATTTTTGGAGAGAAATGCTAAAATCGAATCACTGAGAGATTTCCATGAAAAATCTATAGCCTGGTCCTGTCATGAGCCCCTGAAACACATCAGAGACTGCTGAGCATTTGCAGAGCCCTATGAAGAATCACTAAGTTAAGACGCAATTGCTGTGACCTACTGAAAGTATCTTCTACTGCAAATTATCCCTGCATGGCAAAGACGCTGGGATTACAACTAGTAATGTTCTGTTAACATTGAAATAAAAACAAAACGCAAATTTACACAGCGTGATGCTCTCAGGATTCATCCATGTTGTGGCTCGTGTCAGCACTTCACTTCTTTTTATGGCTAAATAATATTCCATTGCAGGGCGACACCCCATTCTGTTGATCCATTCAGGAATTTGTGTTTGCCAGGAGGAGCAGGGAGTGGAGAGTGATAGCTTAGTAGTTAGGGTTTTCCTTTGGGGTGATGAAAAGATCTGGAACTATGTAGGGGTGATGATTGCACAACATGGGGATGTACTCAATAGTTAGAATGGTAATTTTATGTTATGGGTATGTTACCACAATAAAACAAAACAAAACAAAACAAAACACCCTAGTAGTTCATAGATCTTCCAAGAAACCTTACTTTAAAGAAACAGTAAACTCATTTGGAGTCTTTGTTTGATAGCCTATGTGTACTCTGATCTCCTCTAAAACAGAAACCAGCATCACTGATATGAACCTTCAAGATCCCATCATGGTATTTAAAGTCACCTCCCCAAATTTCCCTACTTGTCTGTTATGTTCTCAGCGGCCTGGATTAATCTGTTTTCAAATGATTTCTGAGGTTTTCCTACCTCCGTGTCCTTACTTTCCTCTTGACTTAGAACTTGGAACACTGCCACCTTTTCTCTCCCTTATCAGCCATCAAAGATCAAAATAAATGGTATTATCTGGCTGTTGCTAGAGACAGATGCAAACCCCACTTCTGATACAACTTATTGTATCTTCCTTGTCATATTACCTACCCTCTTGCTCCAGAAAGCTCTCAGTGTTTCCTCATTGCAAATCAAACTGAGTACAAAATTATTGTCCTGTCATGAAAGACTCTTAACAATAACACCTCACCCTCATCCCTCATTATTTTCCTTCACATATCATATACTCCAGCCAAACTAAACTGTCACCATTCCCCAAATATGTCTCACACACTTGTACACCCATGCCTTTTCTCGGGATGTTCCCTCTGCCCCGGAAGGCCCTTCCCACCCCTCCGCCTACAGAAACCCTTCACAGCTCCCAAGGCGATTCCAAATTTACCTCTTCTGTGGAACCTTCCACCAGAGCTTGCCATCCTTCCACCTTTCAGAGGCCACCTGCCTTGACTCAGACCCTCTGTCACAGCACAGACCCTATCTGTCTCAGAACAGAATGATTTCTAGTCTGTGCCATTCCCACCTGGTCTGTGAGCTTTTTAAGAGCAAGAACCATTGTCACAATCACTGTAAGTCCATCATCCCTGCCGTATGACAGAAGCTCAATTAAAATGTATCTCATGGAATGGAATGGTATAAAATATAATGACTAAAGGCAAAAAAATGAATAAAGCCCCTGCATTTAGACCGACTTCCAGGCTTTTGAGCCTACACAATGGAATATTGTGCATAGTCTTGGCACCTGACAAAAAGTAGTTGGTGAGGGGAGGCAGGTAGATGTGCATAAGAACAAAAAGAAAGATTTGCTATTTTTAAGCTACGAGGGAGGGGAGGAGCAAGCACTCTGTCAGGCCCTTAATATATTTGTATCATTTGATGCTCATGATATCCCTTCTTTGATGGCTGAAGAAACTGAGGAAGAAGAAGAGTGAACGCACTGCCCATGTTTCGACACGTCCTCTGACTCTACAGCCCATGCTGTTTTCCCAGAGCACACTGCTTCTTAGAGAGAGAGAGAGAGAGAGAGAGAGAGAGAGAGAGAAGCTACGACTATCTTTTCTAACTCTAGCCCCCAGGATGATCTTACACCAGATTACTTCAGTTTACATGTAATAAGATGCAATAACAACGAAAGCCAATACCTCCTAAATGTCTATCATGTATCAATTAATAGGTTCTTTCAATACATTGTCTCAAACTCTACAGGCATCCCAAGAAGTGGATATTATAAATCTCATTACAAGGAAGGAAACGAAGTTCATCAATATGTCCAAAGTCAAGCCACATCACAAAGCCAAAAATCCAACCAAGATCTTTATAAAGCACCCTTTCAATTTCATCTTGGCCTCTTCTCCACAGATTCTAGCCATAAGTAGTATAGTAAGAGGAGTCTTTAAAAAAAAAAAAAAAGGAAATAAACAAAAACAAAAAAATACCACCATGGAAAAAATTGCTATCTTGAATATGAAGAGCATAATAAGAATTTTCCATTTGGTGATTGAGATCTTTATCCCTCAGAGAGAAACATACATAGAAACAGGTCTAGCAGGTGAAGAAGGTGGGGCAACACCTGACTCTCCTCACTTCCTCTGAGCTTTTATCTTTCCCTAGAGTTCTTTTATTTTGATTCCTGTTGCCACCACCAAGCTAAGTCCCCATCTCTCAGGGCTGGGGACGGGGAGAAGATAACAGAGGTACTTCCCCTTTTTTTTTTTCTTCTCACCTTAAGGTGAACATAATCTTCATTCTTGTTTTCCTTAGCATAACAGAGACAGGCTGACATAGTCAATGTGAAATTTACCAAACACTAAGAAAAGCCCAAATGGAAACAAAGAAAATAACAACAGCACAAAATAGATGACTGATTCCAAGACCTGTAATTAGAGAAGGGGGTTACTGAGCACCACATTCTATCACATTCCCCTAGCCAAAGATTATCTTACACAATTTACCAGAACCTTGTATGGGGTCTTTCCCTCTTGACTCCATGTGGGATTATTCTCCCACCACGAAGAAGAAATCACCCAATCAAATCCCCAGAGTCAACTCTCAGACTACTTTGGGTTCTTCCACTCAATTCTGCTTTCCTTTCATAGAATTCCGCTCATAGATCATCTGCCAAAAGGTACTAACTGACATCCATGAGTCTTAATGAGCACTTCACCTCATCCCAGCTCAGGCTAACAATTTTGCCCACTTCCTCATCAGCATTCAGTTGACCCCTGCAACCGCCCACCCACCCACCTATCCATCCACCATAGAGGCATTCCTTTGGAATTTGAATTTTAGAATTTATTATGACATTAAACACAGGCAATCTCTGAGAGAGCCACCCCCATACTCCTTTACAATGCTTGCCAAGACTGATGACGGCAGCTCTTTGCAGCTCCTGAACCTCACAGAGAAACACTCCATCAAAGCATCACCTACCACAACAGAGTTTACCTCAGGGCTGTGACTTTGCATCTGCAGCACCTGAGAAAAGCAGACGTCCTATTTCTCCTTTCACATCCCGCATTGTACCCCTAAGACCAAGAACAACATTAGAAGATCATTAAGTCATACCAGCCACTGAATTATATCATTCTTGCTGGAGGCCCATGGCTGACTTCAGGTTGTCGGTAATCGCACCAAGAATATATAAATAACAACAACGACATGAACAAACACTGCTCGCCTTAGAGTCCTGAAAGTGCTCTCAACTTTATGAGAGTTTCCCATCTCTCATCTCTGTTGGGCCTCCCAGCAGTTCTAAGAAATCACCAGGATAGGGGGTATAGCTCCACCTTTCCCTCTTCCCAACCTACTCCCCCCGCCAGGATCATCTTTCACTTTCTCCTCTGTGTCACCTTGACACACCATGCTTCTTGTTTATGCTTCTCTACATTTGTCTGCCATATTCCCTCCACCCGCAACACCACCTCCACCTCTTCCTGCACCTGATGGAACACACCATCCTCCTGAGACTCACTCCCTGGGAAATCTTTGGTAATTCTCAGAGTTGGGTCTGTCCCCTTATCTCTTCATTTAAAAGGCAGGAAAGAAATTTTATTACCTTTTTTTTTTAAAGTACATTGCTCAGATTAACTACCATTTTGAATTTTTTAAAAGAGTATACTATGAGTTAGCATCAAAATGAAAAGCTGTGAGCACACAATGGCACAGACCCAGGGCGGTAGGGTGTGAATGTGGTGTGAGAGGAGCACATTTTTATCATTACAGGAATAACTGCCAGCTCCTCAGAAGAAACTCCTGGAGACAATAAACTTTATTATCTTAACAGCTTTTACAATCATTCTTTTTCAGAAGAAAATTGCCTTTGTCTAGGGCAAAAAAAAAAAAAAAAAAAAAAAAAAGAGAGAGAGAGAGAGAGAGAGAAAAAGAAAAAAAATACCTTGATGAATTCTTGGGTAGAAAATGTGCTTTTGAAGACAGCTACAGCTACAGAGAAGAGGGCAAATATCTACGGGGAAAATGAGAGTAATTCAGTTTTATTCCTCAGAAGAGGGAGTGTAAAAGGAAGACAACAGAGCTGTGAAGTGGAGGAAAAAGACAGAACCACTGTGATGGAAACGAAGTGAACAAAACAGAATGAGTCCCGTGAAACCCCGTGTCATGGGAACGCTGACAGGGCTCTTCCCATCTGAAGGTAGTAAAAAGCCCTGGATCCACACAACCTCTCAGAGCCTCAGTTCCTCCAGCGGAACAAAGAGAATAATAATGAAACCTAGTTCACGGGGCTGTTTTGGAAAGTGAGTAATAAGAGATGGGTGTGAGAACCATAACGATGGTGACTATTTCCTCTACAAGATGGTTTGAGGGACACTCTAGTGTCGACACTGAATGACTACGATGTTGATATTCAATATCTTTTTGATTATAAATGGTTGGGCCTGCGTTTTTGTTTTGTAAATGTGGCCCCGGCGAACCAAAAGCGTGATGTAACATTCACAAAGTCTCACAGTAAATAGGTGATGTCCCTTTAATCCATTTGCTTATTTATTCAAGATTTATTAGTCTCTATAACATGTATTGCACAATACAGGGCAACCATAATTCAGTCTTTATTGCTATTAGACAGGTCGGGTTCCCTCCAGCCAGAAAGGAAAGAGGATGACAGATCTTATGACAACTCCTGTCGCAGACCCCACATGTTCCAACCCAGCAACCTTACCCAAGGAGGACGTTGGGGAACGCGTTCACAAAGCAAATCTTCCCATCCTCCTGGGATGCAGCAGTATGCCCGATGTTTTGTTGTGTGTTGTATTTTCATGGAAACTTCCTCCCAAAGGGTGAAGGATGCCTGCCACACTGCCTTAACAGACTACTCACTTCCTTCTTTGCTTTTTCTGTTCTTCCTTGTCTTTTGCCAAAAGCATCATCAGACAAACCAGAACAGAAGGTGGCCGGAACCTGGCCTGTGTGTCCACCTCGCAAAGCTCCAAGCCAGAAGGAGAGTGCCCCTCACTGAGTTCCTGGCATTTGATGTTCAGTCTGGAAAGGAAGCATGGCCATCTGCCTTGGACTCTATCAAACGGAGTCTGTGCTCACTGCTAAGTCCCATGGCCATGTGGATCGTGGACCAGTTGGAATAGAAACAAGCTCTCCAATGCAGCATGAGTAATGACAGCTCTAGGGTCAGAACAAAACCCAATAGAAAGGCAGGGAAGAGAAGACGAGAGAAGTAGGTCAGTGCCTGCTCTTCAGGACCCCAAACAGAATGGTGGGTGCTGAGACCCTGGCTGGCCAACCACTCATTCAATCTTCTCTCCAAGACACGCAACTGAGACAAAGGAGAAGCAGAGAACCAGGGTCAAGGAGGTTCGTGGAAAACAATGTCTCCCACACCTGTTGTTTACAGATGAGGAAACTGAGGCTCAGAAAGAGGGAGTGACAGCAGCTGAGTAGCAGAGCCAGAGTCAGAATTGGGCATCCCATCTCCCTGGCCGATAGCTCCTCTCCTACACTGACATGACTCGCATCACTGGCTGAGGAGAGCCAAGTGGGGTGAGGGCAGAAATGCGGTGGTTGTAAGTGACTGTCTCCGTGATGCTCAGTGTAAGGAATCTGTCCCACAGCCCGAGAACCCCATCAGCAGGCCATCAACAGGCCTCCAGATAATACAGTTTACGTCAAAACAACTTTTATTTCCTGACTGCTTTCTCAGCTGTGCCTTAAAATAAAATGTATGTGTCTAATCTCATCCGGCTCTGTGCTGCCTCTGCCATCAGAGAAGCGGGCGGGAGTGCTGCCAGAGAGGCTGCAGAGAGTGGGGGACTCTACGGGGTACACCAGAAGAAGAGCGGTGGCGGTGCAGACACCCCCCGCCCCCACCAGCTGAGCTGGGTGTGCATCCTGTGCGCCTCTTCCTGGCTCGGCCTCTTGGCACCACAAGAGCAGAAAGGGCCCGGCCACGTGGACCTTCAATGCCGCCCAAGGCAGGTCTTCCCCATCACCCTAAGGGACACCTCATCCTTCCAGTTGTTCCACCATAAACTCTGACAGTTATCCCCGTTCTCTCTCCTGTAGACTTGGCATCCAGTCTATGGGTAAACATCGTTGGCTCTAACCCCCGTAATATAGCCTGTGTTTGCTTCCTATTGCTGCTGTTAATGATTGGCCACAAATGGAGTGGATTATGTGCCACAATTGTTTGGTTTTTGTCTTATATTTCAGAAGTCTGCTAGGCTGCATTCCTTCTGGAAGCTCCAGAAGAAAACCTTTTCCTTGATTTTCCAGCTTCCAGAAGCCAGCTACAATCCTGGGTTCCTGGCCCCTTACCCCATCTGACGTCAAAGCCAGCAGCATCTTCTCTGTTTCTTCCATCACTACGTATCTTCTTTCTAACACTACTGTGTCCCTCATAAGGACCCCTGTGGTCATGCCGGGCTCATGTGAATAACCCAGAATAATCTCCCCATCTTAAGATCTTTAATTTAACCACATCTGCAGGGCACCTGGGTGGCTCAGTCAAGTGTCCAACTTCAGCTCAGGTCAAGATCTCACAGTTCGTGGGTTCGAACCCCTTGTCAGGCTCTGTGCTGATAGCTCAGAGCCTGGAGCCGCTTCAGATTCTGAGTCTCCCTCTCTCTCTGTTCCTCCTCCACCTATGCTCTGCCTCTCAAAAATAAACAAACATTAAAAAATAGAAAAAAAAAAAGAATTATTAACCACATCTGCAAAGTCCCAGTTGCTCGAAGGTTCCAGGTATCAGGACTGAACACGTTTGGGGACATTTTTTCATCCTACCACATAGCTAAACTGTGATTATTTTCCCAGGACCTCCATAGCTACTCCCCTAATCCCAGCCTCCATCATCACTCACTTGAGTTGCTGAACAACCTCCTGACCAGTGTCCCTGCTTCTGCCATCCCTCTACTGGCACCACCCACCCCCACCCCTGGTCTTCCAGACACAGCAGTCAGAGTGGTTTATTAGGAATGTAAGTCAGATCATGTCTGTCCTCTGCTCAAGATGTCTTATGGCCTCCAAGACCCCCATGATCCAGCCGCAGCACCTGCAGCCCTTACCTCCTCCAGTTCCCTTTCTCTCACTCTGTCCCTACCAAACTGGGCTCTAGATGGGTCCTCAGACATGCCAGGTACACTTAACGCCTGAGAGCATTTGGCACATGCTGTTCCCCCTTCTTGAGACACCCTTCTCCAGAGGCTCACATGGCTCATTCCCTCATCTCCTTTAGGCCCTTAATTAAATATCACTGCCTTAGCAAGACCTATCTTGTCTGCTCACTTTAAAATGACAACATCTCTTGGGGTGCCTGGGTGGCTCAGTCCGTTAAGCACCTGACTTCGGCTCAGGTCATGATCTCATGGTTTTGTGTGTTCAAACCCCGCGTCCGGCTCTGTGCTGACAGCATAAAGCCTGGAGCCTGCTTCGGATGCTGTGTCTCCCTTTCTCTCTGCCCCTCCCCTGCTCATTCTCTTTGTCTCTCAAAAATAAATTTTAAAAAAGTTTAAAAAATTTTGAAATGACATCTCCATAATACAGCCACCTTCCCTGATTTATTTTTCTTTCTAGTATTTACCTACATCTGACATACTACTACACGTGGGTTTTTTTTATTTTTTAATATTTTTCTTTATTTTTGAGAGAAAGACACAGAGTGAGTGGTGGAGGGGCAGAGAGAAAGAGGGAAACACAGAATCCGAAGTAGGCTCCAGGCCCTGAGCTGTCAGCACAGAGCCCGACACGGGGCTCGAACTCATGAACTGTGACATCATGACATAAGCTGAAGTCAGACGCTCAACTGACTGAGCCACTCAGGCGCCCCTATACTACTTATTTAATACTACTTGTTTATACAAATGTTTAACTGGTCATTTTTCTGCCTCGCCTCTCTCCCCACCACAGAAATGTACACTGTGCGAAAGCAGGTAGTTTTACTTTTTCTGCTCACAGCCTCAGCACTTGTCACATGGCACATAGTAGGTGCTCAACAACTATTTGATGAATCAATGAAGCAATGAATCAGTGAATGAAGTTATTTCTCTGAGACTGCTTCTATAACCATAAAATGAGAGTAACAATATCTACTTTTCATGCTTTTCTGGACATCCCTCAGGTCTTCCTGTGCAAAATCCAAAATTTTTCCTATTTTTGAAGAATGAAACAAGCTGTGAGATATTGATAAGCTCACTTTCCTTTTATCCAAGGAAACAGTTTCCTCACCTTCCCTGCTCTTATAGGCAGAAAGATAATGGGCATGTGGTCTAGATTTAGCCAACAGTTTTCTCTGTTTTATTTCTCTTCTGTAGGGTAATCTAAGATATGCCTGTTACCACTTTCATAAGACAGCTGTGCAGATACTATTGATCCTTTGGTAACACAGGTTTGAACTACACAGGTCCACGTATAAGTGGATTTTTTTCAATAAATGCAGTACAATACTGTAAATGTAAATGTATTTTCTCTTCCTTATGATTTTCTTCTATGTAGTTTCCTTTATTGTAAGAATATAGTATGTTTTACATATATAAAATATATGTTAATCAACTGCTTCTGTTATCGGTAAGACTTCTGGTCAACAGTAGGCTATTAGAAGTTCAGTATTTGGGGAGTCAAAAGTTATACGTGGATTTTCAACTGTATAGGAGTCAGCATCCTTAACCCTCACATTGATCAAGGGTTAACTATAATAAAGACTAGCAATCCTACTCCTTCTTAGATTTTTCCTTCACCAAAAAAAAAAAAAAAAAAAAAATTTCCAGTGGAACAGACATGATCATTTTACTACCACACATCACTTTTGTAAAGGAAACTGCCCGTGTACAGTCTTCATTGGATGATGGGCTTTCTTCCAGCTTAGGAGTAGTCACGTTCATGAGCTAGAACCTGCTTCTTGCTGAAGCTGATTGGACCAGGAAGTGACCATGGCCCAAGGGTTGCCAAAATATAGGCTAATCAGCAACTACAGCATAACTTAAAGGAAAACTGTACCCAGCTAGGGGCTATGGTAATTAACCACAGCAATCAGAATATGCTTCTTCAGATTTTACAATATGGAATAAATGGTACAGCCTGGTAGAAGGAAGAAAAAAGATTCTAAGAGAAGCAGAAACTGACAGAGTAGCTGAGATGCACTGAAGTTGATGTACAGAATAAAGCTCATGGTCTCTGGCTTCCACAGTCCCTAGAGCAGATCCAAGTAGATATGTTGGATCCAGACCACCTTCCCATTCTAGGTGCTGTGAGGCCTGATGGTTAAGTCAGAGGCCTGTTTGCATAGGAGTGTGTCCTTAAAATAAACCCTCTATTGCCTGATTTAATTTGAGTTTCCCTTTCTCACACCTAAGTTTGCTTAACGCCCTCCATAACAAGGTACCAAGTAATATCCCCTTCCAAAGCCCTCTGCAATGCCATGGTTTTAGCTTTATTTAGGATCAGATTTGTCTCTGCAGGATACACCTCCAAAGTGCTTAGATTTGTAGTGGAAGACATCAGCTCTTTTCCCAACTCAGATCCACTCTTTCTGTATTAGTGAGTTCCTAATAATAGTGCGCTTTAAAATTGCAAAGCCCGTTTGCTTTTCTGAATGCCTGTGCTTATTCAACCCCAAGGACAAGTAGTACTAAGGGACTCACTTTGGAGATATGCTTGCCATTTTAATTGTTTGTGCAGATCTTTCCACAGATATCTTTAGAAGAGAATGGGAGCCAACACTGGACTTATATTAATTGAAAATTACTTGGCAATTTCAATCAAAAGATTAGGGCTTTTTTGGCACCCGAGACAAAACCAAAGAAATCCCAGGCAGTGTCAGAGACGAGAGGTCTTGGGGAGTCAATTCCCTTATCTCACAGATGGGAAAACCGAGGCCCTGAGATGAGTGGCTTGCTCAGGGTCACATACGCAGGAACTGGGAATGTCAGGGCTACAGAACAGATATCATAACATCCAGCCTGGACAGTAATATCCTTTCATCCATGCCCTCAGGGAGATAAGGAGCTGACTGAACAACCCAGGCACTAACTACATGGGTAGCAATGCATTCTGTTTACCATTTTGTTGATTTTTTATTAAAAATGACTCCAAGAAAAAATGTGACCACCTCACTGAGGCCCCAAATATCTTCAGATCCATATGGGTCCTGATAAATATATTGAAAGTCCATTGAAAAATAGTTACTGATTATGTGCTATAAGCCAGGTCCCAAGCCAAGCACGGAAGGTTTCCTCTTTTAAGGAGTTCAAGCTTTAATGAAGGAAGACAAGTGTAGAAACCAACAGTTACGACTGAAAGAGGTAAGTGAACAGAAGGTAGCCATACAAAGTCTACAAAGCGTACAAAGACACTCCTGCCTTTCTGCTCTTTATTAAAAGTCAGTAGGCTAAGCTACATTTCCATTTTCTCTAATAAAACATAGAATAGCCCCAACCCATTCATTCTAAAGTGTGATATTCATTCAGCTAATGGTTATTGAACTTGGCACTGGGAACATAAAAGGACACTGGTCAGTGTGCCCTCAGGAAAATAACAATTAACCTAAGTAATGCAGGCAAGGATCAATGCTAAAGTAGTTGTTCAACCGTGTGGAAATGCTGTGTACATAATCAAGTACTGGGAAAGTCTCTGAGTGAAAGTTAACATCTTTTTTGTGAAGGCCTCTAAGAAAAGGTGGGGGCTTGAGTTGGAAAGATGTGGTGGATGTCAGCTGCCAGATGGCAAGAAGGAGGCAGTTCCGGACACAGGACTGAAACAGAGAAGTTAGTGTGGGAAAGTGAGAGCAAATTGACCCCGTCACACAGAGAGAGTAGGCAAGGCGTGAGGGAAGACAGGGGCCATGAGAAGGAGTTAGAGGAAATGCTGTTGGGGGGTGGGGGGTGGAATTTGCGTTTTATATCAGAAAGCGTGGATCTGAAAGGACAGGCAGATAACCACATTGACGGAACAAAGCACACTTGGCCATCCAGCCACTCCTGACCGGGTCTTGGATGAAAATCTCTCTCCCTGTGGCAGATTCCATCTAGAGGCTGCACATCTTCACAGAATAGGAAGACTGCAGATCTTGATCATTCAGACACCCCTAAGAAGGCTATTTAATGCTTTCCCAGAGTGCCCTTCTTGGAATGAAAACAGCAGATTGCACGCTGTTGTGTTACTTAGCGTTAAAGGATTCCTTCTCAACACTCCATCACAGGTGATCTGTGGGTTGAAGATGGCAGGTATTCCGTAGACACTGAATGTGAATTAATACTGTAAGCAGCAGACAAGTGATGCTTTCTAGGCAATGCGGAGATGGCTGGTCTCTATCCACCCTCCCTATATTTGACCTCCAGCAATATAAAGTTGGGGGCCAGGGACCGGGTGACCTGGGGATACACACTGTGTGTTCAGGAAAGTTAATTCACCCATAAGATGGAGTTACCATAAAATGGGGTCTCCAGAACTGGAAGCAGTTCTACCAAAAGGGGTTAAAAAGATGTTAATTGAAAAAGATTACATCCTATATGATTCCAGCATATGACATTTGGGAAAAGGCAAAACTATGGAGACCGTAAAAAAGTCAGTTGTTGCTAGGGAGTGGAGGGAAGGGATGACAAGATGGAACTCAGAGGAGTTTTAGGGCAGTGAATATATTCCGTATGATACTTTACCGATGGATACCTGCCGTTATACACTTGCCCAAACCCACAGAATACACAACATGGAGAGTCAACCCTAATGTAAACTATGGAGGGTGGATGATAATGATGTGCCAATGTAACTTCATCAAGTGTCACAAATGCATTCCTGTGGTAGGGGACGTGGATAATGGGAAAGACTGTGCATGGGTGGGATCATGGGATGCATGCACTCCCTCTGTACCTTCCTCTCAATTTTGCTGTGAACAGAACGGCTCCAAAAAATAAAGCCTTGCCAAAAATAGAAAAATAAATAACATGAGTTTTAATCAATTGGTTAATTAAAAGGAAACGAGAAGAACACCCATGTACATAGGAGGGACAGGATGTGGTTACCCCTAAAACCAGAGCAGGGATGGTCAGGTGAGGAAGGAATCCTGCACAGTGGTAGGTGTCAAAGCAGGTTCTGTCTAAAAGCACCCACATGAGCATGGGGAGGGAGAATGGAAGGGAGAGAATTCCTTGGGCACTGGAGGCTCAGTTCTGCTTCCATCAGACTAGTTATGGCTTCACCTATTTCCCATAATGAGTTTCCACAGAAGAAGATTTTGAATAATGAGAAGGTTCAGAATGAATGAAAGCATGTGTACAGACACTTTACCATCAAAATCTGATCCCATCATTTCTCTGCGAACTAATCTTGAGTGAAGTTGTTGCACTGGCCAGGCAGCCAATGCCCTTCAGGGGCTGGCTTCAACCTTCTTCCGGTGTTTGTCTACAGCTTCCTTCCCACGTTCCTTTCTCACTGGCCAGACTAACTAACAATTTACACCTCGTACTTGCCTGTGCCATTCCTGTGTTCCCGTTTCTGCTGGTAATGTTAACTATGCTTCAAGACTCAGCCCAAAGGAGTCTTCGAAACCCCCAGAGAGGGGTCTTCTGTTTTGGTAACGCTTGGTAACTTTGCCCTAAAATAGTGCTTGCTAAGTTATAATGACGTGGTGACATGTTAATTTCTGCCATTAGACTGGGAGCCCTTCAAGGGCAGCAACGATGTTTTGTTCATTGCTGCTTTGTTAACCAACTAGGGGAGTGCCTGGCCCTTTCAATGATTTGTGGACTGAACTTTCTCATTCAAGCTGCAGTGACCAGTAGTGCCCACCAGATGGCAGTGTGTGGACATTTTTCCCTTACCAATCAGAAGGGAGTGGAAGGGTTTATAGCAAGTTGACTTTCATTTCCGTCCTTGCAGACAGACAAATCTCTGCAGACATCGGGACTTTTGACTGGGCAGTAGAATTCACACTGCTGAATCGGACCCTGGGGCAACTATTGGATTCCCTAGGTCTCCCTGCTTTCTGAAAACATTCCTCCTCCCTTAGGCTGAGAAAAGCTCATACTATTTTGTATTCTAGGACAGAGAAACTTGGATTTGAGTTTAATCGTGAAAGGCACAAAGTGACCATCTTTTCAGCGCTTAGAGAAAATGGCTACCACCACCCACTGATTGCTGCCATCCGTTGAGGTTCCTCAACCTGCTGCCCACACCCATCTGCCAGAACCAGACAGCAAGCCAAAGTCAGAACACGTTGGCTTATTTTGAAGGTTGGGTCTTCCTGGGTTCCTGCCCCCTTCTCACTTAAGAGCAGGCCGGACAGGCCAGGAGACTACAGGTGCCCTAAGCATAGAGCCCTGGCCTCCTTACCTGTGAACCCTGTGTTCAACTGTGGAGCTCCTCATAAATAAAGGGTTCCCAAGGGGAAGATACCTCCAGTCCAAACGAAAAATGGACAAAAATCTCAGAGCATTTCCCAGACTAGAAAAGCCCAAAGGCGAGAGGGCCTTACCTTTCTACTTCTTTCTGTGTCTCTCTGTTCACTTCAGTCAGGCAGCGCAGGTGCTCTCCCCTCTTGGTACTTTGTAATCTGCATCGTCTCCACCGCTGTCCACGATGCTCGAATTTCTCCAACCTTGTCCTATTCCCATGGACTTCTTTCTCCACTGCTAGAGAAGTGGAAGAACCAGCAAGAAGATCCTAAAGACCTCTACTTCTTTTAACCAAACAAGGCAGTCTTAGTTCTAAGGGCATCTGACTCTGTTCCCCCCTCCCCACAAGGCAAAATGCTTTGTTCGATAAATAGGAGATTGGTTAAGCCACAGGCTCTGGAGTCAGCAGCAGACGTGGGTCAAATTCTGGTTCTGTCACATCCTAAATGGGGAAAGTGTTTACATACCTCAGAGGGATGTTGTGCCAATGAAATCATAAGGCATGTAAAGTGTTTAGCGCAGCACTGGTGCATGGGGTACGAAATACATGTTAGCAATTACTATTAGCGTTAGCAGAAATTCCCTGCAGAAGGCACGGCTTCCCAGAAGTAATTCTCGGTATTATACTCAACGCAGCTTCAGAAACTTCTAAGAACCCAAACCTCTTCGTAAATCATGTCATGAGATCTGTGTTGCTTTCATTTACTTGTGTTCCCATTCAGTAGGACTTACTGGGTATATAAGCCGTGGCAAGCTCAGAGGAGGTTGATACAAGGATGCTTAGACACGGTCTGTCTTCTCAAGGAGCTCACAGTGCCCTCAGTAGACCCACTCACCAGCAAGTACCGTGCAGTGGGATTGGTGTTCTCGCATGGGATGTATAAGATACAACAGGGAGAGGGAGCCCGAGCCCCAATACTCCTTATAAGGCATTGTAGACCTTTTGTGATCTAACACTTGCCTTCCTGGCAATGCCTATTCCCAAAATATTCGCCTTTCGAGAATGCATTATGATGCCCCACCTCTAACCTTGGCACTGACAATTCTCTCTAAATGGAATACCTTCCTGCCTGGTAAAACTCCTACCAATCCTCCAAGTCTCTGCCTAAAGGTTGTTTCCTGTGAGGAGTCTTCTTGTCTCCGTGAAGGAGACAGAGGGACTTCTTCTCCCATTGGCTGTGATCTCACTGAAGGTGCAAGCCACATACTTGTACTTTGTCCCTTAACACTTGACTCAGTGCCCAACTCAAAAGGGATATTTAGTAAAGCTGACGCACTAATGAAAGATGCCCTGACACTCACCCCATGGGAACAGTGTTGCCTGCGGCTGAGTCACTAACAAGGAAAGCCAGCTGATCTGATAGGTTACCTGTCCCCACGTCACACAGACCCATATAGGAAAACTCCACTGCCACAGAAAGTATCCTAATGTCACCCAAAGTGTCTTTCCTTTATCTCACACCACTTTCTTCCTAGTTTTTCTCTTTAGAACAATGCCAAATAATTGCATCCACATTCTCTTCAACGTAGCAGCCCTTCACGTATATGAAGACATCAGACAGATAGAATATCCAGAGAAGATTCTCCTTGGTGTTTATTCCCCTCGAACACATACAGTTAATCAAACCATCATTAACATACATTTTTAAAGCCCCTAACACATGCCGAGTACTTCTTAGAAGCTTCGTGTGTCTTAAATTTAATCCTGATACCTCGACCATTACCCACACACGCATACCTTAAGTTTTGACTTGCTTCATCATGTTGGTTTCACCCGTGTTCTAGAAGCTCTAGATCATTTTAGAGTTCAGTCCTGTATTACTATTATTAATAGTGCATTAATCAAAACATGTGCCAAGCATAATACCGGGCCTCTTTTTAAATTCTCATATTGAACTGAAAAGGAAAACAACCATATTGCTTCTTGAACAGGTTTGAGGCTGAACAGTCAGAGAGATCAAGCCCTGTTCCTTATCACCTTCCTAATAGGTGTCAGAGGCAAGAGCCCAGGTCAGCTCAGCCTCCCTGCAAGGCCAGCTTCCTTTCCTCTATCCCATGCCCTCTCTTTGTGTCAGTCCACAGTGTTTGCTTTTCATCTGAGTCCGGCGTCTTCTGCAGATTTGGACATTCCTCCTTCTAGTTAACGTTTCAGGTCATTAATAAAAAGTATTGAGCAGGAAAAAGGCTTTGGTCCTTGCCAGAGACCTCTTTCTAGCTTACACAGAGGTGTTTAGCAATCCCTAAGAGCCACTTGTGTTAACCAACTGTGCAACCGGTGACTATGACACGATCCTGCTCATATTTGACCACCTTATGTATAATCACATCACAGGAGTTCAGGTTAAGTCCATTGCTGAAATGGACCAATTTACCAATTTAGTGGCAGAATAAGAAAAGGAAATGTGGTGTGTCTAGCGTGACCTGTTTGTGGTAAATGTGCATTACCTTCTAGTGATGGGTTCATTTTCTTTAAAGTGCCCACAAGTCAGCTGTGTAATGATCGGTTCCAAAATTTCAGCAGGCACCTAGATAAAACTCATACAATTTCCTGTCTTTGATGCTTATTCCTATGATAAGATACAAAGTAAACCCCTTAATTAAGAGGGGAGAACTTTACGAACTTGCCCATATTATCTGTTCTATTGAAAAGCAACCCCACTCACACCCCCAGTTGCATTCCAGTGCTCGGCTTGGCAGCAAAACCTTCCATTTCTTTGTTTTGGAGTGTGACCTCACCTCTGTATTCCACATATCTTTTCTTCTTCATTGCCTATACAGGCAGGAAGGCACCAATCCCACTGAGCCAACCTGGCAGAGTGGTTGGCTAAATATTCTTAACCCCAAAATTAAAGATTAAAACCTCTTCAAAATTGTGAGAACAAATGGTTGCCTATGAGGCAGATGGATCTGAAGTCAGCTTACAGGAAACTGCTTTCTTCCATGACTGTGTTAAATCCAGAGGACATAGATGGTATCTGCTTGTCATCATTGTATTCGCAGAGCCGGGAACGTGGTAAGTGCTCGGAAGTATTTGTTATAGAAAACGGGGAGAAGATGGGAATGAAGATATGTATACCTTCAGGAGAGGAAACTCGAAGATTTTTTCTTAATGTTTGTTTGCTTGCTTGTTTGTTTTTTTTTTTTATTTTTATTTTTTTTATTTTTTAATATATGAAATTTACTGTCAAATTGGTTTCCATACAACACCCAGTGCTCTTGTTTGTTTATTTTTGAGAGAGAGAGAGAAAGAGAGCACAAGCCATGGAGGGGCAGAGAGAGAAGAGACAGAGAACCCAAAGCAGGTTCCAGGCTCTGAACCGTCAGCATGTAGCCTGATGCGGGGCTCAAACTCATGAGCTGTGAGATCATGACCTTAGCCAAAGTTGGACACTTAACTGACTGAGCCACCCAGGTGCCCCTCAAAGTTTTAAATTCATATTAAAACATGTATGATTGACATGAGAACCTTTATAGAAAACAGATCTGGTCAGAAGACTATGGGAAGAATTCCTGAAGATTCCTACAGGAGATTGGGAAAGCCACAGAGAGGTGTAAGACAAGAGAAAAGCAGAAGGGATATGGGGCTGCCTGGAAGCAATGGAATAAGCCATGATGTTGGACACAGAGGTCTAAGGTTAAGTCTCTGATGTCCTCCTATTAGATGTTTGCCATTGAATAAATGTCACACCTTCACAGAACCCCATTTCCTAACTGATGTAACAAACACAAGAAGCTGCATCTCACAGGAGAGCTGTGAGCATCAACCATGGTAAAGAATATAAAAGCACATTATCAACTCAACGTCACCTACACCTAAATCTGCATTGGAGTCACCTTGAATAGAAGACCCGAATAGAAGAGCACTGGATTACCAGAACACATTTAGGATGGACTAAAAGTCTGCTTCCTAAATGTGGACTCGGGCAAACTTGAAATGTTTCTGACTTCAGAAGAACGCTGACCTCCACCAGGTAGGTAGAGAAGACAGCGCTGATGCAGTTTCAGAGCAGCTGAGAGATGAAGCCATACAGATATTCATCCAGCACCAGGTTCTCTCTCATCAGCTAAACTCAGCACATCCCAAATGGAATGTATGATCTTCTGCAGAGAACCAATCATCCTCATTTCTGGTACTGACAGAACAGTATCTCCAGCCAGTTGGGCGTGAAATCTGGGTCTTTATGCCAACTCCTCCACCACTCTAAGGGGAGGCAAGGGACGGACAGCCCAGAGCTATCATTCCTGAGAAATCCTTGAACTGCTCCGAGCCCCAGTATTTTCATCTGTCAAATGGAGATGGTACCACATGCCCCACTTCATTTCGGCATTTTATGAGAATCAACAGATTGATGTAAAAGCTTTTGAAAACTGTAGGATGCTGTTTAAAAAAATAGATGGCCTTAATAATTGCAGCGTTATAGGACTACAGCTGGACAACTGCCCTTGTCTATCCTGTACATAGAAGATGAAGTCTAAATATCTCCTATTAAATGTCACCAAGAGGTATTGGTTCAAAGAAGTGTGGCTACCACTTGTATAATTGTTCTACTTGTTCTCTAGCTAAATAGCTTAAATCTACGGAGTTCTGATGCTAAAGAAATTAAGAAAATCATCACCACATTAAAGGTGCAAAAAAAATTTTTTTTTTAAATACATTAATGAGATGGTGGGAAGTGGACTGACATTAAAGTAGGTTTGCAAGTGTTTGGTTTCTCTAATTAAATGGAGCTAATGAGTTTCTCCACTGAGCCCGAGCACTGGGCTAAACAGTCTAACAAGCCTCGGATTCTGTGATCTCAATAAGGGACGGCCAACTGGCAGCTGAAAATACCTGTGTCATGGTGTGATTCATCTCTCACATCTTTGAGTGAAACCTTCCCATCAGAATGCAGGAGCAGGCCGTAAGCACTGCAGGGGGTTGAAGGTAGATCCTCTAGAGTTTTCAGAAGCCATTCGAGGGACCTTAGCACCATGTCACTATGAGGTACAGAGAATCTCAAAGTGGAAGCCACCACAGATCACAAATCAGAGCTGGGAAAAAATTGGCAAAAAGAAGATGGAATTTAATTTAACCAACAATAATTGAGCATGGAGGTAGGGGGTGGGGCACAGAGGTACAAAAGGCAAGCCACCACTGTCCTTGCAAAGCTTACAAACAATTTAGGGAGATAGATATACCATATAAAAAGACAATTTAGAACATTCTCAGCGTTTCCCTGGTACCTCCAGATGGCATCAATCCTTGACATAGTTGATGAAGCCATTTATGACATATCCCAACTTCCCTCTCCATTTCTGGCCATGTCCCAAACTTCTCATCCACACACAAGGAGCATAGATGGAGATTCTCTAAGCCTAGTATGTCTTCTTGGGTACCCATCCCTTTGTGTGGGTGGTCCCTTCTGCCTGGGAGGCTTCGTCTTTCCCTCTGGACACGGCCAACTGTCCTTTGTAGGGCCATGTGGGCGGTGAAGCCCTTCTTATGGCTCCATTTCTCCCAATTTTCAGACTCTAAACTCATTCCCTCTTACGGGTCTTGGCAATAGTGTCTCTCTCGTTCGTATCCCTAGTCATTTCTCAGGTCTCCAACACAACTTAAAGAAGCATTCCTTGATACCTCACCCACATCTAAATCAGGGCATCATCTAATTTTCTACTAGAATCCTCTTCTCTTCCTTCATAACACTTATCTCAGCTTTTAAGTAGGAAACAAATGATATTTATTTGTATGTACTCATCTAAAGTACACACACACACACACATGCTCAAGACTATAACGGATAAATTTCAAGGGCTGTTTTGTTCTTCATTGAAGATTCCAGCACATACTGGTACTCAATCAATATTTGTTGAACAAATTCTTCCCTCAAAATTCTTAGAGCACGTTGTAAAATCTTTAAATGTAACACTTATTCCATAGTAACACAATTACTTATTGGCACCTCTGTATTTTTGAGCTAATCAAATCTGGGTGAGGCAGCCCCCAGAACATCCTGTATTTGGCAGTATAATAGATCTTATCACCCTGTATTTTAATTAGTGTCCATCTGTCTGCCAGCCTTTTATGGCAGGAAAGGATTGTTTCCCATTATATCCCAGGTGCCTAACACTGTGTCTAGCACACAAATGGTTTTTAAGAGAATGAATGAATAAAATCTCTTTTCATATTTTCTCATGACCATCCAAAGTACTCTTCAAATGTTGGAAGAATATTATGTCCCAGCACTCCGGTATCTCATACACCTTCTGTGCATGTGTTTCCTACTTGGAGCACATCCAATAAAACCTATAAAACTTCAGATATACAGAATAGATGCATAACAAGGGCATTAACTTCCTTGAAAAAAAATTTTTTTTCCTCCACAAAATGAGGCAGAGCACTGTAGGCATGAAGTTCCCCCCCTGTTGAATTTACAGTATTGCATGATTTGTCAAAAAAGTGCCACTGGTGAATTTTCCAAGGAGAGGCCTATTCTGTAAATCTTGATGTAATCTGGCAAACTGTCACTCATTTCCAGGTAGGAACAGGCTGGTACCATGCCCTGTGCAAACACTGTGCTTGGGTATGTCCATACCACACGAAGCCCAAGAACAGGGCCAAGCTATTAAGGGGGCTCCATGCCACATTGGACAAGGAAGTGGTCAGAACGAGGAGTTGAACGAGAATATAAAGTGCTTGTAGGGTACAGGATAACCTCTCCAATGACCTGAGGGCAACCACCCAGTTAGACTTGTTGTGTATGTCGTAGAAGAAAGTCTCAAGGTGGGGGTTGGTTTATTTTTAGGATAAGGAAAAACTGTGTAACAGAGCTGTTCAAAGACAATGGGCTGCCACGGCAGGGACTGACATCTCAGACCCTGGACGCGTACAAGACCAGAATAAGAGAACAATGAGGGCTGCGCGGTGGGGGATATTTAAGCATCTGATTTGGGAACGGAGAGAGCTGGAAAGAAGTAATGAATGGTAATGGCCAAAATTGATTGAGTCAGGTACTGTGTCGAGGCATTTAATTCCCCCACGACCTCCTAAATTGTGAGGGTACTCTTATTACCTTCCATTTCACTGATGCACAGACTGAGGCACACAAAGCTGAAGAGTGTGTGCCAGGTCACCAAGCTAAGGGTGACATCAGGACTCAAGCCATGGTCTATCCAACCCTAGAGCCTGTGTTTTTAACTGCAAAGATTACTAAAGTCCCATGCAAATCTGATATTCTGGGACTCTATGAACATTGAGATATCAAGAAAACAATCAACAAGCCATCTCAAATGGAACTAACGGAGCTGAGTCCTTCACCTTCTCCTTTCCCTTTGTCCTCCAATGTAATTCCTATGCTTGCGGCCACGGAGCATCTAACTGGGTTTCAAGTTTACTGTGTGTTTCTGTGTATATGTGTGCATAGATCTGACAGGGCTAGCTCATTTCAAGTAACCAAGTATGTCTTTGGACAGCTCTTGTCAAGATCCAATAGAAGAGCCAATTCCAAAAATATGTTCCTTTAGTGGTTTTTTAGGGTTCTCTGCTCTGCACGGATTGACAATGTGGTAACAAGAGACATTCTGGAGACTGGATTTAATGCAACCATATGCTAGACAGAATGAGAACCCATATTGCAGCAGACCAGCCGGTACATTTCCATGTTAACAGAAGCTTGATTGCAAATTACATTTAGTCTCAACAGCTCAGTTCACTGCACACAGATGCCACGGGGGACTGTAAAGTTAGCGAGATGTGGGGGAGTACAACTAACATTTTTTTTTTTGAAAAAAAAAATCCTTCAGCTGATAGAATGCCAAGGAGCATCAGCGCTGATGCTGAAAAGAAAATGCTGCTATATTTGTTTTGCCAGGAAAGGAAAAATAATCATTGTCGCGAGTTGTTAGTCAAATTATGAATACGAGCTCGGCTGGTAATTGTCTGATAATACAAACAGTGATATTAGGGTTGTCAGAGACTGCATGCGCTGTTTGACAGCTAACATGTACGTGCTCTCCGAACGAAGAGTTGGTTCACTGATTCCAAAATTCAGGCAGACAGAAGGGCGGCTGAGAGGAGAATGTCCCCAGGATCCTGGCCCCATGTTGAGGACTCGATCTGGGTCAGCTTCCCAAAGTGTGGTCAGCATCTGCCCCATGCAGAGGAAGATCTGTGCAGCTGTGGAAAGAACCCGATAGGGGCTGAGTTGCAGGTCTGTCTCCCCCTTACTGTGCAACCCCAGGTAAGTCATTTAACTTCTCTGGGCATCGGCTTCTCCACTTCTCAAATGGGAATGATAATTCTCGACCAGGTCCTTCACCCGAGATTAGTGTGAAAATCAGCCGAGTGCAGTGAGCACATAGTTCTCTATAAATGTTGGGGCTGTAAGTTATCTTCTTGGCTGGGTTTCTTTTTGTTCTCATTTTAAGGGCTGAGCTGAAATGATTTCTTGTCCATTTTCTCAGGGCTGGAACAGAATTATTTCATCCAGATATAAGCACCTTTGAGTTAGAATCATATCCATCTCCTTTCTTCTGAAGGGTCTGGCCACAGGGCACCTCTCGCCTACAGCCCACCCTGGCTCCTTTATCACATGCTTTCCCCCTGGGGAAGCTGGAGGCTTTCAGCAAGTCAAGTCAGGTAGGCACAGTGCCCTTCTTGTTTCCATCCCCCAGTTCTTCACACAACTGTGGTAGAGACTGTTCTCCTTGACAATATCTGCTCTCCCCTTAGCTTCTAATCCCCGGAACACTTTGTGGTTAAGTGTGGCCATCTAGCCCCGTTGTGGCCAAAGAAACACGAGTGGGAGTGCGGCCTGCAACCTCCCAGCCTTACCTGTCAACTACCTGCGCATCTGTGACCCACACTCAGTCTCTGTCTCCATTCACCAGTTGAGTGGCAAAGACAGGGCCTGAGAGAGGACAGAGCCATGAATGGAAGGCATGTGGGTCCCTGAAGCAGAACTCCCTCCAACCTGCACTGGACTACGAAGTGAATAACGAATGAAGCCTACCATCTGAAACCCCGGTGGTTCATTGGCTGGTTGTTAAAGTAGCCAGCCTACCTTAAAATCCAAACAATCATCTATTTTAACTCACTACATAAAGTATGTTGTTACCAGAAACACAGCATCTCCTCAGACATTCCCTGAACACTTTCATACCTCCAAGCCGTTGCATACGTGGCGATTTTTGCCCCTGCCCCTCAGCTACAACTGCACTTGTCTCCCGAGCAGACTCCTACTTCAGGGTCCAGCTCTGAAGCACCACCCAGATGCAAGTAACCACTCTCTCCTTTGAGCTTTCACAAACTTATACATGCTCCTTATTTAATTATAGTGGAATTATGGCCTATATACATCTCCCTCCTCTTGAGGCAGGAACCCTGTCTTCTTCAAACCCTTACTATTTAATAAACAAGTCTGAGAAAGTGCCCTTTTGTCTTTTGCCTCTATTTTCATTGAGTATCCTTGGGATTAGGTGCCCCGAGGCTGTATCTCCCAGTTTAAAGATGGAGGGACACAGGGGCAAACACAAGTGCCTGCTTAACCTTAGAAGACCGCTTATTATACCTCAGGGAAAAAAAAAAAAAAAAAAAAAAAGGTCACATTCTCCTTCTTAGGCATCTACCAACCAAAGCATGCACCTGATACTTACAAACTTGTGAAGGTAGGGGTGCTGGCCTGAGAAAACCAGGCGTAATGTGTTGTGAGCATAGAAGAGCACCCATTAATGCAGGCCTCCTCCTTCTCCCTGCTCACCCCACCCCCCTTGCCATCTCACTAGGACTCCTAGTGGCCTGTCCTAGTGGCCTGTCGCCTTCTCTGTCCAGCTCAGCCAGCCAATCAGGGCTGCATCTACAAACGTGGACTTCTGTTCACACCGGGACCTGGAAGCTCACAGCAAACGCCTCTTGTGTAACTTAAGGACACCATGCAGGGTTTTGTCTTTGAGGCAACAAACCATTTCAATGTTTGTTTTCCAGTGGCGACTACTGTCATTCTGTTCATGGTTTTGGTTTGGTATCTGTTCCCTCCCCCCTACTTTGAGATTTTCAGAATGAGATTTTCTTATTTTTTTTAATTTGATACTTTGGGCTTCTCTATTGGCTACTCCGACATTCTCATTGGCATTAGCTATTTCTCGGTTAACTCCTAGAGAGTGCTCAGGGATATTCAGTGAGGCGGAATGGTGGCCAGATTAGAGGCTTGGATTGGGAATGGAAATTCCTGGTAGGTCCTCGCTTTACTACATTTCTGGGATAAATCATTTCACCCTAGTCTCTTTGTCTCTAAAATAGGGAAAAATATATGAACTCTGTCCCTCTAGACAATCAGCAGGGATTATGTCCCTTTTGTTCAACTGTATCCCTACCCCTATCCCAGCACATGGTATATTGTCGACCTTCAATAAAGATCGTTGAGTGAGTGACTGACTGTCATGAAGACCAAATAAGGTATGCATGGACTGTCCCCAAACTGAAGAATTACTTACTATTTTAAGATATTGGAGATCGCATGGCAAATATATTTCACATATACATAATACCATTTGTGTGGCCCAGGGTTGCAATTCAAATGGGAGGCAGGGCAGAGAGGCAACTGCTGTCTTAACAGAGAGGAAGAAAGGAGAAGGCAGTGTAGGTTAGAGGCCATCAGATTGTTTCTAGGTAGAAAAGAGTTACCAGTAAGATAGGAACCTTATGCTCACTTGTTATAACACAACAAGTTTTATTGGCTGGCCAAGAACACTGGCATCTAGAGTTGGATAAGAATTTTCCCAAAGAGTCACTATTTTCTAATATTTTTTGTATTTATTTACAATCAGGCTAAATCTGAAAAATGACTTAAGGCAGAATTTGTCAAAACAGACCATCACGGCTGACATTTAAGCCAAATTTAAGTCAAATCTCCCATCCCATAGATAAGAGACTTCGGGAAATTATGTGTCTAAGGTAACTCAGCTAATGTGATAGTCAGTGCTAGTCACATCCTTAACACAGCTTTCTGAACCATACGTTGCTAGAAGACACTAAGAACACTGGCCTATGTCAAGAAAGAGGAGTAAAACAAACCCCCCCACCCACACACACAAAACAAAAACAAAAACAAAAAACAATAAGAGCAAAAGTAGAAATACTTCCTGAATTCTCTGTGGCTCTTCATCCCCTGGTTCCAGCTCCGTTCCAGACCTAGCTATTTCCTTGCCCTTTGATTCTGATACCCCTACATCTTTAAAATAAGTATCTCTTTGTAGTGCAGCTAGCAGAGTTGGTTTTGTTCAGGGGACCCAGGAGTCTTTAGCAATCCAGCTACTATTAGTTCCTGGAGGGAATCAGGTGTCCCCCAGCTCCTAACACAATGCCTTGCACAGAGTATGTGCTCAGTAAAGGTAGGATATTGATACGGAAGCTTTAGGAATCATCCCTAATATCTGTTCTCCAGCAGTGGCTCTCCTTCCTCAGATATCCTCCCCCATATGGATCTTGTACTGTAATTGCCAACATACTTGCCCTATCTTGCTTTCTAAACCCAGCATAATCCCCACTGGTTCCCATTTAGAGCCAGGTAGTAATGGGGGAGGCAAAGAGGTTAGAGACCACTATACTAGACTTGTAAGCTTGTTTATTGCATCAAGTTCATGAAGCATCAACCTTAAGTTGCTCAACCATTGGTGAAGGAAGTAAAAGAGAACAAAATCATCATTCTAGTCTTGTGACAGAAAGATGAATAAAATATAGTTCCCAGCCTTTAAAGAGTTTATAATGTATTGGGAGATAGACACAAATACACACAACCAGAATACAATTTAAATATTATAATAGATTCAAGTACAGAATCCTCAGAGAGCTCAGGGGTTATCCTGGGACATCAGATCAAAGGCAGCTTCAGAGAATAGGAGACATTTGAATTGGACCATGAAACATGCGTAGGATTTCCCCAGATGGCAAGAGTCAGGAAGAAGGGCATTCTAAGAAATGGAAATAACAAGTGCAGAGACAAAGAGGGTGGACAGATGTGACAATGGTAAGGGACTATAATTCATCTGGAATGACTAGACTAGCATTGCCCAGAATGTACGTACCCTGGAAACAAAAGTCCATGGTTAATAAGTTTGGGAAATGCATCCTTTATTCGCACTTAGAAATTTAAAATGCATATTTACCTATCAAATCCTCTGAGAAATCAGTGAGGAAGTTACATGGATAGTCCTGGGAAATATGGCAGAGGTCCTGAAAAGGGACAGTGGAAGGGAGTTCAAAGTGGGATATGTGAAACAGAGATTGCAGAGGGAACATTATCAGGACTTTAATAAATGCAGAAGAGGAATGGACTTGAAAGGACCAGTTTTAACTTGTTGGACCGAATGGAAGGCAATGGGCTTTGAGAAGAAAAGAGAAGTATTTCGGGGAAGATAACATAGGTTTGGCTTCAGTCACGTTGAATGTGAGCTGACCATAAACAATCACATGAAGATGTTCCCAGATGGAGGACAATACAGGTCTAGGTTACAGAAGTGATGTAGTCACTTAAGAAGTTGCCGAACAACCATTAGAACCATTTTACAAAATATCTACCTCTGGACAGGGCATTGGATTGAATGAACTCCAAAGTCCTTTTGGCCCAGAGCTAGTATGATTTTACGGCTTACAGGGACCCATGCTGCATCTTGCAGATGGTCCAGCCTCTGCCTGCAGACCACATCCAAGTGTGTAACCTCTTATAGTGGGTCACAGAAGTAATGACTGCGAAAAGAAGCTTGACACGTGCACAAATCCCAGTGAAAGGAAGTGTTTTCTTCTGTTTTGTTTGTTATTTAATGATTTTATTTTTTAATTTATTTTTTTTTTAATTTAACATTTGTTCATTTTTTGAGAGGCAGGTGAGGGAAGGACAGAGAGAGGTGGGGACACAGAGTCTGAAGCAGGCTCCAGTCTCTGAGCTGTCAGCACAGAGCTCTATGCAGGGCTCAAACTCACAAACTATGAGATCATGACCTGAGCCGATGTCAGATGCTTAACTGACTGAGCCACACAGGCACCCCTATTTGTTTTACTTTAAATTTTTTCTTAATGTTTATTTTTGTGAGATAGTCTGAGTGCTAGCAGGGGAAGGGCAGAGAGATAGGGAGACACAGAATTCGAAGCAGGCTCCAGGCTCCGAGCTGTCAGCACAGAGCCCCACACAGGGCTCAAACTCACAGATTGTGAGATCGTGACCTGAGGTCAGACATTTAACTGACTGAGCCACCCAGGCACTTCAAAGATTTTATTTTTAACTAACCTCTACACCCAAGATGGGGCTCAAACTCATAACCTTAAGAACAAGGGTCACATGCTAGAAGTGGTTTTTCTGTGTGTGTGTGTGTGTGTGTGTGTGTGTGTGTGTTACACGTATTTATTTTGAGAGAGAGCACAAGCAGGTGGGGGGGCACAGAAAAGGAGGGAAAGAATCCCAAGCAGGATCCATGCTGTCAGCACAGAGCCTGATGTGGGGCTTGAACTCATGAACTGTGAGATCATGACCTGAGCTGATATCAAGAGTCGGACGCTTAACACACTGAGCCACCCAAGTACCCAGGAAGTGGTTTTTAAAGAAAGGTCTTTCACAAGTAAAACTTTGCAGTGACTCTGGTAAAATGGTCCCCTTTCTTTTGGCCTGGTTATCACTGAGGAGAAACACTAGAAATACAGGATATTTCAAGAACAATCATGGAAGCTGAGCATGTTCCTTGCAGTGTACTTCACTGACCCTTTCTAGGGATCAGCGCAGCCTGGGAGAACAAAGAGAGCACTGGGCTGGGAGTCAGGTAGCCAGGGTTCTAGTTTTGACCACATCATTAAGTCACAGCATGTCCTTGTGAAACTAACCTACCTTCCATGTGTCTCTATGCCTTTATCTACACATTGATAAAATACATTTAAATAAGGATACCTGTACAGCTTATCCCAAGTTATCAGGAAGGTTCAATGATATGAGTTTGTTTTGTGAGAGATAACATTAGTAATAGAGACTACTTATCTAGATATACATTCTAAACTATTGGAGCTACAAGGAGCCCTGGGCACTGAATAACACAACATGCCTATTTTGCAGATGGGAAACCAAGGCCAAGAGAGATCAGATGATTTACCCAAGGTCAGAAAGACAGCAAGGCCAAACCAGCGGTTAGGTGGGTTCTCTTTCATCCAAGCACCACTGCCTTCTAGAGACTGAGAGCTGATACCATGGCACGAATGAAATCATAGGCTGGAAAGAAAATATGGTTGAATATGTAGTATTCAGAACTCCAACCAGCAAATAAAGCCTACAGTGTCAGTAGGCCAGGTAAAACTATCTGCCCCATATTCCTATCATGGGCAATCTTCCTTTGTTTGTGTCAAACTGAGTTGGCCACAGCTGAGTCTTCCTGACCCCTTAGTTCAATGATTTAATGCACACTATGATGGTGAACATTTTTATATTGATATCCTCACTGACTGAATTAGAAGTTCGGACATATTCATTCCACTGTTTCCTATAGAGCTCCTTTCTACCCCAGAGGGAATGACCTAGGTGGGGAGCAATGAGCTGGTTTTACTCACAACACTTCTGACACCAAATGTGTGTAGGAGGGTTCCCACACCAACTGATTCTCCAGCTGTCTGGCACTAATGACCCAGAGTTAGGGCAGGTCCCACAGGTTAAGAACTCATTTCCACAAGACTGTCCCCACTTCAGATGCCAATCTTAATGCCTGTACTTCTGAATAACTAGCTATAAATTCAGGGGTTCCCACAGCCCTCTCCTTGGTATGATAATTTGCTAGAATATCTCAAAGAACTCAGGAGACGGTTTCAGTATTACAGACTTATTATAAAGGATATAAATCAGGAACAACCAAGTGGAAGAGATGTATAGGGGAAGCAGCATGGAACTTGCATGCCATCTGGATATACATGCTACCTCCCCAGACCTCTAAGTGTTCATCAACCCAGAAGCTCACTGAACCCCATGTTTAGGGGCTTGTGGAGGTTTTACTACATCGCCATGGTTGATTAACACATTGGCCATTGGTGGTCAGCTCAAGCTCCAGCTATCCCTACCTGCCCCTCTCCAGAAGTTGGGAGATGGGACTGAAAGTTTCAGCCCTCTAATCACATCTCGGTCTTTCCAGGGGCAAGCCCCCACACCGAAGCTATCAAGGGACCCCTGGCCACCAGTCATCTCATTAGAAAAAAAAGATAACCTATCACTCAGGAAATTATAAGGGATTTATAGGAGCTCTGTGTTAGAAGATCAAAACATGCTCTTATCACCCCTATCACTCAAGAAATTACAAGGGTTTTAAGAGTCCCATGCCAAGAACCAGGGACAAAGACAAATATATATTTCTTATTATGCCAACAGGGCTCATGATTTTTTTCCTTCCTGAACTGTGTCAAGAGTCCCTAACTGATCTTCCTGTATCTCGCTTCTCCATCTTTTCTTCCCTACAGTTGACAGTGTTATCTTCCTACAGTGTCCCCGCTTCTTCCCCTCCCCATCCCCACGGCATACAGCACAAGGCCCCAAATTTCATCTTGGAATTCAAACCCCTTCCAGCTCTGGTCCCAATCTGTCTTTCAAGCTTGAGGTCTTCTATTCCCTTACTATACGCTACGCACGAAGCTCAACCTGCACTCGCTGCTAAATCCTGAATACACACATACGTCTTCTTCACACCAGTCTTTCAATCTAGCAGACCATTCATGAAGGTCCACTGCCAGTGCCTTCACACTCCCGTGGTCTTATATTTTTCCTGTTCTCAGCACATTATCTCCTTTCACAATACGGTGATGAGTGTACTTGTCCACTTCCTCATTAGATGGTCCTCATGTCAATTCATCTCCCCAGCCCCCACAGCGCTCAGCTCAGTACCCAGAACCTAAGTTCTATTCAGAAAGAGAACTTCTATTATTTGAAGAAAAATAAATATGTACAATATGCCAGAAGTGAAGGCCACCGTACTGAAAGACAAAACAAAACAAAACCCACTGCTGACCGAAAATGGCAGAATTTCTGTGCATCTTCAAATCAGAGTTGGTAGCTAGTTCTCTGAAGAAGCACTTGGAAAAATTGTTTTACCTGTTCCCCTTCTTGTACGTTCAGTTGCCTAAGTTGCTTTGAAGTCTGTAAGATGGCCAACATCTCCAATCAGAGCAGTGTTTCCTTTCCAGACAGGAAGACTGCCGCTAAGTAGAGAAGCCACGCTTGTTTTTGCGGTCTGGGCTGCGACAATGACTCATCCAGTAAAGCCAGAGGCTGTCTATTTTGATCTCTCTATGTTCAGAGTCTATTTACGGTTGTAATTTTCTTTCTTTCTCTTTCTCCCTTTCCACCCCTGGTGACTTATCGGAATGGTCACACGCATTTGACAAACGGAACCTGTATAAGGAGGGAGAGGAGCATGATTGAACATGCTTTCAGTTAAAGCCCACGAATGAATGCTTGTGTTTACAGCTCTGATGATAGGGTTCCGGTAATGACTTGGCCTTTTTCTCCTTGATTGAATATTCCCCTGGGCCTGCCAGTCTGGGTTCCTGTTATTTAATGAGGACATTGGAGCACAACCTCAAGATGTCTGCAGAAATGACCTTTTCTTTGGGCTCATTCCAAATGCAAAGAAAAGTAGAGCCCAAGTTAGACAGGGTGCTTCTGGAATACAGCTTTGGAATTCACTTTTTCCCTCTGAAGCTCAGAAGCCTGGAATCACACACTATCAGAGCCAGAGCGAACCATAGAGGTGATCTGGTTACAAGTTTTCATTCTGCAGATGGAGAAATCCAGGACCAGTTGGGAAAAAGTAAGTCACCATAAATCATACGGCAGACACAGTCACAACAAATTCAGGCTTGGAACCTGCGGCTCAGAGTTATAGTCAG
Source organism: Panthera leo (assembly GCF_018350215.1). Taxonomy (NCBI): domain Eukaryota; kingdom Metazoa; phylum Chordata; class Mammalia; order Carnivora; family Felidae; genus Panthera; species Panthera leo. The sequence continues at coordinate 78,634,277 of NC_056687.1, forward strand.
TATTCTTTTGAGTGGCTGGAGATTAAAATGAATGGCTGGCTCACTCTCAAAAATAGCTAAATTATGGAAAGAGCCTAAATGTCCATCAACTGATGAATGGATAAAGAAATTGTGGTTTATATACACAATGGAATACTACGTGGCAATGAGAAAGAATCAAATACGGCCTTTTGCAGCAATGTGGATAGAACTGGAGAGTGTTATGCTAAGTGAAATAAATCATACAGAGAAGGACAGATTCCATATGTTTTCACTCCTATGTGGATCCTGAGAAACTTAACAGAAGACCATGGGGGAGGGGAAGGAAAAAAAATGGTTAGAGAGGGAGGGAGCCAAAACATAAGAGACTCCTAAAAACTGAGAACAAACTGAGGGTTTGTGGGGGGAGGGAGGGAGGGGTGGGTGGGTGGGTGATGGGTATTGAGGAGGGCACCTGTTGGGATGAGCACTGGGTGTTGTATGGAAACCAATTTGACAATAAATTTCATATTAAAAAAAAAAGGAAATGCAGTTGAATGTTATATCTAAATGTGCTATGGGTATGGTAGAAATTATAATCCTTCTGGGGATGAAGACTATTATCTTATATCATGACAGTTACAAATATAGTAAACAATAAATTCATTATTATTAAAAAAATAAAAAATAAAATAAAATGAATGGCTGGCTAGATGGTTGCCTAAGTAAAGGAAACGCTTCTCTTACTTTTCTGTGTTACACCGTGGCAGCGTTATGATCTGTTCTCCTTACGCTCAACACGTGCAACACTGGCAGCACAAGCAAAGGAATCAGCCTCTGTTAGCTCAATGTCTCACTGATCGCTTTAAAAGACAATATAGGATCAGTATAAAAGTCAGTGGTGGAGGGTCTTTACTGAGACAACCTCGATGATCCCACATTTGCCTCATTCAGTGTATTCTCCGCATTTTTGCTTCACCTGCAAAAATGGGGAATTAGCTTACTGACTGTGAGCATTCTTATAAAGTTTAAGTGAGAAAATATGATCAGAAAGTTCTTGGTAATATAAAGTTCTGTATTACTTCTGAGAAGAATTATTACTATGTGATTAGACTCCTATCTATGGGGTCTTACTTTCTCCAAGGTGACAATTTTATATTCTCCTCTCAAAAGCAATCCCTTCATTCTAAATGAGAGATTGTTCAAGATAATTTCTGGCTGTAAATTTTTCAGATTTTCAATGTAGACTATTTGGAAATCCAGAAACATTTTTTTTAAAGAAAATCATTTATAACCTCATTACCTAGATATAACAACAATTAGAATCAGGTTGTTATAATTTTGCCTTTTTTGAGCTTTCTTCCAGATCATTAAATATTATGTCTGTGTGTGTGTGTGTGTGTGTGTGTGTGTGTGTGTGTGTGTGTGTGGTGTGTTATATGTGCATACTATTCCAAAATCAAAATGTATCATAGTATATTTAAATGGCATAATCACTTTTTAAAATTTTATTTAAGTAATCTCTACACCCAACTTGGGGCTCAAACTCAGGACCCTGAGATCAAGAGTTGCATACTCTTCTGACAGAGCCATCTAGGTGCCCCTGGCATAATTAGTTTTTAACACTTAGGGAGTTAATCAGTGATTTCCTTAACATAATCTTAAGGATTGAATGAATCCCCAGCTAGAATTTCTCTGAGCCTTACTATGGATAGGGTGACCATATGTTCTCTTGTCCAAAACAGGACATTTTCTTTTTTAGAGTAGAAAGTCATACTATTGATAATTATGCTGTGACAAAAAGTATAAATCTAAACCATTCTGAGCAAAGTGGGTCATATGACCACTCTACTTACAGTCATAAGGAATTTTAATAATATCACTGACCAGAGGCAACATGGCATAAGGCTAAAAATACACTTTCCAGAATCAGAGCATTTGGGTCCAAGATCTGGTATCCACTATTATTAGCAAAAAGTGGCATAATGGCACTAAACCTGTTTCCTCATCTCTATAACTCAGGCTATTTACCTGAATCTCAGGCTTGTCTGCATTTGAAGAGGAATGCAAACAAAAAGCCTGCTGTAGTTGAAATAAGTTCTACTGTTGGACAATTTTTTTAATGACATTAGTGTAATGGCACTGGGCTCCCCCTCACATCAGCTTTCTTCACAAGGGTGTCCTCAACAATTCACATTCTGCCTGAATATGCAAATGGTAACTCCGATAGGAGATAAGAGAATAAACCACTGACCCACACAAGGAGAATCTATATTTGCTCCTTGTTGGATCTCATTACACTCCACACAAAAGGATAATTAGTGTTCTCTGTAAAGCTGTCCTTCAGCTTTATTGACTACTAGTTAAAATAATATGCTACAGTTTGGAAAACTTTGACCATGCTAGTCCTTTATCCTCTGATGATATTTGGGTGCTGGGATTATGCCTGTATGGTCTGTTCTGGTCACCAAAAATAGAAGTTTAAATCTTCCAGATACTCTATATAAGTTAATTTCCAATTTCCTAATGAGAAGCGTGCTTGAATCTCTGAAGCCTCACAATCCTTCCAGGCAAGAAAGAAATCATGGGCTCCAAAGGTAGTCAAATAGTTATCTTCTAGCTGGGTTCTCTCTGAATCAGGAGAAAGAGGCTATAATGCTTATAGCCCTACAAACTAAGGCAACGGGTCTTCACATATATCATGATCATCTTGTTGGAATGTTCTACACTACATAGAGCTGACCTTGCAGTGAGGACTTCATAACTGCATTATGATACACTTGTTCTTGTCATAATCATCGATGTAACCATTTTTCAGTTCGATATTCAGTTGAGAGGTTTCATTATCCCTTTTATAAAAAGTGCCTTAAGTATTAATCTTTGATTTATCAGCCTCCTTTGGATTTTTTGTACATTTCTCTTTCCTTAACCGTACCTCATACGATTCCTTTTATAGAAGTAAGTGATCAATACTTGTGAAACGAACAAAATTATTCCTACCTCCTTTCTACTGCACATCTGAAACAATCATACCTTTATAGCACCCCAAATTCTTTCCCTTTCTCCTTCACCTGCGTTTTAGTGAAAAGAACAATATACTTGGAATTACAAAAACTGAGCTTTAATGATATTATGGGGTGAAGCTACAACTCTTTCCTACAGAAGAATTCTAATTAATTCATGTAGAAGAGACGAGGAAACTAGAAAATGACCTCTGTAACACACTAGTCATGGCAGCTAACAATATCTACCAATAGATGCTAAAAATTGATGGGTGAAAGCTTAAGTAGTAACAGGATATGTATATGGTCTCAAAGCATCTTCTCTATAAATATTTAGTAATCACAAAAGGAACAATAGTAAATTTACAGAAGAGAAACCCAGCAGATGTCATCTTTGCCAAGTGATCAAGGTTAATATCAGTAATAGAACATGTCAGTATAATAATATATGTGGTATGCCCCAAGAAGGACCTATCACCTCTGTAGTTTCCTTCCCAAAGCCTTTGATATAATCATGGGAAAACATCAGACAAACCGAAACTGAAGGACATTCTACAAAATAACTCGTCCGTACTCTTCAAAAGCGCTAAGATCATGAAAGACAAGGACATACTGGAACGATTCCAGATGGTAGGAGACTAAAGAAACATGACAGCTGCCAGTAATGTGGGGATCAGAACTGGATCCCGGGAAAGAAAAAGGACACTAGTGGGAAAAGCGGTGACATAGGAATAAAGTCCTACTTTAGTGAATAGCACTGTATCAAGGTTACTTCCTTAGTTTTGATTATTGTACTATGGCTATTTAAGGTATTAGTGTGAAGAGGAGTTGTGTGAAGGGTATACAGGGGCACTCTACTATTTTTGCAACTTTTTTGTAAGTATAGAATTATTGCAAAATAAGAAGTTTATAAAGTAACTGAGGTTGAGGGGCCCCTGGGTGGCTCAGTCGGTTAAGCATCCGTCTTTGGCTCCGGTAACGATCTGAGGGTTTGTGAGTTCGAGCTCTGCATTGGGCTCCCCGCTGATGGCATAGATCTGCTTAGGATTCTCTCTCCCTCTCTTGTTGCCCCTTCCCTGCTCATACACTCTCTCTCTAAGTAAACAAACAAACTTTAAAAAAAAAAAGTAACTGAGGTTGAATGCTAACGCTGCCACCATCTGTGGCATGTCCTTAGGTAAGTCACCTAACCTCTCTGAACCTCACTTTTCATCATGTCTGATAAAGGAACAGCACCTACCTTTTGCTACTGTGAGGTCACGATAAAAAAAAAAGAAAACTGGGGGCACTTTTAAAACCATAAAGTCTTTAAAAATACATTATTTTTAAAATTAAAAAAAAGGAGGGCACCTGGGTGGCTCAGTCAGTTGAGCATCTGACTTCCACTCAGGTCATGACCTCATGGTCTATGAGATTGAGCCCCACATCAGGTTCTGTACTGACAGCTCAGACCTGTAGCCTCCTGCAGATTCTGTTGTCTCCCTCTCTCTCTGCCCCTCTCCTGCTCTGCTTGCTCTCTCTAAAAAATAAACAAACATTAAAAAATAATAAAAAATATGTATTATTTTTATTACTATTTAGCCACCTTGGCCTTTCCTGCCCCATTTATTTAGGGTTGCCAGATAAAATACAGGGTGCCCTGTTAAATCTGAATCTCAGATAAGTAATAATTCTACTATAAATATGTCCCATGTAATAATCGAGACACATTAAAAATGGTATTTTTGACTATCTAATATTCAAATCAACTGGGTAGCCTATATTTTTATTTACTAAATCTGGCAATCCTACTTCTACCCAATTTCCAATTTTCTGTCCCTTTCTTTAAGACATCCCTTCCTTCCTTCCTTGAACCTCTCTTTATATGATGCTGACTTTCTTAGCTCTGAGGACCTCCTGGCATAGCAAGTTCACCTAAGCACTACAGCAGCCCATGCTCCAGGAAAGAAACATGAAGGTTAGTCAATGACAGGAGTTTGATTCTGGCAAAGTGAGTTCACGGGGAATGCATGACTCAGAGGAATTTTCTCTCTTTCTGACTTGCAATTGTGCAAAATTTATTTTTAAATTTTTAGCGTATTTTTACTACCCATCCCTTGCAGCAGCCCAGTGATATAAGTGTTATGCAGATTTTTAAGCCACGAGGAAGAGCACAGAAGACAGATCACCTCTTAGAAGGGAGGAAATGAAAGAGAAAAAGAGGGAGAATTTGAGCACAATGCTTTAATGTATGTTAGGGGAGCACATAGGAGAAGTATGCCTTTTCCTATTTCCTGATGAGAAACTGAGGCAGAGGGAAGAATTTAGACTCTCTCTATCTCATAAGGAAGTGATCATCCTTCTGCTTTAGGGCATTCATTAGATCAACTTCATTCTTTTCCATACCATCTGGTCATCAAGGCTCTGCTTGAAGGTCACCTCTTTGGGGATGTTAGCACCCTTGATTCTCCAAACCATGTATGGTTTGTTTTTCTCTGACTCTCCACATCGCTTTGAAAAGACCTAAGACTGTTACCTGGGGTTACAGCCACATGTGTCTGCATTTTATCTCCTTTTTGGCTTTGAGGGTAAAGATTGTGTCATGTTCATGTCAAGATTTCCTACAGTGCCTCCAAAGCAAAGGTGACACTTTCTAAATTGGGAGTTAAGGGGCCCAAGTCCTGAATCAGATTAACCACTGACTTGGCATATTGGTAACAGCACAAACTGGTGCAGCTACAATTTTCCCATTGGTAAATAGCTTCTGCTTATTCCCGTATATAATCACCCAGATGGTTGCTGAGACCCTTCTGTTTCCAGCATTCTGCCCTCTGGGACTCTGGTTTTTGATAGAGTGGACGTCTGAGTCATGGTCCCATGCTGCCAGTGCCGTTCCAGCTGCTGAGAACAACTTCTTGTGGGCATCCTAATTTTCCCTTTTGGTTGAGACTCCCACATTCCCTCTTCCCCACCTTGGAGGTATATCAGAAATATTAAAAGCGAAGATCTTTTGTAGGACATGTCCCAGGCTCTAGGGATGCCTTAATAAGAGTAGTAGCCTTTCCACGAATCAACAACATGAAATCGGAGGGCACCTCATCCCTTTCTTTCAGGAAGGATATTTGCTGCTTCGAAGGGAAGATCCAGTTTTACTCTAACCAACAGTAGTCACAATCTCTAAGTTGCATGCACTGTTTTACAAGATATTCCTTCTGTATTTCAGTAGAGTAACACACTTCATCTTTCTGGGCCACCAGATACCAACCATTTCACAATGGAAACCACACGCATAAGAGCTGTTCTCTCCTTCCAGCGTTCGATAGAAATCAAATAAGATATAACTAGCAACCACTTAACAGAGTGCATACCACATGCCAGGTGCTCCGCCAAGCACTTCACACGTATCATTTAATCCTTCTGATGTCCCTGAAACTTTGGCATTGTAATTCCCATTTGAAAGATGAGGAAACCTATGCTCAGCAAGTATATGCAAATTGTCCAAGGTCACAGAACTACCAAGTAATCAGAATGGGATTCAGACAAATCGCAGCCCCCGAAATGTATGTTCTTAACTACATACTGCCCACTTCTCATGTGAAAATACTTTAAAGCCAGAAAGCATTATGCACGTGCATTGTCACTTAATCCTCAAAACATGCCAGGAAGTGATAAGGCAGGTATTTTTATCCCCACTTTGTAAATAGACAGAGATCGGCTTCATTATCATACAGTTAGTAAGTGGCGAAACTAAAAGTCAAGCCTGTCATCTGGTTCCGTGACCAGCTTCCCTCACCTACAGATAGAAGCATAACCTTCAAGTTCTGTCAGAAAGCAGAACATTATATATATTTTCAACACTAGAAGGAGGTCATGCCATCTTACAAGAGGATAGCTCTACCCTCTCTGCGTCTTCTGAGTCAAATTGACTTATTTTATCTGGAACAATGATGTTTCCTGGTGTCAGCACCTCATAGCCCAAAATGGACTTTTCTCTGTCTCATGCATCATCCCCAAACCAAAATTGCTAGCAGAGTCCTGCTTCCAGAATTTTTATTACCTATAATGATGCCGTGAACTAGGCAAAGGAGCCGAGCTCTGTTCCAGACATCAGCAGTGCCTATGAGTGCTGGCAGAGAGAAGGCTACCTTGCACTTGGTCAGGAAAGTTCATCCGATAGGAGACAAGAAAGATGGACCGCCATCAGTGTGATGTTCGTGCAGAAGCACTTTGCTGATCATTAAAGACAGTTGCTTTTTTTTTTTCTTAAATCAAACAAAATATAACAAAACTAAACTAAAAAGCCAGTAGCTCCATTTCCTAAGCAGGCAATGAAATCTCTAACTGGGGGTGGCGGGGGGAGGTCTGATGTGAAGAATTCAGCAAAGGAGGGACGGTCTTCCCTGAAATGTGTGGCCTGCAAACTTCTGGAACCCTAAAGTAGGACTGGAAGGCACTGCTTCCTGCGAGCCCTGTGATTAAGAAGACATATTCGTAGGGAGTCCAAAGAAGGCTCAAGTGGGAGAGGAACTGTTGACATGAAAGCTGTAGCTTTTTATTTCTTCACCAATCCCCCCCTCTGCAGACTTCAAAAAGCAGGCGGGTTGCAGGGGGGTGTTAATCAACTGTAAACAAACAATCCTGGAAAAAGATCATATGGTCTGACGGGCCCAGGGCTCAACGAATATTAAGCACCTTCATTTACATAGCACTTTATAGTTCACAGTACACTCTCAATTAGGTCATTTTTTTGATCCTCCACAATGACGGGGGTCAGCTGGGATTAGTACCCCATTTCACACCTGAGAAAACTGAAGCCAGGAGAGGAAAGAAATGTGCCCATGGTACACAGTCTATAGCACATCTGTCACTGACTCCGGAGGTTTTCTATTATGCCACGTTATGCTAAAGCAAATGTTGAAAACAGTAACACCTATTTATTGGTTGAGTATAAGCAAACTTCCTCATGTAGTTGCATCAAAACTAATTAAATGAATAAAACCTACCTTACCATCCAAGATTGGAAAGTAAAACATATAAAGAAAATTCAGTATGGGCAGCTATCTGAAGATCACCAGCCACTAAACTGAACTAAGGTGAATCACTTAGGATCTCATTCCAAGGCCTATTATCACTTTGGTAGAGAGTGTGTTTCTCTTTCAGGATAACAAACTAAATGTTGGGATTTCTTTAAAATGAGTATGCTCTACAAAGATAGGTCTAGTCTCTGACATCATTCCACAAACCTTTGTCTTGCTTCATGCCAGTTACTGACCTTCCCAAACTGAATGTGAAAATGCTTCGGTGGGTTTGGTTTCATGGGGAAGAAATAATGATGAGCATTTTTAGCACTGACCATGCACTAACAAAGGTTTACTGAAGATAAATCTTGTCCTCATCTGTAAAATGGGAGGACGTTGCCTCCTGCTACCAGGATTATTTATTGGAGCTTTAAATGAGTTAATAGAGACCATTCGCATGGTTCATCTGTATTTTTTAAATAAAATTCTTTGTTCTAAAAAAAAAAAAAAGAAATATGTACCTAGGAAACAAGTAAAAAAGGAAGTGTCCACTTGAGGGGGGTGAATATCAGGGCTGCACAAGAGGAACCTAAGCCCTCCTGGTCATGGACCTCTCCAGCCCCACAGAGTCCAGTTACAGAGGTCACTGCTGTCTTCAGTGTGCAGAGAGAGCTCCCACCACCCTTCACAATCCCAGTGCACTTTGCACCTCCTTCTCCACTAAACCAGCACCTTTTGTTATCATAAGGAACCTCTGCCTGCCTTCCCCACTGGACTGAGCCCTCCTTGAGGATGGACGCCATGTCTTACCCTGTGTCCCCACTCCACAACATTCCCCATACTGTCTCCATCACACTGGACCTCACTAATTAATGTGTTCTAAATAAGTGTATGAGCTAGTGAGTGAGCAAATTAACAGTAAGTATCTTTAGGAAGGTAATGTTCTTGAAAAAGCTGAACCACCAGAGCAGATACAATTTAGATAATACTCTGTTTCATTACTCTAATGCCTTTCAAAACCTAACAGTCATAAGGTAACATCTCTAGTTTGTAAAATGAAAGGATGCCAGCCTTGATGAACCTGCCAAAGCCAGGAAGTCAGGGTGTGAGAAAGAGGGATCTAGGAGTATAGCTCCGAGACGCATTCCTGGTCCTTAAGAGAATCACTGTTGTCAAGTTCCTCAGCCAAATCCTCCTGATTACCAGAGGTCAAGAGCACAAGCAGCAAACCCTTTCTCTACTGACTTAGGGCAAGGAAAGGCTGACAGAGTGCCAGGAAGTACAATGAATGTTTTACCTTACAAATGCTGAGGAGACAACATGTTCCTTTTAGCATTAATTGCTTCATTCAAAAGAAGCTATTTAGAATCAGTCTGGTCTTTTTCCTTGATGAGCAATTTCAGGCTGCCTACCAAAGCTTTTGTTTGTTGGGAGGAGAGAAGAAGAGAAAGCATTTTGTTAAGGCATTTTAATTTTCATATTTAATGAAACAGATTGGGTAGCAGGTTCCTTTGATTTTAGTTTTCTGTTCCCTGAATACCTTCTTGTGTATTACATATTCTGCGGGAGCTTCCTGCAAGAACTGTTCTACATCTCACAAGTTAAGGCTGTCAAATGTTACCCACTGAATCAAATGTATTTCTCGTGCCAATATTCAGTTGTTATTATTATTGTAGCAGGCCAATCATAAATCTCAAAGCTGGAGAGAAAGGGAACATGTACTGATGTTTCCCCATATTCTCTTGAGCACATAAAATTATATAACTCTCTGAAGTCCTCTTTTTATTGCTAGGCCTAAAATGCTTTGCATTCTTCACAGGATAAATTCTTTAAAGGGGTCATTTTCCTTAGTAAGAGAGAATTAGTCAATCAATCAGAAATTTCATTGGTTTTAATGAATTAACCAAGATGTAGAGAAAAACACCACTGGATCGGAGTCAGGAGGCAAGCTCCCTCATTTCAGCTATTATTTATTATAGCGTTTTCTCCTTTTTCTTCCTGATAAAAGGAGGGCAGATACTTGGCCTGTTTTTTTTTTTTTTTCTTCTTTTTCTTATTTAGAACAAAACAGGAACAGAACCTGGCCCATAATAGGAGCTCGATCAAAATCTGTGGAATGAATAATCCAACTGTTTGACTTGATTATCTTGGGCCTTAATCTCCTTGTTTGTTAAAAAACCAAAAGTGTTGATTATGTCTGTGTTTTCTACCTCACAGATGAGATAAATGATGGCTTTGTGAAACTGTTGAGTTATGCACATAATTAAAGGAGTAGCATCATTAGTAATAGCAGCAGGTTTGCACCTGATCAACTGTGTGACCTTGGCCAAAACATTTCAATTCTCTAGAATTCTCAAATTCTCATCTATCTTGGACTAGACAATCCCCCAATTTCCTTCCAGCTCAAACCAATATCTGTAAACCAGTCAACGAATGCTTATTTAGTACCCATGCTATGCAAAATACTCTTCTAGAAAACACACACACACACACACACACACAAAAAAAACACCAAGGTATAATCTAAGAGATTTCAAAGAAACATAAGAGCAGTAACTTTTCTAAAATAATCTGCCTGGTTATTTTTCTAATATAAAAGCAGGCCATTAGGGGAAAGCATGGGAAGATGTGAAAACCAGATTTCACAAGAAAAGTCATTTGGGGAAATCAAAAATTGAGTTAGCTGCTGGTATGCATCTTGTGGAGATCATTCTGACCTTCCAAATTGTGCAACAAACTTGGATTTGACATTTGGTGTTGGCTTTTACAGTCTACCTAATGAGAAATATCTTTACAAAGAGCGACAGCATGCTGCTTAAAACTGTTCAAGAAAATGTCGATTTTGGGGAGGGGACACCAAGAAGTGAACCAGCAACGTACATATGTTATTGTGATTTGAAACACACTACTTCCTTGGGGCGCCTGGGGGGCTCAGTCGGTTGAATGTCTGACTTCGGCCCAGGTCATGATCTCACGGTCTGTGGGTTCCAGCCCCATGTCAGGCTCTGTGCTGACAGCTCAGAGCCTGGAGCTGCTTTGGATTCTGTGTCTCCCTCTCTCGCTCTCTCTCTCTCTCTCTGCCCCTCTCCCACTCGTGTTTTTTCTCTCTCTCAAAAATAAACATTACGAAAAATTTCAAAGAAACACACTACTTCTGTTAAGTATGTGACTGCTCAAGGCAATTCCAGTCACAGAAAGAATAAGCCTATTAACAGCTCTCAGAGGAATTCATTGATTCAAGGAGTAAGAGAATTTCCTCCAAAATTCAGCAAATCGAGTGAAGGAATCAATCCATCGACAAATATAAATGGTATATAGATGCTACCTACCACAGGGAATTAAACATGTAAGACCACAATACTTGCCCTCAAGCACGTTTGTATGATCATCCATAATATAAAGCTAAAAAGCCTTGTAACATAACATGTCCAAAATTAATTTCGTACTTTTAATCTTCAAACCTACTCTTCCTCATTCGGCCTATCTTGAAAGATTACATGTCAATTCAGGACTTAATCTACACACACCAAAAACCAAAAGCCTTTCTTGACTCCTGCTCCCTCCTTTCCTATGCCAAATGAGTTACCAAGCCTTATTGTCATACATGATGCCCATGAAAGCCAAAGGAGGGCATGGGAAGAGCCCTAGGCAGAGGAGTGCATTCATCAGAATAGATAAGGCTCTGTTTCAATAGCAGCTATCCCCTGACATATCAATGGCTTAATACAACAGATATTTACCTCTTGCTCATGTTACAGTCTGATGTAAGTTGGCTGTCCTTGGTGGTTTTTCTAAGCCATCACTCAATGATTCAAGTTGATTCTAGTTTTTAGCTACAATAATAAGTATAATCTTCCAGATTTGTCATTAGAAGACAAAGAGAAATAAAATATAAGAGCTATTTTTAATGGTCAAGCTTAGAAGAGGTTTACATCTCTTCTGTTCACATCCCATTGGCCAAAACTCAGTCCAATAAAACTCAGTCCTAATCTAACCTCAAAGACGCTGAGTAATGTAGTCTCTTAGTGAATCCAGGAAGAGAGAATTATTTGGTAAACTCAGAGCGTTATCTTTGCCACCAAGACTGATATCTAAATTAGATTATCTCTCCTATGTAAAGAGATTTTCCAGGCACTAAGAACCATAGATTCTCAGGGTTCTCTACCTAACTGACAGAATCTACCATAGTTGAAGTTCCATGGTTTCATTTTCTAGGAAAATAAAAATTTATAGAGCTGTGTCTTTTCTCTCACCTACCTCACTCTGGGATAAAATACTTTTGTTCATACACTACTGTACAGTCTAATAATTTACTTTTAGCATTTCTACAAGTATTCTTTTTTGATTACAGAATAAAATGCTTCACAACTCATGTGTTTTCCCATTCTGCCCACAATCATCTGAAACTATAAACATCCCAACCAGACCTGGGCTCTGATGGGGATATCTGATCATGGAGAAAAATTCAGAAGATTTTTCAAAACGCTGAAATCATTCAACCCACACCGACAAGGTTGACCAGGTTTGCCTTTTCTGCTCTAATGTACACAAAATTTCTTGAGCTCTCTTAGCCCTCTTGCTTCTCTAGGCCAAGTTAGCCAACTAACCCTCATTTATCTCTCAGGTGTAAACCTAGATATGATTTTTCTTTGGAAGACTTTCCTGGCCTCCCAAGTCTGGTTGGGTGTCCATATTATGTGAATGCAAAGTGCACTGTTCTTCCCTTTCTCACAGCTCTTCTTATATTCTGTGTTGAATAAGCATCAACTATTATTATGATTATTTTGGAGGGAAGAATGTTCAGAATTGCTCAATGAACTATAAGCTCTTTGACACACAAATGGAGTTGTCGTGGTCATAGTAGTACTGTCTGTGTCTCTATCATCTAAAGCCATCTAGATCTTCAAAATCATGTTTGTTGACTGAATGAATGGACATATGCATGAATCAGGAAAGAAGCAGCTAAATAAATTTTGGAGTAATTATAAGGGAGACCAAACAATGCTGGCAGTTGGTGACCATAGCTGAAGCTCATGTAGATGGGAATACAAAATTTCAGAGGAGCGGTGCCTGAGTGGCTCAGTCAGTTAGGCATCTGATTTGCCTCAGGTCATGATCTCATGGTTCATGAGTTCAAGCCCTGCCTTTGGCTCTCCGCTGTCAGCACAGAGCCTGCTTCAGATCCTCTGTTCCCTCTTTCTCTGCCCCTCCCCTATTGGCCCCCTCTCTCTCAAAACTAAATATTTAAAAAAAAAATTTTTTTTAAATAAAACCCTTTCTTCTGGGGCACATGGGTGGCTCAGTCGGTTAAGCATCCAACTTTGGCTCAGGTCATGATCTCACAGTTCATGAGGTAGGGCTCCGCGCTAACAGCTTTGCTTGGGATTCTCGCTCTCTTCCCCCCCTCCATCTGTGCTTTTTCTCTCTTTCTCTCTCAAAATAAATAAATAAACTTAAAAAAAAAACAACAAAGTTTCAGAAGGATTAACTTTTAATAAAACTTGCTCTGGTCACCTCAACTTAGAAGCATTCATACTTCATAATCATAATAGTTATAATTCTTTAGGCCTTTCTTAAAGCACTGCACATATGTGACTTTTTATCATAACATCTTTGTCTTATGTCTTTAACTAGATGGTGAACTCTAGAAGATAAGGACTGGTCTCTGTCTCAGTATATTTCTCAATACTTAGTTCAATGTCCTATGTGTAGTAGAACTCCTGAATATGTATTCTAACTACTGTATTCTATAAATGCATGTTAAGTTAAAAGTAGACACAACATACAGAATTTTATATCTGAGTATCTGCCCAGTGTGTTCATGTCAATTCCAATCCTATCTTAAAGTCTCAGTTCCCAGTCTATCTTCCATTCGATATTTTTGTTTAGGAATGTCAATGACAAATAGTTTACAGAGCATTAAAAGTAGATACAGAACTTCTGGAAAATCCTTACTCCCTAGATCTTATTTTTCTTTTTTTGGAAGAATTGCTACCATTATCCTGGCTAAATCACAAATACGCTAGGTAACTCAATTTGGGTATTGTTTACTGTCATATTTGTAATGTGGGCAAGATTTTTAATCATTTTATAATCTTTATTACATGCCACCTGAGGGCAGATTGGCTGTTCTCCTTGAGGGAAGAGACCAACAGATTCTTGGGTTAATTCCAACTTTCATGAGATGGTTTCCCCCAGTCAACTATCCCGTGTCTTTCTTTGTGTATCCCCCTGGGACCAAGCAATTTAGCTTTTGTCTATAAAATACTCAAATAGGTAAGAAGAGTAATTCATACTATACTCTAGACCAAATATCCTCTTGTTATTCTAAATTATTCCCGTTCACATCATCCAATATAGAAAGAGACAATGAGATCAATTGTCAAAGTAAAGATTACTAAAAACAAACAAACAAACAAACAAACAAACAGAAAACCAACAACAAAACTCAAAAATGTTAAAAGGTCCCAGATTTGATCAATAAGAACTTCATCACATTATCAAATTCTCAGGGAGAAACTGAGGCCCCCAAATTAACATCCTTTCCTATTGTAAGTTTTGTGCCAAGAAACAAAATCTTTCCTATTTCCTTTTCATTTCAGCCAGAGAATCAGCTGATTCAGAACCCTGAGCAGAGCGTGACTTCCTACATCACCTCCAGCCTGAGCTCTTTACTAATAGAGCAGGGATAGGTCCTCAAAGGGCCTTCCAAAATCAATTAATCCAACTAAGCCTTTCTTATAACTAGTCCCACTAGTTATAAACACCAGAGAGTTAACATTTATAAATGTTAGCACAATGCCTATTCCACCCACTCGAAATATATAAAAACAGGAGCAAATCCCCAACTCCTAGAACCAAGACCCCAGTCAAAATGGCACACCTAGATCTCTCCCAAGGTCTGCAACATTAAGACACACATAGCTGTTGCCAAGATCCAAGTAGATAGCCAGGGTATCTGAGTAAAAGGGAATAGAGAGAAAAAATAATATGTATACCTTTTAGCCTGACCAATCTTTGCCCAGTGTCTACATCTTGAAACGTAAAAATAGTGAAAATAAGATATCTTATTAAGAATAAGGATATTTATCCTAATTGAAGGTGAGGAGAATTCACTTATACATATTCTCAGCTTTTTTTTTTTTTCTTCAGAGAGTGAATTCCTTGCTTTTTTCCCCCACCCCCAAAGTTTAGAAATATTCAATGGCAGGCGCCCAAGTCATCAGGTCATTGTTGAGTTTGTTTGTTTTCTTTCTTCTCTCCAGCCTCTGAAACTTAACAATATCCAGCTTTATTTTGAACCCATGTTCCTAGTACTCCAGTGCTGGATAAGAGGAATATAGCCTCCACACCCTGCTCTAAGCAGGCATTCTTAGGGCAGTGGCTATTGCCACTGCCTCTGGCAAATACTGATATGTGTGGGTTTGTAACGGCACCTAGTGTTACACACCATTACTAATATAGGGACTCTTTCATCACGAGAGTCATCAAGTCATGAGTTCTGAGTTTTCCAGTTGCATTTATTTTCAACCAAATCTGGTCTGTCCATATCTCCCAGCATTGGATAGTCACATTTTCAACATGCTGCTCTACCGGATCTATGTTTAGAAGGCTGGACACCATCTCTTACAGACTTACTATATTTTCTTTTAGTAGGTCTACTGTGTTAGCCACCCTTCATATGCCCTCTTAGGTCTAGTAGGTTCTCAACCGTGTCCCACACAGCAACTTGGCCATTTGCTCATGGGGCTCTGATACTGAAGCCATCCCCAGCGTCTCCTCATCTGCTAGCATGGCCTCCATTGTGCTTGCTGTGGCCAGAACCAGAGTATCTCCAGCAGCCGGGCCACGGGACTGGGACCCCACCTGACCCACAAAGGCGCTGGTTCCTTCTACCACTTGGATACAGTTCTAACCCACAGGGCATGGAGCTTGGCTTCCCCAGGTACTAGCCCTTTAAAGGTGCCAGGTTGTATAACCTAAAGGCACAAGGGTGTCACTCTATAAGAAGGAACTTGACTACTGAGTGACAGATGGTGGTAAGGAGCTGGAAAATAAATTCTTCTTCTGACCTCCTTCCAGAGATGACCCACATGAACGAACCACCACTGGTGATTTTTATGAAGAAGGGGCCAGCTCAGTAACTACCTCCTTGTATTTGTTTACCCTTTTTCCTCCTTGCTGTCTTTTCTGTCACCTTTCCTGACTGCGACTGTACCTTCCAATGAAGTATTTGTATTCAACTTTGTCTCAGGTAAAGGAATCAAGACAGTTCAAACTGGAGAGAGAGAGTTTTCCTTAAGGGGAAGTTTGATATCTCAGAGGACAAGCAAACGGATATGACAGGCAAAGGGGATACAGCCAAGTCTGACTTGTCTTTGAGAAGAATAGTTTTAGTGTTTTTTATTATTTTTATTTTAAGTTGTGTTAAAATATGTATGACATAAAATTTACCATCCTAACTAATTTTAAGTGTACAGTTCAGTAGTGTTAAGTACGTTCACACTGTGGTACATCTAATTTCCAAAGCTCTTTTCACCTTGCAAAACTGAAATGCTATACTCCTTAAACAACAACTCCCCCTTCCGCCTCCCCCACCCAGCCCCTGGCAACCACCATTCTACCTACTGTCTATATGAATTTGACTCCTCTAGAGAGCGCATATAAATGGATTCATACATTATTTGTCTTTTCAGGACTGGCTTAGTTCACTTAGCATAGTGTCCTCAAGGTTCATGCACATTGCAGCGTGTATCAGAATTTCCTTCTTTTTAAAGGTTGAATAATATTCCATTGTATGTATATTGCTTATTCATTCACCTGCCAGTGGACCCTTGGGTTGCTTGTACCCTTTGGCTATTGTGAATAATGCTGCTATAAACATGGGTGTACTCATATCTATTTGAGACCCTTCAGTATCTATTTGAGACCCTCTTTCACTTCTTTGGGGTATATACCCAGAAGTAGAACTGCTAGAACATATATTAATTCTATTTTTTTTAATTTTTTGAGGAGCTGTCATACCATTTCTCATACGGCTGCCCCATTGTCCACTCCTACCAACAGTGCACAAAGTTTCGACATTCTTGCCTAATCTTGTTATTTTGTATTTCTTTGTGTATACGTATTTTATAAGAGCTGCTCTAGTGAGTGTGAGAGGGAAATGAAAGTCAAAACCACACTGATATTGCACAAGAGTTATAAAGAATTGTTTTCATTTTTAGTAGATTAAAATAGGTAATGAGCCTGAGGAACACTCTCAGATGAAGAGAAAGATGGTAAGAGTTAAAACTGTATTTTTATCCATTCATCAGTTGAAGGACATTATATATATACACAATGGAATACTACTTGGCAATGAGAAAGAATGAAATCTGGCCATTTGCAGCAATGTGGATGGAACTGGAAGATATTATGCTAACTGAAATAAGTCAGTCATAGAAAGATACCATATGTTTTCACTCATACGTGATCTTGAGAAACTTAATAGAGGACCATGGGGGAAGGGAAGGGGGGAAAAAGTTACAGGCAGAGAGGGAGGGAGGGAGGCAAACCATAAGAGACTCTCAAATACAGAGAGCAAACTGAGGGTTGATGGGGGATGGGGGAGAGGGGAAAGTAGGTGATGGGGATTGAGGAGGGCACCTGTTGGGATGAGCATTGGGTGTTGTATGTAAGCGAATTTAACAATAAATTTATATTAAAAAATAACTATTGTCCCCTCCTTGGCCCTACAATTGAATGCAATTCCAAACAAAATAAAGAGTAATAGCATTTAGGCAGTTTTATCTAATGCTAACTGCTAAAACCTAATATAATTTAGAGACCGTGCCTCACCTGCTGTAACTTTGTGACACTTAGCTTTTGTAGTTTTAAAGCCCAGGCTTACAATCCTGGTGGAGTAGTAAGTACATAGTGCAAGGAACCAATGGTCAACCATTAATATTTTAAAGCTTGTGTAATGAAGCACAGTTGCATTGGGGAAATATAGGCCAAGGTGAGCTGTAGAGATCCGTATCAGTGGAAATCCAGCTCTCTGATTAAAACATGCCAATCACTGAAGTCCAAGAAACGAGAGAATTTGGCTTACCAAAGTATAAAAGCCTACATCTATTGCCCTAGCTACTGTGTAAGGCTCAATTTCTCCTGGGGCTCAGCCTCCAAATATTAACCCTTGGGACTATTTCGCAAGAGTCCCAACCCATGTGTCAATATGTTGGAGTTTGCAGTGGAAGGCAATCTATAACACTTCTCTTTCCTCTCAAGATCCAATCTATTTGAGAAATGATTCAAGGATTATCAACAATCAAAATAGCAGTTTTACTACATAGAAATGGCTTTTATTCCCCCTCAGTTTCACGCTCAACTCCTAAACTAAATATAGGCATCCTATGTGTGCCCTGAAATCAAGTCTAAGAGTGGCTTATATGCAGCAAAGATGAGTGGTCTCTTCTCTTTACTTCTGCAAAAACAGAAATTCCTACTTTATGTACAAACAGAACTTAGGTAGGAATAGATTCCTCCTTACATCTCCCCCTAGCCACAGCTGTGGTTTAGCTCAACAATTGTATTGTAGTTGAGAATTTTCTATGAGTCTTGTACCCTCTCAAGGTTATAACTGAGGAATTCAGTCAAAAATTTATTGGACGCTCACGTACCCTTGTCTAGCTAGAGTTTCTATCACCCAAGTACCAGATGGACCAAATACCAGCAATTAAGCCTTCTACAAAGTGAAAAGTAGGATGCTGGGCTCCCTCCCCATGACAGAAGCCAAGTCTGAATCTCCCATTGGCACCACTAGTCCTCTTCTTCCTCATCAAACTCTTATTTGGAGGAAGCTGGGTGGTGTGGGAGAGCTCTTATTCTGTGTGTCATTCATGGAATAAATTCAGTGGTCTAAATCCTCCAGACTTTAGTTCCAGCTATTTAAAGAAGAGATTTGGAATTAAAACACATACACTTAACTTTCTCAAAGTATTGTCTTTTTCTTTCAAGAAAAGTTATCTTTATTGCCTAGATGGTTGGGAAAGGGCTCTTAAAAACATAGGGATATAAAAACATTTCTCATTTAATCTCCAAATACTATTTTGCTGCATATAGAAATAAGACTGGAAAGCTCTATAAAAAATAAAAATAATCCATACATTTTATTTAAGTTTTCTATAACAACCATGAATTATTTTTAAAATCAGAAAAGAACACTAGAAGCTTTTTTAAAAACAGAGTGTAATGCTATCATTTGGACGCATTCACATAAGAAGAAAATTACCAGATTTCATATGGTACTATTTTCTCATCTAAGAAGTTGGAGAAATGTGGGGCGCCTGAGTGGCTCAGTCGGTTGAGTGTCTGACTTCGGCTCAGGTCATGATCTCACAGTGTGTGGGTTCGAGCCCCATGTCGGTCTCTGTGCTGACAGCTCAGGGTCTGGAGCTTGCTTTGGATTCTGTTGCTCCCTCTCTCTCTCTCTCCCTCTCTCTCTCTGCTCCTCCCCTGCTCACACTCTGTCTGTCCCTCAAAAAGAAAGGTTAAAAAATTTTTTTAGAAATAAAAAATAAAGAAGTTGGAGAAATGCAAGTATTTACCGCTTAATTCTGAGAAACATAATAATCTGAACACACAACACATAGGTGTCTGGTACAAAGTCTGTGCACAACAAGCAGATTTCCTGCTCTCAGAAATCAACAAAACTTGCCCTAGAGTTGGTGCCAGTGGAGGTGTATTCACTAGTTAGCTCTCAAAATATGTCACAGTAAAATTATTGTGATAGATAATTTTCCTCATGTAATAAAGGGTTTTTGGTATTTTAGCTGCTGTCAGGTAAGGGAAAAAAATTAAATCGAGATATCTGGATATTTTTCATCATGAAAAATATTTGTGAAGAAAGAAATAATACCAATTACACACAAATTCTTCCAGAGAATATAGTAGGAGGGAGAATCGTCTAGTTTTATGAGATCAACAGTACTCTGATGCTGAAACCAGAGAGAAAAGAAAAAAAAAAATGAAGGACTAAAATTATATACTAATATCTCTCATGAACATAGATGTAAAAATTTCTATCAAGTATTTTCAAATAGAATCTAAGAGCATATGAAAAGGATGTTATATCATGGTAGAGTTAAGCACAAGAATTCAAGGCTGGTTTAATATTCAAATATCAGTCAATGTAATTCATCATATCAACAGAATAAAAACAAAAAACAATACAGTCTCTCAATAGCTACAGAGAAATTTTTTGACAAAATTTGACATTCATTCCTGATTAAACAAGCAAACAAACTTATCAGTAAAGTAGGAATAAAATAGAACTTCCACAACATGATAAAGGGCACTCACAAAGAATTAAAATGCTAACACCATGGGGCACCTGGGTGGCTCAGTTGGTTAAGTGACTGACTTCAGCTCAGGTCATGATCTCATGGTTTATGAGTTCAAGCCCACATCAGGCTCTCTGCCGTCAGTGCAGAGCCTGCTTCGAAATCTCTCTCTCTCTCTCTCTGCTCCTCCTTGTTCTCTCTCTCTAAAAAAATAAATAGCACCCCCCAGAAAAGCTTAAAATGTTAACATTATACTTAATGGTAAGAGACTAAATGCTTTCTCCCCAAGACGAGAATCAAGACAAGAATGTCTGTTCTGCCCACTTCTACTCAATTTTGTACCAGAAGTACAATCCAATGCCACAAGGGGGAAAAAGAGGCATACAGAATGGAAAGGAAGAAATGAGTCTCTATTTATAGGTAACATGATTGCCTAAAGAAAGAATCTCAAAAAGGTACTCAAACAAGTTATCAGAACTCATATGTGAGTTTAGCAAGTGCACAGGAAATATAAGGTCAGTAATATTTCTCTACAGCAACAATGAATAATTAGAAATTGAAATTCGGGGATGCCTAGGTGGCTCAATCAATTAAGCATCGGACTTTTGATTTGGGCTCAGGTCATGATCTAGTGGTTTGTGAGATTGAGCCCCCATCAGTATCTGGGCTGACAGAGCAGAGCTTGCTTGGGATTCTCCCTCTCCCTCTCTCTCCCTCTCTCTCTCTCTCTCTCTCTCTCTGCCCTTCCCCCTTCCCCACTCACACTCTTATCTCTCTCTCTTTCAAAATAAACATTTTAAAAAAGAAAAGAAATTGAGGGACAGCTGGGTGGCTTAGTCAGTTAAGCGTTTGAAATTGGCTCAGGTCATGATCTCATGGTTCCTGGGTTCAAGCCCCACCTCAGGCTGTTTGCTGTCAGTGCACAGAACACACTTCCGTTCCTCTGTCTTCCTCTCTCTCTGTCCCTCCCCTGTTCACGTATGTGCACTCTGTCTCTCAAGAACAAACATTAAAGAAAATTATTTTAAAGAAAGAAATTGAAATTCAAAAAAGTAGTATTTACGATAGCAGCAAATAACATTAAATACTTATGTATAAAATTTTCAAGTTATCTGAAAGTTAAAATGTTATTTTTTTCTCTAAACTGATCTATAGAGTCAATGTAATTTCAGTTCAAATCCCAGTATTTTTTTTTTTTAAGCAACTGACAAGCTGATTCTCAAATTTACAAAGAAAGGTGATATGGGACGCCTGGGTGTCTCAGTTGGTTAAGCTTCTGACTCTTGATTTTAGCTCAGGTCATGATCTCATGGCTTGTGGGATCGAGCCCTGCATCTGGCTCTGTGCTGACAGCATGGAGCCTGCTTGTGATTTCTCTCTCTCTCTCTCTCTCCTCTCTGTTCCTCCACCACTCACTTGCACATGCTCTCTCTCTCTCAAAAAAATAAACATAAAAAAAAGAAAAGTAATGAAACTAGAAAAGCTGAAAACAATTTTGAAAGGAAAAGTCAAGTTGGAGGGGTTATGCTACCTAAGTTCCAGATTTGCTATAAACCTGTAATACTAAAAACAGTTTGGTGTTAGAAAAAGGTTGTTAGACGTATAGATCAGTGCAACAAACTAGAAGTCAAGATCAGACTCACATGTAGTCAATGGAGTTCAATGAAGGTGCAAAGGCAATTCAACAAAGGGAAATCTTTTCAATAAATAGTTGGAACGACTATAGGTCCATTTGCAAAAAAACAACAACAAAGAAACACAAATCAAAAAAAGAACCTAGACCCACACCTTGTACCTTATGTCAAGTATAACTTAAAAATGAATCATAGAACTAAATGTAAAAACAAACTTCTAGAAGAAAATGGGGGGTGGGGTAGATAACCTTTGTAACTTCAAAACACGTGAAGAGTTCTTAGATAAAGCATAAGCCGTATAAGAAAAGTTGATACATCGGACTTTATCAAGTGTAAGAACTTTTGCTCTTTGAAACACCTGATAAAAGCATAGAAGTCACAGACAGGGTGAAATCATATCACAAATGATTTGATTATGGACTGGTAGCCAGAATATATAAAGAACTCTCAAAATTCAACAATTAAATAAAAATTTTAAAGTGGCCAAAACATTTGAATGGATAAATTACCAAAAATAAAAAATGGCAAATAGGCCATGCAAATTAAAACCACAATGTAATACCATTACATTAGAATAAAAATTTTTTAAAAAGAATCTGACAATATAAAGTAGACACAGTAAAACTCCTACATTGCTTATGAGAATGCAAATTGTTAGAGCCACTTTGGAAATCAATTTGGCAGGTATCTTATAAAGTTAAACATAAACCATGCAACTCAGCAAACGTACTCCTAGGTATCTACCCAACTAAAACGAAAATCTATGTTCACACAGAAACATGTAAATGCTTCTAGCAGCTTTATTTGCAATCGCCCCAAACTGGAAACTAGGGTACATACATACATCAAAATACTACTCAATAATAGAAAGGGCCAACTACTGATATATGCCACAGCATGGATGAATCTCAAATGCATTGTTCAAAGTGAAAGAGGGCCTCCATAGTGGATGATTTCATTTGTAGGACAATCCTGCAAAGCCAGAACTAGAGGGAAAACAGATCCCTGGTTGCCAGGGGAGAGGAACTGACAACAGAGGAGCCCTAGCAAGTCTGGGGCAGTGAGAGAACCATTCTCTGTTGTTACAAGATGGGATGTTTGCTAAAGCTCACAGAACCGTGTACTAAAGGAATGAATTTTACTGTATGCTAATGTTACCTTAATTTTTTAAGGTGAGAAAAATAAACGTTTAAAAAAAATTAAAAAAAAAGAATTTTGTATTTATTTTTGACAGAGAGAGACAGAGCATGAGGGGGGGAGGGGCAGAGAGAAAGGGAGACACAGAATCAGAGCAAGGCTCCAGGCTCTGAGCTGTTAGCACAGAGCCCGACGCAGTGCTTGAACTCACAGACTTCGAGATCATGACCTGAGCTGAAGTCAGACGCTCAACCAACTGAGCGACCCACGCGCCCCGAGAAAAATAATTCTTGATTTTATAGCAACTGTTCCTCTCACTCCACACACTAAGGTGTACTATAAACCTATAACTCAATGTAATATTTCTATCCTGAGTTTCTACTCTGCTGTATTGACAAGCTTATCAGTTCTTCCTGAGACTTAACCCCCTTCCCCGTTTCTCCCAAACTCACACCATTGTTAGCACGCTCTCTGCAGCAGCAAGGTGGGAGTGCCAGGGCAATGGATTCATAGTCACAGGGCCACACATGGCTGCATCCATGGTCTCACGCTGCATGGCCCATTATGCCTGGTAACTCCCCGTTGTTTTCCTGTCCCTCTTGGGGAAAGGGACCTTTTCTTACAAGGCTGCTGCGTATTAATTTTCACATTCTGTTCCACGCATGAGGCAGCCATTTCCTGTTTAGGATCTATCTAGTTACTGTTCCATCAGGGCTGTTGGGAAGTAGGGGGCAAGATCTTTCTTTCTTTTTTTAATATGAAATTTATTGCCAAATTGGTTTCCATACAACACCCTGTGCTCATCCCAACAGGTGCCCTCCTCAATGCCCATCACCTGCTTTCCCCTCCCTCCCACCCCCCATCAACCCTCAGTTTATTCTCAGTTTTTAACAGTCTCTTATGGTTTGCCTCCCTCCCTAACTTTTTTTCTCTCTGGACCACAGAGCCCTCTGAGTCATGAGGTCTGTCTCATCACTGTCTCCCCCCCTCCCTCTTCTCCCTCATTGTGTACACAGTACCCAGATGAATACTCTGCTCTCTCCCTCTGCTTGCTCCTGGCCAAAATACTTTGTCTATACCCTTAAATACCAACCTTTCACCTTCTCCACAAAACTCTCAAAGTTCCCCCGAGGGCTTAGGCTTTTCCGTGACAAATGTCAGAGAGACAAGCAGGCTATTTCTGAGTTCAGCCCTTTCACTGCCTCCCCTGAGGCAATCAAGTTCAGAGTTAAGTACAGGGGTGCAGGGAGAGGGAGGGGAGATGGAAACACTAGTTGAAAAAAAAAAAAAAGATTGATATCTTAAAATATTATTCCACCTCACTTGGATGTGAAATTTTAAAGGTGCCACCTTTATTGCAGTTTCCTTTACAGGAAGATGGAAAGACCTGATTTGACATTATTAAAATTATGTTATTATGTTATGAAATTATGTTGTTCTACAGAATGTGGGAACAAAGATTTTTTGAATGCAAGGAATAATGTGTGAGCCAACGAGTGTAAAAGAATGTGCATAAAATCATACTAAGAAAAGTCGTCGGTCTATCAGCCTTCTGGACAGCTGTTCTGAGGCAAAAAAAGAAAAACAGATTCTAAAAAATAAAACTTTTGAAAAGTGTGCTGCCAAACGTTAAGAAAAAAAAAAAATCAGTGAAAAGAGTAATTAATGCACATATTCCGTATTCTCCTCTTTTCATCTTCCCAGTGGCAATCAGGTACTTTTGAAGGAGACATTTAGAAACCTAAGCTCCCTTAAAACATTCTCTTTCTAGCAAGCAGCTAGTCAGAGACCTACCTTTTCTGAGAGCTGCTGTCAACATGAACCTGTCTCCAGCCCCAAAGGAAGTCAGCCTGCCTTGCTACCAGAATGTCTAAACAATCACATGTTGGATTCAACTGTAGAGCACACTTTCCAGAGGTTCCAAATTCGGGGAAGCTACTGTTCTGACATAAAGGAAGCCCTGTATTTCACAAGCCAGCAACCTGCTGGGAGTTAGAAAGACCACCTTTAGTTGGGTAGTCAACTAACTTCGTTTACCTCTCGGTGCACATAGAAGTGAGGTGCTAACTTTCCCATCACACAGAATTTGCAGGCAGAATATAAATGGTTCGGGAGGTCATATCCCAGAGACAATTCAAAGGAAGTGGGGTCTAAAAGTCCTATAAAATCTCCTGCCACCAATAAGACTTTAGGATTCTATAAAATGCTTTTGCCAAAGAAGGGGGGAAAGAGTACTATGTTCTAAGAAACGTCACTTCCCTGATGAATCAAAGCCTGGCTGATTCCATAGAGAAATGAAAAGAAATGATGCCACATGCAGGAATTGCATAACCTGAGGGAGAAGTCAGAGATAGTCTATATAATTAGAGAATTTTTTAAGTGTATTTACTTATTTTGAGAGAGAGAGATAGCACACACGCAAGTGGGAGAGGGGCAGGGAGAGGAGGAGAGAGAATCCCAAGATGGCTCCCCACTGTCAGTGCAGATTCCGAGGCAGGACTCCATCCCAAGAACTGTGAGATCACAACCTGAGCCGAAATCAAGACTCGGACGCCCAACCAACTGAGCCACACAGGTGCCCCAAATTAAGGGATATTTTAAAAATTATTTGTTCATTCAGTAAAATATTGGTAGTGATGTATGTAATTTTTCACTCACAGCAAGTTTGTGATGTAGGACTGCACTGGGATTGTAGGATTTTCTGAGTGCAGAACAGACCTTCCAATTTGAAATCAGGAAAGAAGAACAGCATGAATCAGTGGGGGGAAACAGGCTAATGTATGGAACTTCTAAAAAGCAATGATGTTGCAATGTTTTCAAGTCTACATGTTATTGCAAAGGTAATGACTAATAAAGTAAATCAACAGAAAAATAGGGTAATTTAGGATAGACAAACTATGAAGCAAAAGGTATGTTTGAGAGAATTTTCAATTATATAAGCCACTGGTTTGACAAAAAAAAATTTCACTTTGATCAATTCCACTCATAAGAAATTGTGTTCAGGTGGAGAAATTGTTTCCCCACTTTTAATCGGTATATATTACACACAGTAGGTCTGAAGTTCTATGAACCCCAAAGAAGTGGGATGAAGTCAGTGAGAGCTTTCCTTCACATTCTTTTCCACAGGTCACATGAGGAAACCAAGCCATAAAAGTCATGTGATTGCAGGGGGCATAGGGAAAATTTCTGTACCTGTTGCTCAGTTTTGCCATAAACCTAAAACTGTTCTAAAAAATTAAGTCTACAGAAAAAAAAAAGTCAGAGGATTTCATTTTACCTAGATGTTTCCAAGAAGAAGATAGTATTTTTTCCCCAAGATTAAAAAAAAAATCATATTATGTGCATTTAAATTTTCTACATTTTATTATTTACTTCTGAGCAAGACACAGAGGGACAGAGTGTGAGCTGGGGACGGGCAGAGAGAGGGAGACACAGAATCTGAAGCAGGCTTCAGGCTCTGAGCCGTCAGTGCAGAGCCCGATGCTGGGCTCACACCCACAAACTGCGAGATCACGACCTGAGCTGAAGTCAGACGCATAACCAACAGAGCCACCCATACGCCCTTTAAACTATTTCTAAAAGAAACACTTCATTTTATTCCTAAAAATTGCTACTGTGAAGAGTACTGGACTACGAGTCAACATGTAGTCCCAGCTCTGATCACAGGCCCACAGGCCACCAGCTAAGTGAGTTTGTGTTAGTTCCTTTTTCTGGACCTCTGTGTCATCAGATGGAAATTGGGACAGTATCACCCTTCCTTACCTAAAATGACAGGAATATGAAAAACCATTAAAAGAACAAGGTTATATACAAATGTAAGGAAAGAAGAAAACAGTAAGAATCTTTCATCCATTCAACAAATGTCATGTGAATTCCCAACATAAACCAGGCTCTCGGCCAGGTACAGAGAATTTTACAGTTAAAAAAAAAAAAAAAGAAAGAAAAAGAAAAAGGCAGACAGGATTGCAATCTTTCTGGAGTTTACAGTCTAATGGAGAAGACAGGTGCTAAATAATACGAATAAACATATTTAAAATTGCGATGTTTGCCATAAGGAGAAGTTAAAGGCAGGTTGGAAACTAATGATGGGTGACCTGAATTAGATGGGGACTAGGGTAGTGGGTAAAAGAGTCAAGAGTTTCTCAAAGACATGAAACACGAGGAGCTGGTGAGTAAAAATATGAGGAAAAGGAACTGCAGGAAGTATTCCAGGCAAAGGGAAAAAACACTTGCAAAGGTTTTGAGGGGGAAATAAACTTGACATATCCAAAGCACAAGCATAAGGCCAGGCTAACCATTGGTTTTCATTCATGGTACCATGATGGTAATCTCACACTGCTTTTGAGACAAGACTAGAACAGTTGTGAAAATTGGCATCCTGATTTTTCCTCAGGCTAAACTTTGTACCCTCAACAAATGTTTCCAACTTAGAAGGTCTCTATATCCAAAGAAAATTCCAAGTCACTGTGTTTTTACTATTTATTATACCTAAAGGATATTTTAGACATCCTCTTTTCTATAGGCTTCCAAGAGAGTCAGCTGGTTAAAATTAAGTGTTTTAAAAAGAAAATTGATAGATCGGAATCTATCCTGAGAAAAGCTAAGTGGACTCAACATCTTAACGTGTAAGCAACAGTTAAAGGTTTTAAGGCTGATGGTGCTGGAAAAGAGAAAACAAAAGTGACACAAACCAGATCCCACATACTGACACAAGCTATCTTATGGAGGAGAGGATACAGCACAGTCTCTAATGGATACCAGAGGATTTCATGGTTTAAGTTCCAAGAAGGGCAAAATGTTCCTTCAGTAGGTAAAAAAAGAACTACTAAGAGTAGGATATGTCTAATTTGGCAGATGGAAAAAATAGGTATTCTTCTAGAAGTCACAAAGAAATCATAAATGTAAGTGTAGATTAGATCACCCCTTGGGGACACTTAGAGAAAATTCAGAGAGAAAATCTTAAGAACTATTGTAATGGACAACCTCTAAAGTGTCTTCTAGCACTAAGAGATGCCATTGAAAAAGGCCTCCTTAACAGAAAGATTTAAGAAACTATTCTCAGTAAAAGAGAAGTTTCATCTCCCAAAACTTTAATCATCTAGGACATAGGAAGTATAATAAAGAGTGGGATGGTTTTCATAACACCACCACGGGAGAGTTTTTGAGAACTTTCAGCTATCAATGGTTTCTATAAAGCCTTTTATGAGTGGAGAGAAATTTTCATTCATCAGAAATCTTTGTTCTCATTGCCTAACGTGGGTTTAGAATTTTGGTACAGTTTGGTAAGGGAAATTGAGGTACAAGGTGAGAGCCCCAGGATACCTAGCTTGAGCATAAATGTTATGTACCAGAACTCAGAAAAGCTGTTTAAGGACTTCTGGGGGTGGATGGGCATGGGTCAGGAAAGTTATAGAGCCAGAGCAGACACTGAAGGATAAAGAGCTATAAGGTAACAAGACAGAGAAAAGCACATTTTTAATGTTTATATTTAGAGAGAGGGGAGAAGAGAGAGAATCCCAAGCAGTTTCTGTGCTGTCAGCACAGAGCCACCCAGGCTCTGGTTCAATCCCATGAACTTTAAAAAATCATAACCTGAGCCAAAATCAGGAGTTGGATGCTTAATCAACTGAGCCACCCAGGTGCCCAGAAAGAAAGCATTTTAATATAAAGAGCAAATGTGACCCAAGAGAGACAGCACATCCAAGAAAGCACAAGGATCGACAGTTTGGGTGTAAGTTGTGTGAGCGAGTTTTGTGAACAGGTATGCAGAAGCTTTGCTCGTGAAAGAATAAACCTTGATCCAGTAGGTCAAGGGTCCTTAATCTGGAGTTTCTGTTAGTCTTCTGAACATATGAATATAGTCTCTTATAGGTGCAAATAAGAGCTTGTTCTGTGATACCCTAGAGCTCCCTTAGGGAACATGGCAACTGAGCCTCAGCCAAGGGAGAGCCCTGGGCTTTATTTATGTTGACTTAAGTAGGATTTCGAGACAAGATGGGACATAGATTCTGATAGAGATTTTATCAGACCATCATGCCGATGAAATCTTAAAAGGTGACTGACTATGTTACATTCTTCCTATATCCCCCTCCCAATCCCAACCCAATGACAGATTGGAATCCTAGATAGCACTTACTGAGTGTCTATTATCTGCCAAGCAGTGCATAAGTACTTTATTCTCAACACAGGCCTGTAAAATAAGTGTTATCCTCATCTTACAGAAGAAAAAAAGAGACTCAACGAGGTGAAATCCTGTATTCACTTCATTCATTTATTGAGCTGACATATATTGGTTAAGGGCCTCTTACTTGCTGCTATGGGGGAACATCTACCAAGTGCTACTAAAGGGGAAACTACCTGGTGCTAATATAGGAGGCACCTATTGCTTTATGTGTCCAACACCCCTTCTTTTTAGAACATTACAACTTTTTGTTGGATCTTCCCCTTTCTCCAGTCTACCAATATGGGTCACAAAAACTTCCATTTTTTTGTCACCTAATCCCTACTTCCGGACCACAAGTGATGGTCATTGGACTTAATATTTTAGGATTTGGGGCTAAGAGAAAATTGGGATGAAGTCTGGTCAATGGTTGAAAACTAAGATGAAGTCTTTGGGAGCTGTGAAGGACCATGATTCTTGTCAGCTGGAGGAAGTCCATAGTAAAAGGGAAAATGAAGCTGGCACAGTGAAAAACAGCAGAGACAGGAGACAGACTGGATGCAGTCCTATATCTGCTCCATTGCTTTGCCTTCCTAAGACTGGGTGTTCGCCTCTCCCTTGGATTCCATGAGTATATCCCAGTGTCCTTCAAAAATTCTTTCTTTTTACTATTCCCCAAAAGCAATCTCTTCTACCTAGCTCTTACTTTGGGCCACTTGATGGCTTCCATTTCAAATAAAGTGCTGATTTCTTGGGAAAAAAAAAAAAATCTTTCTGCTTAAGCTTGCCCTTTAAAAAAAAAAGAAAGAAAAGAAAAGACAAAACTTCTAATAGCTTGTTACCATACTAAGCATGGGAGACACAGATGAAAAACATACAGTCCCTGACTTACAACACTCTTACGAGGTGTTTCATAAGGACATGTGTATGGGCATAGATCATTACAACGTTCTCATTGGGGCTGGGTAGGGACATGACCCCTTATGATGTGTACCTGACTCATCCAAGCACCCTCTCCTTTGCCATTCACTCTCTGCAAGATCTTGATCTCCTTCCTCCCTCCAGGCATTGGCATCTCTAAGAATCTGGCTGTAGTGATACACACTAATTGATATAAGATCAGAGGTCTGCAAACATTTTTTGCAAGAGGTCAGAAAATAAATATTTTGGCCTTGTAGGTCACATAGACTCTGTCACAACTGTTCAGTTCTCTTATAGTACAATAGCAGCCACAGAGAATGCTTACATGAATGATCATGCCTGTGTTCCAAGAAAATTTTTTTTTTTTTTTATTTTATAAAATCAGGTAAGAGGCTGAATTTCATCCACAGGCCATAGTTGGCCAACCCTAGCTGCGGGGTACCTGGGAACAAAGTGAAGTTTAAGAAAACATGATGTATGGGGCACCTGGGTGGCTCAGTTGATTGGGCATCCCACTTCGGCTCAGGTCATGATCTCTCAGTTCATGAGTTCGAGCCCCATGTCGGGCTCTGGGCTGACAGCTAGGAGCATGGAGCCTGCTTCAGATTCTGTGTCTCCCTCTCTCTCCACCCCTTGCCCACTCACACTCTGTCTTTCTCAAAAATAAAACATTAAAAAAATTAAATTAAAAAAACCATGATGTAGTATATTAGCCAACTTAATAAGATATTTATTTAAAAATATAAAAATAAAAAATAAAAAAAACATGATGTAGAATGTTAATTGACTGACAAAAGTATGCACCAGGTACAGCAGAAACTCTGAGAAAGCACACAATGTACTCCGGGAGCATTAGGATAAAACATTTCTGCAAGAGAAGACACTGGAACTGAGTCTTTAAACACAAAGTGATGTTAAAGCAAGAGGAGATGGGTAGGAAAAGCAGCATTTATAAATACAATGAGCTTAAGAGACCCCGCAATTTGAATGATTGCCAATAGTTCCCTGTTACTGGGGCAAGAAGTAAAAAGTTAGAGTGTCAAAAATAAGACAAAGCAGGAAAGCAAGGAGAGTATTAAACACACAAAAACAACGCATTAGGAAGCCATCAAAGAATTTTAGGCAAAGCAGAGTAGACATTATCTGATTTTTTTTTTCTCTTTAATACTATTTCAGGGCCATAAAAAGTATGGTCAAGGATCCCAGGTAGGAAAACACTGCAATGTTTGGAATCAGAGTGGCTTAAGGGCCTGTTTTTGGGCAAAGAAGTCAATTTAAGCATTAGAATCAACAGAATCCAACTTGGAGATAGGTTATATGCAGGGCGAAGAGAAGAAGGAAAAGATTACCCTTAGGACAATTGGGCAGATAAAAGGAGGCAGTCACAAACATTGAAATATTTGGGTCAGGGTTGAGTTCAGTGTCAGATACCTGTGGGACATTCAAGTGGAGACGCAGGAGACTGATCAGATGGCCATGAAGGTAGATCAGCTTTTTACATACATCTGTGAGGCAGGTGCTATTATTATTCTCATTTCACAGATAAAGAAACAGATAAAGTTCAGAGGAAATGTTTTTTAACAACAATTCCAGCTGGATTTCTTATTTCTTGACTTGAATTACAGAATTAGGAGTTAACTGAACAGAGAAGCAGGTAACGATCTCATTTACACAGAGTCTGTAGGATGAGAAAGGAGAAAGATTGAAGCTGACACCCCAGACACAAAGTCTATAGGAATCACAGGCAGCAGTGTCCATGGTGGTTATGTCCCTGCCCTGGAGCCAGAATGCCTGGTTCAAATCCCAACTCAGTTGCTCACTAGCTGTAGCAGGATTCAAATAAGTCAGTTAGACACCTCTATTCATGCCCCCTCCTCTGCAAAGTGTGAATTATAACAGCACTGACCTTCTAGGCTGGTATCAATCAAGTGAAAGGATAGATGTAAACATCTGGCCATGCAGCATGGCAAACAGTGAATACTCAAAATATTTGCTATTTGTATTAGCATTCCCTTGAAAAGGAAACAGAAAATAAATAGTAAAATCGGAAAAGTGGGAGAAAGTGCTGTCCGAGAGGCCAGCGAAAGAGAAACTTCAAGAGACAGGAAATACACAAAGCACCAAATATTGCAGAGCGGTCAAGAAAAATGGGCCTCAAATAGATCTGTCGGTTTACCCACTTTAAGGTCATATGCAGAGTAGTGGAGGCAGCAGCCAGGCTGTGGCTGGTTGAGGAAAGAGTGGGTGATGGAGAAGCAGAGTCAGTAATAGCTAAGTATACACTAAATGATTTGTAGGTGTAGGAAGCAGAGAATGCTGGCTAACGGAGATGTCAGTAGAATGTAGTTTCTAATAAGTGTGGGTTGTTTAGGTAGGAAAAAATGGGTAATTTTCTATGCTGAAGGGGAAAAGCAAGTAATGAAGAGAAGTTAAAGATACAAGGAACAGGACAGAACTGCTAGATCAAAGATCTGGAGGAGGAAGGGGTAGGTGATGAGCTCCAAAACTCAGAGGGAAATTGACCAGAAAGGGGAAGCAGCACCTATTCCACGGAGGCAGGTGTAGCCAAGATAAGGAAAGGTCCCAGCTGTGATTCTCATCTGATGACAACAGATTGACAACATTTTGATGTAGCAAATATGGCCTTGCTGAAAGTGATAGAGAAACAGGGCAGAGCCATGGAGTCTCTAGAAAAGTCTGAAATGTCTGTTGTAAAAAGTAGGAAAAGCACCAAACTCTGGATACAGAAAAGACTATGCAGGTGTCACTGAGGGCCAGATAGAGGTTGGAACCATGAATCTATAGTGGTATCAATTCATGCAGTGGCATGATTTCCCCCAGCTGGCTCACTGGTCTAAGTGCACGAGCAAAGGAAACAGAGAGAGGAGCTGATTCAGGATGTGCAGTATCCAAAGAGAGGGACTTAAGATACCAAGAATAGAATGCCCATCCAGGCTGGACAGGATGATGAGATGAACAGGAAAACAGAGAAGGACTGTTAGTGGGGGGAAGCAGGCATGGACAGCACAAGGAAGCCCAAAGACAACAGAGAAGAGATGAAGGGGTTAAGAGATGGCACCACTAGAGGTCTGTGGTCAGAGGGATGAAATTTCGAAGTTTCTGAAAGTAAAGGAATCTCTGACAGCCTTCTGGCTATTGATCACTCAGAATGACAGAACAATGACCAGACCTAGGAAAGGAAAGAGAACAACAAGTTGTGTGCCTCAGTCTTCAATGAATGTGGAGACAGATTAAGAGATCTATGGTTGGCCATGGGGGCTGGTCGTGGAGCATGAAGGATTTGAATGGTATAGCCAAATGCCATGGTTTTTTTGTTTTGTTCTTTTTGGAGTTGTTTGTTTCATTTTTGTTTTGTTTTGTTTTTTTTTTTAAGAGAAATAGGGAATTGGAGGAAAAAGGATGAAGGAAGGATTTGGAAGCAGCAACGTGGGATATAGGAAAAGGTCACATTTCTCTACTTCAGGATAAGATTTAAGAAAAATGTCTTGGCAGTCCAGATAAGAGAATTTCCAGGTAAATTTTACCCACTGGGGAGACCAGGTTCCATTTCCAGCAGAGGGTAGGGAAAAACCCTATAAAAAGACTAATAACATGAGAGAGTTTGCTGGTGTGGACAGGCAAGCTTCAAAGAGGCAATGCAAAGGGCTGGAAGGGATAGTGTGCAGAAGGGAAAGGAATCAAAGCAGCTCAGGGGTGCAGGGATGTGCCTAGAGGAGCAGTAATGACCCAAGGGCACAGTCGCCAAGGAAAGCTATGATGTGAACCCTGGCAGAGTTCGCTGCTTTCAAATTTCCAAAAGAAACTTTGGAATAAACTTGTTTTGATGCTAGAAAACCATGGCATTTGCTCAGGGTTCCAAACAGTATGTTGGTAAAAATACGATGCCTCCAAAATAATCTTTTTTTTTTTTTTTTTTTTGCATGTGCCAGGGCAGGATTTTCTTTTACCAAAAATGTAGCCCTTGGTGGAAACACCAGTGACTCCAGTAACAAGGGAGGGGGGTCCAGATCTCTCTTGGTAGCACCAACCGCTGCCTAAGCCGGTCAAGCAAGCTGTCCTAGCTCATGCAGTCAGCCAGAGATAAAGCTTATATTGAACCCCTTACCTGGTGGTCTCAACCTGTACCAGGTTGTCCCTACATAAAGCAGTCCATCAGTAACTATTCAGCTATTTCTCAAGGTCATTATAGAGCACAGATGAATTAAGATTTGCAAAAGCAATGAACTCTGCAAGCAGAGATCCACGGTACAAAGATCAGGCACTACCGTTACCAAGTAATTTATTACGTGACAATTTGAGACACATACCAGAAACAAAATATGAAGTGCAATAGAGTGGGGGAGAGAGGTAGAGCCAAGACCCATGGGGAGTGACTTGGCAGGGGTTCTTGGAGGAGGTGAGATAGGAGCTGGAGATTGGATGTGCTACATTTTCCCCAAAGATTCCTCGCCTCTAGCTGCTCACGCGTACCCTTCCTCTCCCCGTTTCAATGAAACCTAGAAATTTGGTGGTCAGCAGAGAATGAGGGAAGGCGACAAGGCCTCACCCTGCTCACTGAAGCCAAAGCCGAACGTGGGGGGCGGGGGGGGGGGGGTGGAAATGGAGCACAGCTCACCTACCTCACAGGCCATCGCCTTCCTCTGGCAGACACACTCCTTACTGCTCCAGCTCAGCTCCTGGGGCCTGACCTCTTTTTCAAGCCTGTGGTCAGTCTGCTTATCGGGCCTGAACTCCTTCAGCTGGATCTTGTTTTTGATTTGGCTCCTTTCTTCTCAGCTGTTTCCATTTTAGGCCTCTGTTCCTGACTTTTTTTTTTTAATTTTTTTTAACTTTTATTTATTTTTGAGAGACAGAGAGAGACAGAGCGTGAGCGGAGGAAGGGCAGAGAGAGAGGGAAACACAGAATCTGAAGCAGGCTCCAGGCTCTGAGCTGTCAGCACAGATCCCCATGCGGGGCTCAAACTCATGAACTGTGAGATCATGACCTGAGCCGCAGTCGGATGCTTAAACGACTGAGCCACCCAGGTGCCCCGGTTCCTGACTTTTGAAAGCAAAAGTAGCCAAGCCCTTTCCCTCTGGCCAGGCCAAGGCAAAAGGACGGTACTTGGGCACCACAAACCTAACGGGACCAAAGATTGGTGTCCATTTTTGGCCTTCTGGTAGAGGCCTTATTTGGAACAGCTGAGCCTCCTCTAGGAGTGTGGGGCTCTGGAGAACAGGGCTTGATAATTCAGCATGTGAGCATACGGTGAAGAGAGATTTTAGCAGGAAGGAAAAGGCAGAAGCCTTATTTTCCCAGACAGTGGCTAAAAGCCCACTTCCTTTCCATTTTGAGCCATTGAGCTACTGAGGAACATTAAGTCAAACCCCGTTTACTATCTCGCTTTATCGGGCTGTGAGGCCCAGAGTGTGGAGAGCTAGAAAACTCACCCATCCTGCCGAATAAACAACAAAAATGCGCAGAAACCTTTCCCTCCATTTCTGCGCCACAGATTTGGGGGTGTGCCTCCACCTCCAGGAGCAAGTGGCTTCCTGGAAGGCTACAGGGGGTGAAAAAAGCAAGACTGAGTCTCCCTATTGCCCACTCTCACGCCACTGCCTTGCCTGCCCCCCCCCTTCCCACCCACAACCCCTCCTACTCCCCAAGGGGTGCCATTTTGGAGCCAAAATCCACTTTGTCAGCACAAGAGCAGCCCTGCCTTCGCTTGCTCCACACACCATGTGACCCTGGAGAACCTCCAGGGCATATTTCATCTGGCATCAGCAACTAGAGGTCACCGTGACCCAAAGCTTCCTGCGTTCCCAGGCCTGGCAGCCTTGCCAAAGCCAGCCATGGCGGGGGAAGGAGAGCGCCGCTTGGGGGGAGCTGACCAAGTGTGGTGTCGGCCGCCCTGCCTGCCAGCAGACAGCAGCGCCGGTTTTCCACTGCCGGCCATTCATTGGACTTGGCCAGCTTTGTTCCTTCCCTGGGACCTAGTCAACAAGCTGAGACCAGAGGAGCTGTGGCTCTGGCCTGCAGAGCGAAGCCATTTCTGTGTGCATGCATGCCACGGGCAGCGACTCTGCTCACAGCCCCCAGGACGCGGAGTTCCCACCTGTCCTACCTGCTGGGCACTGCAGTGTGACAGGGTCCAGGACGCCCAGGGATTGCTGCTTCTTTCCGCCCCCCCTACATAAAAGAGAACAAATCGTTGTAGGGGTCAGAGACTTCATGCTGAATTTTGCTCAGAGTCAAAAGACAATGAAGGGGAACCTTTAAGGCCAGGAAACAATTTTAGTATCAGTTTACAGGGTCCCCTTCCATGCAAGAATCGTAAAGTTTTAGGGGTTAGAAAGTT
Organism: Panthera leo; assembly: GCF_018350215.1. Taxonomy (NCBI): domain Eukaryota; kingdom Metazoa; phylum Chordata; class Mammalia; order Carnivora; family Felidae; genus Panthera; species Panthera leo. Next base: position 78,670,765 of record NC_056687.1, read on the forward strand.
TTAGGGTTAGAAAAGATCATAAAGCGGCCAAGTCGGTGGTTCTTCATCCAGCTTGGTAAAGAGACCCTGGAGTAACTGATGAAAACAAGCCACTCCCTGCCCTGGGGGAAAAGCCGCAGACACTTGAGATTTTGCTCACAATTTGAGGCGTGCAGGGATTCCTGGTGCATGTGCCTCTGCCTTCTGTACACCTCCCTTCCTTCCCAGCCCTCTCATTTTGCAGAAGGGGAAATGTGAGACCCACAGAGGACAGTGACTCTTGCAAAGTCAAGGCTACATGTGGTCCTGTTGAACCCAGATCCTCCGATTCAGAGGTTTTCTAACAAATCGCATCAGGGCCCTCACCTCCAGACCCCCTTCCCTGTCTTATTTTCTTTGCTCTTAATGTCTCTCTTTCTCTTTGTTTCTTCCCTTCCTGCTCTCTCTCCTCAGGTCGTCTCTCTTTCTTTCTCCTATTCTGTTTCTTCAAATTCTGTTTCCTTTTGTGCTCTCCTTTCTCCTACTCTCTTGTCTTCTCAGTCTCTGCCCTGCGTCTCGAGCATCCGATCAATCGATCAGTCTCAGTTCTGTGTTCCTCTGGAGCACAGGCCACTGGCTCCTGTGGAAGGATATAATGTGTAAAGCAAGAAAAGAATAAGAATAAAATTGTTGAAAGTGGTGAAATCAAGGAGAAAAATCTAATCTCTCTCCCCAAATCTCCAGTATAGATCTAGTACAAAGGGGTCTTTTTACCCCTAGTAAAGACAAATACATAAAGGGGGAGGAATACAGAAACCAATAGGTTAGAGGTACTCACCGTATCATTGAAGAACTCCAGGGAATTGACTTTTTCAGGGTGTCTACAAGGCCAAAATTGTTTTCACCATAATGCTAAGACATTATTTGTCATTTTTATTCTGTTAACATTTGATGCATGAATGGTACAAAAACCACAGTGGGTAAAAATGGGGGGGTCCTAGCATGTGTCAAGGCGTTGAAACCAAATTGGACTCATGGTCATCTTTCTCTTCACTGCCACGAGCAACAGTTGTTTTAAAAAGTAATATTTCCTTGGGGCGATGAGTGGCTCAGTCAGTTAAGCTTCCAACTTCGGCTCAGGTCATAATCTCACGGTCTGTGAGTTCAAGCCCCACGTCGGGCTCTGTGCTGACAGCTTGGTTTCTGTGTCTCCCTCTCTCTCTGCCCTTCCACTGCTCGTGCTCTGTCTCTCTCTCTCTGTCACTCAAAAATAAACATTTAAAAAAACTTTTAAGTACATGTTCCTTAAGAATACTCATAAAGAAGCAGATACAAATATTTATTTTCTTAAATTTTGATTAAATTTCACTAAATTAAAAAAAAAAAAGCCTTGAGTGCACTTTTTTTCTATTCCATGAGAAAATGAACAAAGTGCACAAAGCACTTCAACTACATACTAAGTAAGGTACAACAGTTGCCTCAAGGAAAAGTAGTTACGCAATTGAGATGTAAGCTTAACCAATCACTTTTTTCCAGTTTTACCTGGAAGACCAAATGGCAAACTGTGGTTGTTTAAACCTGTGTATTTGGCAGACATTTTCCTAATAATGAACAAAGTAAGAATGTTACTGCAAGGGCAAAATTGACAATATGTTTTGCCAGTCATAAATCTGAGTTTTCAATCAAAAAGTAAAATGATGGAAATGTGTATCTACCACCATAAACTTAATGGTTTCCCCATACTTAAAACTTTTCTGGTTAGATCAGTGGTGATAATGACAAATGTGATTATTTGAATTTTAGAATGGAATATGTCAATGAAAGATTGGTCTAAGTCAGTGAACCAGTATTTTCCAAATGACTGATGCAAGGTGTTACAAAACCATGCCTAGGAAAATATCCACTGAAAAGGCAAGATAGACTAGTGGATTTTAATATAACTGAGTACAAAATGTTCGTTAATAGGTTCCAAATTCCACAATGCAAAAGTTTAACTTTAAGGAACCACCACATATTGAGTTTTGATGTAGTAGCAAAGAAAAATGTCTACAATTACCCTATTAAAATACCCCACTCTTTTCCAACTGCATATCTGTGTAAAGCAGAATTTCTTTCATCTACTTCAATTAAACAACATATTATTGCAAATGTAATAGAAGATAAGAAAAGCTACTAGTCTTCAATTAAACTAAATCATACTTCAAAGATATTTGCAAAAATGTAAGATAATATCAATTTTTTTCCTTTTGGAAAAACATCAATTTGTGAATTTTTTAAAACTTCCTTAGTTTTAATTTCTAACACACTAAATAGGAATAGCTATAACCCACACAAGCAAAATCTCTTTGGATCCTTCCATAACTTTAAAGAGTGGAATGGAATCTTGAGGCCAAAATGTTTGAGCACCACTCCTATAGACTGTTCTAGAAGGAAGCAGAGATAAATCAGTGCAACGCTGGTTTGCAGGCCATCTGGTATGGGTAGGACTCATGCTAAGTATTATGGGGGATCCAGCTCTTACAGCTCCCACAGTCTAGCAGGAAGATAAGGCACAAGGGCCAATAAGTGCACTTGGAGTACAGCAGTGCCACTAGAGAAGAAATGAAATGCCACCAAAGCCCCACTTGGGTTGGAGGTAAGAGGGTCTAGAAAAGTCTTTACAGAGGAGATAACAGTTGAGAAGCCTGGAAACAAAACAAAACAAAACAACCCCTGAGCATTCAGAAAACAAAACCAAAAAAGGAAGCAGAGAAGATGTGAAGGTTTGGTGACTGCCAAGCAGAGGGAAGAATATGGGGATGGGAGAGCAGAGGGTATATTGAGTGGAGAGCAAGCATTCCATTAGGCACAACTGAGATACAATATGCAGAGCCTCTTGGGAGAAGCCTCCTATTCCATTGATGCTCAATAAATGCTTGCCAGATGAATCTGTGTATGAAATAAGTGATTGCCTGGGTCATGGATGGGTTAGGCTGTGTCTTATCACCCCCACTTCCACGGTATAGGTGAGAAAATTTTGTGGAGAAAGTTTATAGAGGCCAAGGAAGTGAGAAGATTCATCATCTAATGTGCAGAGCCGGGCCCTGATCAAACTCCCTCTTCTGGCTTCAAGGTCTCCTTTGCCAAACAATTCCTTCTGAAGTCAGGCCCTGGCTGACATTCCTCTCCCCCAACTTGGGCGTGACACTGAATGAATAAGGGTGAGACTGACACAAGCCTGGAGATTCATCGTTGGAAGAACTTCTTCTGAACACCACTCCCTGACCAGAGCAAGGATTCAGAGATGAAAATGATGCTCTTCTCATCCTCACAGTCTCTTGAACAAGACATTTGGGGGAGAGAGACCCATCTGACCATGACTAAGAGAGTATAGTGCTACCCTCCTTACAGAGCACAGACAGACCTCCATCTGAAGGATGATGAAGCTTTCAAGAGGGGATGGAAAAGGTGGGAGTGATTCAAGACATTTTGAAAGGATAAAGGCTGATTAGATACAGAGCACTCATTCATGAATTCCAAGGCTCCTGAACGTCTGTGAATCAGTCCTCTTTTCCTCTGGATCCCCAGTACCAAGCACAGTGCCTGTCACAGCAAGACATTCCATAAATGTCTGATGCACTATTCTAAATGCAAGGGTGAAGAACAGATATGATGCCAAGACTCCACTTTTTCCCACTTTTTTCTACCTTTCCATTAAGATATTATTGATATGTCACATATAGAAGTTTCAGGTGTACGGCATGATGATCTGATACACATATACATGCAAAACAATTATCCCAATAAGGTTAGTTAACACCTCCATCCCCTCACATAATTACCATTTTGGGTGTGTGGTGATAACTTTATGATCGACTTTCCTAACAACTTTCAAACATATGACACAGTATTGTTAATTGTAGTCACCATGTTGTACATTAGATCCCCAGAACTTATTCCTCTTATACCTGGGAGTTTGGACCCAATGACCAACACCTCTGCATTTCCCTCCACCCTTTGCCCCTTGAAATCATAATTGTATTCTCTATTTCGTCTTGTTCGCATTTTTTTAGATTCTACATGTAAAGGGGAACAGACAACATTTGTCTTTTTTCTGTCTATTTCACTTAGCATAATGCCCTCAACACCCATCCGTGTTGTCACAAATGTCAGGGTATCCTTCTTTTTTATGGATGAATAATTTTCCATTGTGAATATATATCACATTTTCTTTATCCATTTATATGTTTATGCACAATTAGGTTGTCTCCATGTCTTAGCTATTGTGAATAATGCTGCAGGGAACACGAGGGTGCAGATAGCTCTACCAGAGTGATTCATTTCCTTTGAATATATACACAGAAGTCTTAAGTGCTGGATCATAGGGTATTCTATTTTTAATCTTTTGAGGAACCTCCTTATTGTTTTCCATAGTGGTTGAACCAATTTACCTCCCACTAATAGTGCATGAGTGTTCCCTTTCCTCTATAGGCTGACCAAAACTTGATGTCTCTTATCTTTTTGTCAGCAGCCATCGTAAAAATTTGAGGTGACATCTCATGGTGGTTTTGATTTACATGTCCCTGATGATTAGTGATGTTTGGCATCTTTTCATGTGTCTGTTGGCCATTCCCAAGACCCAATTTTGAATATGCCACACGTTTCCTATGCTCTGGCCTAGGATTCCCCAATCTCCCCTTCTCCACCATTACAAATCTTGTCAGTTGCTGGTACCCCAATCTGCCACCAGCAGGCAGCCTCTCCTGGACCAGCAATCAACAGGTGAAGGGGTCTTGTTCCACTGCAGACAGAGCCTTGGAGGTACCCAGGACAAACAAGACAGTAGCCACTGGAGACCAAGTCTCTGCCTCAACTTTACACAGCCTCTCTCGCTCCCTCTCAGCAGGCAGGGGACAAAAGCATTGCATTGGTACCCTCCTCATGAGTCAGAATCTCTGTAAGAAAGGCTACAATCAATACACATGACACAAGACTGATATGATGCCCTGGAACTGAGGGACCGTCTGTGAAACTGATGCCAATCACTTCCTAAGGCCGCGTGTTACGCTCCTCCAGGATGGATGGGCTTGCTTCCCACCTCAACCAGAGCAAGGAGGAAGGCTTCAGTGATGGATGGCAGCAAGGGATTATCAGCCCTAAAGAAGGGGTATCCTGTAGTTGTCTCACCACCCCTATCAGCACTGACACACACAGGGGATGCAGCCCTACCCATCATGTCTAAAAATGCCCACACTGAAAACACTTCCCCTTTGGGGGATTGTCTGTCAATATACGTGACACCATGAGAAAATTAATTATGCCTGGGTGAACTTTAGTGCCGTAATTCACAGAGCTGTGTTCGCTGGAAAAAAATGACGCAAATTTAAGATGCAAGCCAGAGCCAGTGGGGAAGTGGAAGCATTTTTAGCAGCATAAATAGCAAATTGTATTCCAAACTCGAGGACCTGAAGCAGCTGTTGGTCCACCCAAGACTCCCTAAGCACCACTTAAGGGGAATCTCAGCGCACGTGGAATACATGTTTTCTGTTCATAAACAAAGTTGTAAAGGTGGGTGATTCAGCAATGGAGTGAGGAGGGGGCAGCTACAGAGTGGAGGAGAAGGACGTATAAGAGAGGGCTAATTGTACTGGGAAATGTCTGTTCCTCTTGTGAGATCCCAGTAGAATGTTGCTTGGCCTGAACTTCTACTTAGGCAGAGTGAGCCCTCCCACCACCTGTCCCATAGGACACCCTTCGTATAATCCTATCACAGCACACATAATGCATTGGGGTATGGTACTTCCAAGCCTGTCTCACTATAAGACTCTGATGGCCCCTGAGCTCAGCAGCTTGGAAGAATGATCTCTGTGTCCCCAGACTTGCGAGCAGGGCCGGGGCCATGCTAGGAGTCCTCATTGTATTCAGAGGCTGTATTTTGAGTGAGACTCAAGTAACAAACTGAAAAATGAACAATTGGTTACAAGTGGAGGTAGACGTAAACAAAGTCAATGACCCAAGAGCTGCTCTGATCATGTCCTTTTCAGTAGGCTGCTTTCTCTACCAAGAACAACACTGTCTGATCTTAACTAAAGGCAATTAGAATGCCTCCTAGAGGTACAGCAAAGATCTCACTTTAAAGAAACAGATTTTGGTAATATGGAAAATTGGGATTGTGTTTCCTTTACAGAAAAATGCCTTTAGAAGGGGGGGGGAAACATTTTTAAGAGTGTGAACTTAAAATTTCCCAGAACCCACATATTGTAACTTACTGGCCTGAACCCAAACTAAAAGTGGCTTCACCTGTCTTCCCATTGTCCATCACATCCTAAAAATTATAGGAAAAATCCCTGAGATGAAAGAACACATTAAGCTGCAAATGCAAATCAGTCAGCTTCCAAGATTTAAAAGGCTTTCTCTTTGGCGTCTATGTAAATAGCCCATAAAATCCCTGTAAGCCCACAAAATAAGGGACCATTTTATTCAGCTCAGAAACAATCCATACAACACAGAACAAGACATCTCTCCAATAAACTTATGAAAACCTGCCTTCTGGTAAGCCAAAATTAATATTCCTCCCGTTCTCTTGGGTTATGTCTGTAAGGTCACTACGGCCAGAACTTCTTCTGAATTTTGAACTCTATTCAATTAATATTCTTGTTTACAGAGATTTGAAAGCATTTAAGGACGGTCAAAAACTAACACCAAGCGAAATGCAGCTAATTCCCCACTGTTGTGCAAGGTTTACCCTAACTCACGCCCCCTTCCCATTTCCCTATCTCTTCTTTATTCACTCTTCCTCTCCAGATTCTGCTTTTTATTTATTTTTCTCTTCCCTTCCTTACTCTGTCACTTAACCTTTTTACTCTGTTCACTTCCCACTACACAGGGTTTGCCTTTGGGGTATTATCCAATTATCCTGGAAGATTTAAAAGATTTCATGCAGGCAAATCTGTGTCTTCAGTATCCTTTCATTCACTCACAGAATTGAAGAAGGAAAAGAGGGTATGATTAGAATAAAGGGAAGTTGTGTTCCTCAATCTAAGTAAGTTAGAGAGCACTAAAAACACAGAGAGGAAGAGTTAATGTGGTTTAGATTTTTTTTTTTTTTTAGCGTTTATTTATTATTGAGACAGGGAGAGAGAGAGCATGAACGGGGGAAGGTCAGAGAGAGAGGGAGACACAGAATCTGAAACAGGCTCCAGGCTCTGAGCTGTCAGCACAGAGCCTGACGCGGGGCTCGAACTCACAGACTGCGAGATCATGACCTGAGCCGAAGTCGGATGCTTAACCGACTGAGCCACCCAGGGGCCCCGATGTGGTTTAGATTTTCAAAGCTTGACAAGTTTCATCCATGAAATAAGCTCGAACTTGTAGCACATAGAACAGTGCCTTTTATGGTGTGGGCACTCAAAATGTCGATTTCCTTATTTCTGTCTTCATCACAGTTATTAGCTATGCTGGTCAGTCCTGCCACCAGGTTGTGCTCAATACTTGGTAGCAGTAGTTTTGCCCAGAGGCTAAAGCAATGACCTTTAGCTCTGAAGCTAAAACGGGTGGATCTAGAACCCTTACACCTGTTCTCCAAGCCACTTCTCAGAGCAGCCAGCCTGCTGCTCACTCACAGACACAGAAACAGGTAAGTGGTAGGTAACTCTGAAAACCAGGAATTTAAGAAGAAGAAGAGGGAAAAAAGGAAGAGAAGGAAAGACAAGGGAGGGGAAGGGGGAAAGGGAAAGGGAAAGGGAAATGGAAGGAAAGGAAAGGAAAGGAAAGGAAAGGAAAGGAAAGAAAGGAAAGGAAAGGAAAGGAAAGGAAAGGAAAGGAAAGGAAAGGAAAGAAAGGAAAGGAAAACCAACACCAGAAGACAAAGCCACACACTTAACAAAAGGATTAACACTAAAGAAATAGAGTACATAGAGAGTAGGGGGACCTGGGTGGCTCAGTCAGTTAAGCATTGACTTTGGCTCAGGTCATGATTTCATGGTTCGTGAGTTCTAGCCCCATGTCAGGCTCTGTTCTGACAGCTCGGAGCCTGGAGCCTGCTTTAGATTCTGTGTCTCCCAATCTCTCTCTGTTCCTCCTCTGCTCAAACTCTGTCTCTCTCTCAAAAACAAATGTAGATTAAATAAAGATTTAAAAAAAGAGAGAGAGAGTAAAGAGGAAGACATTTAAGTCAATGATTAATATCTTCAGAAAGATGAAGGAGGTTGTCATATCTGCAAGAATGTGGCAGCTAGAGACTGGCTTCTCAGAATATGGTCCACATCCCCATAGCCTGGACACTTGTCAGAAATGCAGAATGCCAGGCCTCACCCCAGAATGACTAAAACAGTACCTTGTAGTTTTATAAGCCCCACAGGGGATTTGGATGCTCATTACCATTAGTGGAGCACTGTGTTAGAGGGCTTGGAGTTTGAAACTCTGATTACTGAAAGAAAGAAAAAAAGATTAGTGGATGGGAAAGCAGAAATAGATTTAGGTAAGTTGAAAGTTAATAACAAGCCCCATCTGAGGTACTCTCCTTCAGCATCGCATCTGAGCTCTTGTTGGCAAATTCTACACTAGGAGAAAATGAAGGAAAACATGATTTTCTTAGAATCCTATACCTAGTATATAAACTACCAGTAAAGGAAGAGAGCAAAATAAAGACAGAGTTAGGATTACAAAGATTAAGAAAACTTATTACCCTTCTGCCCTCATTGGGGTGGAGTCGGAGGTGAAGGTATTTGGAAGAATTGTATGAGACCCAAAGAAATAAGGCAAAGAATAAATAATATATAAGAAATAAGAAAGAGTGGTAAGTAAGTAGAAAACCTAGATCAGGTTTAAATAATTCTTTTAAAAAAATTTAATGTTCATTTATTTTTAAGAAAGAGAGAGAGCAAGCGGGGGAGTGGCAGAGAGAGAAGGAGACACGGAATCCGAAGCAGGCTCTAGGCTCTGAGCTGTCAGCACAGAGCCCCATGCAGGGCTTAAACCCGTGAACCGTGAGATGGTGATCTGAGCCGAAGTCAGATGTTTAACCGACTGAGCCACCCAGGCGCCCCAGGTTTAAATAACTCTTGCTGCATAACTTTAAAATATTTATAACAAAATATAACTAAAATCCCAGATAATCTCAAAGTGGCAGGTGGAAGACAAAAGAGAAAAGCTACTTAGGCTCTTGTTTCATTTAAGGAAGATTAGAGGTTTTGAATAACTCTAGACAATAGTAGCAAAATATGTCTAAATGTGTATGTCACAAAAGATTGAATGCTGTCTGATTCCATTTATACCTAACTCTAGAAAAGACAAATGTAACCCATAGTGACAGAAAGAACATCCATAATTACCCGGAGCTGGGAAGGGGTAGGGGAATGGGAAGGGGGGATGTACCGTATGGGAAGTGGTACAAGGTATTTTGGGGGTGGTTAAAGTGTTCTAAATCCCAATTTTGATGATAACTAAATGTTATTAAAATTATTAAATATAAATTTGCCAAAATCTATCAAAATATACACTTAAAATGGGTCCATGATAAAAATGATGCTTCCCTAAAGTCGATTTTAAAAAAACTTGTGGGACGCCTGGGTGGCTCAGTTGATTAAGCGTCCGACTTTGGCTCAGGTCATGATCTCACACTCCATGAGTTCAAGCCCCATGTCGGGCTCTGTGCTGATAGCTGGGAGCCTGGAGTCTGCTCTGGATTCTGCATCTCCCTCTCTCTCTGCCCCTCCCCTGCTCGTGTTCTGTCTCTGTCTCAAAAATATATATAAAACATTTTAAAAAATTAAAAAAAAACTTGTGTCACATATACAAACATAAGTGTTAGATTAAAAATTAGATTTTCCACACTGAAAACACTAAAAGAAGAGGGGGTGGAGGGAAACTTGATAAACTCAAATACAAGTGGGGAGAGAAAAAGCGTAACAATAACAATAGCTAACATTTAACCAGTACTCACTGTTTGTGAAACCAAGCTTTAGATACTTTACATATAATAATTTCCTTAATCCTTAAATCAAGTCAGTAAACTATGTGTGATTATAGTCATTCTCATTTTATTGATGAAGAAACTGAAACACATAGGATTTCTGTTAATCAATGTCAAACATGTAGTGTGACAGAGCTGGGGTTCCAATCAGATCATATAACATTCTGCTGTACTGCTTTTCGTAGTAAATAGAAAACATAAAGTAAGGTGGATGAAACAGTTGCAAAGCTGTAATTTATCAAAGTCAAAGAATTTGTAATATACTTTCCCATTATAAGTCAGCTGCTAAGATTTTTTAAAAGAAAGAAAGCTTAGCTATATGTTATTTACAAAAGACATACCTAAAATAAAAAGATCCAGAAAGAATTGAAAATGATATTTAATGCATTTGAAAGATATACTCAATAAAATTCTAAAGATGTAAGTAGGTATATTGATAACATAAAAGAATTCAAGATGAAAAATATTTTAAAACATCAAAGAGGAATATTTTAAGTTGATAAAAGATACAATTAATCAAGAAAAGAGAAAACGAAGCTGTTATTAAGCTTCTATGTACCTAATAACACAGATTCAAAGCATATAAGGCATAAACTATGACAGAGCCAAAACTTACTGCACGTTTTCAATACATCTCTTTCAATAACTGACACTGTAAGTAGACCAAAACCAAATAAGGACCTGAATAATTCAAATGAAAGTATAAATTATTTCCACATATTTAGTTATCCATTAAAATCAACCTTCTATCAGGCTATAAATAAACTGCAGTAAATTCTGTAAAACAATAATTTTTTTAGATAAGATTTTTCTAACCTCAATGAAAATTAGAAATTAACAACAAAGTGAATCCTCTTGAAAGGAAGAAAGAAAGAAAGAAAGAAAGAAAGAAAGAAAGAAAAAAGAAAATAAAGAGGAAGGGAGAGAGGGAGTGAGGGAAGGAAGGAAAGAAACGGAAGTGTATATGCTTGGAAATTTTTAAATATTATTTTAAATAATGCTTTTGGTCAAAATCTATTTAGAAATTAATGACAATAAAAACTCCACATCTCAAAACCTGTGGGATGTAGCCAGGGTAACAAAGCAATACTGAGAGGAATCCATATGTCTTTTTTGTTTGTTTGTTTATTTATTTTGAGAGAGAGAGAGAGTGTGTGTGTGTGTGTGTGTGTGTGTGTGTGTGTGCACAAATGGTGGAGGGGCAGATAGAGAGGGAGAGAGAGAAACCCAAGAGGGTTCTATGCTCAGAACAGATCCCCACATGGGGGTCAATCTCACGACCGTGAAATCATGACCTGAGTCAAAATCAAGAGTTGGACACTTAACAAACCAAGCGACTCCTATGTTCTGAAGTGCATTTAGTAACAAGCAAGAAATATTGAAAATAAATTAGCTATAAATCCAGTTAAAAATACTGTAAAATAGCAATAGGATAAATCCAAAGACTGCTGAAAAAGTAATATAAAATAAATATTAATAAAATACAAAATTCTATGATTTAGGGTTGATCAATAATTCCAATAGCTATTTCTTAAATGACTAATAAAATAGATTCCTGGTAAATCTTATAAAGAAAAAGAAGAAGGGGTGCCTGGGTGGCTCAGTCAGTTGAGCATTCAACTTCGGCTCAGATCACAATCTCAGAGTTCATGGTTCGAGCCCTGCATCAGGCTCTGTATTGACAGCTTGGAGCCTGCTTTGGATTCTGTGTCTCTGTCTCTCTCTGCCCCTCCCCTGTTTGTGCGCTCTCTCTCTCTCTCTCTCTCTCTCTCAAAAGTAAATAAACATTAAGAATATTTTTAATTAAAAAATAAAATTAAATTAAAAATTAAAAAAGGAAAAAGAAGGAAGATACAACCATATGAAAAACAAAACACAGGATCATTACCAATACAGAGGAGATTTTGAAAATATTAAGAATATTACTTATAAGTTATATCAGTAAATTTGGAAATCTAGACAAAATGGATAATATAAAATCCTGGGAAAGTTTAAGTTACCAAAAAGACTCCAGAAGAGTCTTGACAAATCTGAATAGCAAGTGATCAAAAGAAAAAAACAAAGAAAAGTCAGAAATCTTTCCATTAAACCAATCTCAGGTGATTTCATAGACTTCTCCTAAACTTTTAAGGAAATAATTCTGAAATTCTTTTTAATGGACACCTTCCCATTTGATTCCATAAGATTGGCAAACCCTGGTATTATTAAACCACAGAGAATTAGTACCCAAAGTAGTCAGTTGGACTTATGAATATAGATGGAAAAAAATCCAAACTAAAATGTCTTAATTGTACCTTTTGCAAGAAGTTATTAGGTATCAGAGAGAGAGAGAGAGAGAGAGAAGAGAGAAAGAATATGTTAAGACATGGAAAGACCTCAGTGGTAATTTAGTCCAATCACCTCACTTTAAAGAAGACTTTTATGTCCAAAAAGGGGAACTTACTAACTCAGGTGTCACAGCAAGTAAGTGACACTAACTTGTCCCCTTAACTCACTACCTGAGAGTCTGTTTAAAGTCTTACATTTCTTCCTTTCCCTCATCTCACACCTAAATCACAAATATCCTTTGTGTGTAGATCGGGTGCGGGGAAATGGCCTGAATATATAGAGTTAGAGATGTTTTATTAACAGTTTAAGGACCTTTATAAAAAACTGAAATAAAGTTGGGATTTGGGGAAACAACGCTCACATTGGAGTCAAGGTCAAGGAGAATGACCCTGACTTCTCTCTGTTAGAACCAAAATACTGCAATCTTCAAACCATGGCTCTGACTTACTATAAACATTAAAATGTCCTTCTGGGTATGTGGAGAAGTCTCTCAAATTTTCTTGGCATATATCACCTTTCCTGATTTATTTTCCAATTCTGGTAGCCAATGGAGAAGAAACAAATTTTTTATATCAAGAGAACTTCAGAGGATGTGATATGCTTAAAAAATGATTCATAGTGTTAAAGCTGTAAATAAACTTCCAGTGCCAGAAAAGCAGAGGGAAATTGAAAATAAAGAAGTTAAGATATAAGTTCTATAGATTGAGAGAATAATACTTCCTAAGCATTAAGATTTGAAATGTGTGGTTCAACTGCTTTCATTCAGTGAATACTTAGAGTATATACTATGTTGAAGGCTCTATGATGAAAGCCATACAATGTAACAATTATAGTTGGTTGAGTGTCAGACTTCAGCTCAGGTCATGACCTCGCAGTTCATGGCTTTGAGCCCTTTGTCCGGCTCTGTGCTGACAGCTTGGAGCCTAGAGCCTGCTTGGGATTCTGTATCTCCCTCTCTCTCTGCCCCTCTCCCCACTTACACTCTGTTTCTCTCTCTCTCTCAAAAATAAGTAAACACTTAAAAAGTTTGGTTTTTTAGTGTTTTTTTAACGTTTATTCATTTTTAAGAGACAGAAAGAGACAGAGCATGAGCAGGGGAGGGGCCGAGAGAGAGGCAGACACAGAATCCGAAGCAGGCGCCAGGCTCTGAGCTGTCGGCACAAATCCCACGCGGGATCTGAACCTACGAACCCGTGAGGTCATGACCCAGGCCGAAGTCGGATGCTTAACCGACTGAGCCACTGAGGCGCCCCCCGAAAAAGTTCTTTTAATTTGCTTTCTTCTGGGTGAAAAACAAGAATCAGGATACAAATACTTCCCATACAGTAGCAACTCCTATAAGCACAAGGCTTTCCTGCAGCAGAATGTGCTCTTACTACCACAATGGCTGAAGTGAACTTAATCAGATATAGTTCTCTCTCTTAAAAGCTTACTATTTATTTGGTAGGAAGAAAAGACACAAATAATAGCAACATCAGGCAACTGAACCCGCCACACATCCCAAGCCTGTAATTCTCTGTCTAGAATTTGCCAATAGAAACTTGACATACGCACTTGGAAAATATTTGTTTACATAACTGACAATAGAATAAAACACTCAGGAGGTAGCAAATGTAAGATCTGGGAGGGATCTTTCAGATGAAACCCCAAACTCCATTTCCCAGATGGCAAAGCATAGATCTCGAAAGGGAAGATGACTCCTCCAAGGCACCAGAGTGGCAAAGCTGACAATAAAATTTAAGTCTCCTGACCCCTTGGGGTCCTTAGACCAGGCAACAGGCCCATGAACTAGTCAGCCAACTGTAGTGACCACGAGGCACCTGCCCTGGCCTCCCCTCTCCTTCTCTGGGTTCTGCTAGGTCTCCTGTGTTGCCCACAAACCCCCAGGAGAAGCCTCACTGCCGCTGCTCCAGCCACTGTTCGAACCCAGTGTCCAAGCCAGAGTCGTCAAAGTTTCCAGGCCTCTGGCTCCACGGCTGTGCTGGCTTCCAGGCGGCGTAAGTGAGAAGAGCCTCCTCCCCAGCTCACTGCCACCCTTGGTTACCTGGGCCTCAGTGGTTCTGCCTTTGCCAAGAATCTCGCAAAATATTTTTTAAACAGACCCGCCAGCTTCCGCCTGCCCTCTCCTTCCACAGCCCATGCTAATTATAGGCACTCAAAACCGTCAGTGGAAAAATAGAAGAAATGAACCTGCCATCTTCCCCCTTCTTCTTGTCTTTCTTTTTTCCCAACTCTGTTCCCCACCAAATTTCATCTCTCTTCCCCTAGCTATGCATGTGACTGGACACAAATGTAGGTGAATATCTGCTGTGCGTGGGTGTGTGTGTGTAAATGCAGCAGGGATGTTGCAAGCAGTCGAATACTCTGCTATGCTTGGAATTAATTTGCTAGTCTTTCTTTTTTTTTTTTTTTTTTTTTTTTTTTTTTTAATTTGCTAGTCTTTCTAAGTGTCAGTCACACAGCTAGTGGCTACTACGGCTGCATTTCTTTTGTTTTGTTTTGTTTTGTCTTTTAGAGAGAGAGGGGGCTCAAGTGAGCGAGGGGCAGAGAGAGAGAGAGAGAGAGAGAGAGATAAACAGGGCTCACCGGGGCTCATGTTTTTTATGCAAAGCAGGGCTGGAACTCACCCGATGTGGGGCTCAACCTCACCAACTGTGAGTCCGTGACCTGAGCTGAAGTCAGATGCTTAATGACTGAGGCACCCAGGCGCCTCAGCTGCATTTCTAACCCCTGAAATTTACCTCTCTGAGCTCAAGAAATTCAAGAGAAATTGTAAAGCTAGAATCACAATCGGTTCGACCACACTGCAGGGGGAAGGGAACAACTGAGAGTACCTGTCTCGTTAGCTCAGGTATAAGACATCAGAAATGTGGAATTAGATTTGGGGTCAGTTGTAGAGACTCTATTAAACAGGGACGTGTACAGACAAAGCCCAGAAGACTGCTGGTAGCCTTCAGTAGTCAGTCAACACAGTTCACCAACTGTTGTCTGGCCTTCTAAACAGAAGCTTATCGGGGTGCCTGGGTGGCTCAGTCGGTTAAACATCTGACTTCGGCTCAGGTCATGATCTCATGGTTTGTGGGTTCAAGCTCTGCGTCGGGATTTATGCTGACAGCTTAGAGCCTGGAGCCTGCTTCCGATTCTGTGTCTCCCTCTCTTTCTGCCCCTCCCCCACTTGTTCTCTCTTTCTCTTTCTCTCTCTCTCTCAAAAATAAATAAACATTAAAAAAATTAAAAAAAAAAAGAAGCTTACCATGCTGCTAGGTTTTTTCCTTCCTGGATGAAGTGTACATATATATATATATATATATATATATATATGGTCAAGAAGGTTTACATTGAGCCAAGCATCATGGTCCACACATTCATCTTCTCTTGATTAATCTTCCCAAAAGCCACATAAGGCCCAGAGAGGTCAATTAATGATCTGTCCAAAATCATGTGGCCAAAGATTTCAGAGCCAAGCAAGGACCCAGGTCCTTGAGACACAAGCAAGTAAGCCAACAATAATAGTACAGTGTTGATGGTGATAATTATGGTTACCTACTATGTGCCAAACATCACACTCTACTGCTTTACTAAAGTTATAGAACACAAAACCTTTTGGATAGATAGTATTATCATATATCATACATTATTGTACAAAATTAAACAAATAAAACCAGTCTCAGAGACATGAAAATGTGTTTAAAATGGCACAGCCAGTGTGTGGTGAAGCCAAGATAGTTAGTTAGTTTTAATTTTGATATTTTATTTTTTATTTTATACTTCTAAGATTTTATTTAAATTCTAGTTAGTTAACATATAGTATATAGTGTCGTTTCAGGAGCAGAATTTAGTGATTCATCACTTACATACAACACCCAGGACTCATCCCAACAAGTACCCTCCTTAATGCCCATCACCCATCTAGCCCTTCTCTCACCCACCTCCTTCCATCAACCCTCAGTTTGTTCTCTATAGTTGAGGGTCTCTTATGGTTTGCCTCCCTCTCTGTTTTTACCTTATTTTTTCTTCCCTTCCCCAATGTTCATCTAATTTGTTTCTTAAATTCCACATATGAGTGAAATCATATGGTATTTGTCTTTCTCTGAGTGACTTATTTCACTTAGCATTATGTACTCCAGTTCCATCCATGTCATTGCAAATTGCTTCATTGCAAAAGATTTCATTCTTTTTGATGGCTGAGTAATATCCCATTTTTTATACACACACACACACACACACACACACACCTCACATCTTCTTTATCTATTCACCATATATATATACATACATATATATATATATGATGTATATACACACATATATACTGGTATTTATATATATATGATGTGTACGTATATACATATATATATATATATATATATATATATGTATGTGTGCATATACCACATCTTCTCTATCCGTTCATCAGTCAATAGACATTTGGGCTCTTTCCATAATTTGGCTATAATTGATAGTGCTAGAAGCCAAGATATTTAAATCTAAGTATGCCTAAATTCAGAGTCATAAGTTACTAAGTACATAATACAACAGGATATATCCATCAGCTCTAGACAAAGGTATACAGCAATAAAAAGATTCCAGAATTTAGTGAGACAAAGGAGTTTAGACCACAATCTACCTAGGGTAAGCACTTTCATTGATAATCTTTTTTTTTTTCTTTTTCTTTTTTAACGTTGATTCGTTTTTGACAGACAGAGAGAGAGAGTGCAAGCAGGGGTGGGGCAGAGAGAGAGAGACAGAGAGACAGAATCTGAAGCAGGCTCCATGCTCTGAGTTGTCACCACAGAGCCCCACATGGGGCTCGAACTCGGTAACCATGAGGTCATGACCTGAGGTGAAGTCAGAGACTTAACCGACTGAGCCACCCAGGTGCCCCTTAATTTTGTCTCTTTTCTCCCCTCATTCTGTAGGAGGTAGATAGAAAATTAAGAATATACCTGTAGGACATAATTACAGAAACACATTTTTAAGGAAGAGGATTTCAGGAGAAATGTAGTGAGATCGATAGTGCTCTTCAAAGCAGAGTAGTTAATGACTCTGTGGCCATCTTTTTTTGCAAAGAGGCATAGGCTTTGCTCAAGGCGCACTACTTTAAATTTGAACCACTGTATGTTTGTGCCTGTTCAGGTACAAAGTCAACAGTGCAATATCTCAGTTCTCCAACTAAAACAATGTCTAAGAAAATATCTAGTAAATAAGAGATACTTTGCGTTTCAATGCAGATCCATAACTAACCCATACTGAGTGCTTGAAAAGTGTGAGGTGTGAATATTTTCTAGCAGTAGATAGGCTCAGTTAGATTCAGAGCCTGGGATATATTGATTTCTGTAGAGCCACTTTTTAAAATTGAGGTGTAATTAACATACTAAAATGCAGAAATCTTAAGCATTCATTTCAATGAGTTTTAACAATTTTGTATACCTGTATAATCACTCCCCTAACAAAATACCAAATATCTCCATCACCAAAGAAAGTTTCTTATATCCTTTTCCAATCATTAATAATAACATTATTATCCTGATTTTAGCTTTTATTACGAAGTCCTCTAGAATATTGTTTAAGTCTTTTGTGGACTTATTTTTCATACATCTTGAATAAATACCTCAAGTAAGACCTGCTCAGTCATGGGGTACATCCATGTTTAATTTTATAAGAAATTGAAGTACAACTCTCCATAACCATGTATCATTTTACTCTCCCATTAGCAAGGTATGAGAGTTCCAGTTCCTCCATATCATCACTAACATTTAATATCAGTCTGCTCAATTTTTGCCATTTATAGTTTATCTCATTGTGGTTTTACTTCTCAATAAGTACTTTCTCATGTGGTTATTGGTTATTCATATGTATTCTTTAGTAAAGCGTTTGCCCACTTGTCCTCATAGAATATTTTTAAGTTCTTTTCCAATCTGATTCAATGCCACAATATTGAACTATTAATCTGGTAGTTCAGGTATTAATCTATTACTTTCAGAACTAACAGTGATAGATTTGCCTGAGTGGCCCATGAGTGTCTTCTTGGAAATTATTGGGCAGGCGTTGCTTAACTAAAATAACTTAGCACTCCCAGTAATAACCTCCTAGGCTTTTGAAAAGAAGGAGAGAACATTAAGCCCAGAGCTTAATAGCAAAGTTCCATATAGAACACTTAAACCCTTCACTAACTAGCTGTTTATGCTGATGGGCCCATTCTGATTTTATCAAGGAATGCATTTTTCATTAAGAACAGTGCCAATTATAGATAGAGCACTTACATTTAAAATATAGGTGATATTCAATCAGCAACCTGCAGCTTGCTGAGAATGGGGCAGACAAAAGGTGCACTCTAAGACCATGATAGCTGAAAGAGAACTTAGAGCTCATCTCAGCCAAACCACCTAGTGTTGGAGAAGAGAAAACTGAGGCCCAGAGACTTAACTAATTTCCCAGCCAAGAACAGAACCCAGGTAATTTTACCTACAGCCTAATGTTTCTTCTACCATAACATGATGCCTTAGGGAGAAAAGGTACTCTCATCTCATTTACAGTCTAAATTAGAAAAAAAAAAATTTTTCAAGTCAGTAGAAGTTTAGAAAAATACTAGATGGGAAAATAAAAGCCAACAGAATGGCTGTTTGGAGTCACTCACAAATTACGGAATCTAAGGCCAGGTAACCTGGACATGAGTCCAGCACTTTCATTTATTAACCATGTGGCTTTAGACTAGTCATTTCAACTTAGCATTTTAATATCCGCAAGTGAAACTGAGGCTGAAGATAATAAATATGTGGTTCTATTCAGACACAGAAATCCATATTGAGAAGGGTTTGAAACAGAGAACCTGCTGGCCTCCAGAACTAGAAGTCAAAGAATAATTGGATAATACTGTTCATGCAAGATGGGTGACAAAAACTGGGCTCACTGCTTGAAGCTAGGGATTTGCTGTCTGTGGGCATAGAGGGGACAGCAAAAATATGTTGCCAATTTTATCCCTGAAGCTGTGACTTATAGGAAACTGTGGACCCAAGAAAGTAGGACTAAAAGGCACAGCCTCGTGTGGAACTGAGCTAGACAACACATTGACTCAAAGATTGGATCTCAGTATCCCTAAAATCACCATAGAACCAAAACGCCAGAATGCTATTTTAAAATTAGGCTCAGGACTAGGTTTATAGGGGAGGTGGTTTCAAATGCTTGCAAGACTATATAAACTCTTGACCAAAGATGAAGAGAGACAAAAATAATTCCTCTGACTCAAAATGGGCACATCAGTCCAAATTTTAAAACTGCCAAAGAAATCTAGAGATAAGAAGGACACCAATGACATCAACAACTAGAACATGAATTCACTCCTTGTGAAATTAATTTTAAGAGATAGTATGACAAAAACTTTAAAATAAGAATGTTAAAATAGCCAGAGATAAATGAAAGAATAGCATAATTAAAATGGTCAAAGATATGAAAAAAGCATGAATAATACAAGAATAGGTAGATATGACAATAAGAATAATAAATGATCACAGTCGAAAAGAGGACAGCATAGAGATGCCTGGGTGGCTCAGTCGTTAAGTGTCTGACTTTTGATTTTGGCTCAGGTCGTGGTCCCGCAGTTTGTGAGTTCAAGCCCTGCGTCAGGTCCTGTGCTGGCAATGCAGAGTCTGCTTGTGATTCTCTCTCTCACTGCATCTCCCCTGCTTGCTCTCTCTCTTGCTCTCAAAATAAATAAATAAACTTTAAAAAGAGAGAGAGAACAGCATAGAGATTAAAAAAATAGAAATATGGGGGCGCCTGGGTGGCGCAGTCGGTTAAGCGTCCGACTTCAGCCAGGTCACGATCTCGCGGTCCGTGAGTTCGAGCCCCGCGTCAGGCTCTGGGCTGATGGCTCGGAGCCTGGAGCCTGTTTCCGATTCTGTGTCTCCCTCTCTCTCTGCCCCTCCCCCGTTCATGCTCTGTCTCTCTCTGTCCCAAAAATAAATAAAAAACGTTGAAAAAAAAAATTAAAAAAAAAAAAATAGAAATATAAAAGAATAGTTAAGAACCATGAAGAATAAATTAAGATAATCCAACATAAATCTCTAATAGGTGTTACAGAAGGAGAGAATGGGGAAAAAAAATCAAATAAAATATCTGAGGAGCTTCCTGACTTAAAAAGATAAAATAAGTCCTTAGAATAAAAGACACTCTAAATACCAATGTAAATTAATAAAGACAAATCTACGACACAGCACATCTTAATGAATCTGCAGAACTTCAAGGACTAAGAGAAAGGCCAAATTCCACAAATAACAACAATTATACTGATGGCAGATTTCTCATTAGCATGAATAGATTCCAAAAATAATAGGATAATACATTAAAAGTCCTGATGAAAAATATCTGGCAATTCACAATTTTAATCTGTTAATCTATCATTAAAAAATAAGAGTAAACTATATGAGGTAAAATGGACTATAATCAGAATGTACTGATATGTATAAAAAGGATGGTAAAAATAATGGTAGCATATATACAATTTTTTAGTATTTATACCAACATACATATTATACTTTTTTTTAGTATTTATAGCAACATACATATATTACTATTGTGTACATTTTGCATGAGAAAGAAGGTGATACAACACATATTTGGGTTTATTTTTCCTAAAAGAGACCTTGGAAGGATAAATCAGAAAATAATGAAATTGTTTACTTACCAGGATAATGTGACACTTCCATGAGTATGTTTTTTGGTAAGGTTTTAGCATATGAGATCATGTTAATTATCTACAAATTCAAAAAACAAAGTTAAGTCAATAAGGATGGGAAAGGAAACAGAATAGTCATGTAAAAACAGGACACAAGTATATATCAAATAAATAACTTGCTCACACTAAAGGTGGGCGAAGAGCTATTCAAGTAACTTTTGATACAGGGCTTTGTTCTAAAGAGAAAAAGAAAAATAACTGAAGGAAAATACTGAATTGTTTTGTTTTGTTTTTTTTTCACAGAGTTAGGAGTACAGCAATATTGACATAATTTTTTGTGTGTTTCAGGTTTGAACAAAAGAGTAAATAACACTGACATTATCGGGAGCTAGGGTGCTTACTGGGAGGAAGGAAATACAAATAATGGAATGGGGAAGGCAAGGAACAATCTTGTGGGGGTGGAACGGAATTGGAAGAACTAGTTTAAACTCTTGATTTCTTATCTATTTCCTCTGCAAGACCCACTGCAAGATCTTACAGTTCCCATAGCAATGAACATACCTACTACCCAGATCCTGGTTTCTAAAGAAATTACTAAACAGACCAGTGCTCCTCGGGAAAATGCTAACTCAAGAACTGGGCAGAGAAGGTACAAAATAAGTATGGAACACCTTGTCATGCCAGAAAGTAAATGACTCCACACTGTCTAAAAAACTATGAAGTCATATGCCAATACACAGAAGCCTGCTTGGAAGGGTTCTCATTTTAAAATCTAAGAAAACTTGAGAATCAAAATTAATAAGAACTGTTGTGGATTATAACCAGTTGAATATAGTAAGAGTCCGTGAGTCCATATTAATAATAAATAGATGGCTAGATAAGTGTAGATGGATGGATGGACAGATAGGAGGAATGCTTCTTTATGGATGGATGCCAACTGGTAATAAAGAAGGGATTTTGAAATTAGATTTGCAACTATTATAGTAAAAATTAAACTTCAGCAAAAACAAACAATATATCCTGACTAGAGGAAGGTAGTTTTGTGAGGAATAAGATATTAACAAAGTCTAGACATATTTCTCTACAAACTACTTATAAATTTTAAAAGTGAAAAGAGGAGAAACCAAACATTTTAAACAAGTTATCAAAATGAACATTACCGGGACATCTGGGTCACTCAGTCAGTTAAGTGTCTCTTGGTTTCGACTCAGGTCGTGATCTCACAGTTCATGACTTCGAGTCCTGCATCTGGCTCTGCGCTGACAGCGTGGAGACTGCTTGGGATTCTCTCTTTCCCTCTTGCTCTCTCTCTGCTCCTCCCCTGCTTGCTCTCTGTCTCTCTGTTTCTCTCTCTCTCTCTGTCTCCCTCAAAAATAAACAAACATTTTTTTTAATGAACATTACCAATGAAGGGCAAATAGACATCATGTGCCTCTGGATGTGATGCCCCGAGAAAGACACAATCAAGTACATGAGTCACAAAGGAATATCTGCATTTTATCATGAGGATACATCTGAAAAATCCACATTGTGACACAATCTGTAAAACATCAGGCCTGTATTTTTTCAAGATTACTAGTGACATAAAAAACAAACAAACAAAAAAGCACCTGAAGATATGCTCCTGATTAAAGGGAAATAAAGTGATGACACTTGAATGCACCACATGCCCCCCCCAACACTGAATCCTGAATGGGGGTGGCGGTGGGGTGTAAGGGTGATACAGGACATTATAGGGCACTTGATAACTCTGGGATATGATCTATAGAAAAAAGTTTCGTATCAATATTAAATCGCAAGACACTGATGGAAGATGGGAACTCCTTGAGTGAAAGGCCCATTTATTATGCCTCTCCCTCCATACATTTTAGAATCCAAGTTCAGTGAGAATATTAAATATTCATTTTTCCCTCTTCATCACTATCTAGTCTGTCTGCAGAAGCCCAGTATGGCCAACATTTCACATTCCCTTATCACTCCTCCTCAATTAATTGAGGCTTCATTTCATTCCTCACGCGTATGCCGAGGAGGAGAGAGAGGGTGCCAGGCTCTCAGCAGTCTGCAGCCTGTCGGAACCCAGCTCCGTGGAGACTCCTTCATAGAGATCCAGGCCCTGATTGTATTTGTGGGAACCGAAGCTGTATTGAATCGAGCCCACAACCTAATTAGCAGATTTTGAACCGCAGAAACCTTCATTATGCTATAATCCCACATCATCTTTTGAAGCTCAGAAAAAAAAAAAAAGTAGATCTGTTCATTAATTTATTACAATAAGTGCATCATCTCTGCCTTTGAATACTCTGAGGCTAATGATATGCCCCAACGTGTGATGCAGAGGATGACTCAAATAGTTTTTCTTCTAGGGGATTACTCTGTATGCCCACACGTATGCCGCCATGAATGAATCTTTCTGTACCTGCGTGACTGCCTCTTTCAGTAATGTGTGCACGTGTGCGTGTGTGTGTGTGTACACATGTAGGTTATTGGTCCGTGCCTCGGTGTGGACACCCCTGTGTGGATAAATGACTCTGCATTGCTGTACTGCTACACGTCTGTAAGTTACACGTTGCTGAGCATAAAGTAGATCATCAATGTATCTGTTAAGGCTCTCTCGATTGCAAGTGATATCAAACCAAACAAAACAATTGTGTAAGCCAAAAGGAAACACATTGGCTCATTTAACTGAAGTGTCCATGATTAGCTTTAACTTCCCACTTGGGAAAGGTGGGAGAGGGGAGTCACATCCAGAGGGACTGCTCCTCAGTAGATAGAGACCCTGCTGAGCAGGAATGCCCTGGAGTCCCTGGCCTAGAGTCCTTGTTTTGGCCACCTCATCTGGGGCCTCTACCATCTGTTTGTTTTCAGGCGATTCCTGGGGCAAACAATAAATCGAGAAGTCTTATCAAGCCACAGTATTGGAATCCAGAAACTGGGCTGGGAATTTCTGTTTCCTGGCCACAGGCATCTCTCTGTCCCCTCCCCCTCAGCTTTGTGCTCTGTGTCTTGGTCAGTCAAAGGCCAGTTTGAAACAATGGCCACCCAGGGCATCAAACTTCAAGCCCTAATTCAATCTCCTGCCATGTTGCTTGGGTCACTGCCTTTGCTCACACTAAATAGACTGGTTGGTGGGGGGGAGGGCATGTTTTTATAGCACTGTAAGACTGGAATAGCTGGGTCTTCATTTATCTTAGACTTTAGGCTGTAGGTAGAATTTTCCTACCAAATTCCCTCCTTTTCTCTCTTTTTTTTTTTTACTACTTTTTAAAATATTGTGATTATTGTGGATTCACATGCAGTTGTAAGAAATAATACAGAGATGCCTCTCAGACACCTTTCCCATTTCCCCCCCTTGTTCACATTTTGAAAACTCATAGTATAATATATCACAACCGGGATAATGATGTTGATACAATCTACCAATCTTATTCAGAGTTCCCCAGTTTACTTGTGATTATTCGTGGTGTATGTGTGTGTGTGTGTGTGTGTGTGTGTGTGAGAGAGAGAGAGAGAGAGAGAGAGAGAGAGAGAGAGAGAGAGACAAGGTGCTCAGCATCGTATGTTATTATGGGAAGACAAATTAAAACATGTTATCACTACACACCTACCACATGGCCACATGAGGTCAGAATACTGACCACATGAAATGCCGGTAAGGATGTGAAGCAATAGGAACTCCTGGTCAACAATTACATGGCATATCACATTCCACTGGCATCAACATTTTACTACTTCAAGTGAGGTGTGGCAACTTTCTTCCATGGAGGCTCCTTTACCTTCCCCACTTTTAAATATCATCGTCCTGAGTATTCGATGATGTTAGAATATTTGTTCAATCATCAGTTACGGTTTATGAAACTCCAGAGAAGAAAGACGGTCTACTGGGTGAAGTCCCATTTCTGCTTTTTATGCAGTTGACATTTCTTCCTTTTAGCACTTGAAAAATACTGTGCCTCTGCCTTCTGACCTCTGTGACTTCATACAAGACATTGTTGTCATTCCGATTCGTTTTCCTCAATAAGTAACGCCTCGTTTCTCGCTGGCTTGCATTCTCTCTTGAATGCATTTTGAAAACTAAAAATTTTGTCTTCAGTTTTCAGAAGTTTAATTATACTGTATCTTGACATTGATTTTGGAGGGGGGGGGGATTTATCCTGTGTATGATTTGCTCATCTTCTTGAATCTATAGGTTCCTGGTTTTGCCAAATTTGGGGAGTTTTCAGTTCTAACTTTTTTGAATTTCATCTTCTTTCCCTTTTCCTCTTTTGCTATTGTCATACAGGTCCCTGAGTCTCTGTGTTATTGTGTTGTGTTGTGTTGTGTTGTGTTTTTCAGTCAGTCTATTTTCTTTCTGTTGTACAGATTCTGTGAATTCTGTCTATCCATCTTCAAGTGCATGGATTCTATTTTTCATCAACCCCGCCCCCCACTACTATGGAGCCCAGCTAACAAGTTTGTTTGTTTTTTTTTCTAATGTCTGATCTTATATTTTTCCATTCCGTAATTTTCATTTGGTTCCTTTTTATAAATTCCACTTCTTTGCTGAAGTTTTCTATTTTTTTATGTGTTTCAAGAGAATCTGTAATGGATTGTTGAGTCGTGTTTGTTTGGCTGCTTTAAAATCTTTGTCATAAAATTCCAATGTCTGATTCATCTCAGCTCTGGTGTCAGTTGGTTTTCTTTCTCATTTGAGTTGTGATTATTCTTAATTCTAGGTATGATGAATGATTTTCTGTTGTATTCTAGACACTGTGTCAATTAGGTGACTCTATATCCTATTTTAATCTTTTAATTTTACTGCTCTGCTTAGATTAAGCATGCAGATACGTCCTGGCCTATTTTCTTGGTTTGTGGTTCCAATGATACTGTAAATTTCAAAGCATTTTCAGTGTCACTTTTGTCATTATTGGAGTTCCCTGCTGGTGCTGCCCAAGATGGTAGGAAAGTTTCACCAGGCTGGACCGCTGAGGGTCTCATAGTGGAAAAGGGGAGTCTCAGGTATGTGGGCACAAAGAGGCTTCCCTGGGCAGACACTTGTTGTGGTAGGGTCTCTCTAACCATGCTTCCCAGCTCTGTCACTGTTTCTGGGTAGGAAAAGAGTATCTCTGGCTCTTGGGGTCAAAGAGACTTCCCAGGCTGTCATTCTTCTTTTGGATAGGTCTTTCTTCCTAGTTCTATCCATCCTTTCTGATGTCCCTGAGTAGGGGAGAAATTTCTCAAACCCAGCTAGGAAGAACTCCAAATCAATCCCTTTTTCTGGTTGTTTCCAGTTCACCTTGTGTTGTCAGAGAGACTCCTACTCAATCTTGGAAGGAAGGAGCCTAGGTGGGATGCCTCTTGTTGCTAGGCTGGAGTCAGGAAATTCTGGGCTTCCTTTTTCTCTTTGGTGGGAGATATAAGGAGTCTCGCCATTATGTTTTTCTTTCTCCAATCCTGGGGCCCTAAACCAGTTTGCCTTTTTCTTACCACCTTTAAGAGCTCTCCTTTCAGCTTTCTTTTATGTTGTTTATAGGGTTTATACTTGTGCTTAGAAAGGAGGTACACAATCTATGCCATCTTGTCCGGGTATCATTCTCTTTTCACCAGTAGATCACCTTCAGTCTAGGTTGGTCTCTTTCCTATGCAGCTTTGCTAAAAGCCACAAGAAACAGCTAATAGATTCTAACATCATGAAAAGTATTGCATATTCCCCAGAAAAGTAAAGAAGCCTTCTCTGCCTTTCATCCAACTCAGCCAGTTCTACAATTTTTGGTCGGTCACTTATAACTTCTCCCTTCCTGGATCAATTTCTATATTCTTTAGGACTGTGGCTATAACCAAGATCAGCTGACACTTAAAAAGAACATTATTTTAAGAAGAGGGGTTACATATGGAATTGGGGAGGGGGGGTGCAGCTCACCAGATGGAAGAATCAGGTTTGATAGGTCAGAAATAGACAACTCCAGAAGTCTTAGTACGAGAAACATCCTGAGAGCCTCATCAGTCTTGCCCCTGAAATGAATGAACAGGGAAGTTCCACCCCCCCATCCTTGAGTTATACTATTAAGACTCAGATTTCTAGAAGAAAGGGTCTTTTTACCTACATTTGTCACAGACCCATCCCTTGGCCAAAAGAAGGAAGAGCTCTTTGATTAACAGCTTTCCCAAGGCAGCACATAATGGAAGAGAGACAATTCCTTAAAAAAAATTTCACAGGGCTCCATCACCCTCTTACACTCACTAACTAGCTCTCTAATTTGTGGTCTTCTCTTGATCTATACCACCACTGCTCTAAGTTTTGCCTTCCTATTTTCTTACCTAAAATAATATAGTCTTTGACCTAATCTCTCTTGTCAAGATTCTTTACATTCCAAGTGATAGAAACTCAACTCCAACTAGCACATGCACTCAAAGAAAAGGCATTAACTTACATAACTAGGAAGTTCAAAGAAACATCACAGCCACAGCTCGATCTAGGGGTTCAAAAGAAGTGTCTAGGACCCAGACTCTCTTCTCCAACTCTTACCCCTCCCTGACTTTTCTGCAAATGTAGAGTAAGATTTAGCTCCTTATCACAATTTCTTATCATGAGATCTTTATGACTTGGTACTTCTCCATCTGCATCTGGTACTTCACTCATCTGCATCTGTGACTTTGACTTTGGATACTAGCAACTCAAACTTCTTATATTCCCCCAAAGACTCCGAGCCTGGAACCCTTTGCTCGAAGCTGGAAAAATTCCCCTTCTTCAATGCATGTTCGTTAAATTATTAGCTACTCTGCATGAAATCTACACAATGTCATAATCTGTCCTGTATCATTTTAAGAATACAGTAACAATAGTAGTTAACATGTAAGGGCTTCTGGTGCCAGACTGCCAATTCCAGCTACACAACCACGGACTGTGTGATCCTAGGCAAATTATATAACCTGCCTGTGCCTCAATTTCCTCATCTCTAAAATCGAAACAATATCATCTATTGAATTAATCCATGTGAAGTGCTTACAACTATGCCTAGTACATAGAAAGTACTCAGTAAATATTAATCATTCTTACTGCTATTTTTTAGGTCTCCTATGTGCCGAACACTTGGAACCATCTCGTATGATCCTCACGACAATCTTGTAATGAGAAATACGATCATCCACATTTTCAACGTTAGGAAACCGAGGCTTGAGGAGATTGAATAACTTGCCCAAGGTCACGGACCTAGTAGTCAATGGAGTCGGAATTGGCACATATCTACCCTGGGACACCTTCATGACCATCGATGTCTTAATGCTAGTACCCAGAGGGGCAAAACTAGGTATGTTCAGAGAAAGAGAATTGTCTAAATGAAACTTCCTCAGTCTGCGTTTGCTGCATCTTGCTTGTGAGCTGGTCTTTGCCCATATGGGCCTTGTTCAGTGCCTCTGAGTGTGCCTTCTACTTAATATATTTTGAGGTCCGTTTCACCAACCCAGCCTGAGCGGCAAAAGCATAAACCATCCATCTCTTCCCCAGCCTCAGGGATAAAGGCTGAGTGTGTGTTTTAAATACAGCTGTTGTAAGTTAGCCACATCCTGGGTAAGTCACCTTTACAGAAAACCCACTACTTTCCCAAGAAAGCATCAGCTTTATGAAACCAGCATTAAGGATTATTTTTCTTAAAACGGTTTCATGATGCAGGCCTCTTTGTTGGGGAACCCTTATTTGTGGAGACCGTATGAATTTTAACAGTCCTCTGACCTTTCTAAATCCCTCGATCCAATGGGATGCTTTATGAGCCCACAAGGGGTACATACACAGTTATAAATATACAGAATAAAAGATAATTTTGTTAGGTTGGATGTTTGGTGCCATCGTATAATAAGTAGCTAAATTTTTCACTTTCTACCTGACTATGACACTGTTAGTGAGGTCAAACTACATTGTGGAGACTTGATCCCACAGAAGGGATCCATTGTTAAACTGGGAGAGGTGGTTTCAAGAATAGCAAAATGCCTGGCGCCTGGGTGGCTCAGTGGGTTGAGCATCCGACTTCAGCTCAGTTCACCATCTTGCGGTCCATGAGTTCGAGCCCCGCGTCGGGCTCTGGGCTGATGGCTCAGAGCCTGGAGCCTGCTTCCGATTCTGTGTCCCCCTCTCTCTCTGCCCCTCCCCCGTTCATGCTCTGTCTCTCTCTGTCTCAAAAATAAATAAACGTTAAAAAAAATTAAAAAAAAAAAAAAGAATAGCATAATGCTGGGTAGTGGAAAGATTCCAGAGTGCTAGGTTAAAACCTTGACTCTAGCAAATATTTCAATTACTTGTCACCTCTGAGACCTCATTCCTCTTGTAGGGGTCGTGTGGGTGGGAGTGTGTTGCCTAATCTCTAAGCACCTTTCCAGTCTATGCATACAGAGCTCACAACTTGGTTTCAATTAACACACAGGGCAAAGGGAGACTTTGATGATCCAGAAGAAGTTCCTGCCATACATATATTTGCATGTTAATATACATACAAAAATAGGAACTGGCCTTCAGAAATGGCGATCACCCCTTCTTGTGATGGCAGTGGGCCATTTTCTCCTAGGGTTTTATTTCATTGTTTTGTTCCAGCGAAAGTTTTGCCCACAGCTGTTAACACTTTCTCCCTTGGGCCACACAGGAGAGTTGTTAAAGAATTTGCAGAAGGTGATGGGAGTATAGAAATGAGGCCACAGAATGTGTGGGGAAAAAAAAACACCCCATAATGGCTCTACAGGAAGTGCCTCCTCTTGCACGTGCCATCTTATTATCATCTCTGATGATTTCCCTTTTTATTGCCTTGTGTCTAGACAAAATAAAACTGCTGGAGTTTTACAAAATGATTTCCAATCCAAAAATGTTTTTTTTTTTTCCTTCGTGTTACAGCCCAAAGGAGATATTTTCCACTCTAAAGATTCAGACCCAAAGAGATATGGTATCAGTGCAAACCTTATGGCTGAACCATACAAACATCATGTGCTGGCAACACAAACAGTAATAAGCCCAGGGTCTCAAATGCCGCTATGTGCTGAACATTTTTGGATTCACTTACTGATTCCCAAGATTTTTTTTTTTTTTTTTTTTTACTTAGTCTGTACCATGTTTCAGGACACTCCCCAATCCTAATGGGCCTGAGAGAGCTTAGAGGAAGAATGATAGATGTGATGTCAAGCCGTTAATTTGGCAATACTTCCAGAAGGGAGCAAGAGTGATTAATTTTTACACTTCAGAAATTATTCCCCTTGGGGGGTGGAAACAAAACTCGAGATGCCATTGGAAGAGTAAAGCATGAGTAAGGGTAAAACATCTCAGGCACTTGGGATTGTATATCTTCTTCAAAATTCACATGGCGTGGAAGCTTTCCAAAGGTTCTGCAATCATTTTGATTAGTAGTCCAAGACGATGTAGTCCCAAAGGAGTGGGTGTGAACAAGAATAAAAATGTAAAATCCTACCCTGGTCTGGTCTAGGACTATGCATTCAAGCTGTTCATCTATCAGCACTGAGAGAATGTTTCAACCATTCCAATTGGCATTGCCTGGGTCCCTACTATGTTCCAACACTCATACTAGGCTCTATCATGGGGAGTCTAACATGATTCTTGACCTCAAGGAGTTTATAAAACAGCAGGGGATTTAGCACATGCATGTGAATAATTATGATTCAAGGGAAAATGATGCGATCACAAAGGATTCATAGGAGAGAGAGATTACTTTAGCTGGAATGATCCTTGACACTCTGTTCATTCATGTACTTAACATCTACTAAGACCTGTTAATTGGATCCAGCTCTCTGCTGAGAAGGAACCACACCCAAATGAGGGAGAGAGAGAACAGCAAGGGCACCTCTGGTTTTACAATAATGGAAGTAAGCAGGAAACACCCTCCTTTGCCTTTCTCTCCTTCCAGTTCCTACTCCCATACTACCTTGTAAGTTGTTCCTGAGAATGTTGTTTTGAAACTGGATTGCACGTGAATTCTTGCCTTGGGGTCTGCTTTGAGGACCCCAGCTTAAGTGGGGAACATCACAGAATTTTCAGAATGAAGAAGATGGAATGTGAGAAGACACTAGAATAAGGCAGCACACTGTGGCAGCGAGGGCTTTAGACTGGGAATTAGGAGACAGCATCTCACAGTTCATTGGCAACCTTGGCAAAGCCCCTCCTATTTCTGGCCTAAGTGCCCACACACAAAACTTTTAATTTGGTCCAGAGGAACTAGGTAACTAAATACCAGCTAAAATCTCACTTGAAAAAATTGTTTGGTTAAGGCAAATAGATATTTTTTTAAAGACCGTATACACACACAAACACACGTCTCAGTAATATACATGTTAAATCTCTGGCTTTTATATCCATTCTTATAGCATCCTTCTCCATCTACTTGGCTTTGACAAAAAGAGCCATATCTGTATTTTCAGAAAAACAACAACAACAACAACAACAACAACAACAAAACATTAAGCTCCATGGATTTCAAGATCTTTCTCTGACTTACGGAGGGGTCTTACTCATTCCAAAGCTTTTCCACTTCCGCTCTGGGTTCAGTGAAGAATCACGGACTCCTATATCATTTTTTCTTGGTGTTAGGGAGGCAGTTGAAAGAGTTGACGAATAGCCATAAAACAAAAATTGCCTTCTCTGGGCAGCTTCCACTACAGGAAGAGCATAATGGAAAATACCTTTCATCTTAGAACTTTCAAAAAAGAAACTGGTAAATCTTTCAGAGAAGCATTGAAAACACTGTTGTGATGTTTCTGTTACACAATCTTTCAATTTCCCTGGTTTGTCAGATGAATCATTCCTCTTTCCCTGTATTGCTCTGCTGGGTTTTTGACTTAAAGAATTCCCTGAATAACTATTCCCTACAACTCAGGCCAGGAAAAATTTCCTAGATACTTCCGAGAAATAGCGAGCTCTGCCTCATATATTTAACCACTGGATCTTCGCGACAGTCCTAAGATTCAGACCCATTTGTCAGCCTCACTGGACCACAGGGTGCTCTCTGAGTCCACACAGACTGTGTATAACTCAGTGCCCAAGAGGAGTAGAGAGATGACCAGCACTCGCTGGCTACTGACCAGTAGACTCTGAAATTAAATCTTGCTGCAATTGACCTAGAGATTCAGTGTGCACAAGATCAACTGTTGATCCCCAACTCTACCCGAGCCTCTACCTCGGTTTCCTCAAATCGCTGGTCCCCAACTCTGCCTCTTTGGGAAGCCCCAGAAGTCTGCAGGGCTCTAGCCAATTCCATTTCCAGGAGCTGTCCCCGTGGCCAAGGCCCTGCACTGTCTGGATCCTGCCTCTCCCCCTGACCTTGGGCAGCACCCTCCTGCTCCTGCTGCTGGATTTTCCTTTGCTCTTCCTCACCTTACTTTTCTGGTGCCAGCCCCTGCCTGAGCTCAGTGTGGATATTGGGCCCTTAAATATAGACCACAGCCTGCCCAAATGCCAAACTCTTGCCGCAGGCAGGTTTCCTCAGCCCTCAACCCATTCAGCCCCCGCCTATCCCCTCCAGTGCAGTTCTTACTGCTGTGATCCAAGGATACTCAGAAATGCAACACTGTTTCAGTAACCCACACATAACTTTCTTTACAATGGGGACGGGCAATCTAGGGTGAATATATATTAGTGACAATGGTGATGATTAAAATAGTCACAGTTTAGCAGGTTGTTAACTCTGTGCCAGCCTCTGATCCATGTACTGTAGAGGTATTTTCCCATTTGACAGATTGAGAACTGAGGTTTAGAGATCAAACAACCCATTCCAGTATCACTACTAATACTGATGGAGTCAAAACTGAATCCAAACATCTAATTCCAATATCTGTCCTCTTTTCCACTTATGCATAAAATGTGTAAATCTTGACTATTCACAAGAACGTTTTTGAGCCTTATAGTCCTCCTTTTCCCCAAGTAATGAATAGCAATTACATAAGTCATTTGCTCCTGCCGATGAAATGGAAAACTAGACCTGGCCATAGATGAATTCACTGAAATCCTTGCACTAGAATGCTCTGCATTTGGCAATTATATGGTATTAATGCTGAGAATAAAATCATATTTGCTTGGGAAGTCCTTTAGTGCTCTTAGACCTACAATATCATGTTTGCTATACAGGATGTTTATAGTGTAGCCCTTTAATATATATATATATATGTATTTACATACACACACACACACACACACACATATATATATATATATATATATATATATATATATGCATTCATTAAAAATAGACCTTAGCCAATGAAGGACGCAGTTAAATAAACTCTCTAGGGGTACATTTCTGCTTATGCCAGATACATTAGATCATCCAGGATAGCAGAGTTTTATTTGGTCATTTTCCAGGAATATTCGTGAACACTCTGATCACTTGAATGAGTTAATTTTCTTCACCCAGGATGAGCATTACAGTTTCAAAGAGCAAACCACACTTTGACATAAAATATAATACTATGGTCCTTTCATGGAGTACTGCCATTATAGGTTTAAATGAATTAACTCTAATCCTTTGTACGGATTATATCATGCCCCTTCTCAAACATACCCAGTGGCTGTCCATTTTCGATGTAATACAAAGAGTCTGTCATCATCATTTCTTCCCAAGAAGACTACCAACTGACTTTCTGAACTTCTTCTCCACTTCAGGCACCCTAGACCGCAGCTCTTTTCTCTACACAATAGCTCTTCCTACCTCAGCTAACACTTTCTTAACCAGGTTATCCTCTTGCTAGTTTTTACCCTCCTTACATATGAAAAACAGACCTGTCCTGCAAGGTGCATCTCAAATTCCTTCTTTTCCATGATGTCCCACCCATGCAACATCTCTAGCTCTGAAGCCCCTGTGATACTGGACTTCTCTCTTTCTTATAGCAAAGGTCACAGACTACCTTATAATTACTATTTTATGGATACACATCCTCTCTTTCTTTACTGTTACTTCTTTGAGGAGATGGACTGACTTTGGATATCAAAATTCGTTTATTAATCAAACATCTCCTCGACATCTGCCTTGTGCCTATTATTCATAGGAGACATAGATCCCAGTAAAACCTTGACCTTGGATCGTCAGATAGAAAAATGAGACATGAAAAAAATTAAGTTCCTTGTGTAAGTCTTGAGTAGTGGGTATAGCTCAAGTGCTGTAGGTGGCACTCGTCATTCATAGGCCTCCTTACTTCGAGAGAACCGACTCTCTCCTCTGGTAATGAAAGTCACTTCTCTTAATGACATCCTTGTGGAAACTTTTGGCTCTGCTCAGTAGCCATCTTTGGATCCCAACCCAACTACTAGTTTTAAAGGGTGATTCAACCGCTAGCCCCAAGTAGAAATGCCAATGTCACCGTGCCCTTCTCCAATTCAAAAGAGTGGGCGTCATAGAATTCCAGTGCCATTCCAATGCCGAAATTGAGGTGGTAAATGGCATGCTTTCAACATACACAAGCCAGTCCCCGGAGTCAGTTGTCGCCCAAAAAATTTCAATAGGCTAAGCAGAGGATGGACTTTGGTGACAGTGTGCTTCTTAGTAAATCAACAAATTATTCTTTCATCTGGGGTGAAAATATGAAAAATAGAGAGAACACTTAATGTCACAGAAGGTCAGATCCCATAAAGGGCCTGTGTGATACATCGTCCAACCTTGTCATTTTAGCAGATGGAAAAACTGAGGCTCAGAAAGAAATACTTGAACCAGGTCACAAAGAAAGCCAGCGGGACTGTAGGGAGCCTCTCACAACCTGACACCCTTAATTCCCAGTCTCCAGGTCTTTGCAATACCCCTTATGTCCCTCTTTTAGTCTGTACTATCTCCATATTTTCCCCTCAAAAATAGAATCTTATTTTCATAAAATCTCAGACATTGTTACGTATTTTGTGCTTCAGATTTACCTTAGCTCTTAGTTTGGATTTAGTCTCTATATGTTCCTTCCTCTGTTTTCTGAGCAGAACCCATTTAATTTTGACCTTAGAAGCCAGGTGAAAGTAGAAAGACCTTAGAGTTAGCATGCGCCACAGCGGCATTCTCCTTTGCTTTACAAAATATTTGCAGAATAAACAACAGTGAACAGTATCTCAGTGTCTCCAGCCACAAGTGGTGGTAGGAACCAGGTCTATTCCAATCTACTTGTTTCAGCTGCCCCCTGTATGCAGGTCTTTGGGCCGAGACCAGAATTCCAGGACCAGTCCTGCTGGTGAGCTACCATGCCTCTCATGCAAGTAACTCTACCCCTCCCTGGATATCAGTTTCCTCCTTCTGCAAAATAGGGTTCCTCCCAGTCTCAGCAGATTATGTGTTGTGATATGATGCTTTATCTAAATACTTAAAGAAATTATTTTATGTTCTGTTTTGTTGCATACTTTTCTTCCAGCAAGACTGAGCTCCTTCTCCCCAGGGATCATTAGTAGGCCCCAAGTAGCTGAGATGTAATATAAAGAAGCTGTCAGGAGTCCCAGACACAAGAACCAACTCTAATACCTGATGGCCCAGTAATTTACATAGCACCCCTTCCGTGGGATTCTACTTGCTTATCCACAGACATAAGATAATACCTCTTCTTTGCTTTTCATTCATACTTCATTTTCATTTATTGAAAATCTACATTAAACCAGAATTGGTGGGAGATTTTTGAGACATAACAGCTATCTAAGTAATCTACAAATTAGGAAACATCTTATAGACAGAAAATATTACCAAGATTTTTATTCACCTCTGACAACTTCCTATATGTCTAGCAGATGCGGATGACTAAAAGAAGGATAAAACACATGCTAAGCTAGTGGAAAAATGAATGCAACCAAAAAGCAGGTAATTGGCAAAGAAATTTATTCTTGGTAGTTCAAAAAATACATTAAAGTTGTCATTATGGGGGAAAGCTCATCTTCCTTTGACTTTCTGATACTTATTTTATGTCTTGATGTTGTTGTTTTTTTTTTTTTTTCCAATTCTTAAAGATGAGAGATTTTAGCTTTTCAATGCTTAGGGCCTCTTAAGAACTTAACCAGCCCTGTTATCCAGCAGGTAATGCAATTCAATTCACTTTATGGAGCGCCCCATTGGTTCAGAAAGAGATCTCAAAGGGGTGGGCATTAGTGACCCAGAAAGATCCCAAGCATGGGGGGAGGGAAGTTGATTTTTACAACAGAAGCCAAATTATTAGGTTTGAGATTTGTGTCCAGTTTTATATGTGACACGCAGACAAGGACAAATGGCTCCATGTGTGAATCTAAGGACTCTGTGCAGGGCAGTTGAAGAATCTGCTGGGTCTTTCCCCCTATTTGAAAGTCTATCATGGTAAACTCAGGTTGTCCGAAAGAGATTACACTCTCGTCTGCCACCAGAGGGCCCCATCACCAGGTAATAGGGCCAAAAATTGCCAGCGTCTGAGTGAATGACTCAGATGAGGAAGCATCCATGTCCCCCCTTGAAGGTGGCAGTTAAAGCCATGACCTTGAAGGTGGCAGTTGAAGCCATGAGCACCTCACCCTTGCTCTGTGTGTGGTTTTGGTTTTCTCCCTAGTTAATAACAGTAGTAGCACCCCCATTTTCGATGCTACACGACATATATCTTATTTAATCCTCACAAGAGTCCTGTGAAGTGGGTAATACTGCTTTCTGCTTTTACAGATAAAGAAACTGAGACTGACGGTGGTTAACAGTATGCCCAAACCACACAGCCAGAAAGGGACAGGATTAGGACTGGAACCTGAGGCTCCGATTTCAAAGTTCAAATCCATAGTCACAGGGTTATGTTTTTCCTGGATAATGGGAGCAGCTTTTAGTTCATCATCTTGGGCCCTGCAGTAAGGTTAGGAAATGTAAGGACCATACTAACTGAGAATCCAGCTTATAAAATGAGCCAGTTTCTAGGGGGAAGTGGGCTTCTCAACTAAGAGAAAAGGGAGCAGAGAAAGGAGAAGGAAAGGAGAGCAGGTAGAGGAGACTCGTGCTTCCCTCAAATGGCTGTGCTGGTCTGCACTTCAAGCATTCCTGGAGCAAGGGCGTTTCAGCTCTAACTGTAACTGCTGACAGCCTAAAATTGAGACAAGTCTGAAGCCCAGACCTAGAGAGGAGTGTCTCGAGAAATAAGGCAATCTAAGAAATAATAGCCAAAGTCCAGGCAGAGATGCCTGAAACTGCTTCTGAGCTGGAGAGGAGAAATGGTATTAAGGACCATTGATGCCTTGCCTTAGACTCATTACCCAACTCAATCCCTAGGGACCTGTGCTCAAATCCTGAGAAAAGAAAAACCTGCAAATAAGACCTGAGTGGGGTGTATTCACCCATTATGTCCATGAGGCTTTGGAGTAAGGGGTCGCCTCACTGTGGAATCAGTGGAAGAGACAGTGGCCCAGAATTGGGAGACATTGCATGTTACGATAATGGCCACATCTTGCAGACATCAGCAACAGGAGCACCAGTACCATCAGTGGTCCTAGATGTGGCAGGCAGGCACATGGTGCTCTTAACCATAGACAGAATGGCATTTTTACTCTATTGGTAGATGCCAAGGGCCTTAGCCACAGCAGGAAGCAAAGCAATGTCCTGAGGTGGGATTAAGAGGCCAAGAGAGAACCCCAAGAGAACCCTTGGTATAACACCCATGGCACCATTCAAGAGGAACACCAGCAGCAGCATAGTAATGAAACTACCAGGGAAATAGGTACTTTGGCAACCAAGACTGAGGAGGCATATTTGTGCATCCGTAGGTATACCTCTGGGCCACCTGAAAATAATTGGGGGGATAGGGAGGGTTAGACATCCAATATTTTACTGTGTTCTTAAAATGTCTAGAGGAAGATGAAAGTCTATTTAACTTTCATTAAAATTAACTCATCTTCATTAAAATTCATTCCATTCATCCACCATGGTGAGGACATCCTGGAGAAGACAAGATTGATAAGGAACATGATCTCTCACTTCATGAAGGAGGTGAGACCCAAGAGTTATAACCTGGCTCAAGAGTAGCAGGGAGGGAGCTTTCCTGCCATAACGTCTATCAGGAATGGCTTACACAGCTTTCCTGAGGATGAGAAGATAGGTCCTAAAGTAATGGATCAATGGCCTGGTTCCAGCAAATTTCTTCATTAGGGAATGGATGTTTGTAGAGAGAATTCCATAGTGGGAGAGGGTTGCGTCAGTTCACTTGTTGGAAACTTCCGGCTCTAATGTTCTGGGGTTCTTGGAAATTTTTTAAAGCCAGAAAGGAAGCTACCTGAGAATGATCTCCTTTCTGAGATGCCATTTGGATGAGGACAAAATTCACCTGTTTTCCTGAAATAGACACGAAAGGCTTTCTAGAAATGACAGGAAGGCAAGTGAACATTCTCTCATAATAAGCTGGTGTTCAAAACTAGAATTCTGCTAAAACTGGAAAGACTGGCTCTTGGTACACGTTTTCAGAGCCATAATCATGTATGAAGTTGTTTCCCTTTTGCTATGCAAAGGGAAAGAGCAGAAGGGGACTGCAATTTTGATGGAACCTCCAAATGTCTGCACTCAATGATGCCATGGATTTCTCTTTTATTTTGCTGTCACTGAAACCTATATTCTGCCATTTCCCCCTGGGTTAAGAATTGTCTCCATCCTGTGATAACATCTGCTTTTTTAAATGTTCTACTGACTTCCTAACACTTTTGATATATTAACTTCCTAGACACTTCCTAATAGGGCGCTGAAAAGGTTGGGAGAGTGCCAGAGAAGGGGCAGTATCTGGTCCTTGACAATACCCTAGGACTGAGGTGAATGGAGCAATCAAAGAAAATTCAACAAGAATACAAGCCTGCAGACACAGAAAGTCAGCTCCAGCTTTACAATGGTCTTTTCTCTCTGAATGTTTTCATAGAGCAACATCTCCCTACCCAAACTCTAATGCTCTGGCTATCCTTGTACATTTCACCTATGACCCTGTGTTTCTCTAGGGTATAGATCCAAGAGAGGAATTTCTGGGTCATGGGATACACACATATTCAATAACCTGACAGATTGTGGTCCAGAATGGCTCATCAGTTTCCACTCCCCTGCCCCACTCCCAGCGGTGCATG
This sequence comes from Panthera leo, assembly GCF_018350215.1. Lineage (NCBI taxonomy): Eukaryota > Metazoa > Chordata > Mammalia > Carnivora > Felidae > Panthera > Panthera leo. The sequence continues at coordinate 78,709,687 of NC_056687.1, forward strand.
AGGATTCTCCTTTCACCACATCTGTGCCAACAATATTACCATTTGACTTTCTAATTTTTATCAATCTGATGGGTGTAAGATGAGTCTCATGGTTTTATTTTATACCCCTCTGATTACTTGTGATGTTGGGGATCTCTTCATGAGATGAGCATGTAGGTAATTTGGGTTTCCCCTTCTGTGAATCGCCTTTTCATATTCTTTTATTAATTCTTCTTTTTTTTTTCTTGTTGACTTGCAGGAATTGCTTAATTATTCTAGATATTAATCCCTTGTCAGTTTTAAGTGTTGTAATTATCTTCTCCCAGTCTGTCTCCCATCTGTTATCTTTATCTACAATGCCCTTCATTGAACAGAAATTCTTAAGTTTTATGTAGCTAAATCCATTTTCCCCATTTAGTTTGCACTTTTTGGGGTACTGCTCAAGAAATCATTTCCCACCCCGAAGTCACCAAGGTGTTTTTCAACATTTTCTTATCAGTTTATAATCTATCTGTATATTTAGGTGTGTAAGGCATTCAAAATTTTATCAATTTCCATTTTTCTCCATTTGCTAAGCCACTTAGACGTTACTATATGTTAAAAGATCTGTCTTTCCTCCAGTGATTTATGTTAATCTATTACATATGAGGAAATCATATAATTTATAATCCAAACTGGGAGAGATTTGAGAGTAAAAGGTGATATTGTAATTTTGCTAAGGCAACAGGCATAAAGTCAGGTCTTTCTCAGACAAATTACAATAGCTACCTTAATTTTATACCGTGTTTTATGTGGGACTATCTACGGCCCTTTAATCTGCTCTATTATTCTATTTATTTATTTATTTACTTATTTATTTATTTATGCCACTTTGTTTTATTTTATTATTACACAATAATATAGGGTAGAGCAAATACTCCCTTTTGCTCATCTATTCCAAGATTGTCATTTACTTAGGAACTTTCATTTTTCAAAATATACTTTAGACCTAGTATTTCAAGTTTCTCTGCAGAAGCTCTAATTGGAATTCCATGTGCGATTTATTCAACTTGAGAAAATTTGACATCTTTAAAATGTTAACTTAGCTCATCTATGAACATGGTTTATCTCTACATTTTTTTCAGATCTTGTATGCCTTTTGTACAGATATTAATTTCTCCAAAATCATTTTGTATGCTTTTTATTAGTTTAATGACTTTATATTTTTAAGTTTATTGGCATTTTGTGAATAACAAATATATATTTTATTTATTCTTGGTGAGAGTATTGTTGGTTGTAGTAAGATCATCTTTTAACCAGAACTAGAGTTCTACATCAGTGTAAAAGATTATGCTAGTTTCCATAAATAGGTATGTCCTCTGAATCTTTTTTTCTTTTCCAATATTGATACTTCCTTGTGTTTCTTGTTTCATTTTATTGGTTATAGACTCTAGCATTCAGTCAACCAGTAATAGTGACACAAGGCTTTCTTATCTTGTAAGAAATATATCTAAAATTTCTTCTTTAAATAAGATGTTTGCTGGAAATATTTTATATATAGCTTTTAACTAGTTAATCAGATTCTCTTCTATATCTAACTTTGTAAAAAATTATAAGTCAGAATTGAGTTTTATTCAATAATTCTCTGCCTCTATTGAATTAAGCATGTGATTGATTTCCTTAAATTAATATATTGTTCTTTAAAAGGTAATGTTGCACTTTGTGATCTATTATTTACTCGAGGATTTCCATATCTATGTTTATAAATAAAATAGGCCTAAAATTTTCTTGCAGACAACATTTTTATATACTCAAAAAATCAATGTTAAACTAGACTCAGAAAATGACTTAATGATTTCAGCAGCTCAGCGTCTTTTATTCTTTCACTAAGACAGTGTATTAAAAAAATGCTTATTTCTTAATTTTTTAAAAAATCAGTTACAAATTATTTGGGCCTATGATCTTGGTAAGGGGTCGGGGTTGGGATGAGGACTTTTCTGATAATCATTACAGTTTCTATTATGTTTTTTAAAGTTGATTTTATTTTATTTTAAATTTTCTATTTCTTCTGCTGATTCTGGATTAAAAAATATTTGTATCTATTTCATCTAGGTTTATCAGTTAATATGTATTCAATGGTATTTGTTGTTTTTGTAATCTGCATTATACCTGTAATTATATAATCATAAATCCCACCTATGATTATACATGGTTCATTACATCTATAGTAATAGCTTTTGTTCGTTCTGTATTGTGTGAATTTTCATTTTCTTTTTATTTTCTTTCTTTATCAGTATTACTAGTTCCCTATATAACTTATTCATCTTTCTGAAGAACTCAAACTTATTTTTTACACTCATCTGTATATTGTTATTGTTCCTTACTTTATTAATTTTATCTCCTCTTTATGATTTCCTTCTTCCTTGTTTGTTTGGGATAATGCAACACTGTTGCTGTTTTTCTTTTTTAGTAGAAATCTTTTTTTTAATTTTTATTCCTACAGCTGTATTTAACGCACCAAATTTTTATCTAAATGCTGTTGTTCAAATTTCTTGTGCCTTTGCTTCCTTTTATCTGTTTGAATGAACAGTTTTCAAGGACTCTCCAGCTCCAGATATTAATTTACCTTTATTCCACCATTGTTCTGTACGTTGTCTCTTTATACATTTTGAGCATACATTGATATGTTGGAAGCAGATATGTTTATGGTTGTTATATATTCTTGATCTGTAGGTCATGTTATCAGTTTATTAGACCTATCTTTTCTCCTGACTATAATTTTTCTCCACTTCTAATTTGTTCAACTTTGAAATTGCTACCCTGACTTACTATCAGATCATATCTACTATCTTTTTTATGCCTTTATGTTTAATCTTTCTGTGTATTTTTTAAAATAAATATAGCTTGTATTTATCATGTAAAGGTGCATCTTGGGTATTTAAAAATAATTTTTTTAACATTTATTTATTGTTGAGAGAGCATGAGCAGAGGAGGGGCAGAGGGAGAGGGAGACACAGAATCTGAAGCAGTCTTTAGGCTCTGAGCTGTTAGCACAGAGCCCAATGTGGGGCTCAAACCCATGAACCGCAAAATCATGACCTGAGCCGAAGTCAGACAACCAACTGAGCCACCCAGGTGCCCCACAGTAGATCTTGTTTTTAATCCCACCTGAACGAGTCTGTTTGGGGTTGGTGACTATAATCCATTTATATTTATTTTACTTACTGCTTTATTAGAACTTACTACTACCAGTTTTTTTGTTTTCTATTTACAAAAGGCGTCTACTTATTTTCTTTGCAATATACCTTCCATTGGATAGATCAGGTTTTTTTCTGAGTATTTGAAAATAATGCATTCTGGGGTACCTGGGTGGCTCAGTTAAGCATCTAACTCTTGATTTCAACTCAGGTCATGATCTCACAGTTCATGAGATAAAGCCCCCTGGGTTTATTCTTAAATTATCAAGATGCATAGCTATATTTAAAACACAAAAATTTAAAAAGTGAATCAATATCTATGTATTTTCATTAACTAGAGAAGTGTTTTAACATATTCTCATGTACGGTTTATCTCCCTCTGCACCTCCACAACTTGTTGGTATCATTGGTAACATAGAGCATAGACTATTCTATACCTTTGTATTTTATTAAGTGGGGTAATGACTTTACTAAGTTACTTGCTTGGTTTTCTCCAATATCCATTCTCCCTTTTTCCTGCGGGGGTAGAGCTCCTGGCTTTTAGTTCAGCACACAATCACCCAAAATCAAGATCACATTTCCCAAGCTCCTTTGCCACATAACCATGTGATAAAGTTCTGTCCAGAGATATGTGAGAAAAGATGTGTGCAATTTCTGGAGCATGTACTTAAAAATTAAGGACATGACCTTTCTTTTCCTCTTCCTTCAACTCGAAACATATATGTAGTTGTGGGACATTTTGACCATTGATGAAATATACACCCTTAATAAGGGAGATTAGCAAGATATAAAAAGCCAGGATTTTTTGGCAACCTGGGGAAGCAAAACTCTCCCACCAGCCCTGGACCACCTACCACCTAATTCTTATCTGAGAGAGAGAAAGAGATGATTCATCCCTTGTATGTTAGTTTTCTATGGCTCCTGTAACTAATGATCACAACCTTAGTAGCTTCAGTAAATCTACTCTCATTTGGTTTTGGTGACCAGAAGTCCTAAATTCAAGGTTCAGGCAGGGCTGTATTCCTTGTGGAGGCTCTGGGGATAGATCTGTTTCTCTGCCTTTTCCAGGATCTAGAGTCTGCTTGCCTTCCTTAGACCACGGCCTCTTGCTTGTGTCACTCCAACCTCTCCTTCACTTAATCATGTCTTATAAAGGATCCTCGTGATTACATTGCACTCAGATAACCCATAATACTCTCCTTATCTTAAAATCTGCAACTTAGTCACATTTGCAAAGTCTCCTTTACCATGTAAGGTAACATATTTATGAGTTCTAAGATTAGGCTGTAGATATCTTGGGAAGGACCATTGTTCTATCTACAACATCTTATTTAAATGGGGTGCCTGGGTGGTTCAGTCGGTTCAGCCTCCAACGTCAGCTTAGGTTATGATCTCACAGTCTGTGAGTTTGAGCCCCACATTAGTCTCTGTGCTTACAGCTCAGAGCTGGAGCCTGCTTCAGGATCTGTGTCTCCCTCTCTCTCTGTCCCTCCCCTGCTTGCATGCTGTCTCTCTGTCTCCCAAAAATGAATAAATATTTTTTAAAAAAATTAATGACTGTTATGTTTGGTCATCTTTACACATGGCTGGCCTAAATTCTAATATTCCCCATATTTCCCCCACTCTATTAATTTATTCTTATTAATGCTTACTTTTATTATCTTCATTGCCTCTTTTCTTGTTGAGGCACTTCTTTCAAGAGTGCTTCCAAAGAAGTTTTTTGTTTGAAAAACTCTTTTCAATATGTCATATACACTCTGCTTCCCCACTTAAACAAGGCTGCTTGAAATGTTCTCTTTTGGTCTCAATCATCCCTCCACAGGGCCAATAATCAATGGTACTATTAAAGAAACCTATCTTGTTCAAATTTATATGTCAAGGGCCTAAAACAGTATCTAGAACACAGTATTCACTCAGTACAAGTTTGCTGAGTGAAGCACTGAATTAGTCTTAATACGACAGTACAACCAAAAGGGGAACTCCAACAACATAAGGAATATGGCAAGAAAGACACTATAGAAAATGTTCATCTACCACTCAAGTCTTACATTTCTTGACTTCCAGATATATCCATGTCTATATATAAAATGGGCTTGATATAAGTGTATAAATATAATATCAATCATGCATATATGAGGTATATGTGTGTCATATGTTCTGTAAGGTACATAGAAATTGTCTTTTCAACTTTATAGGATTCTCAGTGTCCCTTTTTATTTTTTATTGAATATTCTCTCCAGCAATTGATGATGCTGTGCTGGCATTGATGACAAGAGCCCTCTCGTATTATGGTTAAAGGCGCAGACACTAGAGCCAAGTAGTCTGGGTTTCAGGTGACGACTTTGTTTTTTTTACAAGTTGTGTGATCTTAAACAAATTACTCAACATTTTTGTGCCTTAGTTTCCTCATCTGTAAAATGAGGTAATAATGATAATAGAAACTAATTCCTAGGATTGATGAGTAGATTAAATGGGTTAATAAACATAAAGTACTTATATAGTTTCTAACAAATAATAAGCTCTGTACATGCCAGCTATTTTTTAATGGCATTTATGAAGCCTTCAGTCAAGACTAAATGAATCAATTAAATCTTCTTATACTTTATTGTGAAGTCTGTATGAGCAGCAGCAAAATGCAATCCACCTCATCCCAAGAGAGATGGTCCTAGATGGTGGATCTGCCATTAACCCTTCTTCTTGCTTTTAGGAGAAGTGGTCCAACCCACTCCCTGGGGTGGAGTAGAGCGGGGTGGGGTAGGGATAGGATTAAAGCAACATTTCCAGCTCTTCCCCTGCAAAGGGATTGCCTGTAAATAACCTCTAGTAAATTTAATTGGGAATGATGATTGGAAGAATGGGAGACTGAATTTGGCTTTAACTCAAAGCCAGATTATCCAACCCAGATATATTAGGAATATAAAAAGCAGATATTTTGATTTCTGAATCCAGTGACTATTGAAAACTTATATGAGGAATGGGCATAATTGACACCTCAGAGTAGTGTTGCCAGATAAGGTAGAGGATGCCCAGTTACACGTGAATTTAAATTTAACTGGGTGTTCATTTTGCTTTGCTTTGTTTTTCTTTTGTCTTGTGCTAATCTGACAACAGTACTCAGGAGCCCTAATAATCATCTCACCCAATTCCCTCATTTTATGATGAGTAAACTGAGAAATAGATGATGAAATAAAGTCTCCTACATGTAGTGAATGAGATCCAAGACGTAAACCCAGGCCTTCCGACTTCTTTTCTTAAATGAAGCACAGAGACTGTCAGCAGTATTCAGGTGAAAAAATGAGTGAAAGGGAAAGAAACATCTCTGGTTTCTACCCCCTGACCCAGTTACATAAAAATATCTTTCTTAAATTTGTAATCCAGCTCCCCAGCCACTTTTGAAACCCTATACTACATTACCTTTTTGTTGTTCCTAAAATCATTAACCCATTAATTAAGATCGCGTGGGCTTGCTCTAGAAAAGCTGATTGAATTGCTTTTGTCTGTTCTACAATAAATGACAGCACAGAGGCAGGTTGGCATTAATTACGTGAAAGCCCTATTCATCTCTATTGATGTTAGTTCACATGGAATGTTTTATAATATCAACATTTTATACTGTTTACTCCCTGCTCTTTTTATCAGAAGCAGCAGCAGCATAAAACATTGCACCTCTAAATGAACTACATTTCCAAGAGCCTGTTTTTGGCTGTGGAAGTCACATCTCACACATAAATTGATTCTCTTTTTTTCTCCTTGTATGGATTTAAATTTCAACAAAAAGGCATTATTTCCTCTGGCTCCCTTAGCACAGGATAGCGGACATTACCATATTAACAATTTCAGGATGAAAGGGAAAAAAAATAAAAAACAGGCCCAATTTTCACTGAAACTCTTCCCAAACTGTTCAATTTACCGAAAATAAATTCTCACATCCAACCCCCTAAATCACTTTGTTTTTTCACTGAAGACACTTACTCAGTTCCATCTTCAGTAGGAAATACACCATGATTAGGGATAGGGAAAAATTTATTTATTTTTGACAGAGACAGAGGGAGAGACAGAGCATGAGCGGGGGAGGGGCAGAGAGAGAGGGAGACACAGAATCCAAAGCAGGCTCCAGGCTCTGAGCTGTCAGCACAGAGCCCGACGCGGGGCTCGAACTCATAGACCGCGAAATCATGACCTGAGCCTAAGTCGGACACTCAACCGACTGAACTACCCAGGCTCCCCTAATTTTTTTTTTTTTTTAATGTTTATTTATTTTTGAGAGAGACAGAGACAGAATGCGAGTGGTTTAGGGGCAGAGAGAGAGGGAGACACAGAACCCGAAGCAGGTTCCAGGCTCCAGGCTCTGAGCTGTCAGCACAGAGCCTGACGTGGGGCTCGAACCCATGAGCTGTGAGATCATGACCTGAACTAAAGTCGGACGCTCAACCCATTGAGCCACCCAGGGGCCCCTAGGGAAAAATTTAAATTAGACTCCCTGGCTTTTCTACTCCATTTCCTTAAAATGCTCATCATAACCTGCAGTGCATGCAAATTATTTATGCATGCGTCTGCCTTGTCTGCTGGAATGGGAGCTTCCTGTGGGCAGGGACTATATAGAACCCTAACAAATAATGAATTACTACATTTGTTAAGCACATCACTGTTTGCAGAGAAAAATGCTAACTACCATTGAGATTACCATCCTTCAGACAACGTGCTTAGCACCTTATATTATTTACATTGCTTACATTACACCTTAGTACATTGCTGTTATTTCCAACTCTCTCAGAAAGTCATGGGTGAAACCAGCTCCCCTCTACAGAGGGCAGGGAGAGACCAAAGAAACAGGCAGACCACCCCAGCTTATGATGTGGCAGTTTTAACAAGCAAAAAAATTTACATACCAGACTAGTTTGGGGCAGAAGCAAGGTGAGTGGATCCCCATATTCACCCCCCCAAATCCTAAAAGTTTGTAAAGACATTGCACCTTGGTTCAACCGTGTATACCATGCAGGTATTTGCAATCCACATCACTATGTCAAGGCTATGCCTTTGGGGCAGCCTCTTGAATGGCTAAAGGAAGTGGAACTCACATTCCAAGCATAGGAGAGGGGGTAAGGAGCCTCCAATCACCAAGGTCCAGCCCAGCCGTCAACTGGCAGTCACACCTTTTCAATGACCTTCCTCAGTACTCAACAGTACTGAGTAGTAAGAAATATTAGCATACCTCCTTTGCAGAAACCTCTTCTGAGGTTTGAGGAGAAGAGAGAATTAAAAACAGCGAGAAAACACTAAAAAGACTATTTAAATCTAGATCTGCACTGGAAGCCCCTTGTTTTCTCAGCCATTCGCTGTAATGGGTGAAGACCTCAGATGTGACAGACCATGATCTTTGTCCTTCTCCACCCTTTACTTAATGCCAAGGAATTCATAAGTTATGCGTGCTATTCCAAGGGCAGCAGAAGGTAATCCCAAGGCCCTAGAGAGGAGATCATTGACACCATCGGTCATCTTCCAAGGCTTCCAAGGTCATCTGTTTTTGCACTGTTTTCCCCACCTTTCTACAGTGAGCAGTGCAAAGAATGCTGAAGTGTCTACCTCAAGTGCCAGTGTTCGGTGACAAGCAGGGCACTGGAGTGAAGATCAGGGACCCGGATGCCTAGCCCTGGCAGTGATTTAACAGAGTTTCTTCATCTGTAAAGTCATGAGGCTGAACTACATAAAGTTTCCTTCTTTCTAGCTGTAATCCTCCTATAAACTACTGGAATATGGGTTTCCTGAGAAACCCAGCACCTGGCACAGAGTAAGTTCTTAATAATAAAAACTCCGCTGATATAATGAAAACAATGAGTGAACAACACATATATGGCCCTTAGCTCAGTTCCCAGGAATCATAAATAAGGTTCCCTTTCACTTCAGTGCACGAGAGAGGATGTAAGTGCACTGTTTGCAATGCTAGAGCTTTCAAGCCTTCTCACACACTTCCATCTGGCCCTGATTTTCCATTTTCCCAATTTGGAACAACTTTTCCCATTCATTGGAATCACTTCCTTTCTTATGTTTACAAAACAGATGATTTGGGGATTTTACATAATTCATCCTAAACACAGACTAACTTAAAGTGAGTCCAAGTACCATCCACTAGCAGCATGGAATATTGCATTAGTTATAAAAACCGCCATTCTGTATGCCTTCAAGAACCTAGTGAGGAACTTCGACCCGACAATATTTTTAATCACAGGACGTTGCCCTTGTGGGCTTGTCCTGAGTGCACTATGCATGTGTTTATATTCCTAGGCAGAGCTTAAAGTGATTTGGTTCATTATAGTCTGGTTGTTCAAATGAATGCAGAAAGATGAGATTTTTAGCATAGTTCTGACTTTCTATTTACATACCTTACTTAATCCAGATGTAAACTTTTAGAACAGCTGTATCCTTTAGATTCAAAAGATTTATTGGTTGCTTGTATGCATTCTGAATCCTGGTTGGGTATATCTTGGATTTCTTTTGGCAGGATCAGTGGAGGCAGATCGGGGTAGGCTGAGCGAAAATCTTGTTGATGACAGAAGTAGGCCTGAGATATCAATGTAGGGAAAATTATAGTAGTCATTAAGCAAGAAACTTATTTCAAAGTTGGGCAAGGAAAAAAGAAAGTGGTTTGGGGTTTTGGTCTAGTGTTTTCCCACCTTCACTATATAAGCAAACAGTTAAACAGAATTGTACGCCACGTACTTTATTCTAAACACCTTACATCTGTTGACTTGTGTAAAATTCCTAACACTTCCATCAGCCACATATCACTTACAAAGAAACAAAAGCTTAGAGAAGCAAAGTCTTTGCCGAAAGTAATTCGGTTATGTAAGGGGCATAAATCAGGTGTGAAACAAGACAACCTGGCTTTGGAGTCAATGCTCTTACCAACCATACCACACCAAGCTGCTTCTTGAAATGTCCTTAAGTTATTTCAGCGGCCTTTGAACTGGCTTCCTTACTCCCCATCTTGTACGCCCCACCTTCCAACCTGTTCTTCACCAGCATGATCTGCTTATAATGCAGCTTTGACCCATGTCATCTCCCAGCTCAAAATACTTCAGTGGCCCCTAGCTGCCCTTCCAAACCCAGTGACACATCCTCAGCCTGGTACTCCAGGGCTCCACAACTTGGCCCCAATCTTCCTTTTTCAACCTATGTCCTAAATTTCTCTCTCCACAAATCTTGTGTTCCAGCTAAATTTAAACCCTCTCTTCCTATTCCAAAATCATGATTTGATTATCCTGTGTCTATGGCCCTGTCCACAGTCCATCAAAAACCCTCCCAATAGCAAGGCTAACCTCACCTCGTCCTCCAAAATGCAAAAATCACATACTCTGGTATGGACTGAATTATGTCCCTCCAAAACCCTTATTTTGAAGCCCCAACCCCCAGCATGACTATATGTGAAGATAAGGCCTTTTTGGACATAATGAAAGTTAAATGAAGTCATATGGGTGTGTCTTAATTCAATGTGACTGATGTCCTTAGAGAAGAGACCTCAGGGATACACATATAGAGGAAAAGTCATATGAGGACACAGCAAGAAGGCAGCTATTTGCAAGCCAGGAAGAGAGGCCTCACCAGAGGCCAATTCTGTTGGTGTTTTGATCTTAGATTTTCAACTTCCAGAATTATAAGAAAATAAATTTCTGCTGCTTACGCCACCCAGCCTGTAGAGTTATGTATAGCAGACTAATACTCTCCCTCGTTCCTTAGGATAGGGAGTGTCAATATTGTGTTCAATGACTGGTTTTGAGTCCTTTAAATTGTCCTTTAAATTGAATAATGTGCTAATATGGGACTAAAAATCTGGGTATGTAAACTCTCTGAAAAAGTCACTAGTAATGAGAATGCAATCACTTCTGAGGAAGAACAGTGATTCCCAATGATTAAATATCACTCATGGTTATTGCACTTTTGGGGGAGGTCATTACACAATAATGTAATTATTTTTATTGTAGATATGTTGACTGATCTGACAGTGCTTTCTTAAATATTTGAAAGACAACATTCCTTCACATTCTAGAGAACACTCCAGAAAGCAAACACAGGCTTGATTGTGCCATGTCTCTTCCCTCCCACAGTCAGGAAGTTACTCCCTGTTCATACTCTTATTTCAGGAAAGACGTCAACCATCAGAGTGTGTACAATCAGTCACACCACAACCTAGTTTTAACACACTGTCCACATTTCATCTGCATCCCTGAGAAGGCACATCAGCAAACCAGTTGAGAATTCTTGTGCTTGGGCAATGATCATCTGAGAGTCATAGGACAACACTATAGGTAAATATTAGAAATAAATATTAAATTGATTCCTGTTGTCACGGGACTTTGCATTAATGAATGATCAGAAACAACAGATCAGAAAGTGTTGGGATTTAGGAGAAAAGATTACAAGGTGATTTTAGTTTAGCGTTTGTTTGTTTTCTTAATGCTTCTCTGCATTTGCAATTTTTCTCTGGTGATTAAATATTACTTTTAGAATCAAGGGGGAAAAAAATAAAGAAATTCTACTCTGGATAGAGCAGAATCTCTATCCAGTCTCCCGGGTCTCTCCTTATAAGGTCTCAATAGATCTACCTTCTCAAATTAGCACCATTTTTGCCCTGCTCCTTGGTCATCATTTACATTCACTAGACCAATGTCCTTTCCCTCAGGTCAGTCAAATAAATTAACCATATTAATGTGAGCTAATGAGTTAATAGGGTTAAGTGCCCTACAACTCTAATTAACATTTTTGAATTTCGATCACACCTTCAGAAAACACTTCCAAAATGTGGACTCTCTGACCCTGCAGCTACCCAGCGGTCCATGAAAGTGTGGGTGGGGCTAGACCAGCCTTCCAGTCACTAACCAAAATGTGGTCACTGATTCAGTAACCCTACTTTATACTGGAGTAAATAATTAGTCCTGTGGTTGCAAATGGACAGCCACAGCACCGTGCCAAATTGCCAAACCCTGGTTTATTCTCATACCTCTCTCTTAACCACCTTGGTTGATCCATTCACTCTTAATGTGAAAGAGTAAAGAGGTCTTAGAAAGAGAAAAGAGGGCGCCTGGGTGGCTCAGTCGGTTAAGCGTCCGACTTCAGCTCAAGTCAGATCTCACTTCCGTGAGTTCGAGCCCCGCGACGGGCTCTGGGCTGATGTCTCAGAGCCTGGAGCCTGCTTCCGATTCTGTGTCTCCCTCTCTCTCTGATCCTCCCCCGTTCATGCTCTGTCTCTCTCTGTCTCAAAAATAAATAAACGTTAAAAAAAAAAAAAAGGAAAGAGAAAAGAAAGTATTTAGATACCTATGCCTATGCCTCTTCAGTAGAAGAGCTCTTCAAATAGAGATTTGGGGTTTTTTTGTTTTGTTTTGTTTTGTTTTACTTGACACATCTTAAGTTCGAAATGGATTTGCCCTATGACTGTTCCCTTTTCCATGCCCATTTGATGACTCCCAGGGTCCATAAACTCTTCAATCCATTGTACATGGGAACAATCTCTGACTGGAAAGAGAAAACCCCAAATAAGAATGCCATTACTTTAGAGCCTCCCAGGCATCCTCCTACCCCAAAAAAGACAGTAAAAGTACTTGCTTTAGAAGGAAGAAAGCATAGCAAACTAATTAATTTCTCATTGAGACATTCCACTAATTAGTTAAAATAAAATAGTGCCAGAGCTTGGGTTAGCACTATATTTCAGAAACCCAGGCCAGCGTTATTTCCACTACATTAATGATTCTCAACCTTGGCTGCACACTGAAATCGCCTATACAGCTTTAATAATTACTGATGTCCAGTCACACCCCAAGAGATTCTGATTTAATTGGTCTGATGGCCTGCGTATCCAGAGCTTTAAAAGATCCCCAGGTGATTCTAATATGCAGCCAAGCTTGCAAAACCACTCATCACAGTGTGCTGCCTCTCCTAGTGACTAATGGCCAATGGTCTAGGTCCCATGGACAGTGAACAAAGAAGTAGACGGTACCCTCATTGCTCACCTCAGCTTCCCCTCCGTGTCCCCTCTCCCTACTCACATATGTGAAGGTATGTACTTAGAATAATGAGTTGTTTATTTAACTAGTAGCTGCTATCTGTTTACAGCAAAATTCTTTAAACATTTTCCTAAAGAGCCAGATAGTAAATATTTTAGACTTCTTAAGTCATACAGTCTCTGTACTCAACTGTGCCGTTGTAGCAAGAAAGACAGAAAATATGTAAGTAATGGACATGGCCGTATTCCAATAAAACTATATTTGTGAGAATAGGTGCCCGGCCCTCAAGCTACAGTTTGCAGACCTTCAATTTAGAGTCTCTAGGACATATAAAGCAATTACTACATTTTTCAAACGGGGCTACAGTGACTCTGATGCCAGTGGCCTTCCGCACTCCATTGTAACTGTTGGAGTGTATTTGCCCGCCTGAAGGAAAGACTTCCTGCAGAATAGTTCTCCTCTGCCTACTCCTGCTGTTGAATAGAGCTGCTTTTTCAGGGCAGAGGCCACGGTGGTCCCCAAGAGCCCATACCCACAGATGTTCGGTACCTCCCTCTGGACACCTCTAGCTCCTTCTCTGTGCGTATATTGATTGCATTACTTGTCCCCTTCTGCACTATTACTTTGCACATTCTATTTCCTGTTCTAGACCATAAGCAACTGAATGATAGTTACTGTAATGAATACTACTACTAATTAGTATTATTATTATTTGCATGCACAGGTTGCACTGCAGTTCACGGCCACTTTCACATCCACTAGGCCTTCGTCATCCCCCTGGGAGACTAGTGGAACCATGATGATCACCACCTGGATGTCAAGATGAGAACACTAAGACTCAACAAAATTACTGAGCATTAAGAGGCAGTCTACACTTGAGTCCGGATCTTGTGATGGCAAGAAAGCGTGTTTAATGCAGGTGGGGAAACTGCATATGGAATCAGAGAGCTGCATTCAAATTCATTTAGTAGTGGCTATGAAAATAAAAAAAAAACAAAAAAACACAACACACTTTTACATTCATTGTGGAGGTCAAGACCAAAGAGCACCAGATTAAACAGCCTGTGAAGAAACTCTATGACATTGACGGTGACCAACATCCACACCCTTCCTGATGAGGCGGGCGGGAAAGAAAAAGGCATAGATTTGACTTGCTCCTATGATGCTTTGCATATTGCCAACAAAATTGGGATCATCGTAATCGAATCCAGTTGGCTGATTATAAACATAAATATTTGTAAAACGAAAAAAATCAGTTGGTAGTTTCGTAATCTTAAGTCAGTCGACGCCTCGAAATTTTGTTTCTTACACTACAAAAATATGGACACCAGTATATATTCACCTTTAGTGTTTGTGCTGAGATTTAGAGATAATTTGATCAAAATTTCTGGTATTAATTAGTGTAAATACTGGCAGCTACCATTACTACCACTGCTAATGCCATTATTATTAAAACTACTACTATTAAGACTACTGCTTATCCAGGATTCTTCCCATTTTGCACATGTTCCATCCACTTCCATTCACTGTTGCATGCTTCATTGTTTTAGCACAGTGCCTTTATTTGATAGGTGCTTAATTAATACTGAGTGAATTGAATTAATTAGTTTACTAATGGGGCGCCCGCGTGGCTCAGTCGGTTAAGCATCCGACTTCAGCTCGGGTCACGATCTCACTCACGGTTTGTGGGTTCGAGCCCCGCATCGGGCTCTGGGCTGACAGCTCGGAGCCTGGAGCCTGCTTCTGGTTCTGTGTTTCCCTCTCTCTCTTCCCCTCTCCTGCTCATGCTGTGTCTCTCTCTGTCTCTCAAAATTAAACAAATGTTTAAAAAATTAATTAGTTTACTAATGATTTGGTTATATAGACCTGTATTTATAAGCTCCTTCCTTTTAAAAGTGATGAAAATATCCCCCAAAGCAGAGGAAAATTGGATGACTCCTTTTTAAAAAGACAATATATAAAAGAAATTTCCTTCTCAATTCAAAGAATCCCCTTAGCCAAGTGTACATGCCCAGAAACACTTTACTTAACAACCTAAAGTAAGGGAACATAACCCCCAGCTGACTTCTCTTTCTTATAGAATCATTAATGCCTAAACGTCAACAAAAGAAAAGCTGTCAGCAGTATTTTCTGGATTAGTAGATGCTCAGCTTTGGCTGAATCATCAGTAAAAATGATAATTTTCTCTCGACTTAGAATTTTTCTTGGAAGATATGACAAACACTCCTGGAGAGTCCTGGAGAGGGTCAAAAGTTCAGAAATATCTCATTCAAGCACCCCAATCATCTCTCATTTGCTCCACTGGGAAATCAGCAAATCGATTAAGACATACTGAATCCCCACTATGTATCAGGCACTTTACTGGGCACTGAGGTGGTGACAGAAGCAAAAGATGTGATCTATGAGTTCCAGCAGTTTACGATCTGATGAGTAAGAACAGATGTACAATTCTGAAATGGACTCTGTAAAGTATGCTATGGGGTGTTGGCCTAAAACTCAAGAGAGAGAAAGAGAGAGAGAGAGAGAGAGAGATCAGTATGAGCCAATATAGGCAGGGAAATCTTCCAAGGGCAAATTCCCAGCTCCAGACTTCTAGTGGTACATGGACTTGTACTGAGTACTGGCACTTGGTCAGGCATTTGAGGAGGTAACGGCTGGAAGAAGAAAGAGGAAGAGACTTTACCAGCTGGCTCAAAAAGAGGTCTGAAGAGCAAGTTCCTTAAGAGTTCTGCTCCAGGATGGCATTCAGGCGCCCTTGCTCTCCTGTGACTCTCCCCTGCTCTAAGTCCTTAGGGTCCGCACTATTCAGCCAGAGGATGAGTGCCAAGAGAGTAAGAATCATGAGGAATAGAATCACATGAGGAAAGTTTTTAAGGGACACATCACTTCGGTTCTTCTTTCATCATTCAAAACTCAGTCAGGACCACTTTTATACACCATACACAAAACTAAATTCAAAATGGATGAAAGACCTAAATGTAAGACAGGAGACTGTCAAAATCCTAGAGGAGAAAACAGGCAACAACCTCTTTGACCTCAGCTGCAGCAACTTCTTACTTGCCTTCTCCAGCGACAAGGGAAACAAAAGCAAAATGAACTATTGATACCTAATCAAAATAAAAAAAAGCTTATGCACAGTGAAGGAAACACTTAACAAAACTAAAACACAACCGATGGAATGGGAGAAGATATATGCAAATAACATATCAGATAAAGGGTTAGTATCCAAAATCTATAAAGTGCTTATCAAACTCAACACACACACACACACACACAAAATAATCCAGTGAAGAAATGGGAAAAAGACATGAATAGACAATTTTCCAAAGAAGACATCCAGGTGGCTGACAGACACACGAAAAGATGCTCAACATCACTCATCAGTAGGGAAATACAAAGCAAAGCTACAATGCAATACCACCATACAACGGTCAGAATGGCTAAAATTAACAACTCAGGAAACAACAGATGTTGGCAAGGATGAGGAGAAAGGGAGACACTTTTGCACTGTTGGTGGGAATGCAAACTGGTGCAGTCACTCTGGAAAACAGTATGGAGGTTCCTCAAAAAATTAAAAATAGAGTTACCCTACGACCCAGCAATTGCACTACTAGGTATTTATCCAAAGGATCCAAAATGCTGATTTGAAGGGTCACATGGGCCCCAATGTTTATAGCAGCATTATCAATAATAGCCAAATTATGGAAAGAACTCAAATGTCCAGTAACTGACGAATGGATAAAGAAAATGTGTTGTGTATATATATATATGTGTGTGTGTGTGTGTATACATATATATACATATACATATATATGTGTCTATATACATATACATACATATACATATATATGTATGTATATATACATATAGACACATATATATATATGTGTGTGTGTGTGTGTGTGTGTGTATATATATATATATATATATATCCATCTAGTAACTTCACCAAACTGAAAGTCCAGCATGCTGAATCTGTCCTTTCTGTCTGATCTGGATATATTTCCTTATGGTCCAATTGGTCCAATGACCTGGAAGCTACATGGAATATATAATTATATAATAAGAAGGATAGCCAAAATAGAAACAGTCGTTCAGAAAGGGGAAGAATGGACAACACACAGAAGTGATTAATCCATAGCAATTCCTAAATCCCCCTGGGAAGGCATTTTGAAGGCCTTTTAAAATGGGAATACGGGGGCGCCTGGGTGGCTCAGTCGGTTGAGTGTCCGACTTCGGCTCAGGTCATGATCTCTCAGTGTGTGAATTCGAGCCCCGCGTCGGGCTCTGTGCTGACAGCTCAGAGCCTGGAGCCTGTTTCAGATTCTGTGTCTCCCTCTCTCTGACCCTCCCCCATTCATGCTCTGTTCTCTCTGTCTCAAAAATAAATAAACGTTAAAAAAAATTAAAAAAAAATAAAATGGGAATACAGAAGATTAGTTGACTGGATATTGATGATGCCCTTGGGAGGAGCTCCCCTGTCCATGTGTTGCTATGACCACTGACGTCCTCCTTGGGAAGTTCTTCCTTATCCATATCCTCTGTGGCCATATCTAAAGTGAATGTGCTTTTTTGCAGCAGTCCAAATTTTACAGCCAACTTCTTGCTGGTGCAAATATGAAGAACTGAAGAAAACATAAAAGCATTTTCAGTCCTGGGCCATGGTTTCTTTGATGTGACAATGCACCAGAAAATTTGGTAGGTTTAGAACTTATTTCCTTCTTGTCAGTTTCTTATACAAATACACACAAAGTCTCTCCTAGATAGAGGGGAGCATGAATATTGGTGAGCATTACTGGTTTCTGCTATAATTACCCACTGTGTAAAAAGGGGGGGGGATAAGTATATGCATTTATATTTGCTTGTTATTTTAAAAATAAACAGTAAAAGGACAAACACAGTGAGAAAGGGAAAACAGAGAGAAGAGAGACAGGGGTGGGAGCCAGATTTTCCATTTATATCTGTTAACATTGTTTAGAGTTTTGAACCACATAAATGTATTACCATTTCCAAAAAAATAGCAACTTTTAAAATGAACATAAAGAAAACCTGGTGCTCACTGCATCCAAACAGTCTGTCTTCCTTTGGCTCTTCAGTAGCATCAATTCACTCTGTGGGTTTCACTGATTGTGTTTACTTCCACCAATACAATTAGATGAGCACATAGAATCAGGGACAAGAGCCACCTGGTAAGATTCACCCCTAAATTCTCCGCTCAAGAGTATAACGTTCTCTAGCTCCTCATAGAGGGGATGGCAAGAAGTGGGCATAGCTATAGGTGCCCCTAAAAGGCCAGAATGGCACATAGATATTGGTGCTCCTGAAGAAGATTATAGAAAGGACAACTCTAAAGAAGAAATGAATATCAATATTGAGCCATAGCATTCTTTGACATAAATAGAGCCTTTTTGGAAAAGGTCACATTTGAGTAAATGGAAAGAAAGAAAGGACTTTCCAGACCAGCCTGCAAGAGAGAACTGTGATACTAACCCATCCAAGGATCAAACTGAATCTCTAGTCCATACTCAGCCCCCCACAAATGAAAGAGACTAGGCAACACAAAGGGATTTTGAAGTCAGTCATTATACAAGGCATAGCTCTACAAATGTGTTCTAGAGTAATCAGCCACAATAGGTTTCTCTCTATATTAAAGGGTAGTCTTAAAGAAGATGGAACAAACTTGATTCATGTAGTCCTAGAGAACAGAATGAAAAGCCTGGATGAAAATCCCCAAGGATTTCCCAAAGGTAAACTTTGTTCCAAATTGAGAAAAATTTAAAACAATTTTCTAGAGATAGCATGGACCACTGTGCCACTTTGAGGGAGGGATGTAACATAAGCATGGGGGTCAACTGGCTAGAGGTACTGTGGGAGCACTTTGAGATAGATGGTCCTTGTGGATGACTTCAGCACTCTCTCTCCTATTCTCTCCCTCTCTGTGTCACTGCTTGAACAATATGCATGGGATGTGGACCAAGTAGTTAGTTGCAGTCAAACGTAATCATCATCTCCAAAACCACAGCTGCAAGTGACAATGGCATGTGGAAAAAAATGCAGTTGTTGGGCCTTTAACACACCAAGGAATAAGCTGTAGAGTGCACATTACAGAGCTCCGTGTGAAAGATTCAAAGCCATTAAAAAGACAATAACAATAATAGCTGATATATATTGAAGTCTTAAATATATGTGCTAGGTGTGGTTGAGTGTTTTTCATATATTAAATCATTTAATCCTCTTGGAGGGGTGGCCTTTGAGAGATGCTTAAAAAATAAACAAGATACTGACATGTTGATATAATGAGAAGGTAGAATATGACTTAGTTCAGGTCCTAGGTGAAGCCTGTGTTGGTTTATAGCAAGATCCAAATAATATCCTTAAACCCTGTATGGCACTGGAGAATTCTGGTTCGGTATTCATCAGATGAAGGATGATGTCTGCAGACAAAAAAAAAGATGTAGATTCAGAAAATACCTTAGGGTAATCATTTATCAACATGCAGCTCCCGGGAGAATGGAGTAAACAGATTTTTTTTTTTTTTTAATTATGGAGTTTGGAGAGATTTGGAGAGCCTGGTATTAAGTATTCTGCTCTATAACCAGAACTGTTAAACCACCAGGAATAGACTTAAGTGTTTCTATTGTGGTGGCTGAGCATGAAAATAAACAGATTGAGCCAACCAGATTGGCAAGTCTCTTCACAGTTCAACAGTTCACATCTAAGAATCACAAATAACCTCAAATCACAAACCCCTGAGAAAGATTTTGAATTCTAGCAAAGGAGAATGGTAAAGACTGGGGCTAATAACCAGGGAATCCTCATTTCAAGTCCCAGTTTTGCCGTAAGTGTTGATAACACTTGGCCACAATCGCTAATCTTCACATTCAGCAAGCCTCTTGTGATGGATGTGAAGAGGCATGGCCTTGATCCCCCTTCAAGAAAGGTCCTGCTTCCCCAGCTGCTGAAACTGCTATCATGGACTGTCTTTAGCTGTCAGCCTTCCGGGGCTGCAGGGCTTCAGGTGCAGAGCTTCCTTGGCCAAGGTGACTCCTTCCTGGTGTGGTACATATCCAAGAACGGATAGAGACTGGACTAAAAAGTCCTGGCCATTGCAATCAAACTGGAGCACCTCTGGTGGACCATTTTAGCTCCAGCGCTTCTTGTGGTGTTTGTTGAGGTGACCAGGCAACCGAGTTCCTGAATGACAGCTCCACTTCTTCTGCCCTCTCCCACATTTGCCCTTTTCTTCCATGGGTGCTGATCCTAAGGATATAAACATCCCAGCAAACATCCTATGAACTAATCTCTGTAGCAGGGTCAACAGCCAACCTTCCACAGATCACTAATCACTGAGCTAGGGTTTAACTGGATCATCTTTCAATGAAACAAAGGTTGAATTTGCATGGAGTGACCTTGAAAAATCAGTTTACCTCTTTGGGCATTAGTTTTCCATCTACAAAATGGGAAATGCTTATAAGGGCTCTTCTATATCTGTAAGCCCCTATTATATGGAATCTGCTCAATGGCCATACAGAACAGGAAAGCTCTGTCTACACAGTGTGAACCCAGCATGTGAAAAATTCAACCTGATTAAAACATTATCTTCCAACCCAGCTCTCAGGTGCCTACTGTGTCACATTTCTGCCCTATGACTTAGACTTCAAATCTGTCAATAGCTGAAATATAAGGAAGTACCTGTGAAATTTAGATATATCACTTCTTTTCACATGAACAGGCATTGAGAAAGAAAGTAACAAGGACTTAAAAACAAAAACAAAAACAAAAAAAAAACAAAACAAAACTCTGGCCTCTGCAGAGGAGAAAAGGGTTTAAACTGTGGAAAACAAATTGTCCTGAGTCAAATATATTTTCGTTGGGGCAGGGGTTGGGTACATGAGGCAGTGTACCTCGTGTTTAATGCTCTTCATACCCAGAACCCACTAGGCTCAGGAGTATCATAGAGCAGGCACTAGAATCCAAATGACCTATCTTGAACCAAGGGCTGCTTCAACAAGATGTGCCACTCAAGGCAGCTCAGGCATCCCGGGATGAATTCCTCTTCTGTAAAATGGACATTTTAACAATTTCCCTGCTTTTCTTCAGGGATCCTGGGAAGACGATGTGACATGTGGATATAAAAACACCTTGATAAGTAAAATAGCAACACATATGTGTAATATATTTTTGTCATTTCTGTATTTCCAATTCTCACAGTCAGAAAGAGTCCCAGGTTATTGAACTCACCTTCTCTTCAGCATCTTTCAATAAAACAAAGGTCAAGTTTCCTCAAGGGAAAGAGGATTCTGGGAAGATGGTGGAGTAGAAGCATCAGGAACCTTCCTCTTTGTCTAGACAATAATTGCACTGGCAGAATTTATCTGATTTAACGATTTTGGAACTCTGGAGTCTACTGAAGTCTTTCAACTTCCAGAGAAGTCTTAGAAAACAAAGTGCAGTTTGTTTCCGTCCATTTTAATGTTCAGATAGTAACAGCTACCCATCCCACACCCTCAGCTCCATGGCAGGGAACTGTGACCATGTTTCAAGAGCAGCTTCTACCAAAAGCCAGGATGGGCAAAAAGGGCTCTATCTTCCAATTATCTGAGATCTTTGCTGCTGATCAGTCATACAAAGAGGTGGGTGACCTCTTTCTTACACTTCCTTCTATTGTTGGAAGTCTCTCCCCACTGGCTGAAGTGAATTTCTGGGGACTTAAAGGGCCAGTGTACTTTTTCTTCCTCCCTTCATTTTTCTCTTTTTCCTCTTTTGGAGGCTAGATATTAAAGACTAGGACATGCAAAAACAACTGCACATATAGAGAAAATTAAAAAGTACGTGCCCAAGGGAAAACACAGATTCAGAAAAGGACTGAGAAGACCATAAATTTACATCTCATGCTAAACCTGGGCACAGAGACAGTCTACATCAAACAAAACAAAAGCAAAAACAGGAAACCCAGGCAGGAGGGGTAGAATCTGATTTCCAGAGTTACCACCTTATTAGATTTGAATGTCCAATTTTCAACATGAAATCACAAGGCATATAAGGAAACAGAAAAATGTGTCGTATTCAAAGGAAAATGAAATCAACAGAAACTATCTCTGAAAAAGACTTGATGGCAAATCTATTAGACGAAGACTTTAAAACACCTCTTTTAGTGTGGGAAATAAATTTAGAATTCTGTATGCTTGCACCAACGGGTTAAAAGGCTTAGAGCAAAAGCTGCCACAGGGTGAAAATACCCAAGGCCAGTAAGACCAAGCATAGAGGCAGAAAGCAACCACTGCACCCAAGATTACCTAGTGAAAAGGGCTACCCTTGAGGCATCATGCTCCAGTAATCTTTAACTTTGGAGATAAGAGTCACTTGGCTGTATCGCCCACAGAGAAACTCTTGTCTGTCTGGTGTCAGATGCCAATATATTATTGTGCTTTAATCTCAACTTCTAATGCCACACGCACTCCAAACCTTTTGCTTCTTACACACACAAATTAATGGCCACTTTCTTATTGTTTTCTTCTGCATGTTCACCACATATGTAAAACCTTGAAAGCTCAATAAATACAGAGACAAAACCCCTGTTCAGGGCTCTTCTCTCCTCCTGGACATTAGCCCCTGTCATATTAAAAAAAAAAAACTTTTTTTTAAGTTTATTTAGTGTTTTTCAGAGAGAGGACAGAGCACGAGAGGGGTAAGGCAGAGAGAGAAGGCAACACAGAATCCAAAGCAGGCTCCAGGCACTGAGCTGTCAGCACAGATTCTGATGTGGGGCTTGACCTCACTAACCGTGAGATCATGACCTAAGCCAAAGTCAGACGCTTAACCCACTGAGCCACCCAGGTGCCCCATAGCCTCTGCCATTTTCAATTCTGCTTCCACTCTCTTGTTGGACAAGAGAGAACTGCAGACTCAAAGTCAGTGACATTTTAGAGATGTTCAAAGAACTAAAGGATGATGTGGAGAAGGTAAGAAAATGGTGTATGAGCAAAATGGAAAAAAAAAAAAAAAAAACTGAAAAGAAACCAAAAAGAAATTCTGAAGTTAAAAATATAATAATGAAAATGAAAATTTCACTGGAGGGATTCAAAGACAGATTTGAGCAGACAGAAGAAAGAATTATCAAATTTAAAGATAGGATAATTGACATTATTGAGTCTAAAGAACAGGAAAAAAAAAGATTAAAGAAAAGAGAACAGAGTCTAAAGAACACATGGGATACCAAGTGACCAACATACACATTTGGGAATCTTAGGATGAGAAACAGCAAAAAGGGTATCTGAAAAAAGAATGTTTAAAAACTTCCCAAAGTTGATTCAAGGCTCGAATGTAAACATACAAGAAGCTCAACAAACTACAAGGAAGTTGAACTCAAAGAGATGCACACTGAGACACATTATAAACAACTATTTGAAAGACAAAGACAAAGAGAGAATCTTGAAAACAACAAGAAAGAAGACACTTGTCACATACAAGGAATTCTCAATTAAATACCAGACTTTTCATCAGAAACCTTGGAGGCTAGAAGACCGTGGGCCCATATATTCAAAGTGCTAACAGAAATAACTGTCAACCAAGAATCTTACATCTGTCGAAACTGTCCTTCAAAAGTGAGGGAGAAATAAGATATTCCCAAGTAAACAAAAGCTTAGGGAGTTCATTACAACTAGACCTGCTTGGCAAGAAACGCTCAAAGAAGTCATGTGAGGTGAAATGAAAGGACATTAGATAGTAACTATAAGCCATATGAAGAAAGATCTCAATAAAGGTAAATACTCGGACAATTATAAAAGCTAATATTATTGTACCAATAATTTGTAACTACTTTGTGTCTTCTACATCATTAAAGAGACTCATACTTTTTTTTTTAATGGTTATTTTTGAGAGAGAAAGAGAGAGCATGAGTGGGGGAGGGGCACAAAGAGAGGGAGGGGCAGAGAGAGAGGGAGAAAGCGGGTCTGCAGTAGGCTCTGTGCTGACAGCAGAGAGCCTGATGTGGGGCTCAAATTCACAAACCAAGCCATGAGATCATGACCTGAGCTGAAGTCGGACTCTTAACCAACTGAGCCACCCAGATACCCTGAGACTCATACATTTTTTAAAAAGTGAAGAGACTCTTGGATACTGTGAACAAACTGAGGGCTGATGGGGGGTGGGGGAGAGGGGAAAGTGGGTGATGGGCATTGAGTGAGGAGGGCACCTGTTGGGATGAGCACTGGGTGTTGTATGGAAACTAATTTGACAATAAATTATATTTTAAAAAATTAAAAAAATAAAACAAATTATAACCTTTAAAAATAAGTAAATTAACTAATTAATTAAAAAGTATTAGTAGGAGTGTCTGGGTGGCTCAGTCAGTTAAGCATCCAAATCTTGATCTTAGCTCGGGCCTTAATCTCAGGATTGTGAGTTTGAGCCCCACAGTGGGCTCTGTGCTGGGTGTGGAGCTTACTTTAAAAAAAAAAAAATGTGTTAGTCTAAAAGCTAGTGTTATTGTAGGGGCACATGGGTCGGTTAAATGTCTGACTTCAGCTGAGGTCATGATCTCACAGTTTGTGGGTTCAAGTCCCACATGGGGCTCTGTGCTGATAGCTCAGAGTCTGGAGCCTGCTTCGGATTCTGTGCTTCCCTTTCTCCCTCTTCCCCTCCCCTGCTTGCACTCTGTCTCTCTCCCAAAAATAAATAAACATTAAATTTTTTTAATAAATAAATAAATAAATGCCAGTGCTATTATAGCTTCAGTGCCTAATTCCACATTGTCTTTTCTATAAAATTTAAGAGACTAAAGAACATAAAAGAATTATTGGTTATGTTTTGGGGCATACAAAACATAAGGATGTGAGTTCGTGATGCCAATAACCAAACAGGGTGGGGACAGAACTGTAAGGAGCAGAGTTTTTGTATGTTATTGAAGTTAAACTGCTTATAGCAAATAAGAATGTTATAATTTTAGGATGTTACTGATAATCTCCATGGTAACGACAAAGAGAATAGCTATTGAATACATGCAAAAGAAAATAAGAAATAAGCGTAAACATTTTATTACACAAAACAATTAAAGGCAAAAGAAGTCAGCAATGAAGGAAATTAGGGGCAAAAGATATATAAGGCAGATAGAAAATAAATAGCGAAAGATACAAGTAAGTCCTTACTGATAACAATTACTTTAAATGCAAATGGATTCATTTCTCCAGTCAAAAGACAGAGATTATCAGAATGGATAAAAACACAGGTTGCAACTATATCCTCTCCATAAAACACTCAGTTTATTTCCGAAGACACAAATAAGTTGAAAGTAAAAGGATGAAAATAGATATTCCATGCAAATAGTAACCAAAAGAGAACAGAACTATACTACATAAGACTAATACTATATAAGATAAAATAGACTTTAAAACAAATGAAAAAAAAATATGAGACAAAGAAGGAGTTAATATATTAACAAAGGTTCAATAGAACAAGAAGATATAACAATTGTAACATTTATGCATTTAGTGACAGACCGTTAAAATATATGAATCAAAAACAGAATTGAAGGGAAAAATAGCAGATCTGTAATAATAGTTGAAGACTTCAATCTCCCACTCTCAATAATATTTAGAACAATCAAACAAAAGATAAGTAAGAAAACAGAAGACTTAACACAATGAACTATTTCTAAGAGATATATACAGTACACTCTACCCAACATCAACAGCATGCACATTGTTATCAAGTGCAGAAGGGACATTTTCCAGAAGAAACCATATGTTAGGCCACAAATAAAATCTTAATAGATTTTAAGAGATAGATATACACATTTTTTACACCAACCACAACAGGATGAGGATAAAGTTAGACACGAATAATAGGGAACGTCTGGGTAGCTCAGATGACTGAGCATCCCACTTTTGATTTCAACCCAGGTCATGATACCAGGGTCATGGGACTGAGCCCTGCATAGGGTTCTGAGTATGGAGCCTGCTGAGGATTCTCTCTTTCTCTTCCTCTGCCCCTCTCCCCATCTCATGCCCTCTCTCTCTTAAAAAACAAATCATAATAATAAAAATAAAATAAAATAAGAAACGATAACAGAAGTAAAACTGGAAAATTCACAAATTTGTGGAAATTAAACAAGATACTCTTAAAACAAAGGGTCGAAGAAGAAATCACAAGAGAAATTAGAAAATACTTATAGATGAATGAAAATGAGAAAACAACATACCAAAACTTAGGGAACATAGTGAAAGCAGTGATAAGGGGAAATTTGTAGCTATGAACAATTGCATTTAAAAAAAAGAAAAGAAAACTCAAATCAACAATCTAACCTTGCAAACTAAGGAACTAGAAAAAGAAGAATAAACTAAACCCAAAGTTAGAAATAGGAAGGAAATAATAAAGATGAGAATAAAGATAATGAAACAGAAAATTTTTAAGAATAGAGGAAAATCAATGAAGCCAAAGGCTGATTCTTTGAAAAGAAGAACCAAATTGACCAACTTAGCAAGCTAAACTAAGAAAAAAAGAGAGGAGATTCAATTTCTAAAATTAGAAATGAAAATGTGGATATTACTACCTTATCTACAGAAATAAAAAGAATTATAAAAGAGTACTATGGAAAATTATATACTAAAAAAAATTAATAACCTGGATGAAATGGACAAAATCTAGAAACGCAAAATTCATCAAGATTAAATTATGGGAAAAATTAGAAAATATTAATAGACCTATAACCAGTAAGGAGATTGAATGAGTAATCAAAAGTCTCTCAGAGGCACCTGGGTGGCTTAGTTGGTTAACAAGCATCTGACTCTCAGTTTCAGCTCAGGTCATGGTCTCATGGTTTTGTGAAATCCAGCCCTGGGTCAGGCTTTGTACTAATAGCAGGGAGTCTGCTTGGAATTCTCTCTCCCTCTCTGCCTCTCTGTCACTCTTTTTCTCTCTCTCTCCCTCTCAAAATAAATAAATAAACTTAAAAAGAAATCTCTCAACAAGAAAAAGCCCTAGACCTGAGGGCTTCACTGATGAATAGAGAAAGAATCTATCTCAACATGATAAAAACCACATGTGAAAAACCCACTGTGAACATCATACCCAATTGTGAAACACTGAAAGTTTTTCCTCTAAGATCAGGGACAAGGCAAGGATGTTCATTTTCACCATTTCTATTTACCATAGAACTGGAAGTTCTCACCAGAGCCAATTAGGCAAGAAAGGGAAATAAAGAAGTAAAATTATCTCTATTTGTAGAAGATATGGATCTTAGATGTAGAAATCCCTAACAATTCTATCAAATAAAAACCCCACAAACAAAAAGAAAAACAAATAAACAAAAACCTGTTAGAGTTAATAGATGAATTCAGTAAAGTAGCACGATACAAAGTCAACATGCAAAAGTTAGTTGCATTTCTATGTGCTAGCAATGAGCAACCTGAAATGGAAATGACAAAGACAAGTCCATTTAAATAGCATCAAAAAATGTCCATCAAGTGATGAATAGATAAAGAAGTTGTGGTTTATATATACAATGGAATACTACTTGGCAATGAGAAAGAATGAAATATGGCCTTTTGTAGCAACGTGGATGGAACTGGAGAGTGTTATGCTAAGTGAAATAAGTCCTACAGAGAAAGACAGATACCATATGTTTTCACTCTTATGTGGATCCTGAGAAACTTAACAGAAGACCATGGGGGAGGGGAAGGGGGAAAAAAAAAGTTAGAGAGGGAGGGAGGCAAACCATAAGAGACTCTTAAAAACTGAGAATAAACTAAGAGTTGATGGGGGGTGGGTGGGAGGGGAAAATGGGTTGTGGCCATTGAGGAGGGCACCTGTTGAGATGAGCACAGTGTGTTTACGGAAACCAATTTGACAATAAATTTCATATTTAAAAAAATAAAATAAAATAGCATCAAAAAGGGGATGCCTAGGTGGCTTAGTTGGTTAAGCATCTGACTTCACCTCATGTCATGATCTTGTGGTTCCTGGGTTCAAGCCCCATATCAGTCTGCTGACACCTCAGAGCCTCGAGCATGCTTCAGATTCTGTGTCTCCTTCTCTCTCTACCCCTCCCCTGCTCACACTCTGTCTCTCTCTCAAAAATAAATAAACATTTAAAAAATTTAAATAGCATCAAAAAGAGTAAAATACTTAGGAATTAGCCAAAAAGATAAAAGACTTATTAAAACTACAAAATGTTACTCAAATTGAATAAGACATAAATAAATGGAAAGAAATCTCGTTAATGAACTGTAATACTTAATATTGTTAAGATGTCAATAGTATCCAAAACAAGCTACAAATTCAATGCAATCTCTATCAAAATTCCGATAACCTTTTTTTTACAGAAATAGAAAAACCCATCCTAAAATTTATATGGAATCTAAAGAGATCCCCAAATAGCTAAAGCAATCTTGAAAAAGAAGAAAAAAAACTGGAGGATTCACACTTCTGATTTCAAAACTTAATACAAAGCACAATAATGAGTAGAGTGTGATGTTGGCATAAAGAAAGACATATAGGCCAACGGAATAGAATATAGAGTCCAGAAATAAATTCTTGTGTTACGGTCAAATGATTTTTGACAAAGGTGCCAAGACCATTTAATGGGGAAAGGACAGTCTTTTCAACAACTGGTTCTGGATAGCCACATGCAAAAGAATGAAATTAGACTTTTTACCTGATAGATAAAAATTAGCTCAAAATGGATCAAAATGTAAGACCTAATGCTATAAAACTCTTAGATAAGAACATAGGTCAAAAACCTTACGACATTGGATTTGGTAATTTCTTGAATTTAACACCAAAGGCACAGGCAACAAAAGAAACAATAAACAAATTAGACTTCATGAAAAATTTTTTAATTATGCATCAAAGGATGATATCAACAGAGTAAAAAGGCAACCCAAAGAATGGGAGAAAATATTTGCAAATCATATATCCGATAAGGGGTTAATATCCGGAATAGATAGAGAACTTTTAAAACTCAACAATAAACAAAAATCCAATTCAAAAATGGGCAAAGGACTTGAATAGGCATTTATATAAAGAAGACAGAGAGATGATCAATAAGCACATGAAAAAATGCTCAATATCACTAATCATTAAGGAAATGGAAGTCAAGACTACATTGAGATACCACCTTACATCCATTACAATGGATACAATAAAAAAAAAATGTATTGAAGAGGTAATGGAGAAACTGGAATCCTTGTGCTCCATTTTTGGGAAGGTATAATGATACAGCCGCTATGGAAAGCAACATGGTAATTCCTTAAAAAGTTAAAAATAGAATTAACATATGATCCACAATTCCACTTCTGGGGATATACCTAAAAGAATTGAAAACAGAGTCTCCAAGCAATATATGTTTATGGCAGCGTTATTTACAATAGCTAAAATGTGGAAGCAACCCATGCACTTAATAAGTGCTTCAGCAGATGAATGGATAAGCAAAAGGTGGTATATGCATCATGGAATATTACTCAGCATTTAAAAGAAAGGAAATTCTGCGATATGCTACACCATGGATGAACCTTGAATATTATGGAAATTAATAAAACAGTCACAGAAAAATAAACCAGTCACGGAAAAAATACTGTATGATTCCAGTTTTTTTGAGGTACTTAGAATAGTTGAAGTTATAGAAATGGACAGTATAATTGTTTTTGCCAAGATCTGGAGAAAAGGGGAGAATGGAGAGTTGTTGCTTAATGAGCATAGAGTTGCAGTTTTATAAGATGAAAAAGGTTACAGAGATAGATAGTGGTGAAGTTGTACAACATCATAAATGCATATAATACCACTGAAGTGCACGTTTAAAAGTGATTAAAATGATAAATGTTATATGGTGTATGTTTTACTACAATCTAAAAATGAATACACTTCCAGGGAAGATGACAGATTAGGAGGACCCTAAACTTCCCCCATCCCATGGATAAAACTGGATAACACTCACATCAGTGTAAATAACCCAGAAAAATGACCCGAAGACTGGCAGAACAAACTCTCCATAGCTAAATGTAGCGAAGAGGCCACATCAAAGAGGGTAGGAAGGGTGGAGACATGGTCGGGAGCTAAACAGACCACAGGACTGTCCAAAGGAGGGAGGGACACCTTCAGCACGGAGAAGGGAAAGAAACTGACTCTCACACCAGGGAGCCCACATGAGAAAACAAATTCCCATAACATATGGCTTTGAAAACCAGAAGGACTACATATCACAGGTTCTTACAATCAGTGGGGCTTAGCACCTAGAACTTTAAAAATCAGTAGGCTCAGCTCTGGGAGAGCCAGGAGGGCGGAGTTCCTGCCCTTAAAGATACAGCACAACAAACAGCCCCACAGAGATACAACATAGAAGCAGCAATTTGAAAAATGCCTGGGGTATACAAGAGGGAGATTTATTTACTAAACTCAAAACATGTGCTAGAGGGACAGCAATCACTGGAAGACTTCTTCAAGAACAAAAGAGCTGGCAGGAACCATTTCCTTCCCCTGCCCCCCCCCCCCCCCCAGCTAGACACAGGAATACCTATGGGAACCAACACAGTGCCAACACTCACTCCCTAACTGAAGAGCACACTCCACCCCCACGTTTTCTGCAGACATGCCCTTTCCAGCTAGGTCTTGGCTCCAGATATCCTTCCAGAGCAGACACACACAAACTTTGCCAACATTGCAGGCCCAACCTCTGTGTTCCCCTTCAGACCTGTCCTCTCCAATACGCTCTTAGCTGGAGTTTGTCCAAAATGGTGCCATAAGCCTAGCAGTGTTCAAGCAACCCCAACAGGGAACAGCACTACTCCAAAGTGACTCCTGCCCTGGGGAAAAGGAGAAGATAACCACACACAGCAGTTTGCGGCCCAAGCAGTGGTCTGAGGACAGCCAGCTGGTCTGACTACAGGCCCCACCCACCAATGAAAACTTCTTAGAGGACAACACAGGGAGAGCACCCTGAAGTTTAGCGCTACCACATCTATGGCAAACGCCTGCTCTGAATCAACTCAAACCCAAGGTGGCCCCAGACTGGCAAACTCACAGTATGGGAACCAAACCTTACCCACAATAGGCAAGAAGAGCCACTGCAGATGACTGGACTGAAGGCAAAAGTGGTTCCACCACAACAGCAGAGAGCACACAACACACACAGGAAACCCCTTGAAACACCAGGTTCTGGTTAACAGAGCATATTGCACTACAGGGCACTACCGGGCCTCTTCTTCATAAGGTCACTATTTTCAACCACAGGAAACATAGCTGATTTTCCTAACGCATGGAAACAGACACAGAAAGTTAGACAAAATGAGGAGACAGAACAATATGTGGAATAGATTAAGGAACAGAACAAAATCACAGCAAGAGAGCTAAATGAAACAGAAACAAGTAATATGCCTGATAGAGAATTTAAAATATTTTTCATAAAGACACAGATTTTAGAAAAGATTGGAGGACCTCACTGAGACCCTTAACAGAGAGATCAAAAAAAAAAAAAAAAAGAAATCAGAGTTGAAGAACTCAATAACTGAAATTAAAAATACACTAATGAGGGGTGCCAGGATGGCTCTGTCAGTTAAGCGTCCAATTTTGGCTCAGGTCATGAAAGCTCAGAGCCTGGAGCCTGCTTCAGATTCTGTGTCTCCCTCTCTCTCTTGTCCCCCTCCCTTTGCTCCCCCCGCCATGCTCTGTCTCTAAAATAAATAAGCATTAAAAAAATGTTTTTAAATACACTAGTGACAATAAATAGTAGGCTGGAGGAGGCAAGAGAACAGATTAGTGACCTGGAAGAGTAATAGAAAGCAATCAAACTGAACAGGAGAGAGAAAAATATTAATAATAAATGAAAATATACTTAGAAAACTCAGCATCAAGCATAATAACAGTCATATTACAGAGATCCCTGAAGGAGAAGAGAGGAAAAAAAAGGGGCAGAAATCTTATTTGAAGAAGTAATAGCTGAAGATTTCCCAAATCTGGGGAAGGAAACAGAAATTCAGATCCAGGATGCACAGAAGGTCCTCAACGAAATCAAGTCAAGGAGGTCCACACAAACACATGTAGTAATTATAATGGCAAAAAGTAGTGATAAAGAAAATATTAAAAGCAGCGAGAAAAAAGAAAACAATTACGTACAAGGGAAACCCCCGTTAGACTATCAGCTGATTTTTCAACAGAAACTTTGCAGTCCAGAAAGGAGTAAAATATCTGAAGTGCTGAAAGAAAAGAACCTGCAACCAAGAATACTCTCTCCAGAAAGTCTATCATTCAGAGGAGAAGAGGAGATAGTTTCCTAGACAAACCAAAGTTGAAGGAATTCATCACCACTTAAAGCAGCCCTACAAGAAATGTCAGAGGGGATTCCTGGAGTAGAAAGGAAAGACCATAAGCAGGAGTAAGAACAGTACAAAGCACAAAAGCGGTAAAATTAAGTATATCTATAAAAATCAGTCAAGATATTCAAAAAATGAAAGGATGTAAAGTATGACACCAAGTATCCATAATGTAGCAAGGGAGTAGTAAAGAATAGGTCCAAACCTAAGCAACCATCAACTCAATGTAGACTGCTTATGCAGAATATGTTATTTACAAGCCTAATGATCACCACAAATCAAAACCCAGTAATAGATATACAAAAAGTAAAGAACAATTTAAGAAACAAAACAAATTCTTTACTAAGGACTTCAAAGTCCTAGCATGCTCTGGTTCCTTCTAACCTTTCTCATATCACACAAAAACATTTTTGTTTCCTATGTTCCAGCCATACTGGTCTTCTAGATGTTTTTCAAATAAGCCAAATTCCTTTTCATTTGGGAGTATTTGTATAGTCACTCTTCCTTTTCCTAAATCTTAGTACTGGCTCCTTCTCTTGTTTCCAGCCAAAGCTCACATTTTACACCCTCACAAAGTTCCTTCCTGAACACACAATTTAAAATACACCCCATTACTCTTTATCCCCTCACACCATTCGATTTTATTCACATCCAAACTATGTCATTCTTATACTTCCATGTCTGTTTGTTAATTGTTTACTCCCATAAGAACATAAATTCCATAGCAACAAGAATATTATTGTTGTTTCTTTACTACTAAATTCTCAACACATAAAATAGTGCCCAGCAACACAGTAAAAACTCCATAAGTTTTTTTTTTATTTTGTTTTTAACGTTTATTTATTATTGAGAGACAGACACAGAGTGTGAGCAGGGGAGGGACAGAGAGAGAGAGGGAGACACAGAATCTGAAGCAGGCTCCACGCTCTGAGCTGTCAGCACAGAGCCCAACATGGAGCTCAAACTCACAAACCGTGAGATCATGACCTGAGCCGAAACCGGACGCTCAACCGACTGAGCCACCCAGGCACCCCTCCATACGTCTTTAATTGAACAAGTGAGGGAAGGAAGTCAGGAAGGCAGGCAGGAAGGAAGGAATATGAGTTTTAAATTTTGCCCTGAACTGTTTTACTGTTTTTACTCATAACACTTCTTGCACCAATTGTATGTTGTTGTTTTTTTCCCTCAAACTAACCAATTATGATACCAACTGGACATTCTACAGTTCAATTCAATCCTTATACAAAACTGTCTCCACTTCAGATTTCAGCCATATATATCAGCTCCTCAGGTTATCCACATTTCTGTCTGACTTGGCTACAAGTGTGGGGATTCTCATAACTCACCCTCCCCATTCTCCACAACATCTTATAATTTGCTAGAACAACTTACAAAACTCAGGAAAATGCTTTACTTATAATTACCAGTTCATTATAAAGGCTACAATTTAGAACAGCCAAGTAGAAGAGATACGTAAGACAAAGTACTGGCGGGGGAGGGGGAGGCAGAGCTCCTGGCTCTTTTTAAGCACGCTACTCTCCCAACATCTTGATGTGCATACAACAGCCTAGAAACCTTCTATCTTATTTTTGGAACATTTTTTCTTTAATTTTTTTTTAATGTTTATTTTTGAGAGAGACACAGACAAAGTGCAAGCAAGGGAGGGCAGAGAGAGAGGGAGACACAGAATCTGAGCTGTCAGCACAGAGCCCGATGAGGGCCTAGAACCCACAAACTGTGGGATCATGACCCGAGCTAAAGTGGGACACTCAACCAACCAAGTCACCCAGGTGCCCCGTATTTTTGTAGAGCTCTATCTCCAGCCACTCCCCACCCCCCCTACTCTTCCTGGAGTTTCATGGGTGAGTTTCATGGCTGAGAGTTCTGACCCTCTATTCACTAGTTCTTTCCCCTGATCAGCTCCATCCTCTGGGTATCTAGGGGCTCTAAGTCATTTTATTAGTATAAACTCAGGTGTGATCCAAAGGGGCTTGTTGTGAATAGCAAAAGACACTCCTATCACTCAGGAAATTCCAAGGCTTTTAGGAGCTCTGTGCCAAGAACCAAGACAAAGGCCAAATGGAATAAAACCGTGGATTGTGAGTGACTTGCTCTGTGAGTGTTCCACAAGATGAGCAAACATTTCTAATAACTTTTAACTTGATAAATGAGTGATGTCTTGCAGTAGGAATAGTACGTGATGCTGAACATCACATGATCACAACCGAGTCAATGGTTCTTCTCTCTCTCTCCTCCCTCCCACCCCGTTACAGGATTGTGAGTGATCGCCAATGCAATGTCACATTTCCATGAAATCCTCAAAAGGAGGCAAAGCAAGTGTCATTGGATAGGTTCCTTGTTAAAGTTTCATGAAAAGAAAAAGATTCCATTGAGCCAATAGATAGAAGCGATTCATTAGTGATAGTGACAGTCATGCTACACAATAACCCTCCTCTCATCTCCCTCATGCTGGCCACAAAGGTTTTCAAAGGTAAGTGAAGGTTAATGTGTTTATTTTTCTTTTATATTTTGTATTTTCTTTATTATATTGTATTACATTACAGTATTGCAATCATTTTTATATGGATATTTTGGGGTTGTGAACAAATCATCTGAGTTTCCATTATTTCTTATGGGGAAATTCGCTTTGATATACAAGTGCTTTGGATTACAAACACTTTGGATTACAATTCTGGAACTAATTACACTTGCAAACCAATGTTTTACTGTATATTTTTTATATTATATCACAGCCCCTAAGAGTAAACTTAAATCCTGGTGTAGAAGAAGGGTCTATCGCTAAGATAAAGACAAACTGGGGAAGAAGAATCACATGCCTCAAACCGGAAATTAAGGGTTGAGGGTTCTGGATTTCTCAATCCAGAAATTAAGGGTTGAGGAAGTGGGAGGTGAAGGGATGGAGGAGAGTGGTATAGGGTAAGGAAGAGTACAGATACACTGAAAAAGAGGAAGCCTCCCTCTTTACAGTCTATGAGACAGGCATCAAGATGCATCAGAGATAGCTACTGGATTGTAGTGTTCAGACATGCATTCCCTGCAGATATTCCCAGGAGCTAGAGAGATAAGTACTCTTTTCAGGAACCTGAGAGGTTGTGCTCATTCATTGAGGCTGAAGGGTAGGTATGTCAGTGAGCTAGTTGGGTACAATCTAGGGTGACCAACTCGGCCCAATTTACCTGGAACTGTCCCACTTTTAAAATGGAAATTCTCCTGTCCCAGAAACCTCCTCAGGCCCGAGAAAACAAGGAAATTGAGAGTGTTTACAGGAAACCACCTGATGACATCTGTGTGATTACAGTGAGATAGGCCCAGGGGAAAGTGGCATACACAGAAACAGAATTGATGTGTCTTTAGCCTAGAGATTCTTGTACCTATGCCAACTCTTAACAATATGTGCCATAGGGAAAAAAAATGAATGGAGAAAGGAAAGAAAACGCAAATAATCTCAATGAAAAAGTATATTGTACTGGCACCAATGAGCCTCAATTCCTCTGAGCCGTTTTTCCAGCAATGAAGATAGAATTTATGCCAATTCACCTGTCCCCTCACACTAAGCCCCTCTTGTGGTCAATTTCTTCATGGCTAAGAGATATCTACAAGACCACCTTCTCATATCACTAGAAAATGCATTTGATCAACTTCAACATATTTTCCAGAGTCAAAGATACAATAAAACAGGAAGTAGGAATAGATGGATATTCCATTTTGATTGCTGATCCTTTGTATGGGAGAGTTTCTCTCTTCTAGTAGCTTAGAAACATCTGTTTGTCCATGGTGTTCTGGGTCTTTTTTTTTTTTTTTGGTTCATTGTGATAGGCACCACATATACATGGTGTCACATCCTTTGGATTGAGAAAATTGAAGAAAATTGTTACTTGTTTTATTTCTTCTCCACTGTTTAGTCTTTCTTTCTTCTAGCGTCTAGTAGTTGATGTGGGAGCTTACGGTTTAGTCTTTCAATTTTGTTTGTTTGTTTGTTGTTGTTGTTGTTAACCATCTCTTTGAGTTTTTATTTACTGATTTATTTCTTTATTTTTTATTCCAACCATGTTTCACACATTTTTATTACCATGTTTTTAAAATTTCTAAAAAAATCTGTCTTGTTTTCAGGTGCTTTTGTTTGTTTTGTCTTTAAATAGATGAGACATCTTTTTGTTATTTCCAAAATATTCTATTTTCTCTTATCTCTCTGAGGAAATTATTCACAGTATTTTAATTGGTGTCTTCCATTATGTCTGTTTTTTTCAATTTCCTTTTTATTTGTTATTTTACTTATTTATTCAGTCTGTTTGTGAGAGATTTTTTTCACATATCTTTCGTTTTTTCTTATAATTATCTGTTTCCTCTGCCAAATTTTCTATTACTGTGAGAAAATTTTCTTGTTTTTATTACAGAACTCTTTGTATATAAAGGAGGTTAGCCTTATAGTTCAGCATGGCAACCATTTTCCTACCAATTAATCATTTGTCTTATTTGAGAACCTATATAAAAATTTAAATTTTGTATGATTAAGTTTAGTCATTGTTTATTTCAGAAGTTTTACTAATATTAAGGCAAGACTTCTATAATCCAAGATTGTATTTTATAAAATAGTGCACTTGTTTCTAAAACATTTAGTATTTCTTTTACATTTATATCATTAGTCCATCTGGGACTAATTTTGGTATAAAAAGTAAAGTAAAGATTCTACTTCATTTTTTCCCCAAATAACTAGGTACTTGCCCCAACATTAATTGTGAGAAATTCACTGATGTGAAATACTATTGGTATCAGTTAGGGTTACATTTAGCTAAATATCTTAGAGACCTGATCAAAGTGATTGAATCAAGTAGATTTTTTCAGAAATCTACTTTTTAAATCAGAAATTTGAAGGTAAAAATCCTGGACTTGGTTTTGTAATGCCGTTAGATCCCAGGCTCTATTCTGCTCTTTATATCTTTATTCTAGTGGTTGCCTCATGTAATATAAGCGTGCACCATTCATCACATAAAATATTCAGGAAGAAAGAAAGAAAAATAGAGAGAAGAAGGAGAATAAAGAGAAGATGAAGTATATTATAGATTTTATGAGTATCTTATGGATGATACTTCCTGTAAGAGAGGCTAGCAAATAAATTTTTAAAGCTATACATATTGCTACACTAAAAAAATATTAGGCTTCCATTAAAAGAGAAAAGGAGAATGGATTTTGGATACACAACAGTGGTGGGTACTAAATTGTTACATGTGGACTTGATAAATCACCTAATGCATTTGATTGCGTATAAAATAATAATGCAGAATATTTTACAAAACCATTAGAGCATATGGAGATTAATTATCTATGTGAACTTGAAAATGAAGAAAATTAAGAAGCAAGGCAATTATTAACTTCAGGAAAAACAAAGAATTGTACTAAAACTCAAACATCATGGTTTACTCTTTATTTCAAATATAAACCTTGAGATGCCTAGGTGGCTTAGTCAGTTAAGGATCCTACTTTGTCTCAGGTCATGATCTCACAGCTTGTGGGTTTGAGTCCCACATTGGAGGCTCTGACAGCTCAGAGCCTGGAGCCTGCTTCAGATTCTGTGTATCCCTTTCTCTCTGACCCTTCCCCACTTGCACTCTGTCTCTTAAAAATGAGTAAACATTTGGGGCGCCTGGGTGGCTCTGTCGGTTAAGCGGCCGACTTCGGCTCAGGTCATGATCTCTCAGTCCGTGGGTTCGAGCCCCGCGTCGGGCTCTGTGCTGACAGCTCAGAACCTGGAGCCTGTTTCAGATTCTGTGTCTCCCTCTCTCTGACCCTCCCCCATTCATGCTCTGTCTCTCTCTGTCTCAAAAATAAATAAACATTAAAAAAAAATTTAATAAAAAAAATGAGTAAACATTTAAAAAAATTTAAAAAATAAACCTTGCTTTTATAATCAGAACAACATAATGGCAGCTGGGTGGCTCAGCCAGTTAATTGTCCAGCTCGTTTTCAGCTCAGGTCATGATCTCACAGTTTGTGAGTTCAAGCCCCACATCTGGCTCTGTACTGACAGCATGGAGCCTGCTTGGGATTCTCTTTCTCCCTCTCACTCTCTGCCCTTCCCCCATTTGTGTTCATTCTCTCTGTCTCTGTCTCTGTCTCTGTCTCTTTTTCTATCTTTCAAAAATAAATAAACATTAAAAAAAGAATTTTATAATCTTAACAATGTAAACACATAAGTCTGACTTCAGAAGGGAAGAAAAACTATTTTAAATATAGCCTTTAAAGTTTCCTTTTTTCCGTCCTTGTTCATCCCCTGAGCTCCAGGTTACATGTATCAAGGACCCCCTGAGACTAGTAACAAAAAGAAATCACAGACTCTATGAGTTGCAGTGGACTTTATATCAATTAGGATAACTCACCAGCTTAATTTTTCTCTGCATTATCCCCAACAAGTGGTTACTTAGCTTCTGCTTGAACATCTTCACTGACAGGAAGCTCACTATTTCTCCAGACAGTCCATTCAATTCCTACACAGCTCTAATCACTGCCAATCATTCCCTATAATCAGGTCAAGGTCAGCCTACTCTAACTTTGTTGTATTCATTTTTCTACTCCCTAAAGTCATACTGAGAGGCCTGAGAAAATTAAAACTTAAAAGCTTAAGTTACGGGAAACTGAAACCTAACCAAGCTTAACCAGCTTGTTCTGCTTCTGTACAATTGCTTGGCGCGCCCATGTATTCCTGATCAATCATTGTTGCCTGGCACATCCGTATATTCCTGGTCAACCATTGTTACTTGGCACATCCGTGTACTCCTGATCAATCATTGTTGCCTGGCACATCCGTGTATTCCTGATCAATCATTGTGATACCCATACCCCCGGTTGTGGTCTGACCTAAAGGCAGGAACCAATCGAATACTGTTAAGTGTCCAACTTTAAACACCAACCAATCGCAGCTCTGTAACTGTGGAAAATTCCTGATTTCCCCATGACTTGTTTGTACCTGTCTATAAAAGGGGTGTAAAAACCTCCCTCAGGACCTCTCGGCGTCACTGGCAACGAGGGCGCAGAGGTCCAGGTTCGAACCTGCAATAAATGACCCTTGCTGCTTAGCTTTGACTCTGGACTCTGGTGGTTCATTTTTGGGGGT
The DNA here is from genome assembly GCF_018350215.1 of Panthera leo. Taxonomy (NCBI): domain Eukaryota; kingdom Metazoa; phylum Chordata; class Mammalia; order Carnivora; family Felidae; genus Panthera; species Panthera leo. The sequence goes on from NC_056687.1 coordinate 78,749,270, forward strand.
CTCTTAGACTCTGGGCATTTCATTTGGTGCATTGGCCGGGAAGGCCCCCCCCCAAACCCACCAGACCCCAAGTCAACGGGTCATTTCTGAGACCGATCGGTGAGTGAGCCGGCTCTGTCTGTGTCTGTGTCTGTGTCTATGTCTGTGTCTGTGTCTATGTCTGTGTCTGTGTCTGTGTCTGTGTCAGTTGTCTGTCCGTTTCTGGCTCTCCCGCGCGGGATCTGTATCAGTGACTGACCTAGCCCTGGCGGACGCGCTATAGGGAAGTCAGTCGGGACCAGTAGGAGACGTCCTCTGGCTCCCGTCTGGGGCACTATTTTGGCCCATCAGAACTCTGTTTGGGTTACGGACACCCGTTCTGTATCTGGTCTCCTCTCCAAGGCACTTTCTGTTTGCCGCCGCGCTTGCGATTTAACTTGTCTTCTCTCCCCTGCAGGTATATCCACCTCGCTTCCGGAACATAAACTAACATTTATTTTTTCCTATACAGGCTATGGGACAGAAACAGAGTACACCTCTCTCCCTTCTTCTAGCTAATTTCAAGGATGTCCAGGCTGGAAGAAGGGAGAGAGGCCATAACCTAAGCCTGGACATCCGCCGGTCGAGACTCATCACTTTCTGCCAGTCTGAGCGGCCCACTTTTGGGGTGGGCTGGCCTACTGAGGGCACTTTTTGTTTGCCTATAGTTGCCAAGGTCAGGGCCACCCAGACCAGGTTCCCTACATACTCGTCTGGCAAGATCTTGTTAAAAACCCTTCACCCTATCTTCCCCCTCCCCTTGCACCCCAGGCCCTGCCCGAAGCGGCCGCCCCACCTGTTGCCCCGCTGGTTGCCCCTCAAGGGGAACGGGGGCAGGGGGTGGGAAGCAGCAGCTGTGCCAGAACCAGGGAGGCTACAGGCAGCAGCCGTGCCAAGCCCTATTGAAAATGTAACCAACCTTAAAGGGCCAGCCGGCCAAACTCGCCGGCGCACCCAGTGTGAGCCAAGCTCTCGCCTCCCGGACTCCACTGTAGCCCTACCCCTGAGGGAAATAGGACCCCCCTGATGAAACGGGCAATCCCCGACTCCAGTATTGGCCCTTCTCCACCAGTGACCTATATAATTGAAAAACCCAAAATGCTCGGTTTTCTGATAACCTAGAGATCTTATAGCCCTCCTAGAGAGCATAATGTTCACCCACCAGCCTACCTGGGATGACTGCCAACAGCTTTTGCGAATCCTGTTCACCACGGAAGAAAGGGAGAGAATTCAACTTGAGGCGCGGAAGCTGGTCCCCGGGGAAGATGGTCGACCCACTGTTAACCCTGACCTCACTAATGCTGCATTTTCCCTGATTCGGCCTAATTGGGACTACAACACGGCAGAAGGTAGGGGACAACTGCTCATTTATCGCCAGACTCTAATGGCGGGTCTCCGGGCTGCAGCACGCAAGCCCACCAATTTGGCCAAGGTGTACTCGGTAATACAAGGTAAGACAGAGAGCCCTGCCAACTTTTTATTAATGGAAGCCTTTAGACAGTACACTCCCATGGACCCTGAGGCCCCTGAAAATCTGTCTTTTGTAAACCAGGCTGCCCCTGACATCAAAAAGAAACTCTAAAAAGTAGAGAATTTAGAAGAAAAACAGATCCAGGATTTACTCTGCATTGTTCAGTGGGTATATAATAATCGGGACGCTCCAGAGGATAAGCAGAAAACTCGCCCCCCTAGGCGCCCCCTAGACAAAGACCAATGCGCCTACTGTAAAAAAAAAAAGGGACATTGGATTCGTGACTGTCCCAAAAAGAAGCAACTGCGCTCGGGGTCAGAGCCATGGCAAACCAAAGCGGCCCCCATCCTATTTACCCAGAACTCAGGAATTCCTGGGGTCTGCGGGATTCTGCCGGTTGTGGATCCCAGGTTTTGCTGAAATGGCCAAACCCCTTTACGCAGTCTCTAAAAACCAACCATCATTTGAATGGTCTGCGGAAGCTGAGCAGGCATTCCAACAGATAAAGAAAACTCTCCTATCAGCCCCAGCTCTAGGACCGCCCGATATCTCTAAGCCCTTCCACTTATATGTGGATGAGCATAAAGGCATAGCCAAGGCAGTGCTAACCCAGCATCTAGGTCCATGGCCCAGACCAGTGGCCTATCTCTCAAAGAAACTGGACCCTGTAGCCACAGGATGGCCCCCTTGTCTCCGGATAATAGCGGCTACAGCCCTAATGGTTAAAGACGCTGATAAGCTGTCCCTGGGTCAAGAGTTACATGTCACCACACCCCACGCCATCGAAGGAGTACTCAAGCAGCCCCCCGATAGGTGGATGAGCAATGCTCGGATGGTCCATTATCAGGGACTCCTGTTAAATCCCTTGTGGACCACATACACCCCTCCCCGAACTCTAAACCCGGCCTCGCTGCTACCCGACCCTGACCTGGACTCCCCGCTCCATGACGGTGCCGACATCCTAGCGCAGATCCATGGAACAAGGAAAGACCTACAGGACCGGCCATTACCTGATGCTGAGGTCACCTGGTTTACTGATGGAAGCAGCTTCGTCCATCAAGGACAGAGGTATGCGGGGGCAGCAGTGACATCTGAGACTGAAGTGATATGGGCAAAGGCTCTGCCCCCAGGGACTTCTGCCCAAAGGGCAGAACTAATTGCATTGACCCAAGCATTAAGAATGGGGCGGGACCGCAAAGTGACTGTATATACAGACAGCCGGTATGCCTTTGCCACGGCCCATATACATGGGGCAATATACTGTGAGAGGGGACTACTCACTGCTAAAGGCAAAGACATCAAAAATAAAGATAAAATTCTGGCCCTATTGGCTGCTATTTGGGCCCCTAAAAAATTGGCCATAGTACATTGCCCGGGTCACCAAAAAATAACTGATCCAGTCTCTCGAGGGAATAACCTCGCTGACCAGACTGCACGCCAGGTAGCACAAAACCCCATTCAAGTACTCCCTGTGCAGCTACCAGACCCAGGGCCCCGAGATTTACCCCCAGAGCCTGAATACGCAGAAGATGATCTTATTTGGATGCGCAAGCTCCCCATGACCCAAGTTACAGATGGATGGTGGAGGGACTCTAGAGACCGCCTTATCCTTCCCGAAAAATTGGGCCACGCAATCCTGACAAAAATACACCACTCTACCCATTTGGGGCCCCGAAGGCTTCAGGATCTCCTCAGACGATCTCAACTGGTATTAAGAAACATCTCTGACCAGACAGAAAGGGTTGTGACAGCCTGTTCCACATGTCAACTCCAAAACGCGCACCCACACACCACAGCCCAAGGCCACCGAAAAAAAGGAACCATACCAGGAGCCCACTGGGAAGTGGACTTCACCGAGGTAAAGCCCGGCAAATATGGTTATAAATACTTACTAGTGTTCATAGACACTTTTTCAGGATGGACTGAAGCCTTTCCAACCAAGAAGGAAACGGCACAGATAGTAGCCAAAAAGATCCTAGAGGAAATCCTGCCCAGGTATGGTTTTCCAGTCATGATAGGGTCAGACAATGGACCTGCATTCGTCTCTAAGGTAAGTCAGGGATTGGCTTCTGTACTTGGGGCAGATTGGAAATTACATTGTGCCTACCGGCCCCAAAGCTCAGGACAAGTAGAAAAAAAATAAATAGAACATTAAAAGAGACCCTTACTAAATTGACTATGGAGACTGGCGCTAATTGGGTAAAGTTACTCCCCTACACTCTGTACAGGGTTCACAACTCCCCATACAAGTTGGGCTTTACACCCTATAAAATCCTGTTTGGCCGACCCACGCCTATCATACCTACCTCATCATACCTACCTCATTCAATTAGACCAAGATAACAGCCTCTTGTCTTCTCTCAGGGGTCTACAGCGGGTTCATGAGGCCGTGTGGCCTAAACTAAAAGAACTGTATGAGACGGGGCCCCCACCCACTCCTCATCATCCCAGGAGACTGGGTCCTCGTCAAGCGACACCGGCAGGAGAACCTTGAACCCAGGTGAAAAGGACCTTACCAAATCATCCTGACGACTCCCGCCGCCATCAAGGTAGATAACCTCCCCACCTGGATTCACCACACCCATGTGAAGACTGTCGACCCGCTGTCTGACCTCGTGGGACACACTGATAAAAATACTACTTGGACTGTAGACCGGAGTAAAAAAAAAAAAAAAAAAAAAACCCTCAAACTAACCTTGCGCCGTGCCTCCCCTAGACATGTTCAAGATAGTAACCCTTGTCCTACTAGCCCTCAACCTCAACCTCCTGGAGGGAGGACTAAATGCCCCCGTTGACAAACAGAAATTGTACGGAGCTCTGTATAGAAGGCCCTGTGATTGCAGAGGTGGCGTAGTTAGAACCCTCACCCTGCCACATGGTAACAGACTAGTAGCCGGCTCTGTAGGAAGGGGTGGTCACTATCAGCGAAGATACACTCAAACCCAAGACTGTGGGACCACAATTGCTCACTTAACCCAGACCTATGACATCACAGGACCCCCAAAACAGCAGTGATTATGTGTTGACAAACCTAAGCCCCTGCCCCCCACAGCAGAATGCCCTTGCTCTACTTTCCAGGAGTCGATGCATAGCTCTTGTTATGACTCCTATCGGCAATGTATAGGGCCAGACAACTCCACTACCTACTTTACAGCTATCCTACAGAGTAACAGGGCAGCAAAAGCTAGTGATAATAATATACAACTTCAAGCTGGCTGCCGTGGCTCAGTTGGAAAAGCCGTCCGCTGGAACCCCCATGCCCATCCCTAGTTTAAACTTTGCAACTGGCAGATCCAAACGAGCTGTGGTTTTTATCCCCCTCCTGACAAGCCTAGAAATTACAGGTGCATTAACTACCGGGACAGCGGGATTAGGAGTCTCCATACACTCCTATCTGGGACTCTCTCGGCAACTAATTAACGATGTCTAGGCCTTGTCAGGGACAATCCAGGATCTGCAAGATCAACTAGATTCCCTAGCAGAAGTGGTGTTACAAAATAGAAGAGGGTTAGATCTGCTAACTGCAGAACAAGGCGGCATCTGCTTAGCCCTACAAAAAAAAAAAAAATGTTGCTTTTATGCCAATAAATCAGGAATAGTTCGGACCAAAATTAAACAGCTCCAAGAGGACCTCGCACGCCGACGAAAAGAACTAGCCGAGAACCCACTGTGGTCAGCACTCCATGGGTTTCTCCCTTACCTTCTCCCCCTTTTGGGCCTCCTACTAGGCCTCCTCCTCCTTTTTACCATCGGCCCTATTATATTCAACAGAATAATGAACTTTATCAGAGATAGATTAAACACCATTCAGGTTATGGTCCTTAGACCACAGTATCAGCTCCTCGACATGGAAAGCGAGTTTGATTAGGTAGCACTGTAGGACCCAAGATTGGGTCCTCAGGTACTTGAGAAAGGGGGGAATGAGAGGCCTGAGAAAATTAAAACTTAAAAGCTTAAGTTACGGGAAACTGAAACCTAACCAAGCTTAACCAGCTTGTTCTGCTTCTGTACAATTGCTTGGCACGCCCGTGTATTCCTGATCAATCATTGTTGCCTGGCACATCCGTATATTCCTGGTCAACCATTGTTACTTGGCACATCCGTGTACTCCTGATCAATCATTGTTGCCTGGCACATCCGTGTATTCCTGATCAATCATTGTGATACCCATACCCCCGGTTGTGGTCTGACCTAAAGGCAGGAACCAATCGAATACTGTTAAGTGTCCAACTTTAAACACCAACCAATCGCAGCTCTGTAACTGTGGAAAATTCCTGATTTCCCCATGACTTGTTTGTACCTGTCTATAAAAGGGGTGTAAAAACCTCCCTCAGGACCTCTCGGCGTCACCGGCAACGAGGGCGCAGAGGTCCAGGTTCGAACCTGCAATAAATGACCCTTGCTGCTTAGCTTTGACTCTGGACTCTGGTGGTTCATTTTTGGGGGTCTCTTAGACTCTGGGCATTTCAATACAGAATTCCTCTTTCACGAGAAAGTAATCAGCTATTTTAATACTGTTGTCAAGCTATCCACTCAAAATCCCCCCCATGTTAAATTCTTCTCCAGGTCCTCCAACCATTTTTAAATGATACGATTTCACATTCTAGTGACAATTGGGTATCTTCTTTTGGATGCGCTTCATCTGGTTAATGTCCCTCTTAAAATGATGCACCAGAACAGGACACATGATTGTCAGATTAAGTGGCAAAAAAACCAAAACCAAAACCAAAGCCAAAAACAAAAACAAAAACAAAAAAAAACAAAAAAAAGAAAGAAAAGAAAAAGTTTCTGAATTTTACATTATATTAGGAGGCATCATATAAGTTTCCTTTGGGGTCCTTTTGGCAAAAGATAAGACTGTTTGTGCTTAATAAAAACTTATAGAAAATTATGAATTCTATTCCCTAGGCCTTTACCAAACACCTCTGTCCCCATTCGCTATCCACAATACCGAAAAGGTTTTAAAGTCTAGGTGTGAAGTAAGAGAGAATGAGGTCTGGGTGAGCCAACCTCTCTTCCAGGAATCAAAGAAGAATTATAAACTAAGATTTTTTTAAAAACCATCCTGAATATCAAATAACCCTAGGATGAGATCTTTTTCCAATACCCTGCCCTACCCACAAGGAGGACATGTCCCAATTTACTGGAGTCAAATGGCCAGACTGTTTCTGATCTGCAGTCTCTGTCAGTATTCTTTTCTTCACATCTACTAATTCCTCTTCCTTATATTCATTTAGAACACACTAATGGAAGTAGCCTGCCACGTGGCTTGCCTTTTTGCCACTTTTTCTCAGGAAATGTGATTAAAGAACTTGGAGTGGGCTGTTTTACACACAAATATTCAGACAGTCTCTTAGCAATAAATGGCTGTCGCTTCTATTATCTGTCTGGCTTTGAGTTCTATTATCTGTTGTGAATTGGTGCAGGGCTCTGTAAAACAGTTTTTAGGCAGCCTCATTACTCCCTTCCACACCTTCTGCTCCATCTGAGAGTGCTGCTGCTATGATTGCTGGGTAATGTTTGCCATTAGACGAGGCACATAAAAGAATCAAGCTATGACTAATTCGCTTGATGGCTGTGTGCCCTGTGTCATGCTCATTAACACCTCTCGACTCCGTTATTAGAGAGAATCACAGAGCAGATCTCAGCAGGCTCACATTTATACTATAGGATGCTTTATTTTTCCATCGGAGCCACATCCTTATCACTGACTTGTTCTGATCACCCTTACCTTCTACCCCAGGCCTATTCTACCCTGCCACACTTAACTGGGTCTTTCACTGAGTAAATAAATGCTTATGGGACTCTGTTGCCAATAGAGGGCTTTAGATTGTCAGGAAATGGGGGTCTATGCCCTCTAATGAATCATATACTCGTCTTTCTGCTGAAAAGTCATCAGAGATGCTCCTTGTGGAAATCCAAAGAGAAAATGATAACAACTTAAAATATTAAAGTATACCCAGCCTTTTTATAAGCATTATTTCCTATGAGGTTTACAACAACCCTTTATGGCAGGCTGCATAAATAGTACTCTATCATTAACTTTAACACTAGATTTTCTAACTCAGAAGAGATACTATATAAAAGAAAAGTAAGCCATCTACAATGCTGGGCAAAATATAAAGAAATAGTATTAGTTGTGTTTGACTTTCCCAAGCTTATTGATCAAAGCAGAGAGAAAGGGAGAGAGAGAGAGAGAATATTTTCCTTAGTACTGACTCACAGTGTTTTGAACCAAGACTATAGGGGCATCATACTTACCTACCTTAATCATTAACTCCAACTGTAAGTTTACATTGTAGCCATCACTAATGTTTATTGATATCTAGGTATCCTCTACCTCTGAGGACATGGAAAGCTGCACTAATCCATCTCCTGAAGTTGGACATAACCATGTGATTTGATTTCACCACGAAAGTTGAGTGGATGTGACAACTACAGTTTGCATGTGGAAGTATTTAACTGCAGATTCTTGAGACTACAGCTTGGCTTTTCCTTTGCCACAAGAATTATGGAAGTATGTATCCATATGGAGGTACCATAAGATCTAAGCAGCCTTAAATACCGAGTTAGCAAGTTGGGGACAGTTGCCCTGGAGAAACACCTAGACTTTCAGTAGAATTTGAGCACTAGACAAAATTTTGCTATGCTAAATTACTAAGATTTTGGAGTTGTTTGTTACCGTAGCGTATCTTAGTCTATACTGACTGATGTAGTCTTCATTTGCTCTAGATGTATCCTAAAATTAAGCCATTTGTAGAAATGGAAAATAAATGCGACCTAGCCAAATGAAAAAAAAAAGTAACTGAAATTAAAGTCAAAAGTCCAATCCACTCTAAGACATGAACTCTACCAGGTACCATGCATTGGTTGTCAAAGTTTTTCACTGCACAAACATCAGATGAGGACAAGTGAATTCTGAAATCTAATTCATGCTTTATTTACCAAGCTGTGCATCATGGTTCAGTGCTGTGTCCACCCGCGGGTAGCTTTTTCCAAATCACACAAAAGTGCTTTATATGAAAGCTGAAACCCTGAACTCAGATCTCACATGTAGGATGACTTATGAGACATTACGCAACTTATCTAAAGCTTCCTTTTTTTTATCTTTAAAATATGTACAAAAATCTTTACACTTTGATTGTTAAGAGATTTAAATTGAACAAGTTATGTAAAAATGTATACATAGTGTCCGCATAAACCAACGGCACTCAAGCCTGAATAACCAACTTTGATCATTTAAAGACTCCATCAGAAAAAGTGGAGGTAATCTAAATAAGTGGTTTGAGAAGCTTCACAAATGTGAGTTATATTGCACTTGGTCCAGTGTTATGATAATATGTGTGTCCAAGTGACAAAAACCTGGTTTGAACCAGTTTAGTAAAAAACAAGAGAGTAGAAGGTAATCGGTTCCCATAAACTAAATAAGATTTGAATAAGAAAAGCAGGAGAAGAGGAGAGATGAAGCTTGACTTTAGAACAACTAGAATCAGGGACTTGAACATGACCATGCCTCTTTCTTTTCCTATGCTTGTTTGTTTTTTTTCATTTTTGCTCTTTTTCTCTATTGTCACAGTCTTTCCTCTCACTGCAAACTGGATGTTCTGAAGAAGAAAACAGGGCTGCCAAAAGTTCTTGAGATTCCCACAAGAATACAACAACTAACACTTCCTCTCAATTACATTTCCAAAAAAATATAGAAATAATTCTGATTGCTTCATCACATCAAGGACCTACACTTAGACCAATAAACTGTTTCCAGGAAACAAAAGACTCCAACTGTTTTAACTTGAGTAATATGCCATTTTTGGACCAGTAAACACTATGGACAAAGATGGGATCAAGGTCACGGAAAGTCATAGTAGTCCCGTTTAAAATCAATTGGTTGGAATGGGGAAAAAAACAATTCCTAAAAGAAACGAAAGGTATAGATTAGACAACACTATAGATGTCTTTTTTAGATAATATTTTAAGGTGAATCAGTTGGGGAAAGTGAGGATAACAAAAACAAATTCAACATTATGATGGGGGAAAGGAGAACCAATTATCTCTACCATGGGTCCAGTGGCAGAATTTAGCAATGTATTTCTATTTGAATAATTATCCAGAAAGACAGATTTCCTGAGGCAGCTGGATGTTTTCCCATCCATTACCTCTCCTATCACAGGGTTACCATTCACTCATCAAGAGACTTGGGTAAAGAAATCATCTAACTACATTTTCCTGGAATTCCCTTTGTTATGTGACTATACATTAGTGTTTGCCAATAAGAAAAATTCACATGACATTTTGGTAGGCAGAAATGATTTGAGAAATCAGCGTGGCCACACCGGTGGCCAGAGGTAAGTTACATAGTTGATTGAGAGTTTTATGAAACTCAAGAGTTGCAGCAATTTCCTGGTGAACTTTTTATAACTACTTTACTTTAGAATTTCAAGATGTTTCTCTGATATTTTGACTGCACCCTTCTTAATCTTCCCTTTCTCAGTTAATCCTTAATTCCTACATTAAAATAGTATTACATATTCTACATAGAATCCAATATTTTACATATTCTATATCCTACATAGAATGCAATACTCTATATATTTTATATTCTATATAAAATATTATTCCTGCATTACTTAGAATAACTGTGTTTTCCTTTCCTAACAAATTGTGGTACAGGTGGAGATCTAGTTAAATAAAAGCAAAGAGATTCTAGCCTGGTTGGTTATAAAGTACCTTCAAAGATCAAGAATCAGGGTGGATTGGGTAAAGAAAAAGATAAAAAAGGGGCCCCTAGGTGGTTCAGTTGGTTAAGCATCCAACTTCGGCTCCGGTCATGACCTCGTGATTCATAAGTTCCATCCCTACCCTGGGCTCTGTGCTGACAGCTCAGAGTCTGGAGCCTGCTTCAGACTCTGTGTCTCTCTCTCTGCCCCTCCCCTGCTGGTGCTCTGTCACTCTCTTTCTCTCTCTCTCAAAAATAAATATTTTTTTAAAAAGAAAAGAAAAAGACAAATAAGAAAGAGAATCCATGCATTTATTGCCCAATAAAATAATACAGCAAATCCCAAGGTCCAACATGAGAGGACATACTTCCCCATAAAATACCCAAGAGTAATTTTTCCTTGTGTTACAAAGAGTAAGTGGGACAATTGGTAATTGTAAGATGAAATAATATTGTATCAACTTCAATTTCTTGATTTTGATCATTGTACCGTGGTCAGGTAAAGAATATTCCTATTCTTTGACACACTGAAGTTGTTATGTTTTGCAACTTACTCTCAAGTGATTCAAAGAAATCAGATGGCATTTAAAAAAATGAAAGAAAAGTAAACTGGAATTCCCAACCTTACCTAGCAGAATTGAAGAGCCCACCTGTTGTGTGTCAATGGAAGCCAATTTGGGAACCCAGCTTCTACCACGACATTATAGTAACAATGCACTGCTTTCTTGCCCTTACCCCTGCCAAAGTGGAATCAGAGAAGACAAGCTCAAATGGAGGGTTTGGATAAGAGCTGGTTTGTCATAACATAGTGCCCAAAATGTCCATGTTTTCCTGAGAAAAAAAAAAAATTCATGCCAACACCAGAAAGATCTCGAATTGAATGAAAGAAGAAAATCAATAGATGCCAACACGGAGATGACAGTGAGGTTAGAATTATTTGACAAATGTTGTAAAGCAGCCATCATAAAAAGACTTTAATGAGCCATTATGAACACAGATGAAATACATGAAACAAAGAAAGTACCAGTGAAGAAGGAGAGGTCCCAGCAAGGAATATAAAATACACAAAGAACCAAAATTTTAGCACTTAAAAATACAACAACTGAAATTTAAAAATGGATAGATTCAAAGGTAAAATGGAGGAGACAGATTAATTAGTGAACTTTCTTTTTAAGTTTATTTACTTATTTAGAGAGAGAGTGAGAGAGAGCAGGAGGAGGGGAGGAGAAGAGAGAGGGAGAGAGAGAGAATCCCAAGCAGACTCTGCACTGTCAGCATGGAGCCTGACATGGGACTTGAACTCACAAACTTTGAGTTTGTGATCATGACCTGAGCCAAAACCAAGAGTCAGGGGCTTCATCAACTGAGCCACCCAGGTGCCCCTAATTCGTGAACTTTAAGACCAATGGAAATTACCCAATCCAAAAACAACAGAGGAAAATGGACTGAAAAAAAAAATGAGCAAAGCCTCAATAACCTGTGGGAATAAAAAGAAAAAAATCTAACATTGGTGTCTCTGGGGTTCTAGAAGAAAAGGAAAAAAGGGTGGGACTAAAAAATTACTTGAGGAAATAATGTCTGAAAATTTCCCAAGTTTGTCCCCCCCAAAATTAACAAACACAAAAATAACACATAAACCTCCAGATTCAAGAAGCTGAGAAAATCCTAAAGAGAAAAACCCCAAAGAAATTCACACCAAGACATCAGAGTCAAAGTCCTGAAAACTAAAGACAAAAAAATATTGAAAGCAGCGAAAGAGAGTTTAGAGCATACCTTTGTGAAAACCACCATTCAAATTACAATGGATTTCCCAGCAGAAATTATAGAGGCTAGAAGGAAATGGCAGAACATTTTTCAACTGCTTAAATGAAGTGTCAACCTAGAATCCAATGTCCAGTGAAAATATCCTTCAGGGGAAAAGGGAAATCAAGACATTCTCAAAAACAGGAAAACAAGAGAATTTGTCATCAGAAAACCAGCAAAAAGAAGAAAGAATTTCTCTAAACAGAGAATAAATGATAAAAGAAGAAATCTTAGAATATCAGGAAGAAATAAAGTATATGGTAAGCACAAATATAAAGACAAATACAAATTTGTATAAAATACAAACAAGACTTTCTTCCTCTTGAATTTTTAAAAGTATTTTTCACAATTGAAGCAAAAGTTACAATTCTGTTTAATATGGATGTCAATGTATGTAGAGAAAATATTTCAGAAAATTATATTTTAAATGGGGGAAGGTTAAGAAATACAGAGGGAGATAAAGTTTGTATACTTCACTCAAACTTGTTAAATGATGCCAGTAAATAGTGATAAGTTATGCATATGTGATGTAAAACCTAGAGCAACCACTAAAACAGCTATACAAAGAGATAAGATTGTAAAAAACAAAAGATACAGAAAAATAAAAAAGGAATTATAAAAAAATGTTCAATTAACCCCATGAATGGCAGGAAAAAAAAGAAAACATAAATTTAAAAAAACAGAAAAATAAAGCAAAAAATAAAATGACAAACATAACCCTAAGATATCAATAATTATAAAAAAATGTAATGGTCCAAATGAATTAATTAAAAGACATTGGCAGAAGAGAAAAGAAGAAGAAAGTGGTAGAAATCACCATGCTGATATTAAAGCTTTATATATATATATACCTATATATAGATATATAGATATATATACCTATATATAGATATATCTATATATCTATATATAGGTGTATATATATATATATATATATATATATATTAGTGTAGGTATATATATATATACCTATATCTATATATAGGTATATATATATATATATATATACACATAGATATAGATATAGATATAGATATAGATATAGATATAGGTATATATATATACCTACACTAATCAAACACCTCCACTATTGGTGGAAGAATAGAAACATAGATCAACAGAACAGGATAAAGAAGTAAGAAATAGAGTCACAAAAAATATGCCCAACTGTTTTTTGACTAAAGTACAAAAACAATTCAATGGGGAAAAGCCATGCTTTTAAACAAATGGTGCTGGAATAATTAGATATCTATAAACCAAAAAATTTTTAGAATAAAAAATAAACTTCAATATAATCCCCACATCTCACACAAAAATTAACTCAAATCGATCACAGACTGAAATGGAAAATGAAAAACTATAAAATTTTATTTAAAAAATAGGAAAAAGTCTTCGGTATCCTGGGGCAAGCAAGAATTCTTATAATTGACACTAAAAGCATGATCCATAAGAAGAAACAAATGACAAAATGGAATTCATCAAAATTAAACTTTTGATCCAGAAAGACCCTATTAGGGGATAACAGAACAAGGATACAGACTGGAAGAAGATCTTTGCAAACCACATATACAACAAAGGACCATTATCCTGAATATATAAAAACTCTCAAAACTCAACAGTAAAAACAAACAACCAAGCACATGGAAGATGTCCATCATCATTTGCCATTAAAGAAATGCATATTAACACCAGGATGAGATATCACTACACACCTATCAAAATGGCTAAAATAAAAAAACAGTGACACCACATGCTTGAGAAGATGCAGAGAAACTGGATCACTCATACGTTACTTCAGGGGGAATGGAAAATGGTACAGCCACTCTGGAAAATAGTTTGGCTATTTCTTTAAAAATGAAACATGCAATTACCATATGAACCAGTAATTGTACTCCTGGGCATTTATCCCAAAGAAATGAAGGCTTGTAATCATTCCAAACCTTATATGTAAATGTTTACGGCAGTGTATTAGTTTGCTAGTGCTGCCCTAACAAAGCACTACAAACTGGGTGGCTTTAACAACAGATGTGTATTGTCTCACAATTTGGGAGGCCAGAAGTCCAAGATCAAAGCGTCAGAGGATCGCTTCCCCCATGGAGGGTTGTGAGAGAGATTTTGTTCCATGCCTCTTGCCTGGCTTTTGGTAGTTGTCTGCAGTTCTTGGTGCTCCTTGACTTGCTGAATCATCACCCCAATCTCTGGCTCCATTTTCAGGTGGTATTGACCTTGTGTGCATCCCTGCGTCCAAATTTATCCTTTCACAAGAACACCTGTTCATCTCAATGACTTCAATTTAAACTTGATTAACCCTGTGAAGACCCTATCTCCAAATACAGTCATATTCTGAGGTACTGGGGGCTAGGACTTCAACATAGGAATTCTGGGGAGACACAATTCAGTTCACAATAAGCACCTTTATTTGTAACAGCCCATTCCCGGAAGCAACTTAGATGTCTTTTGGTAGGTAAATATTTAAACAGGCTTTCTTGATCTATACCATGGAATATTACTCAGTAATGAAAAGAAAAAATGTTGATACATGCAACAATCTGGATGACTTGCCAGGTCATTATGCTAAGTGAAAAAAGGAAATCTCCAAAGGCTTCTTAACATACTGTGTGGCTCCATTTATATAACATTCTTCAAATGACAAAATTGTGGAAATAGATAACTGATACGTGGCTGCCAGGAATTAAAGAGGGGTTGGGGCAGGAGAGAAGTGTGTGCAGCTAAAGAAGGAAAAAAGATGGATCCCTGTGGTGATGAGATGTTCTGCATCATGACATGAAAATCAATATCCCAGTTGTGATACTGTACTGGGCAAAAGTACACAAGAACTCTCTGTGTTTTTTTCTTACAACTGCATGCCAATTTAATATGATCTCAAGATGAACTTTTAACCTAAAGAAATAAAATGGTTTTTTTTTTAAGTTTGTGCTGGTTTTCCTGCATTATTGTAATCAAATGTGATAAAAACAGAAGACTTAGAAAATAAAGAATAATATGTGGAGAAACATTTTAAAATCGTTCGTAATCCAACATAAGGTTGTTGTTTCTATTTTTTTTGTTGTTGTTGTTTTTAAAAAAAATTTAATGCTTTTTTTATTTTTGAGAGAGAGAGAGAGAGAGAGAGAGAGAGAGACAGAGACAGAGCACGAGCAGGGAAGGGGCAGAGAGAGAGGGAGACACAGAATCTAAAGCAGGCTCCAGGCTCCAGGCTCTGAGCTGTCAGCACAGAGCCCGATGCAGGGCTCAAACTCATGAACTGTGAGATCATGACCTGAGCCAAAGTCAGACCCTTAACTAACCGAGCCACCCAGGTGCCCCAAGGTTGTTGTCTCTAAAAAGTAATGAGTTACAATATGTATGTAAACTACATGACATCTGGGATCAGCCTGCCGCTTAAAGTGTAGGTAAGATTGAGTTAAATGCATCCTTACTCACATGTCCCTTTCAGTGTCCCGTGAAAATCAAAACAGTTTCCCCAGATTCCTGTGCTTGCCTGGAGGTAGGAGTAGAAAGTGTTTCAACCTCATAGATACGTGTGTTTCTAAAGTCCTTCTTTGGCAGAATCAGTTCCATGTGTGAATCATTTGCCAGATAGGCTCATGACATTTTCAAAGCTGCAGCCCAGCCCCTTCCATGAAGCTCCACTCTCTTGAGATAGGTGGGTCCTTAGTGGGTTTTACCAACCATCAAAGAAAGGTGGCCAAGGAGAGGAGTACATCACACCAACGAAACACATTCAAATTAAACACCAGATTCCTTTGCACTAGTAAGCCTTGGCTTCACCCACAGATGGGTATTATAACTGCCCCCTTTTCTCCTGAGGCCTTCAGCCTTATGCCACCTTTGAATGTCCTGTCTTTTTCCTCTTACCCCCTCACTTTTCTCCCCCAATTCCCAAGTCCCTGTTCATCATTTATTCAAAGGAGTTTAGCCTTCTCTCTTGTTATCTTGGTTCTTGGTAGCTCAGAACCTCTGAGTATCACTTTCTCACTAAGCAGCTTGTCAAGGATTTTTCTAGCCCGAGATATTTTCTTCCTTAAGAAAACTCCTTGTGCCGTTTGTTAAGAAAACCCATTTATTTCCCTTACCATGCACTTGCTCAGGGGATATGGGCTAGCCCTGTGTCAAGGGACATAGCTAGAGACAGAGGTGGTCAGTTATCCTGATCTTCGGTTTCTCTGAATCATTTCTAACATTGGCCTCTTCAAAGTTGGTTCTCTTTGGGGGAACGAAGGCATCACAACAGTAATTCCATAAAATATAATAATGCTAATAAGGATATCTGTGGCATTCTTCCTTCTTTCTTGTTAACCAAACCCCAATATTGCCTGAGCAGCAATATGCCGAATTCATTGGATTAATCACGATAGGTACTACGGGCTAAATTGTATTCCCCCAGAACTCAGACCATATTGAAGTCCTAGTCCCCATTACTTCAGAATGCGACTACATTTGGAGAGAGAAACTTTAAAGAGGTAATCAAGTTAAAATGAAGTCATTAGGATGGCCCCTAATTCATTCTGACTGATACCCTTATAAGAAGAGGAGATTAACACCTAGTGTGTCACATAGAGGAATGACCATGTGGAGACACAGGTAGAAGACAGTCATCTACAAGCCAAGAAGAAAGGCTGCAGACAAAAACAACCCTTCTAACACTGATATTGGATGTTTAGCTTCCAGAAACATGAGAAAATAAATTTCTGTCGTGTAAGCTCCCCAGTCTGTGGTACTTCGCTATGGTAGCTCTAGGAAACTAATACAATGGGTCAAAGTCAGTCATGGAAATTTGTTTTTATTTTGCATATGGCCCAGCTATAGAAAATTAGATATAACAAGAAGTCTTTTAGGACTTTCAAAGAAGCCTCCTATGTTGCACTTTAGATGTTATTCTAGGAAGACATTATGCTCGGAATGGTAACAGCCATCTTGAAAGCATGGAAGAAAGAAAAAGGAAATTCCACAGACATTGATCTTAACCTTTGACATTGATGAGTTGCTGACCCAACGCCAGAACTGCTAATCTCTGGACGCCTTGCTTTGAAACTTTTATTAATAAATCTGAATCCTTTGAATGAGTTTTGACAGGGTCACTCTTTTTTTCAGCCAAAAACATCAAAACTGTCACATTTCCAAGAGTTACATTCATTGTTTTCACATGAAGTCAGTTCAATCCTTTGTCTGAAGTCTGGAAGACTCAGTCTCAGAGGTAATATTAGTAAAGCAGGTAAAATTAGTAAATCAGAAGAATGACTTTCATCACTTTAGAAAAGTAGAGGGGAATGAACTAGAGGTACAATAGGAAAATGCCATTGTATTTAAATTGTATCTAAAGTCATGTGGTAGAAAGTATCCCCTTCCTAGCCTTGCCATATTAATTCTTTATTCAAGAGACCTTTACTGAGTGCTGTCTACTTACACTGTGCTTGGTGCCATTTCCACTGAAAGGGATATTAGGCTTATTTATACTTTTTCCTGACTCTGGTTCAAGATTGTTTATTGTGTATATGGAGACTAAATATTTTAGCTAGACCCATTTGGCTGACGAATCGGACCAAAGGGGTGAGGTCAAAGCTGGCCTGTTGCCTTTGGCTCTAAAAGCAGCCAGGCACTGTCCTTTTCACTTTCTGCCCCACGCCATGATAGACTCCACCTTTCAGAGGAAAAGCATCAGTCCCATCAGAAAATACCCGAAGAAACAATGTCACATGGCACCGTGAGTCGGGAACCGCCTTGGGGAAACTGTGCGAAGTGAGTGTCTGCTCCAGGCAGCGGCCCACAGGCACAGGCTGCTTTCCAGAGGGCAGTACAGCTCGTGAAAGCATGCTGGCGCCACTAAGACATGGTCAACTGCCACTCTCCCAGGAGCCTTTGCTGCTCCAGAGGTGGGGCGGCAGCTGACACAATTGGTGGCGAGTTCAATCATCCTTCTGAACCAAGCAATTCATGGCTGGCGTCGGGAGGGGAAAGTAAAATAAGCCTTGGGTTTTTGTTTTTGTGCGTACGTGTGTGATGACAGCCAAGGAATCCTTATTTTCTTTCCAGGTGCCCAATAACTGAAAAGCCACTACTGAGGGTGCCAGTGCTACCATCTCGGTATTGTTGTTGCCCCACTGAGGGGTGGGTAGGGGCTGGCAGTCAGACAGACGGTGCTTTAATTGGTCTCCTCCTGGAAGGGAAAGAGCCAAACGTTTGCGGGATGCTTCTTGGAGCCAGTTTCAGAGTAATAAAAGTGCATCTTTGATACACAGAGAGTTTATGTTCTTCATAAAAATGCTAATTGCAATCTTCGCAGAGAGCAGTGGCAAGAATGCTTTTCCCCTTAGGCTTTTCAATAGGGATACGGTTGTGCTATGTGGGTGACCTTGTATTCACTAACTAGGGACAAGGCTTCAGTCCTCTCCGCAGCCTTTCGAAACCTGCTGTAAGGATTCCATCACTGTGCGTCTGAGACCATTCAAACTCTTTTCATGGAAAACTGGAAAGCGATCTATTTGTTTCTTTAAAAAAAAAAAAATCTCTTAATACAAATACACAGAGGGAGCTTAGAATATTTTTCCCTCAGTGAGTATGTTTTTCCAAGGTCAATTTGGAGGTTCTTCCTATTTGGCTGAGAAAAACTGGGGCCCCGGTAAAGGCATCCACAGCTCTCTCTCTCTGTGGCTTGGAAACCTTCCCCACCTACAGATGCTACAAGAAGTTGCTGATGTTTTTCCAGGGCCCCACTGTTTGCTTCTCTCGCTACAGAGAAGGAAGACAGGGTGATGAGTGAGGTTTTATTTGTCCTGCAGGATGACTCATTCAGCAAGAGTTTCTGACCCAGAATTCTCATCTTTCTTTGCTCTCTCCGTCCCCAACCCCCAAGCTTCTTTTATATTTTGGTCCTTGGGCAGGTTTCCATTGACCTTCTCTTGCCATCCTCTCCCTCAAATCTCAAAAAAATAATAAGTTTTTTTTTTAAGTCCAACTTCCCACAATTGCATTCAATTTACTCTGGGAACTCGTTTAAAGGGCAGGGGTTTTGAAATATGATCAACAAAATAATCAGTTCTGGGTTACATTAAATAGCATCCTTCCAGACTGGCCTAAGACTAGAGAGGGAAAACAGCTCCCTCCAATCCCTCCCACCATGAGCTGGACTCTATGTCTCAAAAACTTTGTATTGAATGGTTCCCAAAATGATGTCTGCCTTTCCAACAGGGAGAGTGCAAAGTCTTTCTCAGAACCCAGTCTCATCTTTGGCCCAGCTGCAGGCAGGTGTTACTAAATAGCCTGACACTCCTCTCGTACTCACAATGTCTCCACAGCAGACGTTCTGTGCTCTCAGGAAGGCTGGTCTTTCTTTGCAAAGGGGTGGGGTGAGAGGGACGCTCAATGTAAGGGAATCAAAACATAGTAGACTAACCGGACCGAAACATTATAGCATCTAACCAATTTTCACTGCAGCCACACAAATCCAGGGGACCAAATATTGAAATTTGCCTTCATAAGATCCAATTTCTAACATCTCTTCTAATTCGTTACAAGATGCACAAGACGCTATTCTTTCAACTTTGTCCTTCCCCATCTGTAAACTGGAGAGAGAAAGAAGGAACACAGAACAGTGGATTCTTGTGAAGGTGCCACTGTCCAGCTGTATAATACCCTTTTACCCAGGTCACATACTAAATAGTCATATGGAACCTATCTGTTCTGTGAATGTGGCACAGTCCAGACCGAGGAGCCAGGGTTACTAGGAGCTTCGGCGGACCGCAGCTGACAGGAGGTAGTCTCTACCCCAGGCAAGAGGGCCCAAGGCCGGGAGAGATCAGCCAAATCAAAGGCAGTGTGTTAGGGAAAGCAGGGCTTTTAACTCAAGGAAGATGTGCTACAAACACCACATTTAGATCACGGCTAGTGTCACAGAACCACGTGTTCACAGCCAGATTGATCAGTATCAAATGCTCCGATGTTCTAAAGATATGAGTGAACAGGTACCTAAAGGTGGAACGAGGGGATGGAAAACAAGCTGGTGAACATGTTACACCTCGGCGAGGACTGAAAAGATCTGGCTAGAGATTTTGAATTCTGCACTGATGAAGGTGTCTTCTATTAGCCAAGTAAAGAACAGCTGGGTGTGGTAAGGTGAAAAGACGGTAAATACAGGGAGAAGGAATCATGATAGCAAGAAGGTAGTCAGCATGGTGTGAGGGAGAAGCACAAGACTATACAAATGAGGAACGAATAAATGACATGAAAGAAGTAGGTGACAGCAAAGGGCATTGATGACATTTGAGGGAAAGTGACACAATTAGATAAATATGGCAACAGTATGTTGCAGGATTTGGGGAGAGTAGGAAGACAGAGAAACCTGTGACTTACCCTGTTTTCCTCCTAAGCATTCTGTTTTATAATTAAATTTTTTTTCATCTCTGTCATTATTTTTTTTATTATATGAACTTTATTGTCAAATTAGTTTCCGTACAATACCCAGTGCTCATCCCAAAAGATGCCCTCCTCAATGCCCATCACCCACCCTCCCCTCCCTCCCACCCCCCATCAACCCTCAGCTTGTTCTCAGCTTTTAAGAGTCTCTTATGCTTTGGCTCTCTCTCCCACTCTAACCTCTTTTTTTTTTCTTTTTTTTTCCTTCCCCTCCCCCATGGGTTTCTGTTAAGTTTCTCAGGATATAATTTAAAATTTTTAATGATCTTTTTAATGCATCTTTCCCTAAGAAAGCAGGTACAGATCTTTTTTGTCTTGTACACTCCAGTGTCCCCAGCACCTGCTAGTCACCTAGCATGTAGGAAGTATCTAAACAATTTGTGTGTTCAATCAATGAGTATAAATGAATATAAAGCTTAAAGAAACCTCGGGTAATGACAGGCAGGATAGAAGCAGGAACAAATCCATGCGAGTCTCATGAGGTGTTAAAACCAACAGCACATGGTAACAGACTAGATTCGGGGCCGCTGGAGGGAGTAGTCAGAGGTGAGAGATTTAGGAACGAAGTGTCTGAGTGAAGGATGCTGCTTTGGGTGGGAATAGAAAGTGACATTCCCAGGAGCCAGAGTGGGGCCAGGTCCAGATGGAAATGCAGTTGGCTTTGGTCTTGCTGAGTTAGGATAGTGATGGCTATCTTGCTGATATGTCCAGAAGAGCTGAAAATACAGACTGGGGGCTCAGAAAAGAGGTCAAAGCTGAAGAGAGAGCTTTGATTTTACCTGTGGAAAGGCACAGGTAAAAGCTGTGGGCAAGGATGAACTTGTCCAAGAAAGCGGGCAGAGACGAGAAAGCAAACAAAGACAGAGCCTTAGGGAGGGTGGCAGGATGAGCCAGTGTCTGAAGTTTATGAACCACGTCTTGATCTCCTGATTCAGTTATCTGATCTCTTATTCATCGGCCAACCCAGAAAACACCACATATCTTTGTCCGGCCCAAGGAGAGAAGGCCTTTAAATGCACGCTGCATTCCAACCATTAACTACAATCACCAGCTCTTGCATCAACCATTAACAGCTAGAAGCCGCTCTGAGATTGCCACTCGAGGCTGTATGTTGCGAACTTATTTTTCCCTCTGATGCTGTTTAGCTTCTGATGATGTTATTAAAATGAAAGAATTTTTTTTAATGAGCTGGAAGGGAATCCACTTAACCAAATTGTTTGTAAAAGGAATAAAACACACCAAGACTCTCTGCTTTGCACCATCCACCAATATAGGATCCTGCAAGAACCTTCTTATGTAAATATTTACAAGGAGGGTAAAAAAGGAAAGTGGTTTGGGGAGCCACCAGATGGAATAATACAAGAACAAACTTGCATGCAGTCAAAATGGGCTGTAGCAATAACTGGGCACCCTCTCAGGAATCTACTATTGCCTGGGGGCTGAGGAAGAAAGAATATAGAATAAAAGAAATAGCAGCTCCCGCAGAGCGTCTCCGGAGCCCCATTTTAGCTACTCTCTGAAAACTGGGTTTTCGTTTTTATTAAAATCTTCAAAACCTAATTATAATAAGGTCTCTAATACTAATGTTTATGGATTGAGTCATTATCCATCAGTCTTCTATAACCAACCTCTAGTGTCTCCCCAAGTCTCTCGGAAGATGCCATTTTGGTGCCTTGGGGGCTGGTGAACAGGAGTTCATCATCTTCCTCTTGGGTTGCCTTCCCCAAGTCTGGTCTCTTTACATTTCATTTCTGAGGTTGCTGTCTGTTCATGCCGCTACCCACGAGCCTGTGATGCCTTCCCAGTTTCTCTGTCTGCCTCATATGGCCTATTTACAAAGAAAGGATCATTAAGATAAATAAATTGTATAACGTCTCTGTGACTGCTTTCCTGCCCTCCCCCACCTCTCCCTGGGCTCCCCAACCCAGAGAACATTTGAAGCAAACTTGACTCGCGATGCATTTTGCAAATAAACCACAAAATAACATGATTGTAAAAATGTTAGCTGCAAAAGTAATAAATAAGGAAATAAATAAGTGTGTAACCACAGAGGCTTGTCTGGCTCCTCGGCCCTCTGACCACAGAGGCCCTCTGCTGTCTGTCCTCACTAAGGGGGAGGCCAGGAAAGTGGGAGAGCACTTCATCCTTGCCCACAGGCCTCATAGGTGGAAGTTACATGGAGAGAGGACTTTTTCTTTCTTTGCAAGGTAGATAGTTCTATGGCAAAGCTACCCAACAACTGAAAACATTATCAGAGAATGGAAGACGTGGGCTTCTTGCCTCTGTCGTTTCAGATTCACTTACCATTTTTGAGCATGTAATAGGGGTCAGGCTCTGGGCCTGGATAGGTTCATGGTACATCTCTTTAGTAACCCTAGGAAGTGGATAGGATTAGTCCCAATATGCAGAAGCGGAAAGTGAAGCCCATCACTTTCCAATATAGAGGTCAGCCTAGAACATTTCACAGATGCTGTGAAATCTCCATAATGATTGGAATGAATGAAGGAGTAGAGGAGAAACGTGTGTGATTTTTTCTGTCCTGTTTTCGGTCCTGACTTTTTAGACCCCCTCATTTACAAAGATTTTGGGATTAACACACTAAAGTCTAAACAGGAGGCTTGCCAAGTTTTTTTTTACTTACTTTTACTTTGAAATCCTGATTGCCCAAAACCCCTCTTCACCTGTGGGGTGGACACCTGCGTGGCTGAAGGATTCTGCCAAGGACATGACCAGTTCGGCCCAACCAAAGATAAAATGGAGGTTGAAAGCTGGGCCTGAAACCAGATAATAGAGGGAAAATCTTCAGTTCGGGCCCAGAATCCAGTGTTCAGCAATATTTTATGCCCCAGGACAGTGTTTAACTATTGGGGAAGGAAAAGAGAGCCATTGTTATTTAATATTTACAATATACCAGGCACTTTGGTCAGAGCCCCTGAGTCACACAACCTGAAAGGAAGCCCTATTCACATCATGGTCCTATGGATGGTGCCCCTCCCCCAGTGTTGTGTAGTACACGTGACCTGTCAAGCATTTCAAGATACCCTTTCTTCAAGGAGACACCCAAACAAACAAAAGACAAACAAAAACAAACAAAATCCAAGAAAAACACAACCTCAAATAAGCAACAATCAAACGATGGAGACAGATGTGTATGCAAATGATAATCAGGGGTTAGGAGTAGAGATAAGTGCAGTTATAGGCTGAAAATGGAACCACCATTCAGTTGACCAATCTCACATCAATTAATGTCTTTGATTTTCACAACTCCATGAATAAGGGTTATTTTCCATTTTCTAAATGGAAAAACAGAGGTTCAAAGAAGAAATGTGATTTTTCTGAAGTACCCATCTCTTAAGTAGGGAGCTAAGTCCAGTACCCAAGTCCCTAGGCCATGCCTCAGAGCTCTTCCCTGCTCCTCACCACCATATTGGAAATGCCTCAGAAGAGGGACCAAAAGCAGCTCAGTATGCCAGTATCTGGAGGGGGCTGCTGAAAGCCACAGTCAGGAAAGAACCAGAAGAAACCTTAGGAACATGGGAGGCACAAAGATTACAAGGATACTGGAAGGAGAGTGTATGACAAAAAATGACCCACAGCATCTTGGACTTATTAAACATCAAATCAAATCATTCCTTCTCTAGGATGTAGCATCCCAGATGGGGAAGGTTTATGATTTTAATACAAATGTTATCGTAACTTAGTCGGGATACAACTCTTTCAAAAATCCATTACGTGTTTGTCTATATTCTGAAACAAAGCACAAAAAATGCAATTTAGCCTTTTTGGGAGGAGTGGACTACAGGCTGTCACATTCTTCACTGAACTCTAATGCACAATGACATTCTAGAGGACTCTAAATTTAAGGGACTCTTGACCTCCACACTCAGTTCAGATTGCAGCGATTTTTTTTTCATGCTTGTGGATTTGTGGGAGGGCTTTGTTTTTTGTTTTTCTGTCTCCTCTCCTCTTACTAAGCCATCAACCTTGTACTTCTCTCCATTTTCAGTAGCCTGCCCGTGCCAGCACCTTCTCCCACTTTTAATTTGCTGTGTTTGGTCTCATATGTATTTGTAGGTAACCAAATTTGTTATTAGTCTGTATAAATTAAAATTAATCAAGCTCTGAGTAAAGGACTATAGCCCATCAGCAAACTAGGTCAACATTGGTGCATTAAGTTTGAGCCCTTCTTGTGGCTGTATCCATGTCCTGTGCTTATTTGCCAGGTTTACTTGTATTTGTTCAGTGAATGGCCTTTAAGACCCGACTTAAGTAAAACTTCCTTCAGAATCCTGTGAATCCCCAGCCGAAATTACTTCTGCCTCTGAACTCTCAAACTAGTACATGTGTCTTGGGGGGATGGGTCGTCACCAATGCCTATCTTGGGTTTGTTGTCAGTGGGGCTTTTCCCTTTAATAAAAGTAAAGTTTAAAGACAGGATTTGTATTTTATTTGTCTTAAGATCTTCTGCCAACCAAGGCTTTGTACATAATTAAGACACAGAGACTGTCCTTAAGGGGATTTTATCCTAGTAGAAGGGGCAAATGGGAGGGGGGAGAAGGCAGAAAGAGTTGAAAGGGAAGGAAGATAAGGATAAATGTGGAGAAGGGGAGGAAGAGAAAAAAGAAGTAGAAGACCCTCTAATCCCTTAGCTTAGTCCATTTTCCCAAACAAATTAGGAGCCACTTCTGGCATTTCCTGAGTTTCTCGCTAAAATCTGTCCCGTGACTGTCCACAAATGCAGACAACTGCCATCAGAGCCAGGACGGAGGGACCGAACACAAGCACCCAGATGTGCCCCCAAACCATGCCCACCAGAAAGGACACCGAAGGCCAGGAGGCCCCGCTGCTGGGAGGCTTGTGGGAGGAGGGAGCAGCCCCAGCTGGCAGGAGACGCTGTGGGCTCTGCCCTTTCCTGCCTCGCCACAGCCTGGCTCCACAGCACCAAGTGAGCATGTCCTGGAGTGAACTCATCCGAGGCCCTCCTGCTTTCGGACAGGTATTCAAATGAGTGAATGTTTTATTTTAAAAGACTTTGTTTAAAAATACGGTCTCAGAACTTTCTCTGTTCCTCCTGCTCTCATAGTCCCCAAGGCCAGTATAAGAGAACTAGCCCAGTTTGAAATCAACAAAATCAAAGCAATTTAACATTGGTTGGACTCCCAAATATATACCCTATGAATATTCTGCTTTGGAACTTTCCACAACCTGTCTTCTCCAGATCAGTGGTCGAATGAATTGTCATGTTCTGGTGACATGAATTTTGATGCATAACAGTACCTTCCCATGTGTGTATGGTGTTGCCCCATAAGGCGTTAGCCTTCGTAAGTTCTCTTGGCTTTGATTGATAAGGCTGCTGTAGTGGGTGCTACATGTTGTTTTGGCCTTCTTAGCACCTATTTTCTCCTATTCTGGCAATCACTTTTCCTTTAGAGAACCACCCCTCTCTCTCAATCCATGTGGTATATGAGGAACTGACCTTATTCCTCTTAGCTCCCAAGCTTGGTCAATCAGCACATCTAACCTCACTGGCCACACTAACCAAATAAGAGATGGGCACGTGTCCCTGTCAGTCCACTGAGAGTTGACTGTGGATTTTTTGTCAAAATTACTTGGGGGGGGGGTGGGGAAGAAAACCAACTTTTGGTTAAGGTTTTTTAACTGATAGCATATAAATATGCAGCTGCTGAGAAACACTAACAAACAGATGCCTGATAAAGAAGCCAACACAGAGAAAAGCAGAGCTGATAAAAGCAGAGAAGCATTATTCTGATTTTCTTACTTGATACCTGTTGCAATTTTTCAGTTATGTACCCAATATGTGATTTATTGCTTAGTCTACTTTGTGTTGGGTTTCTGTTAGTTGCAACCAAAAGATCCCTGGTTAATAGAGGTGCAGAGACAAATGTAATATAAAATTCCTATCTTCATAATGCTTTCTACTTTGCAAAGTACCATCAAATGCATTATCTCATTTAAATATCATAAAAGATTCAAAAGTTGGCCATTATTGGGCAAAAGGCATGAACAGACAATTTTTCAAAGAAGATATCCAGTTGACTAACAGACACATGAAAAGATGCTCGACATCAATCGTCATCAGGGAAATACAAATCTAAACCACAATGAGACACAACCTCACACCTGTCAGAATGGCTAACATTAATAACTCAGGCAACAACAGATGTTGGCGAGGATGTGGAGAAAGAGGAACCCTTTTGCACTGCTGGTGGGAATGCAAACTGGTATGGACACTCTGGAAAACAGTATGGAGGTTCCTCAAAAAAATCAGAAATAGAACTACCCTAGGGCCCAGCAACTGCACTACTAGGTATTTATCCAAAGGATCCAAAATGCTGATTTGAAGGGGCGCCTGCACCCTAATGCTAATAGCAGTGCTATCAACAATAGCCAAAATTTGGAAAGAGCCCAAACGTCCGTTGACTGCTGAATGGATAAAGAAGATGTGGTATATATATATACACAATGGAATTTTTTACTCAGTGACCGAAAAGAATGAAATCTTGCCATTTGAAATAACATGGTTGGAACTAGAATGTATTATGCTAAGTGAAATAAGTCAGCCAGAGAAAGACAAATATCACATGATTTCACTCACATGTGGAATTTAAGAAACACAACAGATGAATATGGGGAAGGGAAGGAAAAATAATATAAAAACAGAGAAGGAGGCAAACCATAGAGACTCTTGAATACAGAAAACGAACTGAAGGTTGTTGGAAGGGAGGTGGGGGCGGGTGGAATGGGCTAAATGGGCTATGGGCATTAAGGAGGGCACTTGTTGGGATGAGCACTGGGTGTTACATGGAAGTGATGAATCACTAAATTCTACTCCTGAAGCCATTATTACACTGTATGTTAATTAACTTGGAGAAGAAGAACAAGAAAAGAAGAAGGAGGAGGAGGAGGAGAAGGAGAAGAAGAAGTTGTTGTTGTTGGCGGCCATTATCATGCTCCCTATTTAAATCATGAGAAAATGGAGGTTAACAAAATTAGCCAAGCCCTGGTTGCTGGTAGGTAACAGAGCCAGACAGGCATCCGATGTTCCTACTCTAAATTCAGTAGCATCCATTCTTGTTCCAGAGAATTTACAATCAAGAACAGAAGACAAGCTGAGCCCATGTATAAAGTTGAACAGTCAAAGCCAGACAGTACATACAATGGTGAAATATACCTAATGAGGCAGCATTGTCTGTAAAATTGATGGTCTTTGGAATAAATGATCTGTGTGTCCAGAGGTGGGAGAGTGCTGAGGATTTGCAGCATTCACAGAAAGCATGGAGAAAGGACAGCACTGTTGTTAAACTTTTCCAGAGGATTTTAAGGCATTGGGATGCCTTTTAAGATCCAGAAAGCCTTTTAAAAATCTTCTAGTCCAGTCCTGTATGAAAGAAAGAGAGGAAAGAAAGAAAGAAAGAAAGAAAGAAAGAAAGAAAGAAAGAAAGAAAAAGAGAACAAACTGAACTGGTTAGAGAAATGGAAAAAGGGGCTTGTTGTTATTTTATTATTGGTCATTCATTTATCACCTACCCTGTTCCAGGCTCCATTTGTGTATATTATCATCAGTGCTCACAACACTGCAAGTCAAGTATCATTATCCCCATTTTCCTGATTTGGAAAATAAATCTCAAAGTTTCTTCCCTCGGTGTCTTTGTACAAGCTGTGCTCCTGTCTCAGATAGCCTTGCTTTTCTTAGC
Organism: Panthera leo; assembly: GCF_018350215.1. Taxonomy (NCBI): domain Eukaryota; kingdom Metazoa; phylum Chordata; class Mammalia; order Carnivora; family Felidae; genus Panthera; species Panthera leo. The sequence goes on from NC_056687.1 coordinate 78,777,423, forward strand.
TGAATGAGGAGCACCTACTTATCTTCTAAGACAGTCTGAAGACTCCTCCCACAGGGACATTTCTGCCCTTCCCCACTCACTGGCCTCTCCCTGCATTCAAGCCCGGCCAGCAGCAGGGAAGCACCGCACTCACTAGAATTTGAGGTCTTCGTTCACAACTCTTCTCCCTCTACCACACTGCCAGTCCCTTGAGATTAGATGCTCAATCTAATCTGTTGGTCTTTGTACATCCGGTGCCTCCCTTAAAAGCTGGCACCAGAGCAGATGGGAAGAGAGAGAGAAGGGGAGAAGTGGAAACAGAGGACACAGGCTTAGCCTCCAGGGAATGTCCATAGTTGCAAAGCTGTGAAAGAACAGGAGGCGGCCAGGATGAAGGTGTTGGAGAAGAACCAGAGTAATGCTGGGTCTCAGGAAATGTTGGAGGAAAGGTTGTCAAAAGCATCAATGTGGCAGAGAGATATCAGAGAGTGGGACTAGAGAGAAGGTGAGGCAGTGGGGAGCCATGCTGGTTTTGCAATCGGCTCGAAATCCCTTAAAGGAAATTATCAGAGGGTTCGGATTTATCAAAAGACATGCTTTTCTCTTCGGGCAATCTGGAGGATCTATGAAGTTGAGTAATGGTGTAATTATACTTCTCGGGCTGCTTTGCCTAAGTGACCCGGGTTGAAAGACCTCCAGGGTTTCTGGTTTCCATTTCCAGAGCAGGGACTAGTTGCAACAGATCGGCTCTCCTAGGGGAAAACCCACCACAATGATGGTGAAGCACATTTCACAGCCAAGGAAACTGGGATTCAAAACCAAAGTACAAACTGAACTAATAAGCTTCACAAGCGTTGATAGTTAAACTGACAGGTGAAAGATTCTTAATGTATCACTACACGAAATCTAGGGGCTTTCCCCCTAATTTTGGTTGTAGCACGAAAGGAGAAAAACCAGGCACTTCTGTATAATACTGTTCATGGTTACCATCAGAAACCCAGTCCTGGGTGGATCAGCCTTGGGTCTCTGTCCAGAGGGAGAAAAGAACAATGAGCCAGAAGACCTGATTTCAGCAGTTCCACTTATCAGATGTGTGATGGCTGGGCAAGACACTTCCCCTCCCTAAACCTCAATGTTCTTATCAGTGAAGTGGGTAATATAACAATACCTTCCCCACAGTGTTGGTGTGGAAATCTAATAGGACACTGGTCTTAAAAATTGTTTGTAAACTCTAAAATGCTATGCCGATACTATACATTTCCAGCACAAATAGAAATGCTCTTTTACCAGTGTTGATAAAAGGTGGAAACAAGCTCAAAGTTTGAATTCCTCAGCCCACAAAACTCAACCCTTTTCCATCTTTTTTCTGAATTTATGTTTCTCCAATCTCAGTATACCCATCTGCTGAGATAAGGACTTTCTTTTTTATTCTTTCACTACCTATTTAATGAATACCTATTACATGTTGGGCATTATTCTGGGCACTGGAGATGTAAAGGAAGAACAATGGCAAAAATAATCATAGCGACTACCCAGTGTTCCTTGAGCACTCTCTATGTTGCAGGTTTTAAATCAGGCATTTGACATGTACTAACTCATTGAATCTTTGTAATGTCACTAAGGTAATATTTATTACCTTCATGTCACAGACGAGGACATTAAGACTTGAAGAGGTTCAGTAATTTGCCCCAAGTCACACAACGGGTCAACGGCAAAGCCAGGGCCAGAAGAAGGACTGACCTAGGTTACTTGTCCCTAAATCCTGTGCATTTGCCACTGTGCCAGACTGTCATGGTGGGCAGGGTCTCCACATGCCCAGAGCTCACAGGCTAAATGAGGTTGAAGACAGGTCAATAAGGAGTGACAATACCTGCCTCCACAGGGGAGTACCTGGGAAGAGCAGCCCCTCCCAGAGAACAGAACTCTGTGAATGTGCTTTGAATACTATTTTTCTTTGAAATACTTATAGCCTTTTCGATCTCATCATAATACTACCCCTCGTGATTCTGCAGGATTTTGTGACCTGTTTACGAGGTATTTTACACTCATGATCTCATTTGATCCTCCCAAGAGTAATGTGAGATGGGTGGGCCTCGGACAATTCTTCCCAGAACTGAGGAAACTGAGGCCCGAAGAGAGAAGGCTGCTGGTCCTGAGTCATCCACTTAGCAGTGGCTAAGTGGAAACTGAGGAAATGAGGCCCAAAGAGAGGCCATTGGTCCTAAGGCATCCATTTAGCAGCGGCAGACCAGGGACTTCAAACCAGGTCATCAGACTGGGGTCCAGGCTTCACGAATGTCCGGCCTTAAGACAACATCATCTTCCTATCTTGGCCCAGAAGCTTTGACAAACTGAATTACCTCTTTGGTCAAACCTGCAGATGTGTCATCAGAGATCTCAGAGGAGGATTTTGAAGTTCTTCTTTCATATGTGTGTGTATACACACACACACACACACACACACACACACACATATATATTCATATGTTCATATATGAATATATACACATTTAAAAGTAAGCTACTTTGTATTTATAGAGTATCTTTTGTCACTTAATTCTAAACACTTCTAGGCTCAAAGTTTAGAGACTCTCAGGACTAATTAGCCATTGACTTGGATCCTCTCTGACCTTGTCTAATGTCATGATCTAATGTGACCATTTTGGTCATTTTGAAACACTGTGGGTCACAGTACATATCACTTCGGGAGGCCTGGCACATGCAGGGCATATGGGTATCAGAAATGCACTGTACTTATTTCCTAGGGCAACGAGAGCCCTCCAAGCAGGTTCTCCCATGAGCCTGAGCTTAACATATGAAAATGATTTCCAAGCATCACGAAAAAGTCTTCAGAGACTCTGAACATGTTTTTTCACTTGTTGTGTATAAGCAATATAGTTTTAAATACCAGAATAGGTGTTTTTATTTTCATTTTCTCTCTCTCTCCCATGTTTCCCACTTCACTAAAAGGTACCCGGCCATACAGCCAAAGGAAACATGCAAGGACTTACTTTTATAGTCATTGACACTTGGTCAAGGACAAAAATTATTACAACTGACTCTTGTATGCCTCAATGGTGATGAGGGATAAGAAGGTTCACGTCTATGTAGAAGTTTGAAAACTGTCAATTGGAAGTTAAGGCCCCTTCCCTTCAACCAAACATTCTTGGTTCTGGGTCTATGGGAGAGTTTCTGAGAATAAGCAAACTGAACTGTGGATTCCTGGTTGGGGAAGGCCCGGGTTGAAATATGTTGTGATATTACTTATGAAGCTCAAGCTTTGAATATGTAATCTGAAACGTATGACTATCTTTACAGTGCCAACAGAGCAAAAGCCAATGTAACCCATAAGCCCCTGGGGATATGATGATCATCACCAGGATGAGAGGCTGTGGAAAGGACGGGCCAACCAGACTGCGGTTTGAATGCATATCCTGAAGACTCTGTCCTCCAAAGATATCCTTTGAAAAACATAGCTCTGATCATGATACTCTACAGTTTAAAAGTCAGCCCTTTCCATCTAGTCACTGAGTGGCCCATGTTCCTCCCTGGCCCCACTTCTTTGCACATATGTGCCTGGAATGCCTCTCTCCTACTCTTTCTCCCTGGGAAATTTGGCAAGCTCGAATGCCACCTCCTCTGAAAAGTCTTCCCTGACTACCAAAACAGTCAGTTGTTCCTTCCTCTGTGCTCCCTTAGCACTTTGTACACAGCTCTAGGGTAGCATTAAACATGTTGCCTTGTAATTTTTTATAGGTCTTTTTTCTTTGCTACATTAGACTCAAATCAGACCTTATCTAGTCTCAGGGTCTCACACAACGACCGGCACATAGCAGGCACTTACGTGTTTGACAAAAGGAAAGGGGGGGGAAGGATGAAGAAAGAATAAAGGGAAAGAGACGGAAGGTGAACAGGAGGGAAAGAAAAGACACAGGAAGGAATGGAAGAAGGAATAAATAGTGTTCTATGTCCCCAACTGATAATCCTGCTGTAAAATAGGAATAATCTCGTCTTCCTCTCCACAGACATGGAGAATCCATATTTATTTCACAGTCTCTCAATTAAGTGCCTCATTTGGATCCAATAAGACATTTATTGACTCTTGGTTTTTCTATTGATTCTGAAAAGGCCCCTAGAAAGATTTAATAAGTGTAGAAAAGATAAATAAGTGTACAGGTAATAAACTCTAGATTACATAAGCAAACATTACTTAATTACATTCCTATTAATACACTGACTCTGTAATGAATTTTTGAGGCATTTAATTATCAATTTGACAAGATAATCTAGGGGTAGTTAATGATTATACCAGTAAATTGTTTTTAAAAATCACTGACAATTATTAAGTCTCGTAACAGACATCAAATTAACTTGCTAGAACTGTCTGGTTAAATAGACAGCAGTTAATTATGAGGTACTTTCACATTGCCTCAAATTTTAATATGTAAGCCGTTTTAATTGTGTAACGTCAAAAGTGTTGTGTAAGGGAACAGTTTACCCATGGGGAATACTCATATTCTGTGTAGTGTGACCACAGGACAAGTACGAGCATGATCTGAGATGCGTAGCCTGGTTTGTCCCACTCTTCATCTTGGAACAGAAAAATAGAACGCTCTGGAAGAGACAAATGATTGTCATAGAGTCAGGCCTCTGAGGTCATTCTAACTTGTCTCTCAGAGGGAACTACGGGAAAGTGGTCAGATTATAAAGATTTGGGCTAATGATGACAGTATTTGCCACCTTATGAACCTCAACTGTGGGCCAGACACTGTATCAGTTGCTTCATATAGATAATCTCTTTAATGGTTGAAAGATAGCAAATCCACCAATACGTAGGTTTCCCTTGGAATGCTGAGAGAGGCAGAACAAGAAATCACACACACCAAGCCACTGAAATGACTCATCTCAGCTTAAAACGGCAGCCAAAGGCTGTGGCCACTTGTCAGGAACATGTCAGACAGAGAGCAATGGTCCCAGTGTTGAAGATATAAACATAGTTGAAGACCACTTACTTTTTAGGGGTTTAGAGTATCTCTTTTGCAACCTTCTTGCCAAAAGGCCCCTATCTGCCCTGATGGCTGGGCCACTTTTTATTCAATGAGCAGTGGAGAGGAGACACTTGATAAAGTAGCTTTATCGTGACCTTCACAGTTCTAGATTTGATATTCTTTCCTGCAACTGCCTTACTCACTCTATATTTTACCATCATTTTTACATGTGACTTACCCCTTGCCATCTAAACCCAGGTTTCTTGGGTCCCGTCCTCTAGGTTAGTTCTCATGTTGCTGTGTGCAATGATTGCCCACCCAAACTAAATATTCAAAAGAGTATTTCCTGAGTTGAACTGAGTTAAGTTCAACTGAGTTCAGTTAACTGAGTTAAGCCAGGCAGGATTGGACTGGATGGGAAGGGGTTGTACTGGATTGCACTGCATTGGACTGGACTACGGAATTAAACGTTGTAAAAAGGGAGGACAGATTCCAGAACCTATGTTTCTTCTGCTTTGGGGCCAAGGCACTTTCAGTGATAACAGAGCAACACGAGAGCTGTGCATGGACTCTGTAGCCAAACTACAGATTCCTAAGTTCACACCTCCGCACCACCACTTACTAGCTCCGTGATGTAGGATAAGTTCCTTAAATTCCTTGTGCCCCCCTGAGTAAAAGCTAGGGTAATAGTCCCTACTGTACAGGACTGCTGTGAAGAGTCTATTCAATTAATTGATGCTTGTGAAGTCCTTGGAATAATGCCTGGCACACAGAACATATATAAGTGTCCTTAAGTTTTTAAAATAAAAATAATTTTAGAAAACAAAATCACTACTTTGAACTATATTCCACTTTATACTTTATGAAGTGTTTTCACATATGGCGGCTCCCATCATGTATCCACAGGAAGGATTACCCCCATGAATCCCCATCTTGCCTGAAAGCAAGTGCAGATCAAGAAGTCAAGGAGGTCTTAAACGGTTATAGACTTGAACTCAGTTCTGTCTTACTGAAGACGTATTTTCACTTTGGAAGGTACTAGCATCTTATGATGCTGCTGACAGTTTTCATACATGGTTCCGACTACAGTGTAAGCTCCTGGTCGCCTGATAGGCAAGAGTCATGCATAGTCATAGTAGCTTCTGTGTTAGCAGAACAGACTTTTTCCTGCCCAGCACTCAGCAGAGCAAAGGATCCCGGCCTGGATTAAGTTCTATGGAATGAGTTCTGTGATGTGGTATGATAGAAATAGCCCCATTGAGGAAGTTGGGAAACCTGAATTTGGCCCCTGGCTCAACCACTAACTCTGGTGATATTAATAACTAACATTTATTGAGAGCTTACTCTGTGCCGTGCACTGTATTTATATCATTGAAACCTCACAACAACAAACCGTGGGCATGTTTATTATTGCATTTTGCCGAGGAGAAAAGTGAAGTATGGTGGATGAGTGACTTGTTCAGGTCAAGCTGCTGGTAACTGCTATGATAAGTCTTATTTGGAGATTGAGGGGATGGGACAACTCTGACCTCAAAGGCACATTCCAACCCAGTCCATGTATAATTGAGTGAGCTCTTGCCTAATCCTCTCTCCTCTGGGGGTAATTCTGTGGTTCTGGGCAACTCTATGGTAACCTCAGACATCACAAGGCCTCTCAAGATAAAAACTGGTGAATCGTTGCATAATGCAGGATTTTCTAATCATGAAAGACCCTTATAAGTGAAAAAGTGGAAAAAGATAAAAACCCCAAATCTTCCCCAGCTTACCAATTTCATACAGACATTTATTACATTTGTAATCATGGGGTTCATTTCATTTTGCATTTTTGTTTCTTCACTGAATTTATTGTCCTGAACATTTTCCCAATAATCACTGCGAAAATTTTTCATAATTATCATTTTCATGATTACATAAACAACCAGCAACAACTATCAAATTAACTAATGACCCTGTTGCTAAACTTTAAGTCGTTTCAGGTATATTTACTATTATATATAATGTTGCAATAAATATCATTACACCATTCAACACTTTTTTTTTTTAATCAGTCACATTGTTTCTATAGCAAGCATTGTCCAGAACGCAAAGCTAAGGCAAAGCATTGCCCAGAAGGCAAAGCTAAGGCAAAGCTATGTTCATGTCTGTGGCCCGTACTCTGAAAAGGGAGAGTGCAATATTGATGGCGACCACAAGTGACCCTGGACTGTTGAAATCTTAAGGCATTGAAGAGTGAATCTGATTCCAGATTTTGAGTAAACGTGACTGATTTGCTAAGGGAAACCAACATTAATTTAATAGAAGTTTTGATTCCAAGGCAAAGCTGACTGTCAAGGTGGGAAAGGTTCGTGAGAAGTGCCTACAAGAAATAGGAATGAAAAGCGATCTCAAGGGAATTTTGAAAAGATCAAACCCTCAAGAGATTAGCACTCAGGAGACACAAGTCGACCAGTTCCTTTGGACCTCACTTTGATATTTTGGTCTTAATACTCAAGAAACATGGCCACAGTGTCAGCTAATCAGAAGAATTGGCCAAACCTGGGATTCATATGAATGCATATATTTTAACTTAAGACACTCATTTGCCAGTCAACAAAGTTCAGTCTTTCAGCATGCATGTCCCAATTCCGATTTCCTTCTTGACCAAACCACTCCCATGATGTATCCTCCACTATTTCCCATTTTGTGTGTTTTCGTCTTCCTTTTACTGTTTTGTGGTTTTTTTTAACAACAGAAGACTTTAAAACTAATCATCTACATTTTAAATCTGTGTCATTCTTTTATAGTTGCCTCATCCATGAACTAATTTTAAAGTATTTTCCAGTAACCCATCCCCTTTGAGCCTTTCCAATGTAACTAATTTAGTTTTCATTGAAATCGGTCTCTTTATTTTCACATCCATACTTCATCTGTTTGCATAATATTTAAATAATATAATTATATTAACAAATACAACCAGCATAAACATGTTGGGGGGGGGAGGGAGGAAATCAACCAATCTTTGCTAAATATACAGCTCAATTAGTGGGAAGATATGGGCACCAGGGCACTGGACAGCAGCTTGGCATCCATGAGTAGTGTGTTAGGGCATCACTAGGAATCCTTACAAAGGGAACTGAAAGCTTCTGACAGTTAAATGGGAGTTACATCTACTGATTCACCAACTGCTCCTCAACCTGGAAGAGAAGGAGAGAATGTGAAATGAACGCCTGCACTCTGAATGCAGAGATCATGTTTATCTGTTGTCTCTATGTCAACAAGGGACTGAAGGGACACTAGTCTAGCTCTGTGTAATTAGAGCTAAGGGTCAGAGATTGTGTCCTTTACTTTCTTGGAAACCTCATTCCAGTATTATAACTCAGTGGTTCTTACACCTTTTGAGGTGGTCCTAGACCCTTCTGATTAAATATAAGAAGGTTTTTCTTCATGAAAATATACAGATGCATTAGCAACCCCATGCAATGTCAGAGAGCTCATGATTCTTCTCATGAAGCCTGATCCTACAGGATTCTGTCCATCCTAGATTAGGGATCCTTATTATAAAAGCGAGGAGTATTATGTTAATGTAACAGTTCCGTCACTTCGCTAAAAATTCTGAGCCAAAATACAGAGTATGCTTGAAAGCCTTAAGTATTTGAGCTGGATAAGCCCTTAGAGATCATATGGTTTCCCCATTTTAAAAACTGAAGCTCAGAGACAGAAGCAGTTTGTCTGAGGTCACCTGTCCATGACACAATGCTCAGATGATTTTTTAATGCTCTTTTAGCTAAAGAAAATAACTTATTTTTAATGGCTAGTGACCAAGACCATAAGCATACTTGAGGCCTAAATATCTAGCCAGGCTCCAGCTTCCAGAGTCACCAAAGGTCAGAGAATGAGAGGTGTAGGAATTGGAGCTTGAACCTATAACACTAACAAAAGCTGGGTTCCACTTCAAGTTTTACTACAAAGTCACTGATGTTGGGAAATCATTGCTATTCATTTGGTCTAAGTTTTCTTGTTTATGAAATTAGATCATTCAACTAGGAAATTTCAAGGTTCATTTCCAATTTTAAAAACAAAGTCTGGTAGTCCTCCTTTTCTTGGCCTTTTTTCTCTTAGGTCCAACCCAGAGAGATGACCACTAGGGGTCAGACCTGCAAGAAAGAACCAAAATTTTGGATTGTTTTTTTTTTCTTTCTTTTTTTCCCTAACTGGGAGGAAACAAGAGGTGGTCTAGCGTGGCAAGTAGTGCCACATTTAAAGTCTTTCAACATTCGAGACTGTACTGCATTCTTAGATATTTCTAAGAAATGGAGGTTTCAGAACCCTTTCCTCCAAGAAAGTCTTCCTTATATTTAACCTAGAGCCCTGAAATACAATTTCAATCTATCTCTTATTGTGTTGTCTGAGTGGAAACTAGTAATCAACAACTCTTATTATCCTTTGGGTAAGATATGTATTGTTCTGAGCAAGTGTCAGTTCATGTGTCAGTTTCCTTATCTGTAAAATCAGGTCTAGGATTAGAATCACTCTTCCAATAAATGGCACTTAAGTACATGGTACCCTTGAAAGGAAACACAGACATGGACTGGCCCTCAAGGAGCTTTGATGATCTCTAAGATCTATTACATGTCATTTTCTTAAGTAGGACCTCATTTTGCACTTTTCAAAACAAAGGAGTCACAATAATACCCTTTGAAACCTCTTATGGATTTATAGCTGTAGGATTCTAGGACTACTGGCTGGGCCAGTCTGTCAGTCTACTTCCAGAATTATTTCCTTTATACCTTTTCCCCCCTTCAAACCCTGACCATATTTTATAACTTTCTCTGTTTTCTCTGACTATTCTTCTCATCCAGACCTCATCATCGCTACTTTTCCAGGCTCGATTGTCTATTCAGTAGCATGAAGAAAGCTCTGGCAGAGAGGAAGCTTGGGGCTCCTTGGCCTCAGTAGCATGAGACCTTCAGTCCTCTTCCCATCCCACACGGAGTTTAGTTTAGTTGTTGTTTTGTTTTTAAAATACTTTTGTGTTGCCTATATTTTAACATCTCTATACATGTGTAGAAATTCAACCACTATAAAAGTGTGTACTTTCAAGAACAAATTCCCCATTTCTTCCTTTTACTCCAATTGCATATCTGAGGTAAAGGCTATACACACTTTGCTGATGATCTTTCCAGATTTTCTTCTTTTTGTATACACACATAAGCTTTTGTTTTTACCAAGTCAGCATTCTCAAAGAGGTATGTAAAACCACTCACTAAAGATAGCTGTCTAGTGGAAATGAACAAACTGCCAATACATACGGTAACAAGAATCAAAAATAGTATGTTGAGTGAAAAAAGACTTATACAGACAAGTACATACTATATTATTCCATTTATATGGAAGTTCTAGAACAGGCAAAATGAATCTATGGTGAAAAAAATCAGAATAGAGTTTCCCGCTAGGTGGGGAAGACAAGGATTTACTGGAAGGAGACGTAGCAGAACTTTACAGGGTGATGCTAATGTGTTATATATCCTCACAGGGTGTTGGGATTCACAGATGCATGCATTTGTCAAAACTCAGCGAATGTATAGTTAAGACTTCATTTCATTGTATATGAGTATATATGGAAAGAAAAACAGCAAACAAATAGTGAACTCAAGCTAATGATATTCATGCTGAAGAATTTAAGGGGAAGTGTATGGATGTCTGCAAATTATTTTGAAATACATAAAAATGTGGATTAATGGATGGATAAAGGAATGGTTAAATGGATAGATAATTGATAAAACAGGTTCAGTCAAATGTTAATGGTAGAATCTAAGTAGTGGGTATATAAGTGTTATAAAATTATGTTATCTTTGATATAGATTTAAAATTTTTTCCCATAAAATGGAGGGGGTGGGGAACAAGCTTTGAAGAGCTTTAAACTCAGACAGTAGACTATTATTGATAATGTCATCACATTTTTTTGAGGCCTCAGGAAACAGCATAATGGTAACAGGCCTAATGCTCTCCCCTAGATTCTTACCAATTAGTAGCTACATCATTCATATAGGCTCCAGGAAGATAAAAAAAAAAAAAAAAAACCCTCAGGAAAAAATAGTGATAGCTACAGTTTATTGGACATTCCTGTACACCATAAAGTCCAAATACATTATATCCCTAAACCTTTTCACTTTGAAAAGTAAGTATTAGTATCTATTCCTCTTTTAAGAAAAAGCAAGGATAATAAGGCTCGGAGTTAAGCAGCAACGCACTCAAAATCACATGGCCAGTGAATGGCTGGGCCAGGATCAAAACTAGGTCTTACATAACCCCAAAGCCCACATTCTGCTCACTAGAATGCACTGTCTCTCACATGGTGTCCCTCTTGGCCTCTGCCTGATAGGAAGAAACACTGACCTTGCATCAGGGAATTCAGGGGGTGAGCAGAAAGGGACCCCTAAAGTTGTAATGGAGCAGTAGCTGCCTTGGTCACCTGGGTTGCTGTGGCCATGGGCTGAAGTTAGCTCCGGAAACCCTCAGCATGTCTCAGTGTGGCCTTCAACATGAAGTGGCAAACTCCCAGCTTTGAAGATGGAGCTGAGGGTAGTAAACTCTAAGCCACCAGTAAAAATCAAATGTGTTCTGATGTGTTGCATCAAAACCTGGGAACCTCATGGGTTCCACCCAACCCCTCCCTCTCCCTGTAACAGCTGCAAATGTTTCTCTTATTTCTCTGACATCTGGTCCACCCATGTGTAAACAGAATGAAGGCTCAGAGAGAGGAAAGGATCTGAATGCCCCATTTCTCAGCCTCAAAGATATAGTGAAATGGGACAGATCCTGGATTAGGGGACTCTTTAATTTTTAATATAATTTGGGCCACAGTTTCCAAAGGCACTTTAGGGTCCTCTTCTATGAGTCCTTTTTCATGCCTTTGTGGGAAGGTTGTGTTGAGGAGTGGTGAGAGCTTCGCACTAAGAATTAGATGACCCAGATTTCAACTTGGGCTCCTTCACTAACTGCCTGTGAACGTGTGCTGAGGTTTTTCTTTCTGGGTCTCATTTTACCATCTGAGTTATAAAAGGGTAGAGCCCTCTGTAAGTTTTCATCCAGGAGGGTTTTCTTTTCTTTTTCTCTTTTTTTTTTTTCTTTTTCTTGGATTAAAAAAAAAAATTATTTATTTATTTTGAGAAAAGGGGGAAGGGCAGAAAGAGGGAGAGAGAGAGAGAGAGAGAGAGAGAGAGAATCCCAAGTGGGCTCTGCACTGTCAGCACAGAGCCTGATGTGGGACTTGAACCCACGAACTGTGAGGTCATGACCTGAGCTCATACCAAGAGTCGGATGCTTAACTGATTGGGCCACCCAGGTGCCCCATCCAGCTTTAGTCATTAATTTGGGGGCGCAGTTTTAGTGGTTACCATATTACTGTCTCTGGTCAATAAATACACTCCTAACCACTGTGTCTCCCACTGTCTCCGTGGCACTAGAAAGATTATCAGCCCCCAAAACCTTTTATATCAAATAAGTTTCACCTGGTTTTCTCAATAAAAAATATGTTAGGACTAACATCAATGCTAAAGATAACACTGAATCTATCAATTATTGCTTCTGTTTAAAAAAAATTAATTATTTACACAAGGTCTTCTGCCTTGTTCAAAATTAAAAGCAGATTAATTATTTGTTGAACCTGATTTCAGTGTGAAAGGTATAAATTTGGTATTCAAATATACTTTTAAAAATTTCAATACATTTTCATTTTCTAAAAACTAAATCATGGTAAGGTTCTTGTTTAAAATAAGCATGCTATTAGCCTTGATAAATTAATGCAAACAAAATAATGCATTGTGAATATACAAATATACCTTGAATGCTAAGGTAAAGAATGTAGACTTAATTTAGTAGGCAGTGAGGGTCTGATGAAAGTCTTTAACCTAAGGAATAATACAAGCTGAGATTAGAAATCATTATTGCAAGAACTTGCTCTTTGTAACCCAGCCATTTGACATCAAGAAGGTAGAATTCATATTTTATGCCCACTTTCCTCTCCATAAATCCCCTCTTTTCATCTATTCAAAGGTGATCTTTTGGGTTTAATTACTACAGTGAATTTTTTCCTCAAATACTAATCAGCGAGATGAGGCAAAAGACAGAACTTGAAATAGAAGGAATGAGAAATGGAGACGCAAGAGAACCTCATGGTATGGATCCATCTTGTTTTGAGGTTGTGTTTTATTAGGGGCAGCTCAGAGCTTCCCTGAGTGGAAAGCAAGGGAATCTCATGGAATGGAGCCACGTTATTTTGAGCTTGTGTTTAAATACTGGCAACTCAGAGCTTCCCTGAGTGGGGACCCCTTCTCTCAAGGAAACCCCAATCTTACTTTTCATTCTTTTAAAGTTCCTGTTGGCCCCACTTCCAAGATGGTTGAGACTGCTGGGTCCTGCTCCAATCCAGCAGAGGGCGCTGTTGGAGTACAATTGGTGAGGGTGGTGGGAAACTCTGGGAAGACAACCTCCACCTCCAACCACCAGGCTGGTTTGGTGTTACAGCCTTCTGGGCTGACCTGCAAGACAGATCCTTGGTCCTTCCTGCCCTGCTTTATAGGATTCTATTCATAGCCCAGTTAAACTCTGCTGAAGACCCTGTTTTCCAGCTCTACCTCTCTTCCCACTACAAGAAAAAAGTGACTAACTGATCCTCAAGAGATAAGAAATGAGTTCAGAAATGAGTTAAGAAATGTGACACCTATGCAATTGCACTGAAAAGCTGCTGAGAACTGAGAAATCAGGAAAAGGTTAACCAGGTTAGGTGTGTGTCAGAGACAGTCAAACTAGCATAAGCAAGATCACCTATCTACCTCTCCATATCTCATCATCTACAAGGGAATTCAAAAATTGGGGGTGGGGTCGGGAGTGGAAATTCACAAATTTTTAAAAAGCAGGGGCCGATAGCATGGATAGAGCCCAATAATGACACAAAATGAACTTTGAAGTAGGAATGGGGAGCAGAAATCCAGAAAGAGTTTTGAGACCGAGAATGATGTAATCAAAGCTTAGCAACTGGGCTGCCTAGAAAAAGATTTATCCATTGCAACCTGGAGACTGAGCTGCAGCTCTTACCAAAAACATAAGCGCCAAGGAACAGTGCAGATCTGGGCTCCAGCCCTGGCTCTGAGACTTCCTTTCTCTGTGTCTTGGACCAAGTCCCTTGGGTAGGTTTCTTTGCCTCGGTTTCCTCATCTATCGAGTGAGGGAGGTGAACCACACAATCTGTCAGATGCATTTCTCATTCTGCATTCTGAGTCTATCCGCTGCTAGCACCTTAGAATTATAATTTAACTTTTCTTTGGGGAATTCACATAAGGAAGGTTAAGGATAACTGTTTGTTCAGTCACTGTTCAATGAATACATACGCCCTTCGTCAGGAAGAATGGCTTGAGTTAGAAAGTTCTAGCCACAACCCTCCCCAGTCATTTCTGCCCTTTAACCACTGGCAGTGGGAGTGTGGTGGGAGGGCATCGGTTTTTTCACTGGTTTGTGGGCTCCAAGGTGGATTGTGGAATTTGAACCCAGGCAGACTCTGACTTTTCAGCAAATAGACCATTAGCACTGGAAGGAAACTTACAGTGCAACCACTCTCTTTATCATTTAATAATACCAAGACAGACATCTCAAGGCAACACGGGCATTGGTAGAATAAGTCTGGATTATGGTATCTTCCTAGGTTAGTTGTAACTTCCACTGTATAAACTCCACACTTGCTAATCCCATGACCCCCCCAGTACTATTTAAATTTTCTTCTTCCAATTATCATTGGGTCCTTGCACTGCCTACAGATAATCACAATCCTGTCAAACCATTTCACACAAAACTGCCACTCAAACATAGGAGCACTAAGTCAATAGTTTGAGTGATGCCATGAAATTTGGACCTTTGACTTCAATTATAATTAGGAGGGCTTTAGTCGGTTCACTAATCGTAAGTGGGTTTATTTCTCAACTTCACACACTGACTTAGGTCTAACTGAACCCTCACTTATTCATTTACTTATTTATGTAAACTGACTTGAGAAAAGATATTTAAGGAAGATTACAGTAAAAAGCATAAGTGCTTTTAAAACCACCCTGAAACCTGAAGGCACTATTGCAACCCCAGAATAACCCAAAACGATTTTAAATAATGTTTTTTTACAGTATGACTACACTGAGGGATTTTCTACGTGGGCCTATACATAAGAGCTATTAAATACTTTAACAGACAATATGCCAAGAGCACCCTCATAACAAAGAACGTTCTACATGTCAATCTTTTCGTGGAACTTAGTAAATGTCAAACATATACTGTGGAGTTGTACTGCTAAGGCAGAGTTCTGAGGCTCCAAAACAGGTAGTCTTGGATAGTATAGGGCTTCCTGGAAACCTAATACAGGATAGGGGGAAATCTGAAGCATCTTAAAGAACAGCTGCTTAGCAGGAACCACGGTGCTGTCTCCTCAGATACTGGTGTCTCAGCCGGACTAGGAAGTAGATAGTAGACAAGTCTAGACAGAGGTTGCTGACCAGGCCCTAAAGTTCAGATGTGCCGTGCTGGGGCCCAAAGGAAGGTCTTTGGGCTCTGGATATACAGGGAGTCCTTCAGACCTGAGATGCTGAGACTGATCAGGCTTCCTCCCTGAAGAACGAGGCTGCCGGACTTGGCTTTGTGTCTACTGAGTAGTCACTTCATTCCCACTCCTTCCCCCCATCCAAATACACGCACATACAGGCAAGGTGGTTCTTCGTGGTCTTTACCGGAGAACCACGGCATGTTAGAGCTACTCGGGGTCATTTTACCCATTTATTTTACAAAGATGGAAGGGAGCTGCCACTTGCTTAGGGACAAACTGGGTTGTGACAGATGCCAGCTGCAGAGTCTGTCCCTCCATCTAATGGATGTGTCTCACCGAAACACAATGTAGACAATGCCATGCCCCTGCTCGGTCACTTCCATCCATCTCCCGTGGCCCTCGGGGGAGACTGCAATGTCCCAGCCTGGCATCAGAGTCCTGCGGCTAATAGTCCTTTTTGCTTTTTCATCCCAGCTCCCAGTTTCCCTTCCTGATTGCTAGCTGGCCTGCTCCTCACATGACTCTTGCTCCTACTCAGACCAGACTCATTTCAACCCCTGTCTTGAGACTGATCCTCCTCCCCATTTCTAGTTTCTGAGAGGCTGTTCTCAGTGAATTGAAGTATTCCCCAAACGAAAGCAAATCATCAAGTGGCCTCGGATACCCTTCATGTGTGCCTCTCCAGAGGGTCAAAAAAAAAAACCACTTACAGCACATTTTTACTTTTAATAATATTTTTGCATAATTACCAAGGCCTCTTCAAGCCTCAGCCCCCTCCTGAGTGGTAGGAATGGCAAATACGCCCATTTTATAGGGGAGATGAAGGAAGTGAGACCCAATGCCAAGAAAGGGCATATGATTCATCCTCCAGAAAGCAGTGAGTCAGAGGGGAAGTAGAAAGAAGCCCCAGGCTTCCTGACACTGGTGCTCCATTCACCGGGCCAGGCACCTTGCCTGCTGTTATTTCCAAATGCTTGATATTTAAAAAAATAAGGCAAAACTCACCCCATCAGGTTTGCTTTTGAGAAAAATTATCCTGATGCAAAGGACCTTGTTATCCCCAGCCTTTGAGCCGTACCTAGAATGTTAACTACTTTTTTTTTTTTTTACTTTTTTACTTTTTATTTTATATTTGAGAGAAAAAGAGACAGAGAGACAGAGCATGAGCAGGGGAGGGGCAGAGAAATGGAGACAGAAGCTGAAGTAGGCTCCAGGCTCCGAGCACTCAGCACAGAGCTCGATGAGGGTCTCGAACTCATGAACTGCGAGATCATGACCTGAGCCGAAGTCAGACACTTAACCGACTGAGCCACCCAGGCGCCCGTAATTACTTATTTTATAACAAAGAAGATCTGAGCTTTCTAGGTTGTGACCCCCCTCCTAAGGCAACTACATAATTATCTGAAGGTAATTTTGAAGAGTCGAACTGTGAAAGAAATTGGGCGAGGCCTAAAATCCAGTGGAGGTTAGAAACGAGGGCTTTGTCTCACAGACCACGTAACCGGTTCTGGAGTTTGCTATCTACTTCCAGCATCCCGTGGTGGTCCTACTACTGTTCAGGGGTTCAGAGGAATGGGAAGAGTTGGGGTATACAACTTCGTGTGGGGTCAGTGCATTTGGGAAATCTTGGGAAGGCTGGTTGAAAAGACAATGGTACTGGGTGTCTCTGAAGTTCTTCCCCAGGAAAGAGAAAGAAGAATGCCTGAGAACTTCCAGACTGGAGAAAAAGGAGGGAACTGAGAGCCTCCGGGGCCTGGGCAAGAAACAGCTCTGACAGGCTCTGCAGAGTAGCTCTCCACATTCTCGGAGTCCTACTAATGTGCTCGGTACTAGGATAGAAACCCTCAGTAAGGTGACCCTATAATGTATCATCCAAACCAGAGCACTTAAGGGTGGAAAGGGAGCTATTGAATCATAATACCAGAGCAATGGGCATACACTGTAAAGGCAAAGCAGGATATGTGGTCACCTTAACCTTCAGAGTTGAGGTCAACAATGATGGGTCCCTGTCTGTCCATGGAGAACTCTCCCCCCATAAGAAGGACATAACAAGCACACAGATGACATGACCTGAAGCTAGCTGCTTATACTGAGACATTACAGAACAGTCCCAAGAAGAGTTGAAGGAGAAGGGTAACACCTGTAGAGAAGACAATTGCATTTGAGAATTGGTTTTGGGGGATGCCAAAGATTTGAATGTATAGCAATGAGAGGCCAAAGAGACTTCCAGGTGATTTTGAAAAAAAAAAGAAGCCTGAGCCAAGGCCCAGTGGCAGGGGCCTCTATGGGGCATGGTGAGGGGCTGCATCTGGAGCTGTAGAGGAGGTGTAGTGAGACCGGGGAGGGATGAGGCAGGAAGGGTGCTGATGCCCATTTGGACTTGGTTCTAGCTCTGTGGACACCAGCAGGAAGCATAGGTGGGGTTGCACAGATCAGCTTCCCCGGCCTTGGACTTCAGTTGAGACTACCCAGATGCCCAGACACATCGCATAAGCTGCTACTGGTCTCACGGGGCCAACCGTCCTCCCCTCGGACAACAAAGGGAGTCTCATCATTGAGGAACTACAGGACCTCTTCTGGTTTCAGGACCAAGCACTTTCTCTCTCCATCCAGCTGCTGGAGAAGTGGGTTTGGACATTAGGGGGAAGTGTCTGTTTGGCAATCCTGAGGGCTAGACATTGGGGGGGGGTGGATTTTAGGGGCTATCCCCTGGTAAATAGTCAAACCTTTGAGATTCGTGGTGGGACCACTTACAGTCCTAATTTCCAAGAGTGCACGCAAGTCCAGAGGAAGTTGGGACCTTGGGGCTTTCAGAAAGAGATAGGTCAAGGTAGCCAGGGAGAGTATCTCTGACACTGAGCAGAGCTTTGCAGTTGGGAAGTAAGAGACTTTCCAATGTGGTCCCCACATTTTGTGAGAGAGGTCAGGAAGGTGTTATTACTGTGAACAAGTGACATATAAGGGAATTAAGGAGCAGACAGATGGGTGACTCATCCAAGGTCATACAGCAAGCAAGCCGTGGAGCTCCTCTCCTGGAGCCAGGCCATGTACGCATGCACCAACCCCACAGCCTGCTCTCAGAAGGGAGACAAGGGAGCTGACGAGGAGGGGAAGGAGGCGAAGGTGGCAGAGAAGGCAGAGCCAGAGGGAGGGAGGGAGGGAAGAAGGAAGAAGGGAGAGAATCAGAATAGAGGGAGGGCAAACCCTTCCATCTGGTTGTGGGGTCCCAGATGGGCCTAGAAACCCTCTCCCACTTTTTCCTCCCAGACCCAAGAAAGTGGGCCCAGGCTCTGCGGTAGGGAAGGGCTGCCCAGTTATGTCTCTCCTGGGGCGCGAGAGCCTGGCCCCGTGGGGTTGCTGGGCCTTTCAAAGGCCACATGTACTGGGGGACGAAGCAGCAGGCGCAGCCCAAGAGCTGGGGCCAGGAGGAGGGGCCGGGCCTGCCTTTGGTGCCTAGAAATCAAAGCAGCCAACCTTGGGCTTTTTCTTCCCCTCACACTGAGGCACTTTTATTGGCGAGATGAAGGGAGGCAGAGCGAGCCTACAGTCCTCGCTTAGCTTTTGGAGGTTAATGACCCAGTTAGCAGCTCTTGGCTGCGTTTCCGACATTTTGCAGACATCAAGCCCCGCGTCTCTGCCAAGTACATTCTGTTCCCTGGAGCTCATCCAATGCATCTCAGATTACTATGTAATGCGACAAAGAGGGAGAGGTGGCTGGGAGGGGCGGTGGGGAGCGGGCGGGCCGAGCGGCCGGAGGGGCGGCGAGGGAGGGGCAAGGGGATGCCACTCTAAATATAGATGCCCTCCTCGAGATGCAGGGCCAAGATGCTTATTACTGCACTAGAGCGATCCCCCAGGGAGGGGACGGAGGCCCTGGCGTCCAGGCAAGAATTGAAGGAATCCTGCAGCGAGCGCACCCTGGGGTGGGATGGGGGACTGCCAGAGCCTCTGGGTGGGCGGGGAGAGCGGGGGAGGGGGGACGAGAAAGGGGAGGAGCTAGGGACTCGGCCCCGCCCCAAGGCCCTTCGCGCAGCCCCCGAGCTGCTGCAGCCTGTGCTCTAATTATAGACGTGAATGGAAAGCGGCAGCTTGTGAATGATCGTCTTGCTCGCGCTGCCTTTGGAGGCTGAGGAGCAGGTGCTGCCCTGCTAGATACAAAGTGATTCATTTAAAAGCCCTCTGTCCCGCACGCACTCTCGCCGACAGACACGAATCCTCGAGCTCTCTCCTTCCACCGCACGGAGGTGGAGTCTGCTGTTGGTTTCAGAGCCCTGGATCTGGCGATCCGGACAGAGATGGGGTGGAGTTTCCTAATCTCTTTCACCCCATCTTTAGAAACCTCCCCGTGGGTGAGAAGAACCCCACGCCTTTTCAAGCTGTTGGGAAGTAGTATCTTGTTTTACAGATGGAGAAGTTGAGGCTGGGAGAGAAGCAGGGGTGTGCCCCGCGCACATGGTGAGTCAGTGCCCAGCTGAGACCGAGCCTGGTCTCCTGACAGCCCTTTTGCCTTACCAGGTGGGAACCTGGAGCGGGTTTCACTTCAGTGATATTCATTTTCGGGCACGGATCCTCGGCGTATATGAGCATCCCCTTCCCAAGCCTGGTTCGGCTCCCCGTCCCACCCGGCCCCTGCCCGACCCCACTGCCACACAGAAGCGGGGTAATGCCAGCTGGTTCTCATCGGTAGGCTTAAGTTCCAGGCCTGGAGAGTGGGTAAGGTGCAAACCTTGCCCATTTTCCTGTCCGTTATGTGTGAGTCAATCTGACGTGCCCTCCATCAGCATAATCCTGTCATGAGGCACGCCAGAGGAGGCAAAACCAGGACTTTTCTTCTTCCTCAGCATCTCACATGCACCTAGCACTCAGTTAGCCACGTGCTCTCATGAACATCAGCACCCAACCCCGGCCACAGAAGCACAGTAAAAAAGTCTTACACCCAGTTTACTGAGGGCTTGGAGGGGGGAAGTGACTATCTCACAGTCATCTGCTTCTGAGTAGCCAGCTTGAGATCCAAACCCAAGACTCCTACCTCCATTCTGTATTGTGCCGGGTTCTCAGTCTGTGGTCTGCAAGGGGGGCCGGGATCCGCCTCCTCATAGAGAGAGGTTGCCCTGAGGCCTGGTTCTCTCCAACCTGGCTGCTGGCCTTCTCTCCCCATAGGCTCCCTCCATTCTAAACTACAGTATACAACGGGGCATGAACAGTTGCCATCTTTGGGGCCAGAATTCTCCAAGCCCTGCACATCCCTGGACTTCAAATAACGAGGCCAATCCTAGTCACCTGCTGAACCTATCTATATTCTCCTCACCTTTGCTGAACACCCTGGACTGAATTCTTTACCTATTTCTCCCCTGTCCCTTTAAGATATACACCAAGGCATATTGATAAAGGGGCATCAAGTACTGGGGGGGGGGGGGGGAGAAGGAATGGATGTGAAGGATATTTTAATTGTTTTTTATTTGCTTCTTTCAAGCAAGGAGTGTATCTTAGTCTTCATAAGTCCCCACCTGACCCAACATCCCCAGGGTGCAGCCCAATGCACTGAGGATAGCAGACATGCAGAAATATTGAAGAATCATAAAACTTTCACATGGCTGAGGAAATGTGTATCTACCTAGACTCGCCACCGTCACATTTCTCTGACAGTACAGATGAGTGGTTGGGATCTACACTTTTCAGCTACAAGACGAGGCTCTCTCCCGATCAGTTGTACGATACTGGCAAGTTGCTTAATCCCTCTGGGTCTCTGTTTTCTCATCCGTAAAATGGGCATAATTATACCTCACAGAGTTACTGAGTGGTGAGTACTGAGTGGTGTTGGCAGTGCTGAGCCGGGAGAGAAGAGGAATGCTCATATGTGAATGGTTTTCTCTATGGTCACTATGTAGTTCGGAATCCAAATTCAGCTATGGCACTTGGGCATGTTTTTTAACCTCCACATCCTCAGTTTTCTCATGTACAAGGTGAAAATACCAAGCATACCTATCTTATAGTGTTGAGTGAGTTAAATGAATTAACAGGTGTAGAGTGCTGAAATTAGTGCCTGGCACAGAGTAAGTGCTCAGTACAGATGACTATTGTTTTTACTGGAATTAAATGAGGATGGAATGGTATAATGTGTGCAAAGTTCTTACCATAATCCATTGCAGAGGGCCAGCGCTCAGTAAGTAATTGATTTCGTCATCTGTAGAATGGGATTATGATAGTTTCTCCTACACAGGGTTGTTCTGAGGATTACCATAGACAATATATGAACACTCTTTATAAAACTATATAGGGCATGTTTTATTATTCACTGTAATATTGGGGCATTGGTTCAACAAATATCATTGTGTATTAACTGTGCCTGGTCCTGTTTGAGATACAGAGATAATAATATCCATGCCTTCAAGGTGTGGATAGGTAGGTAAAGCCTGGGCTGGATATACGAATAACTATAGAACACCAGGCAGAGGATGATGGGTGCTCTGCTTGGCTAATAAACCTCATGCCAGAAGGCATCAGAAAAGGAGAGGCAGAAACCCCGAGGTGCGGAGAGGAGCTCAAGAAAAAGTACAGCAAGGATAAAGGAGCATGAACAGAGCCTGGGAGAATGAGTAGGATTTAGACAAGAGGTGAGACCTTCCTGGTAAAAGGATCAGCAAGATCCCGGAAAGGGAGTGTTGGAGAACGGCACCCATGCCAGCACTCCCAGGAGGTAAGCTAGGAGGCCAGGCAGGGGGGTCCCAGGGAGCCCCAGGGGCCCTGTGCTTCTCACTGATGACATAGAGGGCAGATGTGCTGGGGATAGTTTGGGGATGATGGATTCATGGTCAGACTGCAAAATCTTATGTAGTAGAGTAGAGACACAGGGGAGGAGTGTTTCTGCAGGACCAGAACTGCAGAGGCAGAAACTGGGGGTTTTCACAGCTCCTTAACAGCACCTCTCAGATTTCATCATTGCATATTTACCGTTGTGTTCTGTTCTTTACATTGACACATAAGCTCTAAGAGAAATGGGAATGGGAGTCTTTCCTTCCTGACTTGCCCCTAGAGCCTGCCGGGGTGACTGCACATAGTAAGAGCTCAATAAAGACTCACTGAGCAAATGAATGCCTCCTTGAACCTAAAGCCAAATGGACCAACAGAGTGGCCTAGAAGTGGCCAAAGGGGTCTCTAAGGAGGTTTTTCCTACCTTTAACTCCAGCCAACAGATTGCCCCAGGGTGACAAGAGTTTCCAATTTACTACACAGGAGTGCAGAACTTGTTTCATGATCCCTCAGGTATATCTATTTTTAGAAAATAAAACCAGAAAGGACTGGGAAGAAAGGTAAAAAAAGAAACCTGGGGTAGAAAGAAAACTCCACATGTAGCCCTCCATCTCTTATTTAGTCACCTTAATTAGCCATCTTCTATTTGTAGTTCTCTCCACCTAAAAAAAGGAAAAAAGAAAAGAAAAAGAAGGAAGAGAGAAGAAAATGAGTTACCCAAGAAAGCTTGAGTGTGGGGAACTGGTCTTGTCTTCTAAAACCCTCCATGATCCGGGTCTCTTCCCAGATCAAGTTGGGGAGCAGAAAAGAAATCCAACTGGTTTCCGTTGTTAAGGATTTGGAGTGAGTAGAGAGTTGATAGAAGCTTTGCCTACCCTCCTATCCTACCCATCTTGAAAATATCAGTGCCATTGCCTTTCTTCATCTCTGTTGAGTAGACCATTTGGTTCTGTGCTTCTTGATCACAGGCACAGAATGTTGGAGATAGAACAAACAGAACCTAGAGGGAATTTAATCCCCCCCTCCCCCGCTTGTGTTATAAATTAGAAAACCAAGGGAAAAGAGACAGGAAATGAGTTGTCCAAGGTCTCCCAGCCCATTTGTAATGGAGTACAGGACCCAAGACTTCTAATTTCAAGTTTAGTGCCCTTTCCAAGCCCCATGACACCTCCTTTAATGGAGTAATGTTCTTATTGGAACATCTAACATTTCTGTCTCCCTGAAAAGAGGGTATCTTTGAGAGAAGCAGACCTGGGTTTGAATCCCCCTTCTACTATATACTAACTGTATAACCTTAGGCAAGAAGCCACATCTTGTACAGTAGTAACACTAGCCATCATTGCAAGCACTTATTTTATGCTAAGCTCAGAAAAGGTAAGAAACTGGTCCAAGACAGTTGTAGACCCAGAGTTTGAACCCAAGTCTGTCATATTCTAAATCCCATAATTTTCCACTTTAGCATACTGTTTCTGTATGTCTCAGCTGTCTCATCTATAAAATATAAGAATAAATGAGATAAAATGTACCTAGCTCAGCACTTGACATACAGCAGGTGACCTATAAACAGCAGCTCTTACTATTTTGAACACTACATTCTGAAGACTTGCTATACCACAGGTCTTACAATTTCAGTTATATACTGAAGAACGGTAGCTACTATCAATCATCATCCCCATACACAACAGCCTCTACCTTCCCAGGCTTATCTTTCCCCTGATGTGTCCTTCTAAAGCGTTGTGTTCCAAACATGGGAATAAGCAGAACAGGTAAGGCAGGATAAGAACTAAACTTGCCTGTTGATGCTGGAATGTTGAGCAGACAGCTCAGGTCTGGTTACAGTAGCTACATCCACTCATAGGCTAGGGGAGCATAAGGCAACAAGCTATCCGGGTACAGGAGCCTGACAGATTTGCCAAACTAGGAGCCGGAGTACAGGGATTTAGAGTGGGCAATGCCTGAGGCAGAGAGACCACAGCTTTGGAAAGGCCAAATCACAGGAGTCCAAGCTACCCTTTCTGGCAAAAGCCAAGCAAGACTTTAGCTAGGAGGAAATAAAGCTGAGTAGGAAGATCACCAGAAAAAAGAAAATAAAAACCAGGATTAAAGCAAAATCCAGTTGAAAAGAATAGAGATTAAAATCTACCTAGCTCTTCTGAATATGACAGACGAGTCTTTTTTTCTCCTGTGACTTAAAAAGAAATAACCCTGCAATTCTCCTGGCCATAAATTGTAGATACATTTGCTTTGAGTGAAAGCACCAAAACATTCATGGGAATTATATTCACCGAAGTCAACATAGTATTTTCCTCTGTAGACAATAAAGGGGAGGGAAGGCAGGAGGAAGAGGGAAGTGGAAGGTGGGAGCTTCAACTATGTGCGTTACATTTAATTTCTTTGGAGGAAAAAGAAATATGGCAAAATGTTAGCCTCTGTTTTCTGATGGTGAGTACATGACATCTGTTATATCTTTTCTGTATGATTACATATTTAATAATTTAAAATAAAACAAATATATATTTAAAAATTAATTATATAAAAATAAATCCATATTTAAAGCTAATTAATTGTGATTGTAGAAAATCTGGGAATTTTATGAGTAATAACATAGGAAGACAATGAGTTTTTAAAGATATGATGTCAGCTATTTCAAAGTTCTGATGTGATATTTCTCAGGTATAACAGGTCTCGCCCCAATAAGAACTCATGTAAGACCATTGTGGTAGATTTACATACTGACAGTCCATATATGCATGTTAGGAGGAAGATTTCAAGATTCTTCACATCTACCATCTGGCCAACCATTCCATAAATGCTCAACTATGAACTCCTAAACTGGCTGGACAGAAAGTCCCATTTTAAGATAAGAATTAGGATCTTATACTCTCATATGGAAAGAAAATCTAAATGACTTCTGAACAATCAAAGCTAATGTTATAAATTTCACACATAACATTTATGGATGGAAACCCAGCAAGGATAAAGAACAGAGCAACACCATCAACCCCTGGATCGAACTGACATTTATAGAATAATCTGCCCAACAAGAGCAGAATACACATTCTTTTCAAGGGCGCATAGAACATTCACCAAGATAGACCATATCCCAGGTCATAAACCTTATGGGTGTCTCTCATGGAGCAGAGACCTTCAGACCCTCACTCAGAAAAAGGTCTCATTTTACATAAAACTGTTAGACCATCTGGAGTCTCTGACCATAACATGACAGGAGAAAAAGCAGAATTGCTTCACGATGGGCAACACTCATCAGTAATAGCTGGCTGCCAAACCATTTGGGTGGAGACAAAACAGCTATAAAATATAGACTCAAGGGCCCAAAGCAAGCAGTCTGGAGCCATCGAGTTCAGGTGCAAAGCGTAACAAGCCCAGAAATGCCCAGAAACAAAGCACTGTGCACTGGCATACTTAATGGTTTAGTAGAAAGAGCATGGGAGTCAGCTGATGAGGGTTTGGGCATGGCTCTGACACTAACCCACAAGAATCTATGGGCCTGTCTCTTTCACTTCTTCTTTCTGGGAACTAGCTTCCTCTTGGGCAAAATGGAGTCACTAGAAGCTAGTGACTAGATCTCCAAGATGATTTCCACATCTACCTCTCTGTGGCTATTTTTGTGTTCATTCTAATTCTCTTGGGTCTTCAAGGAAAGGATGGATAATTCTTGGTAATTTTCATGTTTGAAGTCAGGGGACAGTGTGAGACCTCAGAGGGCATATTTGCTTACATGCACCAGCTTATTCCACCCCTACCTCCCACCCCCCGCCACCAATTCTGGATCTGCCCAGAAGTATCCCAAAGGGTTCCACAAGGACATATTTACAAACAGTTTCCAAAAAGCAGTAAAATGGCAAAACAAGCCTTGCAAGAGAAATTCTGTATACCAGACAATTTAATTCTGAACAATGGACCACATGAGGATGTATAAATAACTAATTACGCTGGACAACATGAACAGCTTTTTTGGATGATTGCAAAATTGGGGAGGAAGGAAATGTGATGGGTATTTATATATTTGGGCTTCAGTCAAAGATTTCATATTCACTCTTAAGCAATTTGACTTACAAAATTAGCTCAGACAAGAACACGGTCAAACGACTCAAAACTGGCAGAGTCTGCTCTCAAAGGAGGATGGTTTGTGCCCAAGCGTCCAGAGGACTGGCATGGAGAATGGGGTGTGTCCTCTCATCTCTGCAAGATGTTTAGTTAGAGATGCCTTGGTCTCCACAATGACCTAGAGAGGTAGAGACTGGGGAATTTGTAGAAAGTGTTTCAACGGGAAGTCAAGCTCATCTTGTTGTCACACAAGTACATATTCCTGGGTACTCAATTCCACATTTTCCCTGATTCCCTACTGTGTGATTAGTACAATGACAAATCTTGGAGATGCATAGACTGGATCTCTGTAGGAGGCACGAGATACCTTGCTTACCACTGTATATCTGGTACTGGCCTCTGCCTCTGGTACCTACATACTAGGTGTACAGAGATACTTTTTGGATCAATGACTTGTTGAATGAAATGAGTAACACACAGTCCTTACCCAAGCAGAATCCTCAGTCTAGTGGAGGACATAAAACTGTGTAATTCTCTCTAATCCAGAGCAGGTGCCAATGCGTGTGGTCACTGAGGTGCCAAGGGCTCTGTGAGCACAGAAGAGATAGGGCAGTCCATTCTGATCGTAGAGATTGGCAAAGCTCTTTCATTCTTCCTGCAGGGCCCTCACACACCCATTTTTCCATTGCTACTCTCTGCCTAAATCCTGTGTATCTTCATAACATCACTTCCAGAGAAGCTTTCCCTGACTCCACATATGCAAATAAATACTCCCTCTCTTCTGCATCGTTTTGCCTCAGGGCACCATGTTCTTTTTCTTCCAAACACATAGAACAACTCATTATTAATATTTACATATTTACATATGTGTTTATTTGTGTAAAGTTCATCCTGCACGACTGAAAGCAACAATGTGTGTGTTGTTCCTGGGTATCTCACCAACACCTAGCATGATGCCTAATGCGCAGGGGTGCAGAGGACATTTTTTAAGTTGTTCATGAGATACACGAATAACTCTCAACAAAGGAAGTAGAATTTGACCAGGACCTTGAAAAAGGGGGATGGAACAGCATAACCAGAAGCAAGAAGAGGAAAGGTACAGACAGGAGACACTGACCTGGTCACGAGGAGCAGACCAGTGTTTACCACAAATCATGGGCTAAGGAATAGCAGTGGGAACACTCAGTCGCTTTTGAGTAAAAGAAATAAAATGACCAGAGCTGGAACTTGCCAAAGTGGCTCAAGAAGCTCTATGAAGGACTGACTGGTAGAAGGAGAAACTGGAGAGAAGGAGATAGCTCTGAGGTTCCTAAAATGCTCCATGAGAAAAATGATGGAGGTCTGACTGGGGCAGCCCTAGGAGGAATGAAAAGATCAAAGACAAGGTGGCAGGAGGAGTGAATGGAATTATATGTGCAGAGAAAGGGAAGAAGAATTCATCAATAGCCCACAAGTTCCCACCTGGGAAAGTGGGGAAGGGAAGGGATCTGTGAGCAGAGATTGCATACACAGCAAAACACGGAGGAGCATGGGAATGAGTGAAATAAGAGAATCTCATGTGGAACTCTGGTGTTTGAGGTGTTGAAGAGCCATCAACGGCAACTACCAGGCAGAAGGAAGGAGTTCAGGACTATGACGTGAATTAGGGCAACACCTGCCCAGAGTGTATACTGCAGCTGGTAAGCCTTAGATGAGAACTCCCCGGGACATATCGCCTCCATTTTCCTGCACAAAGTCTCAGTGCGAGCCTCAGACAATGACCCCAGAAGAGGGGTTCCAGAATCCCCCACAATGCTAACACCCTGTTTCTGCCTTCTTTGCTGGATACTAGACGGCAGAGGCACACCCTGCTAGTCATTTAATTGTGGCACGTGTGTAACCATTCATGGCTCTTGGATCCTGGAAATTGCCTTTCTACCTTGAGGATCTTCTTGACACTCTCTCCTGCTGTGCCCTTCCAACCAGTGACTGTGCCCTGAGCTTACCCTGCACTAACTCTTTCCCATGTTAACACTCCAAGTAGCCAGACCTGAATACACCCAGGCCACATTGAACCTTGTGTGTGATGGACTTGGAGAGAAAAAACACACAGAGCTAGAAAAAAATTCGGCTGATGGTAGAAACCTTAGCTTTGACTGCCAGCAAGATCACACCCTTAAGTGTTTCCAAACTTAAATAATGGGGAAAAACAGCCAAGTGCCAGACTTGTGTGAAGGAATTTCTCAAGGTGAAGGGTACCACATGGTTAGTTGGTCATGACAGGTGACAGAGAGAACATTGTTTCTCACCGGTCATCCAGGGTCGGGGTTGGAGAGGGGTGCCAGACTGATGCAGACATGCTCAGCTCTCAAAGAGTTTTTCCTTGAAGGACAAAGACAAAGGCAGGATGAGAACTCTACCAGCTGCTTCCTTCAGGAAACCCTGCTGTGGCAGAAGTAGCCCCTCACAGATCCGCCAAGAATGAAGCTTTTAAAATTACTACCGACAAGGACACAGGGTCAGAAGTTTCTAGAACTACTTTCCACTTGAGTCAAAGAAGCACAGGGAAGATGGGGGTTCTGCTGTCAGATGTGAGTGATTTTGAACCCTGGCCCATACTCTGACCCCCTGGAGATACCTTTGGAGGTGAAGGGGGGATCCTACCTAGTAGCTGACGATCTACACCAGGCATTTGTTCTTTTCAATGCCCCAAAGTGTTTATCTTGAGCCTTTCTGCAGGAGCAAGAATATTAGTGCAAGGTGAAGGGTTCTGGAACAGAACCACAGCATGCCCCTCCACCTCTCTAAACAATGCCTGCCATTTTGTCTCAATTTCAAAATTACATATCTTGTCTTTGGTAGAGACATTTTTTTTTTTTTCCTTACCACGAGAGGCAGCAAACTTGGATGAGAAAAGGTGAAAGAAAAAAAAAAAAAAAAGAGCACCCTTTGCCTTCCAGTCTCTTGGTTTCCCTGGGCCTCAGTTTCATCAGGTGTCCAGACGAGGGGACGATCCTTGCTTGAGCATTCTCAGGTTGTTATGTCACATGTGCATATGGGAAAAGGCTCTGCACTCGTAAACTCTCCACGCATCAGAGATTATAATCATACACTGGTTAAACCCACCAGGTAGATTTTCTTCTACTACCTCAATTGCTCTCCATTTTCCCTGAGGGTCATGAAGTATGTTAAGAGGCAGTCACTGGCCGCCTTGGGCTGCCTGCTCCCTGTTGGTGCCAACAGTGGGACTATGGAGCACAAGGCACATCAGCACCTCTGGTCTGCAACAGCTATTTGCACTGTTTATGTTAGAGTACATAAAATAGGAGAGGAAAGTAGACTTGGTCCTGCCATTCATACTCTTTAACAAATCATAGCCATGCTGATCTGAGAAAATTGGACCAACCAGACTTGCCTAGAATGTTCTCAAAATAAGAGAGTTTATTTGATGGATGGGAACCTGGGGCCAGATCATCCTGGGTTCCAGCCTCAGTGGGCCACTCCCTGGCTGGGTGATGCCAACAAGGTCACCTAACTTCTCATTGGTATAATGTGACTTAATACCATCAACCTACAAAAAGAGCTTTCAACATTAAATTAAACGAAGTAATAACTATGAAAGCGTCTGTGACATAGTAAGTCTCTACACATATGGATTTCCTTCTTTCCCGACAGGGACAGAGAAAAGAAGTAATAAAAAGAAGAATAGTAATAGCAGGTAATGTTTAAATAGCATTTATGGTATAGAAGGCACTATTCTTGGAACTTTAATTGTATTGGCTCAGTTAGCCTTCACAACTGTTTTCATCTTCATGTCACAGGCGGGTGAGCTCAAACTCAGCATGATTAAGTACCTGCCCAATGTCACGTTGCGCACAGGAGTAGAACCAGGATATGATGCAGGCCGCCTGCTACTCAACACGTTGCACTCACCCACCTCGCGAAAGTGCTTCCCGTGATTGCGGATATTAACCCACAGGGGTCCCTTCAGCTTTGTTCTGAGATTTGATACATGGGCTTTTATCCTCTTATTACTATGGAATCGCTTTCTAGAAAATATATATTCTAATTGTTTTTTTTTTAATTTTTTTTTAACTTTTATTTATTTTTGAGACAGAGAGAGACAGAGCATGAACAGGGGAGGGGCAGAGAGAGAGGGAGACACAGAATGTAAAACAGGCTCCAGGCTCTGAGCTGTCAGCACAGAGCCCGACGTGGGGCTCGACCTCACAGACTGTGAGATCATGACCTGAGCCAAAGTAGGACGCTTAACCAATTAAGCCACCCAGGCGCCCCTAATTGTTTTTTTTTTTTTTTTTGATATCGCAAATGTGCTTTCCTGTTGCTTGTAGGGATTTAGCTTCTGACGAGCTTGCTAATTGAATGTTTTTTTTTTCTCCACCTAACCTACCTTTGCAAAGTTCACATGCAGTTATTTATCGTTTAAGAGCATCATATATGTAAACTGAAGTATGTTTATTAAGGTTAGAATGAACAGCAGTTGATTTGATTTCCCTGATTGGGTAACTGGGGAAATGAACAGGTAACTGGGTATTTACAGAAGAAGGTCAGCAGTGGTTCCTGGGAGGGGCCAGTCAGATCCATTCCAGAAGCCTTTGCTCAACCTTGTTTCCCCCAGAAGGACCCCACTGTGGGTCAGGGAAGGAAAACACCGTGTGTACATTTGCCTATGGCTGGTTCATTCTCTCGAAAGCCACTCTGGTCTGATCTACTCTGACACATGCCGAGGCACTGATGTCTGCAGAATGAAACCAAACCTTGGCTAGGCATCAAGGGTCTTCACTTTCATCTGGCTCCAGACCACTTCTTCCATCATGCTTCAGACCCTGCTCTTCCCCAATCACTCCCTCCTCTGGGCCCTTGCACTGCTGGTACCTTCCCCTTTCACTATTAAGTTTTCAAAACTGTTTAAACTGCACCTTCCCCACATATATGTCCCAGATACCCTCCATCCAGAACAGATCTTTTTTTTGCTTGAGTTTCCCACTGTATAGAATTATTTTGCTATTTTAGAATTGATCACTGATCATCTTGTGTGTGTGTGTGTGTGTGTGTGTGTGTCTGTTCCTTTCACCAAGAGAGAGGCCCTAATTGGTAGGGTGAAGGTGATACTCATCTAAGAATACTCCCACAGTCCATAAACACAATTCCTGAGGAGAGGAAGCTTTCAGTGAATTTTGGCTTACTTGAAATGAGCTTCTAACCCAGCAGAGTGAAATCATTTCATGACTTTGCTTTGAGTTGACAGGCCACCCCCAAAAGCTAAACCCACCAATGAACTTTTCCTCCGGTGACTGTTAAGATAGCACAAGCCATCAATCTCAGAGACAAAGGGAACACTCAGCTTTAAGCATCTGGAGGTTTACTTAACTAAAGGTGTCATTCTACCAGAAAGTATGATTGTGATGCTTCTTACCATCCAGGGTATGAATAAAAATAATTACAGTGATAAATTCGTGGCAGGAGCCATTGATTTTTAGAAAGGAAAATTAATAATGCATCATGGAATTGTAGTTATAGACTCTCACTCAGGTATCCTTTTCATATTCCCAGATAAGAAAAATTCACGCTATAGCACTTTACAGTTGGTACATCAACATGACTTCATTCTCATACCAACATAGAAAAGCTGGACTCACTCTCAATTTACAGAAAAGAAAACTGAGGACCAGTCAGGCAGAGACAAAAAATTATTTAGGGCTGGATTTGGGTCTCACACTCAGGACCCCTCCCTATATCCTGGGTGCTCTTCTCTTAGGCTTTGTGCTGTAGACTGAATGTCTGTGTCCTCCCCAAATTCATGTGTTGGAACCTAATTCACACTGTGATGGTATTTCGAGGTGAGTCTTTGGGAGGTGGTTAGATCATGAGAAGGAAGCCCTCATGAATGGGATTAGTGGCTTTATTTAAAAAAAAAAGAAAAGAAAAGAAAGAAAAAGACCACAGAATGTTCCCTCATTTATTCTGCCATGTGAGGACACAGTCTCTGTGAACCAGGAAGTAAGCCCTCGTCAGACAAAGGAACTGCCAATGCCTTGATCTTGGACTTCCCAGTCTCCAGAGCTGTGAGAGATAAACATATGCTGTTTCAACCACTCAGTCTATGGCCTGTTTGTTACAGCAGCCTGAATGGACTAAGACACATCGCTCAGGGTCTCAGGAGCCTGTTCAGGGTCAGGTTTTCAGATGAGCAGTTTCCTCTCCAGGCCCTCGGGGTCCTTGCAGAAGTCTCGTCTGTGTTTGTATGACTCCAGCCACAGTTGGTGAAGTACAAGTTAGGTATCTCAGCTGTGGAATCGTTCATTCCAGAGTGTTTCCATGTTCTCTAGTAACATTTCAGGTTGTTTTTGTTTTTCTTCAATCCAATTCTTCTGCCTTCAAGAAATAACTATACCTGGGGCGCCTGGGTGGTTAAGTCGGTTGAGCATCAGGCTTCGGGTCAGGTCACGATCTCGCGGTTTGTGGGTTCAAGCCCCACATCGGGCTCTGTGCTGACAGCTCAGAACCTGGAGCCTGCTTTAGATTCTGTGTCTCTCCATCTCTCAGCCCCTCCCCTGCTCATGCTCTGTGTCTCTCTGTCTCTCAATAATAAATAAACGTTTATAAAAAAAGAAAAAGAAAAAAGAAATAACTATACCCTACCTCTCCAAACCACTCCTTCTCCTCATCACTTCCACCCTACACAATACATTGCCTGAGTCTTTCAAACAACTTCTTTCAAAATGAAATTGGTGACCTAACTGTACTCAGTGGAGTAAAACATTAATTCACAGTATGAGCTCCCTGGTTGCCCAGAACAGAGCTTGGCAAACAGAAGGTGTTCAATACATATTGACCGTTGAATCAAGTAAACACAACAAGAAATAATAATATTAATAAGCATATTACTTAGAGTCATGGAAGTAATCACAATAAAAACTAGAGCAAGGATGGTTAGAAGTCATTGCCTCCGAGTGAAATGACTCATGGTGGGAAGGGCATGAATCAGGAGACTGCTGCCTTCATTATATGCCTTCTGGAGTATTTGATTTCAGGGAGGAGTCAGCCTAATCCAACTGAAGCCTTTGCTCAGTGTTCCTACCTGCAAACACTGCACCTTCCCCACCTGAAAACGGCAAACCACCCACAGCACAAAGGCCCTGCGTTTCCACCTGTTTTAACCATGTGGCTGTGTTACTGTAATACAAATCCAAACCTTAAATATATTTTACAAATCAGTTTATATTTTTCACGACTTGTGGTTTGTGAGTCATACAAAGGACCACCAGCCTCTATCAAGCGTCCTTTCTTCCACTCGCCTTCCTGTAGCTTGGAAACACGAGGCCAAATGGAAGAAATAAATAAAAGCCAACGGGGGACCACATTGCCCTTTCACACATTCCACGCCACGTCTTGCAGAACGGTTTGCTAAACCTCTCCCCACCAGTTTGGTCAGGAACCCGTAGCCAGAGTACACGGGAGCCCCCATCCACTCCCATTTCGTGCAGAGGGTGAAGGGACAGTCTCTCCCAGGTTGATCTAATAGAGCCCAGGACATGCCCACGGGACTTCCAAATAGCCTGGCACTGAGGATGCGTGCGGATGGCTATCATACTGGAAATGACACTACTGAAGCAAAAGCTCAAAACAAATGTTCAAGGCTGAAATTAAAGCAGAGAGATGAAGATCAGTGGGTGGGAAGACAGAAATGCGTGCTTTGGGCTCGCCTGTGCTGCCCAAGTGGCTGAATGAGTCACATGTCTGAACCATAGGCTGCTCCCCAAGGACAGGAGGACAAAATCCTGCCCTGCCAGCCTCACGGGGTGGTTGTGACAATTGGAGGAGATACTGAGTGTTAAAAAGTTTGGGGAGCCATAAGGCTCTGTGTATTTTGAAAGATTTTTGTTATCAGACATTGGGCTGGAAAGAGAAGGAGAAATTGTTTTTTCCCCTGGCCTGGAACTTTGACTCACGGAGTGGCTGTCTCAGCAGCTTTGGGGCAGACCTAAGGGACGAATTCTGGCCTCCTGCCTCCTGTCCCAGTTGTTAAAATCCAGCACAGCTCTGTAGAACAGAATGCATCACATAGATGTAATCTTTAAAAGCAAACCCAGAGGGGCCCATGTGCTGCCCTCCAGGCCCTCCCTGCAGAACCCCTGGAGCGACAGTCCGGCTGGCTCTCTGAAACCTGTGCTTTCTCCCCAGGTTTAACCTTTCAGAGGCAGATTCAGAAAATAGACACCGAGGGCCTACTATTTCTGGGAAATCTTCCTGCATTTACTTGAATCCTAACAACCCTGGGAGGCAGGTGCTATTATCCCCTGATTTTCAAGATGAGAACGGAGGTGAAGGTTCAGGAAGCTATGCAAAAACCTGCATACAATTCAAGGCCCGAGTCTCCAGACCTTCATGATGACTGGATGTGGGGCCAGGAAACCAGGTTGAACAGTGTCAGAACCTGTGCTCCAGGCTAGGCGGGGTCAGAGGTGGGGGGATACACCACAGTCCCCACTCCAGGAAAGTTCTAGAAGCTTCCAGGAGGGGCTTCTCTACCCCAGCAACAACAGTACTGCCAGCCTTGGAAGAAGATGTTGAGAGGTTTTGCCTTCTCATGTCTGTTCCCGGCTTTCCATTCTGAGAGGTCCTTGCAGGAGACTGTTATACCCATGACAGATCTCCAGGGGTCTCCCTATGGCAGGGGACCCTCTCCAAGTGGCATGCTCAAGTCAATCTCACCCAGGCAGAGGGGGCATGACCTGCACAGTTTCCTAGCTAACTATGGCCTCATTTGAGAGAATCTGAGTTCCCTGTAGCACCTGGGGAGACCTACAGTAGGTTTCAGAGGGGCCTCTTAGTCTCTGGTCAAGACAAGATTCAGTTGAGAGGGCTATCATCCTGGACGGAAGGCAACTGTTATATTCTCTAAGGATTTGGGGAGGCCCTGCAAACTTTGTCTCAGAGTTTTTTCTATCTACCTTGATGATACAGATTCCAGTTCAAGATTAGGGGACACTGGCTTGAGAGTACCCTTAAACTAGAAATTTCACTGAATCTCTGGATCTAGAGAAAACTCTGGCATGAAGGCTGGGACCCCAGATGGAACAGGAACTTCTGCTGGTAGAGGGTATGGGTATTTCCACGGGCCTAAGAGGCATCTCTGCTCCTGGTCTCCCCAGAAGTGGTCTCCACTTCTTTTTTTTTTTTTTTTTTTTGGTCTCCACTTCTTACAACTATCCTTTAGGTCAACCCCTGGTCCCTCCAGCTCCCACTCCAAGCCACAGGGAGGTATGCGCACCTCAGGGCACCTCACAACTCACAGACTGCCTCCCTGACTGTAGCCTGAGGCTTCCTGGTCTGGGTTTGGGGGAATCAGGCTCTGTGGCTGTAGGAACCTTGGGCCCAAGGCAATCCTGTTTTTGGTACCCAGCAGCAGGAATCACCCAGGCCTGGGCCCATCACATGGGGCCATGTATTGTTGGGGCTCCAGGAGGGCTGAGGGTATGAAAGGGTCAGCTTAAGGCTGCTGTGGAGGACAGGCAGAAATTACCACATAGGCCCTTTCTGTCCTCAGCCTCTGAGAGGAAGCGGGTTGGCTTCCCTGGCTGGTGGCAGTGGGCTGGTAAGGATCTGATTCTGATACCTGCATTCTGACAGGGAAGGCAGAGATCCTGGCTGGGCCTCTCTATGAAGGCCTCGAAAGGGATATCTGAGGGGGCGCCTGGCTGGCTCAGTTGGTAGAGCACCAGACTCTTGATCTCGGGGTCATGAGTTCGAGCCCCACAGTGGGTATGGAGATCGCTTTAAAAAGAAAGAGAAACAAAGAGGGAGTGAGGGAGAGAGCAAGGAAGAAAGGAAGAGAGGGATATCTGAGGTTGGAGACGGGCAGTGATGAGGGAGCATAAAGCAAGCTGACAGGCCATAAACACTCCCCCCCTCCAACCAACCCTGCAGCACACCTGGCTGCCCAAGAACAAAGGAAAGGGGAAAAACAAATGGCTATCTGATACAGATCATAGTCCTGCAGGACCTGATCCATCTATTTACAAATATTTTAGTAAATCACAAGAAAAAGTCAATCTTATCAATAGCCTAATCTCCAGAAACCTATAGACTCTGTTTCCTGGAGCCCCAATATCACCCCTCCATAGTGATATGGGAAACAAAGGCAGAAGGAAATGGCAGATAGAACTCAATTTCCTTATAACCTGCAGCCCACTGGCAAATACTTGAGGTGGGCAGAGTGAGACGTTTTTCCAGGAACTCCCTACTGTCTTAATGCTAATACTTTGCTAGAGGGAAAACGATCTTAGCTTGACACTGGCTAGGCCTCCAGTATCCTGTGAGTCTTTAGCATATGAAAATCCCACTGGAAGCTTCCGGTGCACTTTACCTCCCCCAACTCCATAGTACAAAACCAGTGTCTCATCTTCCTGCCCATGGGTCCTGTCCCCGTGCTTCAATAAAATCACTCTTTTGCACCAAAGACTTCTTCAAGAATCCTTTCTTGTCTGTCGGCCTTGGACCCCAAGAACCCCACTCTCACCCCCAAAAATCTCATCAGGTGGAATCTGCAGGATTGGGACAGAAAAGGGGGCAGTCACTGAATTTCAGGCCTCAGAGTCCAAGGTGTCTTTGGAGGGCACTGGATACTAACTTGAACTAGAAATAATTCAGAGAGAACTTGTGTGTATTCTAGCTCCCAGAGAGGAGGAAAGGATTTGGTAGTGCCTGGAGCATGATCTTGTTTGGAGAACTGCATGAACCACTTCTTTCCCTGCAGTCTGTGGAAATAAGTTCAGGGGTCTCTCATTCTGAGCTTTCCTACATCAAGCAGGAGAGGCCACTGATGGGCAGGGTCCTGTCAGATTCCTCTGGCACAAACCCAGGAGCTCACAGTAGAAAGACTAGGTTGTGAGAGCGTGGTTTAGCACTGTCCTGGCCAGACTGCAAGAACCTGGAGGTTTCAAGTACAGTCAAGCCCTTCCACTCCCACATCCCCTCCCCCCAGGGGTTACACAAAGTCCAGGCTTATGGACACAAGCAACTTGTCAGGGGAACTTAAATCTAGGCAAAGGGCGAAGGCTGCCAGGCCAGCTGCTAACTCAGGAAGGGCCTAGGAGGGTCCTGGGAGGCAAGTGGAGCATGACAGATAGTTGGGGACCAGCAGTGAACAGAGATTCAGGTAGCAATGGGGGTTGGGGGGCCTAGAAGCAGGTGCACACCTGGGCCAGGCTCGGGGGCAGGCTGGGTCCTGTTGGGGTAGGGAACACGAGAAGAAAATCAAGGGTATTAGTAAGAAGATAGGATCCTATTCCAAGAGTTTATAAAGGCAGGGGTTCAGGGAGAGGAGAAGTAGGATTGGATCCAGGTTCCAAATACAGGCAGAGGATCACAGCACCGGGGCCAGGACTCACAGGTTACTTCTGTTCCAGCACTGCTGACCCAGGGCTCCTTAAGTTCTAACGAACATTTTTCTTAACAAAAGCAAGATTTACCCATTGCAGAATGTAGGGCCAGGCTGAGCCTTTACAGGGCCTACATGAAATCTGGTACAAGTTACTGGACGAAAGCTAGTGAGCCAGGAGGGGGCTACAGAGCCCGATTCCATCCCTAAGTCCCTGTTTGACTTTTACTAAATCCCCTCACCTCCTTGGACCTTAGTGACTCTGCGGGAGTCACAGCAGAGGACTGTGAAGCCCAGCATCCCAGAGAGGCCTAAGGGACCCATAAGGAGATCAGGGGTCAGAGAAGAGCAAGGCTCAGAAAGGGAGACCACAACCCTCAGCCCACAACTGCCTATGACGGCCATTTTTTTTTTTTTTTTTTTTTTTAAGAAGGCTCTGTTTTTAAGTTGAATGTGTTGAGTTTCCATATAAGCTTTTAGGTAGAAGCCACAACAAGAAAAATATAAAGAGGAAAAAAAAGAGTGGGGTAAAGAATAGAAAAGGAAAGAAGGAAGACAAGGAAGACCAGACGAGAGTTCTGGGCTAGATGGTCTCCAAGCGTCTCAGTCCTGCTGGGCGCTGACTCACCACGATGCTCTCCTGCCCACATTTTCAGGAACCATTTCTGTTCCTTTCTGCCATCCTCGCAGGGAAGAATCCATACATAAGCCCAGAAAAAGCCAGTGGTTAGATCTCATTTCCCAGCTCTGAAGAG
Organism: Panthera leo; assembly: GCF_018350215.1. NCBI lineage: Eukaryota > Metazoa > Chordata > Mammalia > Carnivora > Felidae > Panthera > Panthera leo. The sequence goes on from NC_056687.1 coordinate 78,815,907, forward strand.
TGCTGGCTCGCAGAAGAGGAAACTGGGGGGTGATGTGGGCTGGGAGGGAGGAGGCCTGAGGCCCTGAGCTGTAAATCAGGCTCAGAGGTTTGGATACCCTGCTGCGTGACCTTCAAATGCCCCTCTGGGCTCCAGAAACCCGCACACTAACACACAGGCTGAGGGAAGCATGCCAAACTCCCAGGCTAGGCCGCCCCTGGAAGCTGGGCCCACTCAGAGGAATTATTTTGAATTTTCAGGAAAAACTGCTCAAAGCCAAACCTTCCCTCCCAAGAACAACACAGGCTGGGAATTTTGACATGCTTGGGAGATGAAGGCTTTGGGCCACTCTTGGCCGATGTCAGGTCAGTGAGACCCACAGATAACACCCACACCCAAATCAGTACGTATGGATCATAATTACGATTTCTTTTTACTCTAAATGCTTCCCAGTCTTGCCAAGCCTCTGGGCTTCCTGACATACTTGAAATGGTTTTGCTCTACTATTTCTCAACCTGACTGTGTTATTGCACAGTTGTCTCTCAATATTCAGCCCACAGGTTAAGTAATTCCACAAGAGTTTGGAGACGTGGCACATCCAGACGACACTGAAGATTGCCTTTATGTGTACACCCCCACCCCTACCCCCAGTGAGAGCACTCTGCCTCTCTGTCACACAAGAGGAGGATTAGTTGAAACTGTCTGAGAGTATAGGATAGTGGAATGAGCAATGGATTGGGAGTCAAGAGAGGAATCCCGTAGAGCCAGCACCAACTGACCTGCCCTCCATGTGAGCGCTGGTAGGTCACTTCCTCTTTCCAGGCCTGTTTCCTCATCTGGGAAATGAGGGGGGCATCCTTGATTCACTCAACTGACATTCGCCAGGAGCTTACTCTCTGATGAAGTTCTCCTTGACCAAGGTCAAAGCTCAAGGAATGGCACAAAAGCCACATCAAGACCAATTAACTCTGGAAATCACGAGGGTATCTGATGTCAAAGTCAATTTTGCTTTTGTAAAAGAAATGGATTAGGCACATCCTCATCTCTCTGTCAGCTCACAGTATAATGAAAGAGAGGGACACGGAAGGACAATCACCTATCAGCAGGGAAATGCTTTTCTAGCAGTTACCTGGCTATCATGGGGATACAGACAGAGTAGCTCTATAGCAGAGGGGACAGCTAAGTTGAATACTAAAGGCCAAGCACAAGACAGAGAAAGGAAGGGAGGCAGAGGGAAAAATATGGAGAGGAGTTTGGTAGGTTCAAGAATTTCAAGCAATTCTATGATGCGACAATGTGGGGTGAGAAGGGAAAAGGAAGTAAGAGATTAGGCAAATCAGATCTCCAGGAACCTGTGTGCTTCAGGCTACAGGGTTTAGGTTAGGTTTTGTTTTGTTTTGTTTTCCCTGAAGGCAACAAGGAAACACCAAAATGCAGGATGATAACATAATCACATTTGTATTTTAGACATCTCACTCTGGCTGTCTTATAGGGCATGGTTTGGAAGGGGAGAGAAATGGAAGGCAGGGAGATCACTCCAAGAAGCAAGAGGTCATGGTGATGTAAACTGCATCCGGCACAATGGGAATGAAGAAAGGGAAGTGAAACCAAAGCATATAGTAAGGGCCTTGACTAGATGAGCATTTTCCATTTCTAACTTTCTAGGACTCCACAGCTAAAGAAATCTCCCCGCACACATTTCACCTCCCATGTTCACCACCCCTCTCCCCACCGCCCCCATACTGAGAAGTCTGGCTGGCCCCTCCCACTCCGAGGCTCGGATAATAGGTGTGGCAGCGGGCCCAGAAGTTCCCGCCATCTTCTCCACCAGCATGTTCTGTTGCCTGAGCAGTTGGCCGCCGCCATGAGTGTTAATTGGAGAGACATCTGAAGTGACCAGACTGGTTACGCCGCCGCCATGATAGACACACTCCATCTGCTCTAACAAGGCGCCTCTCAGTACACACGCGAGGCCAGCCCGATTCTCTGTGCCCGGGACTTGTTAGAAGTGAGACTCAAAGAAGTTAGATTCATAGGATTTTAAACTGAAAACCGTCTCAGAGAGCATGGGGTGCATGCCCTTTAGTTTGATAAGGAAAATAAGGCCTCGTCTTGCCCAGGGTTACAGTAGGAGCCCCTGGCCAGGTCTTTGGGGCTGTCCTCTGCCCGTTGTAGATGGATAAGGTGTGAAGCTGGGGACTGAGCTTCTCAAATCAGAAGCTGACCAGTAGAGGGGCCCCTGGGTGGCTCAGTTAAGCCTGGGACTTCAGCTCAGGTCATGATCTCACGGTCTGGTGTGTGGGTTCAAGCCCCGCATCAGGCTCTGGAGCCTACTTCAGATTCTGTGTCTTCCTCTCTCTCTGCCCCTCCCCCGCTCACGCTCTCAAAAATAAATTAAAAAAAGAAAAAAGAAACTGACCAGTAGAGTTCCCTGAGCAGATTATTTGCTCAAATTGTTGACTAACTGGTAAGGGACCTGACTAGGGTGGAATTTTCATTGCAAAAAAAAATCAATTTCTTAGAAATTTTCAATTTAAGGTATTCTATTACCTAGCTGGAAGAGATTTCAGAAATAGTCTAGTCCAATGGTTTTCTGACTGGTATTTGTTTTGCTTTAGTAGTGGGACTGGGGCTCGGAAAGGGGAGCACTCAGACAAGAAGACTGAATAAGTGACAGGGTGTGATTAGTACCAAGCTCTTGGAACCCCAAGCACATACTCCACATGCTTTATCTTATTTGGTCTTCACAAGCCCCTCTGCTGCCCACTCCCTGCTCTGCCGTTAGTAGGGACGTGGCGGAGGAAGGCTCCAGAAGGAGTAAGTATGTCTATCTTATTTTTAGCCCTAAAATCATATAGAACATATCTTCTAATATTACCTGATTGTTGCATGGCATTGTCTAATTATTTACTCACGCTTACCCATGTAATGCCATGATAACTGTGAGGAATGTTTGGGTATGCCTATTTTATGGAAGACACAGAGGACAAGGAGTTGCCACCCAGTCCATAAATGGGGGGCCTGAGACCCAGCTGTCTCAGTGTTTGGACCCCCATCCAGGGACCACTGTAATCGGGAGTTATCACTCATCCAGAGAGTACCCACACTCTCATCAGTTGCCTTTCGTGGACTTTGTTCCAGTGGTGAATAACAGAGAATGTCTGTTGCTAAGCCACAGCATTACAAAGAGCAGTGCAACTTCCTTGATTGTAGTTCATCAACCAGGGAGAGTGGAAGCCATTAAAGAGGCCAATCTGGGACTTGTAATTAATCAGGAGCAAAGGTATCTTTGAGGAACTAGCAGCGACTAGAGATGTCAGAGAAGAGAAGAGGTTCATAACTTCATGAAGCCCCATCTTGGCCTCCACTGCCGCCCGAGGCGCTGAGAAGGTAAATGGGTCTGAACCAGCCCTGCCACAAAGGACACCGGCAAAGCTACGTGGCAGGTGCTAAAGTCAGCAAGGTCTGCAATGCAGGTAAGATTCAATGCCAGGGGACCAAGGAAGTGCTCTTGGAACAAATGGTCATCTGTGGGCCCAAGGCATATGCTCCGTCTGGGTGGGGGAGCAAGGACCGTGGCTGGGGGAGGCTCAGGACTTGGTCATCTCCTCCCCAGTGGACACTTTCATAATAGGTAGAATCTGGCCAGACTGATCCCGAGAGAGAGAAGGCAGTGGGAAATGCAGCTACAAGCAGGGCCATGGCTCTGTATGAGGAGCTTCAAATGCATTCTACTTTAGCCAGTTTCTGTTCACATGGTGATTGACAGCTGCCTGAGTCTTAGAAGCAGCTAAAACTCTCTCGCGATAATAATAGTGATAAAAAATAATAAGAATAGCAGCAATAATTATAAGCATAAATATTATAATAACTACTATTAAGGACAGCTAACAGACAAAAACAGTTTTGAGTCTGCTAGAATTCTTTAATATTCATTATTGCATTTGCTTTTCACAAAACCCACAGGAGGCAGGCAGAGCAGGAATGGCAAATCACACCCATTTTACAGAAAGAAGCTAAGACCCAGAGACTAGGAGTGAGTTGCTCAAATCATACGATCATTTAGTGGCAGAGCAGCCAGGATTCAGAGATCGGAGAGTAGAGGAGGAAAGCTGAATAAGTTGGGCCTGGGCTAAGCCCAATAAAGAGGGATACTGATTTCCCTTTGGAAGGCACACATATCATTGTGCCTTCTGGGCAAGAGGACGTTGAAAGGCCATGCTGTTGAATGAGGAATCCAGAATGTCAGAGATGGGGAATGTGACTTACAAGGAACACTTTAAAAAGGGAGATGCTGGGCTCCTGAGCACTCAGTTAAGCGTCCAACTCTGGCTTTCACTGCAGGTCAGGATCTCCTGGTTCCCGAGTTTGAGCCCGACATCACACTCTGTGCTGACAATGGGGAGCCTGCTTGGGATTCTCCCCCTCCCTCTTTCTCTGCTCCTTCTCCTGCTCATGCTCTCTCTCTCTCTCTCTCTCTCTCTCTCTTTCAAAAATAAATACACTTAAAAACATTTTTGTAAAAAGGGAGATGCCTGTCTCTGGGCCTTGAGCACAGAAGGGACAACATTCACAGTTGCCTTGTCCTCAACTGCATGATAGAAGCACAGAACCTATAGAGGAGAAGAATAAATAAGCCACTGAGTAGACACACGTACAGAATTGCTCTTCAAGATCATGTTTACATCTCTGCTTTGTCCCCTCCCCTGCTCTGATGGGAACTCCTGGATATCCACGACTTGATCTTCTACCTCTCTGGGTCCTCGGTGCCTATTACATTGCCAGGCACATAGGTTGTTCAAAACATGTGGAATCCATGCATGCATGAAGGAATGAATAGAAGAATACATCAGGGGGCACCGGGGTGGCTCAGTCGGTCGAGCATCCAACTTCAGCTCAGGTCGGGAATCTCACAGTTCATGGGTTCGAGCCCCGTGTCAGGCTCTGCTGTCAGTGCAGAGCCCGCTTTGGATCCTCCGGTCTCCCCTCTCTTTCTGCCCCCCTCCCCGCTCACGCTCTGTCTCTCAAAAATAAACAAACAAACAAATAGTAAGAATAGGATTACATCAAGAGGAAAACTTCTTTGAGATTAGGGGTGTATGTTGAGTACAACTCCTAACTGAAATGACCTGCTCCTTCATGCCAAGAACTTGGTGTCTGTGTATCTCCTCGTGGTAATATTTACCACCAATATTTACTTCTTGGAAAAGTCAGTGAGAACCACAATGTGGAGTCTGAATGACACAAGGTTAAACAGCAGCATAAGCCCCAAGGCATCACTGAGAGGGGCTACTTAATAAAAGCCACACAGCTGCCTTCCTCTGCCCATTAGACCTTGGCAACATTACTAACCTGATAAAAAATACCAACCACCCGAAATGATGCCTGTGTATCAGTTCCAGCCCACCTGGATTCACAGGGACGACAGTGTCAGTCTAGTTCTGAGACTTCACCCAAAAGATTGTTGACTTAGATTTAAATACCCCAAAGAAGACATTTAATTCAAAGGCATATCGGGGTTCTGTATGTCAAAGCCCTGTGTTAGACACCCAGGGGATAAGACAATTTTTTTTTAAATGATCAGTTAGTTTTGAGAGAGAGAGAGAGAGAGAGAGCATGAGCAGGGGAGGGGCAGAGAGAAGGGTACAGAAGGTCCAAAGTGGGCTGTGTGCTGACAGCAGACAACCCGATGTGGGACTCAGATTCTGGAGCCCTGAGATCATGACCTGAGCTGAAGTCAGACACTTAACCAACTAAGCCACCCAGGTGCCTCCAGGGGATAAGATGATCTAATTGATTGTTGCTTTCAAGAATTGAGAGTATCATGAAGGATAAGATAGTACCAGACAAAAAATAAATAAACGCTAAGGAAAGCATATTAATTTCCTATTGCAGCTTTAACAAATTACCACAGATTTAGTGACTTACAATGACACAAACTTATTATCGTACAGTTCTGGAGGTCAGAAGGTGAAGATGGGCCCACAAGGCTGCGTTCCTTCTAGCAGTTCTGGGGCGGAATTTCTTTCCTTACCTTTTCCGCCTTCTAGAGGCTGGCTGCATTCCTTGGCTTCTGGCCCCCCATCCTGTATCTCCAAAGCCAGCCATATAGCGGCTTCTCTCCTCTACATCCTGCTGCCTTCCTTTTATAAGCCACCGGTGATTACACCAGGCCCACATGGATAATCCAGTGTAATAATGTTCCCATTTCAAGGTTCTCCTTCTCCTTCTCCTTCTCCTTCTCCTTCTCCTTCTCCTTCTCCTTCTCCTTCTCCTTCTCCTTTCTTCTTCTTCTTCTTCTTCTTCTTCTTCTTCTTCTTCTTCTTCTTCTTCTTTTCTTCTTCTTTTTAAGTAGGCTCCACACCCAGAGGAGTCCAACTCGGGCTGGAACTCATGACCCTGAGATCAAGACCTGAGCTGACATCAAGAGTCAGATGCTTAACTGACTGAGCCACCCAGGTGCCCCCTATTTCATGATTCTTAATTGCATCTGCAAAGTTCCTTTTGCCATGTTAGATAACATGGTCACAGGTTCTGGGGATTAGGATGAGGCCACCATTGGGGCCACCCCATGAAGGAACACTTAGAAGCTTTGGACGTATAAAGAAAGCTATGGTGAATTCCAAAAAGAGGCCCAACTGGGCATTACAAAGGAGGCACCATTTGGACTGGTCCTGAAGGATAGATAGGATTTTGTACAATAGCAACAACAACAAAAGTGGGGTGGGGGGCAGAGAAATGGTGAAAATAATCTGGTGAAAGTCAAATGTAGGAATATGTGGCAGGGAAGAACTGGGAGGCATGACAAAGGATATCATCTAGGTCAGACTGAAACCTTCTGTGGTTTGTTTGTTTGCTTAATGTTTATTTTTGAGAGAGAGAGTAGGGGAGAGGCAGAGAGAGAGAGGTACAGAGGATCTGAAGCAGGCTCTGTGGTGACAGATGTGGAGCTCAAACTTATGAACCGTGAGATGACCTGAGCTGAAATTGGACTTTTAACCCAGGCAACTTTTGTGTTCTTCATGTAGAGGGAGATCTCAAACAGTTTTTAGAAATGTCCTGTCTCTCCAGAAGATCATTCTAGTAACAGCATGAATGATGTACAAGAGAGGTAGGATGTGCAAGAAAGGGCAAGGCAACCACTATGAAGTTACCGTAATAGTCAAACCACTAGATATGATCTAAGCCATTGGTAATGGGGCTGGAAAAGAGGGGAAGACTTAGAGACACTGGAGAAGTAAATTTGTCAGGATTTGCCAACTATATGGAGAGATGAGAAATCTGGAAGAGACAGAGATAGAAATGCAATAACTTGAATCGATACCTTTGTGTCTCGACTGTTAATTAGATGAACCATTAGCCAAAAAGGTACACGGGCAAAGGAACAGATTTGAGGAAGGAAGGGGGTGAGTTCAGCACAGGCTGTTGAGTTCAAGGTGCTGGAGGGATTCCAGGTGGAGATGGCAGCAGGTAGGTGCAATTTCAGAACTGAACCTTAACTGAGAGATCAGAGCCCCTTATGTCTGGCTGCCATCCATTTGTCCAGTGTAAGGGTCACAGCTGACACAAGTTTGTAAAATGAGTTCTGAGAATTGCCCTCACATGGCATAAATTCCAGTTCTTACTATTGAAGGAAGTGTAACAATAAGACCCACTAGTCTCCCCAGGCAAGTGGTTCTCAACATGACATTTCCACATGTCACAATGAGGGCACAATTGTGGGTGCTGTCTTCAAAGGAACAAGAACAGTGCCCCTGTATACCTGTGATCAAAGTTGGCCTATGTGGGGCTCAGGCCTGTGAGCAGAGGCAGAGAGAATGAGTAAGAAACAGCTCTGCAGGGGGTGGACTTATTTCCTTCCATACACACACGTTCCAGCCAGATCCTCCTTCTACTTTCCTGTCTCCATGAGTTATTACCCTCCTTCCACTTAGATTGCTCTTTTCTCCTTCAGTTCAAAATGGATCGGCTCCAATGCCCCCTCCTCTGGGAAGTCTTCCATGGTTCACCTTCAAGGAAATCATATTTTTCCCTTACCAGTGGTTGTATTTCTTTTATGATTCTCACCTGATGTATCTATTATTTTGTGTTATAATCACCTGTGTATTTAAGGCTCTCTACCCCTCCAAAACCCGAATTTCCTGAGAGTGCAGATACTGCTTGATCAATTTCTGTTAGCATGCTAAAATCTGACATAATGATTTGCACACCGTCAGTGCTCTATAAACACAGGACAAATTGGTTGTTTGTGCACTTAGGTTGTTCCCTTCTCTCCCTTTAAAAAGTGCACTTTTTGTGACCTTCTTGTGGGCAGGGATTTCTTATTACTAAACTCCTAAATTACCTCCCATGGATACCTTTCAAGTGACTGGAGCATAGTTAGTTATTGTTGAATTTGTTGTGTTAATGACTTGTGACTCTCAGCAGAGAGATTTAGAATAATGATTCCTGTATGATTCTGTTGAACCAATAGCCCATGAGAGGTTAAGGACAACTCAGCCTTGACCCACGGATGGGAGAGCTAAGGCATCTTAGACACCGAAGAGGAGAGAATATGAGCCAGAAGCAGGTGGATCTTGGCAAACTGGGCAGAGGTGAGGACTCAGGATTCAGGAGGAAAACCAGCATGGGTCAGTGAGCACAGGAAAGGAAGTCTCAAGTCTTGGATGGTAGGCCTGGGTCCATTTCTGATTAGCTCTGTGCCCTTGAGCAAATTTTTCCATGACTGACTTCTCTCATCATTCAAGTTTCTACTTAAGTATCACCTTCTCATACAGGTCTTCCCTGACCATTCAAGCTATAAAACATCCCCATCACCTTATTTTAGATTTGTTATAGCACCAATAGAGTATGTAAAATTCTGGCTGTATTTGCTTAGTGCTTACTTTCTGTTTCCCCTACTGGATGGAATACCAACAGATTGAGGGCCGGAACTCTGCCTGTCTGGTCCATCAGTAGCTTCATATTTTGCATTTGCCATATTCTAGGTACTCAATCTTTGTTGAGTGGTTTAACTATACACTAGAGGAAGGTTAGGGAGTAAGAACATTTCTAAGTAAGCTGATTAGATGATTTCTAATAAAAATAATGATTTGTATTACGATTTTTAAGAAAATTCTCGCTCTCCTCACTGACCAATTGCACATTCCTTCTGTATACCTCTGATGACTTTGGAGATTCTGAAATGAAATATAAATTTAAGAGCCCATCGTTGTTAGAGTGGCTTGCTCTTTGATGTAGTTGGTGACCTAATCCTTTCTCAAGCCTATGGAAAGTTAACGACAATTAACATCCCTTGTATTTGTTGAGGACTGTAGTTTAAAGTACATTTTCTTTTTTGATTCTACCACTACCTATGGGGAAAGGTACTGACATCTTATTTCACAGGCAAGAGAACTCAAAGCCGAGAGGGGTAACGTGACTTGCCCAGGGTCACACAGCGTGGCTGTGGTAGAGGGTCCAGTTCCCTCGATCCTGAGTCCTCTGCTTTCTCACTGCACTTCACTGCATCTTGGCCTCTGGAAAGATAAAGCTCTGTATTGAAAGCTCTGTATGAAAAACTGTTTCGGAAGACAAATTCTTCAGTCTGCACTGCCTGAGTCTTCTATGCTGACATTTCATTCTTCCCTCTGCCAAGGCAAGAACAGTCCAACTGTGCCAAAACATTGGGCTGTGAGGCCCAGTGACTGTGGTCACAGAGAGAGAGAACGTTATGGAGGAAGGTGGAGGAGGGGTACTTGGATATTAGCCACTTGTAATTTTTTTTTTTTTTTTTTTTTTACAAAGAGATGGAGACATTGAAGCCCAGAAGAGGAGGGGCCTTTCCAGTTCTCCTGAATATAAACCTTTATTTGTTTCTTTTAAACCCTTTTTAAAGTTTATTTATTTATTTTGAGAGAGGGAGAGATCATGAGCAGGGGAAGGGCAGAGAGAGAGGGGGAGAGAGAATCCCAAGCAGGCTCTGAGGTCTCAGCATGGCACTGGATGCAGGGCTGAAACTCACAATCCGTGAGATCATGGCCTGAGCCGAAATCAAGAGTCGGACACTTAACCAACTGAGCCACCCAGGCGCCTCCCGAATCTAATTCTTTAAATCATTGTGTCTTAACTAGTCCGTGTCTCCGTGTCTCAGGAAGACACAGGGGCAATCAAAACTGGACTTTCTGCTTTAGAAAGGGGTGGGACTGGTCTGCATCTCCCCTGACCTGGTGGGGACAACCTGAACTGATGAGCAACACGGAAATAAGAGCCCCTTCTCTCAGGGAGTGGGGAAGAATGCAATCTCAGGTCTCTCAGAGCACATCCCACAGCAAAGATGCTATTGGGTGTGGCAGGGGGTGGGGATTGAAGCCAGAGTCTGGGAGTGAGTGTGATAGCCTTATGGTCTAGCCACAGGATGCTTCCACCCGAGCAAGTGGGCTAGACATAGGCAAGGCCCCTTAGGAGAGCAGTGCCAGGGAGGGCAGCGCCCCAGGGGAAAACCCACCCCATGAGTCCCAGATCGAGACAGCCTCCAGGGGACAAAGGGTGTACAACTTGATTTTCTCTAAACTCACCGAAAAAGACCAGTTCAAGTCCACCACTTTGTCCTCTGCAGAGCATGGCAGGACAGGCAGGGGGATTAAAAGTGACTTCATCTATGACAGACACTAGCACACTGGAACACTGCCGTTTTACTTCTAAAGAAGCCGACCGTTTGATCGACAAACAAGGCATTGGAAGGTGTTTTCTGATTCAGGGAATTTAACAGTATTTTCTCTGTTAGCACCTAAAGCTCTCTACACACCATCAGCATTTTGTAGTTTATTCAATGTTTACATGCCCATCACCTCACTTCACCCTGCTAACGGTTCCATGAGGGGGACCAAGTTCTCATGCATTCAGTCACCGGGTTATTGTCAGGACATTCCCCTGAACCAGGGGCTGTGAAGGATGGCTGCTGGGAACTCATGTGCAAAATGTGACAGAAGGGGAAACTGAGGCTCAGGAAGCCGGTGTGGTTTTGCCTTGAGGTACAGAGCTCTTCCATGGGGCAACTGGAACTCACACCCAGCTCTGCCAAGGGGGTGGGTCTTTCCTTGTCAGCACGTGCCCCGCTGCCCATTTCTGCACACACAAATTCAGATGATGATCAGCGTCTCCTGTCGCTCTCTTCCTCTTCCTTTCTTCTCCTGATTTACATATTGCTAAATGATGAAATTATACAGTACATAATTCCACAGCAACTCTGCTGCTTAAAAAAAAAATCGGGAATGGAGTAATTAGGCAGAAAGGATTCTCAATTAGGCAGTGGATTCTGTTTCTAAAGCAGTAAATGGGGAAGAGATATTTTTTAACTGTCTCTTGAATATATTGCCACCGAATGATTGCTGCCTCGTAGAGCAGCAGCGTAGCTCTGAAATGGAACCCTGCGAGCTGGCCTCAGAGCAGTGTTTTGCGTCTGAACTTCCTGCCTGGTGCTAGACCTTCATATTTTGAAAGTAACCTCACACTGTAGAGTCTCTGGCACCAAGATGGGCAGCCAAGACTGCCACTTCATGTAGGTGCCTTCTCTCGTTTTCCATGTTTTAAGGTGGGCGATGTGAAAGGAGCATTGAGAGTGGTCTTGCTGGGATCCTTTGCTGGGAAGCAGCAGAAAATGATGGAAAGTCATTTGGGATTCCCAGGACTGGTCTTGAATTTGTGACCTGTCACCTTCAAGTTGGGTGACCCTGCAGAATTCCACCTCTCTGAGCTTTAGGTTGTAGTGGGTAATTCCAACCCCATACAATGATAGTGAAGATGATGGGAGGTAATGGTAGAATTTAGCATATGGTAGGAGTCAGTGGAAAGTTCATTCTCTTCCTTAAGAGGGAATGTTCATTATGCCATTGGAAAGGGGACAGATTTGTTCAAATGACTTCTCTGTGGCATCAGAGGATGTAAGTAGAACCAATGAGTAGAAATCCAAGTCAATTATAGCTCTGCATAAAAATAGTGACATTTTGTAAAGTTGTTCAACAGTAGAGCTCATCAGAGGTGAGTTTCCCATCACCGGAAATAATCAAGCAATGGCTCAATAATTCTTCAGAAGACATGCTTTAGAGCGGATTCCAGCTGCCAGGAAAAGTGGAACAGTTTGACCTCTTAGATCTTTCCTACAACTGAAATTTGATCATTCTTACTGTGGTCACTTTCCTGTTGTAGCACGAGGAAAAGACCAAAGACAGTTCACATGCAAGGGCTTATCTCTGCCTCAAGGAAAACGAGCCCAGATATACTAACCCTGAAGATCCCGGATTTTCTCTTTCAGCACTACTGCTATCTGTTGGTTAATACAGTGTCTCATTGTGGCCATAGGGCATGATTTCCACACTTGATCTTAGCCAAAAGGCCAAGAAGCGATATAGGAGGCCATGATTTCCAGAAGACTATTCGAAAGAATCTGGTTCTGTATTTACTTGGTTGTTCCGTGAAAGGTAAGTCATTTTTTTGATTGTGGACACCAATAGGGAGGCTGCTAACTCATTATTCCAAATTCTGTATGTTCTGAGATGGACTATACCTTTACCATAGTGGCCAGTAAAATCTTCCAAGTGTTTATAATGGGTAAGCCTCAAAAAGCTAAATAGATTTGATGCCAGACTCTGAGTGAAATCCAAAGCTTAATCAACCATCTGAGGTCGACACATCTTAATATTTGCTGGTAAAGCAGAGCTTATCCTATGAGTTTTCTTGGCAAGACTCAGTCAGACTGAGATTCATTCTAAGCACATGATGGGAAAACCATTGACAAGAATAATCCCTCACATGGGTACTTACACAGCCATTACTTCAAACCTCTGTTAATTAAAAATGTATCAGTACCCCCATTTTGTAGTTGGTTACATGAATTCCCAGAAGAGATTATAAAACCCACATGTAAGAACCAAAGGTATCAGAGATCGGCTGCAGTTTACAAAACAGATCAAGTCCAAATAATTTAGAGAAATTAGCAATACAACTTTTCTGGTAAAAAGATGCAGATGTGGCGCTACTCTGGTGAATACAGGAAGGTCAGAAATGTGTAGCTGGGGAAGCCAAGACAATCAAGTTAGGAAGTGACACATTGGGAATCACACAATGGCAGGATCCAAACTGACACCTTTTCCTTCTTAGCCAAGAAAGCGCCAAGGAACTGGTAAACATGGGAACCTAGGGGGAAAGCCCAGTCCTCAGACTCTCTGGAAGCACTGTGCTCTCTAACTCTGACAATGTATCCTACACTTCAAAACTGAAGCCCAGGCGTCTGGGTGGCTAAGGCGGTTAAGCATCTGACTTCGGCTCAGGTCATGATCTCGTGGTTTGTGGGTTCAAGCCCCACATTGGGCTTTGCGCTGTGAGTGCGGAGCCTGCTTTGGATCCTCTGTCTCCCTGTCTCTCTGCCTGTCCCCCACTTGCTCTCTCTCTCCTCTCTCTCTCCCTCTCTCTCTCAAAATAAATAAACATTAACAAAAATAATTGGGGCCTAGCTTTAGTACATGTGCTATAGGAGAGTATACAAGGAGGGGATCCACAGTCCTCAGATTTTAACTGTTGACCTGGTCACCCTGATGAGAAGAACGGGATGACCAGGTAGGAGCACCTCCATAGGAGAGGAAGCAGCACACCCCTGTAGTACCAGACAATGGACAAGTGTTCGTGAAACATCTTCTCTAACAGAAGTAATTTGCATTTATCAATAGATTTCAAAGGAAACTCACATTCACTGTTTAGTTCAGCCTTTATAATAATCCTATAAAGTAGTGGGGGCTGGTGTCATTACTTCCTTTTACTGGGAAGAAGTTGAAGCTTGGAGGGGCTAAGTGATGTGGATGTGGCCAGAGTTAGTAAATGGTAGTTCTTGAGTGACACTCAGCCCTCATTCCTTGTGTAGTTCTGCACCATGGCTTCCACTATTTTGAGGGGTACATGTAGGAAACAGAAAGGAAGGTGTTAGGAATTTTTCTAAACATGTGAGAAGGATATCTTTGATGTACCGGGAAGGTTTATTCCCTTCCTCATTCCACCAAACCAGAGGCAGATGTTGGGTGAAAGGAGATCAGTACCCTCAAATGGTGACAACCACATGAGTGTCATGAAAACCATCCTTGCTGGCCCTTTACTCTAAATATTATTAAAGGAAAAATGGTGGGAGGATGTCAGGTGGAGGCACAGGAGAGCTGTGATTCTGTGAGGCTCATCAGTTTTTAAAGTTTATGAGCTTCAAGCACATTCTTCCAAAAGGAAATATAAGACAGCATGTCTGATCTTCCTCATAGATCGTCCGAAGGAGCCATGATTCTTGTTCTAGTTGGGGGATATACACATGCATTCCAGAAACCATTAGACTATATGTATATATATTAGATATAGATATATAGACATGGATTTCCATATGTGTGTGAATATATATATGTGAAAAACGTATATATGAAAATTTATATGAAAAGAAGGTAAATAGCTCCGAAGTGAAGATTATGTTTTATAGTTTGGAACAAAGTAATCAATCCACAGTGTTTATGTGTCAGTATTAGAAATTTTTATAATATTATATAACACTTATTGACTATTCTATGCTAGGTACTATACCGAAAGCTTTGATGTAGTAATAACAAATCCCATGCTTTCCATATACCACACTACACTGGCAGAAAGTGTGGGGCCATGATTTTAGTCCCCAAACAGTCCTGTTCTGGTCCTTATCCACACTTGTATATCTACAATCCCCTATAAAGTTCTCTCAAACTATTTCTGAGCAGCCCGAGGGAGTGACTCACGTGTGTTCCCATACACAGCATCATTTGGCATGTTTCATTTTGCTTCTTCCAGTTATTTTTGTTGACTCTGGCAACAGACTATGGAAACACCCTCCATGCTGCTGCCCCCAATTTAAGTGCATGTAGCTGTCAAAGGTGCCAACACTACTCATAAATGCACCCTCAAAGCATTAGAGCTATCTTGTGCTGCCTTTCTCTATGTTTTGTAGAATGATGTTCCATGGGCCCCAAAGTGAAGCTGCCTGGGGCTCCTAATCCTTACAGACTTCAACAAAACCATGGTTATGTATTTATTATGAGCACTCACTTTCTCAGCTCTGGAATGAGTTGAAGCAACAGGCAGACCAAGAGAAAAAGGGGTATAAGGTCCTAAGCACGGTCCTTTCTCCTTTCCTAAAGGAGGAGGACCCACCTCCACTGTCTCTTGTCCCCTAGGAACCTTCCCTCCTAGCAGGTTTCTTAGTCATTACTGTCAATAGTTCACTTGCTGACCTACCCCATAGAGCTTCCAGTCCTCTGTAGACAGACCTTGACCCTAGGGTGAACTCATCCTAGCCGTACATCAACATTTCCACATATATATGTGGCCTCGCAGAATCACATCTCTTGTGTGCCTCCACCTGACATCCTTCCACCATTTTTTCCTTTAATAATATTTAAGGCAAAGGGCATATATATGTGGAAGTGTTGATGTATGGCTAGGATGAATATATATACATATATATATATGTATATATATACACACATACACACACACACACACACACACACACACAAGCCACAGGTAATAAATGGCTAAATTGTGCCATGCAGGCAACTGGAGAATACAACTAACTATGGGATTGATTTTTAGGCTGTCAGGTCAAAGTTGCTTCCTCTCTGATCTTGAAAAGTGCAAGAAGCCTAGACTGTTCCAGTGGCACGGAACGGGGGCCAGGCTGCACCGTATTCGTCCAAGTATGAACGCCACCGATGTGAAATCCATTTCCAAATCCCCAGGCCAAAGGCTAATGGGGCAGCCTGAGCCCCAGCTGCACTCAGACCTCCTGGAAGTGAGTTCTCTAGTCTCTTCTTGCCCTTGTTTACAGGAGTGCTCAGAGGTTCCTTGCCAGACCAACTGCCTTGCATGCCTGGCAAATGTCTGCAGCATCCTGCTTGGAGGTTTTGCCCTTAGAAGATAATACAGAAGCTCCTTAAAGGAAGACAACTGAAGAACAATAGATCACTTCCTATGTCCACTTCACAGGGGAAGACAATATTTCAAGGAAGCGGATGTTTTACATCTACACAGTTTTCCACTTAGCCTCTGACCTCCTCTACTGCCACAGTAAATCTGATGACCGCCTAGCTGTCAGCCGTCCAGACAGCATTCTCTCCAATGTCCCTTTAGGAGAAGAAAAAGTGCACCGCAGGAGAGAAAGGCTGTCTCAGGCAAAGTCCTTTTCCTTCTCTGTCTCTGTGAACAAAGCAATAGTTGTAGCCTGACATCAATGAGAAGGTGACGGGGGCTGAGGAGGAAAGTGTGTGTGTGTACATGTATAGATGTGTGTGGCTCCTGAAACACTGCCTTTCCGACGATCCTTCTTCTTGGTGCCTCTGTCGCACTCGAAATTGTTGCTTAGGGGTCTGTTTTGAGGTTGCAGCTATGAAAAGAATAGTTTTACCACGCCGTATGGTTTTAAGGTTAGATTTCAATCTTATCTCTAGCTGCTGGCAGACTAGGTGACCTCGTACAATCCATGTAACCCCTTGAGTCTTGCTTTTTTGCATAGCTGAGAAAAATGTATTTATTCCACAAGCATACACGGAGCAGCCAGGCTCCATGCTAGCTGCCATGTGTATGGGGAGAGGGGGAGTAATGAGACCAGCAAAACATAGTCTTTTCTACCAAGTTCTTACTAGATGAGTGAGTTCCTAAAGCTCTCCTATCTTGGCCATTGTAATGCCATCTTCTGTCCCAGTGATCAGGGCTTGTCTAGCCCTGCCCGGGAACTTTCCACTGTACACACTTAAACACTATCTCCTCATGCCACCTTCTAGATTCTTGCTATCCTGAACCATGATGTCCACGTACTGGTTAGAGTGCCCTACATTTTTCTATCTATACGTCCAGGGAGCTATTCCTCTCACCTTAGTAGCATCATGATTTTCTTTGTTTTTATCCTATAATTAATGGCTGTCTTATCTATATGGCTGAAACTTCCATACGGACAAGTCTCACATCTCCTCTGCTTCTTTATTCTGTCTGCAGAGCCCGACACATTACCCGATACAGAGCAGGCACTTCATATTTGTTCCACGAATGAATTCATGAACACTGCTTTCTACTCTGTTCTTTGGTATAATCTTCTTGGGGCTTATTTAGCCCAATTGCCTCATTTTACAGATGAGAAAATCGAATCCCAGAGGGAAAAAATTTGCTCAGCATTGCACTATGCCTGAGAGGCTGAGCCAGAACTAAACACCAGGTTTCCTGACTCCAGGGAAAGAATCCGGGGCTCTTTCCATGCTGTCCTTTTGCTAGTGGCAGGTAAGAGAAATGCCTCAGGCATTACCAGTCTCTGGCTACCAAAGTAAAGGGGTGCCAGAAATTAGCTTTCCTTAAGATCTCTCCCATCTCTAGCTGGGAGTCCCCAAGGAAGATATTCACATGGACCCACAAAGCACAATGTCAGCAACAACCACAACTCATCAGCTCTAATCTTCTGCTTCTACTCTCACTCATCCATAACCGGATTCCTGCAGAATCAATTGTGGAGACCCACCGCTTCTAGCCACCATCGGGAGAACATCAAGTCTGGTGTCAGGGCTTCTGTCTGCACGGTTTCCAGTCTGCAGCATGCAAGACCGTCCCTGGCTTCCTGAAGAAGAAAGGAAAGCGTCTCCTCCCTCCCCCATGCCTTATGTCTGTGCTCAGTCTGGAGAAAATGTGTGCAAATCCTCCAGATCAAGGGGCCTCCAGCCCTTCTGTCCACAGGAGCCACAAACCGGCCTTAGGAAGGGTTGGGGACAGCAGGCACCATGATACTCTGAACCGTCTCCCCCTGCACTAGCCGCCAGCCAAGTCTGGCACCAGTGGGGAGCGGGATGCCGTGCCATGCTGCTTTAGACTGGGCTCGGCAGTCAGAAACGTAATTTATTATGAGGACCTGGGCCGAAGCAGCAGAGACTTAGATGTTCAGACAGCAAAGCTGATGACCACACTTCTCCTCTGTAACAGAGGCACTTTTGCTAAATTCAAAGCATCCCGGGTACCTTTTACAATAGGTAAAACTACCTGTTGTCTGTCAGGGGCTTTTTTTTTTTTTTTTAAATGTTTGTTTATTTTTGAGAGCGATTGAGAGAGACAGAACATGACCAGGGGAGGGGCAGAGAGAGAGGGAGACACATGTCTGAAGCAGGCTCCAGGCTCCACGCTGTCAGCACAGAACCCAACGCAGGGCTCGAACTCGTCAACTGTGAGATCATGACCGGGGCTGAAGTCGGACGCTTAACCAACTGAGCCACCCAGGCGCCCTTGTCAGGAGCTTTTTTTAAATATGTTGCATCTCTTACTGAATGCAACTGACTGTGCTGCTCAAGGAAAGCCCCCATAAGTATGTTTTCTGTTTATAGCACACCCTAGAGGCTAACTCAGTTGTTTAGAAGTCATAAATTTTGTGAAAATGAACTCTTGCCTAAAGATATCATGCCAGTCCAAAGGATGGTGAAATGGAACCAAATCTCATGTGGCCTTCATGTCAGGATCCTAGTGGGGAAATAGTGTTTCCCTACTCTCTGCACCCCTTCATTTATTTACTCATTAAGACTGGGCTAGGATCTGGGGCTACCCACATAGATAGAACTCAAGCCTTAGCCTCAAGGTGCAAGCATAGTTCAACTGTGGCAGACGCAGGCAAACAGAAACAATCGCACCTGTAGCGTTACACATGCTCTAAAAATGCCAGCCACTGGGGCTTCTGGGGAAGAAACAGGGTTCAGATATCAGAGGAGCACAAGTCAACTCCAGAAAGATCTGAAATGAGGAGGGAAATGCCAGAACAGGAAATGGAATATAATAATGGACAAATAAGGGCCAGGAAACAGAGTGGGGAAGCAGATGGCTAACTGGGACCAGACATCAGGCAAGATCACCAAACGGTATGTATTTGGGTGGAAACAGAACCACGCCAGGAGGAGAGCGTGCACAAGGATTGGAGTAACTACAACATAGGGAGGCTCCGAAGGAAAGTAGGACCGACTGACACAGCCAGCAAAGCAGAAGGGGCACCTCACATCCTCTGCCGGGCCCGACGGATCTTGTGGGGCCCTTTGCTGACTGACTCTAATTTGATGTGTGATCCCAATTTTACTAAGCCCTGTTTTTTTTTTTTTGGGGGGGGGTAACCTTAAGTAGCTTGATCAAGGTCATAATCAAGAATACTTCGGGCTATAAATAGGGCGCTGGACTCCCTCCACAAATTCTCTCTGTTGTCTGAGGACTCCCGACTCTGCAGAAGACAAGGCACAGAGAGCTCTACTCAGAACTGCGGATGTGGTGGGGAAGTGGAAACCAAGCCGACATTTGGTGTGTTGTAGCATTCCCAGCTCTGGTTTAACACAAGCGATGTGTTTCGCTCACAAACTGGCACTGAGAGCTCATTTACATTTAAATAAGAGGCTTGTTAATGCCAGCAGGAGGACGCTGTCAATGCCAAGCCTGGCTCAGGATTCCTGCCAAGGAGTTTCTAAGAGCATCGCTCTAGGAAACTCCCCCAGAAGAGAAGCAAGCATGCCTTCTCATTAAGACAACTCCACCACCGTGACATTTGCCTCAGAGTGGCAAGCCTTTGGCCGGGCTGGAAGCAGGTTGTCGAGTCTTAGGAAGTTGTCTGTTGCCAAGACAGCGGTTTAGTTCAGTTTGGCTCTACACACGTTCGGAGCCCTCTGGCACCTGTGGGGTGGGCTGGTCAGGGCAGCAGGTTCATTCCTGACCTCTGACCCTTCCAGACGTGTTGGGTGTAGTGGTTGTTACTAAGAAGCCCATGCGGAAGCTCTTACAACACCAAGCAAGAGAGGGCCTACCTTATTGTTGGACAGCTCTTAATATTGAAAGGTTCTTCCTGGCATTAACAGGAAATACGTCTGTTGCAAAAATAGTGTACTCAAAATGCCCACATACACCAAGCAGGAAACATAGAGGAGTGAGGTAGGCTGTTTGTGAAACTCTCAAAAATGTTTGGGGTTTTAATAACCTGGAGTGTACCTGTCTAGTCTAAAGAGGAATACACTACTCAGCAAGGACTGATCTTGGGTCTTATAAACACGGGTCATGTCCTACATAGCTTAACGACTGATGGAGAAGTCAAATAATTAGACAAGAATTACAACACAGTTAATAGGTACTATCAGGAGGGAAGTAGCATGCTAGGGGTACATAACTCAGAATATGAAGGTCATAAAGGAATTGCTGTTGAAGGATGAATAGAAGTCACCCAGGCAGTGATGAGTGGGGGGTGGGGGGGGGTGGGGGGGAGGAACGGGAAGAACAGGTGCAAAGGCCCTGAGGCAAAATAGACAGCAAAGTACATTTGAGGACTTAAAGAAATTTTCTATGGTGAGAATTTAAAGTTCAAGGTAGGGAAAGGATAAAGAAGCAAACGGGGATTCGAATTCGAAGGGCTCCCAACCCACTGAAAAGAGTTTGCACTTTAACCTAAGATCCGTCAGTTAAGTAGAGGAGTAACAGGGTCAAAGTAGATGCAGGCTGAGTCTTCTAAAGGTCGAACATCCCCAGTGACAGATGAAGTCCAGCTCAGGACTTGGGAGTCAGAAAGCTGTGGACTCTGGTTCCAGTTCCAATACTCCATGAACATGGGAAGGCCTTATTTAGCACTCTTGTGAAATGGGGGGAACATATACCAATGTTGGTGAAATAATGGGGAAAAGAGAACCATCATGCCCTGTTAGTACTATGGTAAACTAATAATTATTAAAACCTTATCAGGGCTGTTTCACAATATGTATCAGAAGCTGTAAAAATGTATACTCTCTTGGACTCAGCAATTCCATTTTTAACATTTAGCTTAAAGAAAAACTTAAGTATTTTTTTCTGGCAAATATTTAACTACAATAGTGTTCAATGTAGTATTGTTTACAAGAGCCAAAAAAAAATGTAATTTAACTTTCTTCTGACTGGATATTCCTTAAGTTCTTTATCCTGTTGGGTTAATTTGTCCTTTAATATTTAAACAGGATCGGCTCACTCATCCCACACGAAGGGAAAACCTGTGACCCCAATCCCAACATCTCTGATGATTCATTTCTTTTTTTATTTTTTATTTTTGAGAGAGAGAGAGAGAGAGAGAGAGAACCAGCATGAACGCAAGCGGGGGAGGGGCAGAGAGAGAGGGAGACATAGAATCTGAAGCAGGCTCCAGGCTCTGAGCTGTCGGCGCAGAGCCTGACATGGGGCTTCACCTCACAAATCCAGAGATCACAACCTGAGCAGAAGTCCAACATTTAACCGACTGAGCCACCCAGGGGCCCCATCTCTGGTGATTCGTATTCTCCTACTTGTCTCTGCCTCCAAGATCTGTTTAGTTCTCCACCATCAGTCTGTATTTCACATGGGCTCCTGTCCTTCTGCAGTGTACCACTTTGCATAATATACCCACCCCCACTGCCCTTTACTCCTCCCAGTACCATGGCCATAGGCAATAAGTGTGGTCAAATTTTACTAAGGGTTTGATATTGAGTAGGCAACTACCTTTCTCAGCATTCCCTTCTCCTATTCTAAGCCTCTTTCCCCCTATTCTGCTCCATGTGTTCCAGGATCCCTCATTCTTGGCCTCCTGGTCTACCCACCCCAAGTTATTTCCTTTCCTTTATATTTTTCAAATTCGTATGGCTCTGTACTCCTCAACTTGTATGCCATCCTAACTGAAAACTCAGGGGTGGATTCTATGCAGGGTCTTACTTGTCAACAACATGGAAGAGTCTTAAGATTTCTGTCTTCTCTTGTTCCCCCAATGGTGTCTGTAAGTGGAAGAATGCAGCCTAAGAATTTATTTCCCCATTCATATGCATTATGCCAACTTCTTCCCATTTTAGAAGGCAAAAGAGGCTCAATAATTTTTGGCCTTGTATTTTTATTTTATGTATTTTACATTTTGTTTTTGTTTTAATACTCTTATTACCCTTGGAAATAATCTCAATGTCCTAAAATTGGGGATGAAATAAACCAATGTACAACCATGCAGAGGAGCACAATGAAGAGGTTAAGATGACACTCCAGATAGTGGGGTGCTGGTTGGGTCCGTTGGTTAAGAGTCCGGTTCTTGGTTTCAGCTCAGGTAACGATCTCACAGTTTGTAGGTTCAAGCCCTGCAGTGGGCTTCATGCTGACAGCATACAGCCTGTTTGGGATACTTTCTGTCTCTCCTTCTCTCTCAGCCCCATCCCTGCTCGTGTGCTTGTGTGCTTGTGTGCTTTCTGTCTCTCAAAATAAATAAACACAAAAAAATAAACTTATATAAAAAAACAGATATCAACACAGGAAAAAGTTCAGGAACTATGGTTAAGTGAAAATAACATATCATGAAAATCCAAAATATATATCCTATAACTCCATTAAAATATGAGTTTACTTGTATGTATGCAAGAAAAAAGACTGGAAAATGGTGTTACTGGCTATCTTTAGAGCAGTGATTCCCAGTGGGGGTGATTTCACCAGTAAAGGGCATATGGCAATGTCTCATGACATTTTGGTTGTTCCAGTGGTGGGGAGGATGGGACAGTGTGCTAAGGGCATCCAGGGGGTAGAAGCCAGGCATGCTGTTAGACATCCTACAATACACAGGGCAGCCCTCGCAACAAAAGACTATTCAATTAAAACCGTCAGTAGTGCTGAGGTTGAAAAACCTTTCTCTAGATGAGGAGTTTATGGAACATTAGAACTTTGTTTTGCTTGTTTGTATTTTCTAACTTTTCTACAGTGAGCCTGTAGTTCACATGTAGTTGTTGGTTGCTAGCTTTTTAAAGCACATTAAGTGAATACTTCTGAAAAAGATCTGGATCAAATAAATACCTATATTTTTGCTGTGAGATAACTCACATGAAAGTATTTAGCATAGTGCCTCAGGTTTCCTCATCACCACAGTGCCTTTCTTTAAATCCTATCTTCAAATTGGGACCAAGGGGCAGGAGACCTGATACCCTAGACATAGCAGATGACTGTCTCCCCAGCTGTGTTTCTAGTCCTTCTCCCTATGATGGCCCATGCCTTTCGGCAATGTCATCTTACAGTCAACCCAGTGAACTTGATATTTACTGAAACTTCTTTAACTGTGTCACATGTAGTCCCCTGAGGCATCTCACCAGAACCAGAGGTGGAGCAGGGATTTGGCCAGAGGAGACAGGGTGCCTGTGTACACACAGAGTTCCAGGCTACTAATCCTCCATTCATGGAGTCATATCTTGGGGGATGCAGTTCTCTTGGAGAACCTTTGCAAAGGAATGGTTCTTGTGGTAATCAGTGTGGAAGTTTAATCCCTTGAAGAAGTGGTTTATTGCCCCCACAGACTCCTCTGCTGTGAACATTAGACCTAATTAGTAGTTGAAATAATGATGATTTAGCAGAGTCTCTGCATTTGATGGCTGTGGTTTTGGGGCCACCGATCACAGTTGAAAAGAAAAAAGCAGTCATCTCTGCCATGTGATGAATCCTTCTTCCTAATTCCCAGGGAACTAAAAGGCCCTGTGGGGACTGGCTTTTCATCTGCCCCTAAGATTGGTAGAAACTCAGAGGTTATAGAAATGACTCATAACTTGGGAAAAGTGACCAAGATAATAGGCAGTGGATTTCAGAGAGGGGAGATTTTCCTCATTGCCCATGGCTAGCAGGTTTTCTCTAGAATGGAGCATGGGTCAGTCAAACCTTTCTGCTACCAGACTGGGTGGGAGAGAGAAGCTGAGGCTGCTGACTGTTCAGAACATAAGCTGAAACGAATGGGGTCTGCCACCAGATGAGTTGGGTGAGGCAGGGGCTGACATCTTCTAAGATTTTGGAAAGGAAGAAGGAGTGGATGAAATATCGGGACTCCATTTGGTCTGAAAGGTTTACATTAAACAATATGTGCTATCATCTGCCACAAATGAGGGTGAAGCGACCTCTCTGGACCTTTCAAAGGTACATTTGCTTGGTGTCCTTCTTCTCTATTTCCTCTCTTTGAAGATATTCCCAGAGCTTTGGTTCTGCTCATTTCTCCATTTTCTCCCTGAGAGAAGTTATTACCAATCTTGTCTCTAGTGATCTAATCCACATGGAACAAGGCTCTGAATCTCTTTACTGTCTGCAAACACAACTTGTTTCCCAGAAGGCAGAACTATGAGGAATAGTCTACAGGGAGGCAGAAGTAACTGTTGGCAGCCCAAAGGTGTGAGGACTTGTTTTGGAAAGGGCAGAGCTCCCGAAGAAAGAGAGTGTTTACATCAAGCTTGAACAGCTTGGCGAGGATGTCATGGCGACACTGCAAATCTCAGGAAGGGCAGGGAAAGTGTTGGCTCCTCACTAGGTGACCTGGACAAGGTCTTTTCTAACTTGGATTTTGATATGCTTTCTTGCTTTTGTGAATAATACAGAACAGCAAAAGCAAAAACAATACAATTCAAGAATAACAACAACAACAACAACAAAAAACCCAATGCTAAACTTAAGGGAACTCTTGAGAGGCTTTTTGTTTTTGTTTTTGTTTTTTTTCCCCTGTCTCTTCCATTTTTCCCCCCTCTCTCAAATGGTTATGATGTGCAGGAAGTCATTCTGTCCAGACAGCAATGTATAACAACGGCCTGGAACTTTTCCATTCTACTGAGTCAAAAAAAAAAGTGCCAGAGGAAGTAATATTAGTCAGTACTTAGTCACACTTGAAAACAATGGGATAGTTTAAGTTGGCTTGACATCACACATTTGCATCTGGTTATGGCCCAAGAAGAAGCCCTTTCAGTTGGCAAATTTTGTCCAGTGTTTGAAGGGATGAGAGTCTTCCCTTGCCCCTGTATGACAGTAAAGAATACAAAATGGTTCATCACAGCTCTTTAGGGGGAAAAACTTCACATAACATTTTAGAAGGATTTGAGAAGGGAAAAAATGGAGTGGAAAATCTCTCAGCAGCAAGAAGGAATTAAATCTCTACGAGTTGATCTTCCCCTCCTCCTGGAAAAGTGTTACTGCCTTCCTCTCACTCTGCAACCACACCTCTCACTCTCCATTTCCCTTAGGAACAACTCTAGAAATAGAGCACATCTTAACCCTTACCATCCTGTACACAAGCACTCATTCATTCATTCATTCAATGTCCATTTAATACATATTTATTCAAGGCTTGTTAGATGCCTGGTTCAGCGAGCACTTAGAGGAACAAAACACAATTTCCAACCTTCAGGGTTTTAGTGTGGATGGAAGTTTGACTAGAAGAAAATAAATTTAGTTTATAGTTTTAGTTTAATATAGTAAGTATCCTGATATATGTCTGCTCAAATTTGTATGGGCTTATGTATATAAGGGTGACAAACACTACCCTGGAAGTCAAGGAAAGAGTCCTTCCCGGATTAGGTAACATGAGGGCTGTTGGAGTATGAGTCTTGGAGTATGAGTAGTGTCAAAGCTAAATAAAACTAGACATTAGTTAAAGTGGAGAAAACATTTTATTCTGTAATTAATGAGAGCAGGGGAGAGGGCTGAGCTCACTTCCACTTGTGCAGGGGTGATTGGACATTTTTAAGGGCACATGAGGTAGTAAGGAGGAGAGTAGACAGGGGCTCAACTAGAATCAAGTAACTGAAATATTATTTAAAATGACAAAAAAAAGGGTTGGTAAGTAGAACTGTGACTAGCCCAATTGTGTCTGCTAGCTGGCAATCAGGAAGTCAGGATTCTGTCCTCCCACAGAGACTGGCAGACAAAAGCCCTATCCTTTCTGATAATTATATTTCAAAGCATTGGCTTTCAGTTCCTTGAGAAAGATATTCCTGGGATGTAGGAAATACCTCTATCTATATCTCTATCTCTCTCTATCTCTACCTCTATAATCTCTTTCTCCTCTATCTCTATCTATCTACCTATCATGTACCTATCTATCTCAAAGGGACAGACGAGGTATTTGCAATTGTAAGCTTTTTAAGGTAAATGTTCTAAGAAAGAGGGAGTCAGAGGCCTATTCTCAGGGTTGGTCAAGTCTCTTTGTGCCTTTGGATGGAGTCCTTTTGTATTTCTCAGTGACTGTCAGGAAGAGGAAGGAGCAGTCTGAACACAAAGAAGTGAGTACAAAGGCATGAAGAAGTGAAAGGCATGGTTGGTTTGAAAATGTGTGGTTTAATGACGGGTATGTTGGGGGAGGAGTGGGAGTAGAGAAGTCTGGAAAGATAACCTAGGGTCTTCGTGGTCATGCCAAGGAGTTTGTGTTGTATCCTGGGGCAATGAAGAGATAGTGAAGATTTGTATCAGGGGAGCAGTGTGGTTTGATCTGTGGCTTGGAAATAGGCTGGCCACAGGGGAGAATGGGTTAGAGGTGGGGTGATGTGGTTAGTTCAGAAAGACAGAGACAGGGAGAAGAGTGTGGACCCTGAAATGATTTCCTAAAGGAATGAAAGCCTGGATGATGGCAGGGCGGACAAAGTGAGGGGAATAGCCATTAAGGAGAAGGGACAGGAATGGAGAGCCTTTAGACGAGTAAATGAGAGGGAGGCTTAGGGGGCCAAATTGAGGTTTGGGTTCTGCATGACTCAAATGATATGGCAGACTTTGTTGGCATGACTTTACTGTTTGTTTCTTCTTCCTATTTACCTGACTCATGTCCTTAATAAGTGTCGGGAGGGAGGCTTTCTCAGATGAATTCAGGAATCTTGTTTATGGTACTTCATGCTTCATGCAGAATTCTCTACCGTTGTTAGTTTTACATCATCATAGGGAAGTAATGAGTATTTTACTTATTTTTGAGAACAGCCAAGGCAGAAAGAGGTGAGATGCTTTGCTTTGGACATGGATATTGGGGTGAAGTCGAAAGAAGACCAATTTAATTCCACTGGATAATAATTCAGTTAGGGTCTGCAATGTGTCGGGCTGGGATAGATATTTCGGGAGCACCTAAATTAGTAGTAAGACTTTTCCATTCTCAGAAAAATCATAATTCTTTGGGTTTGCAGACCTGTACACAACCAAGGGATGGTGGTATGCTACTTTGCACTGTAAAGGGAACTTGGAAGAGGGACTAGTCAGTTTCAATTAAGAAAGCAGTGAAGACTTCATGGAAGAAAAGTCTTCATAGGAGATGTCAGGGGCAGAAAAGCGTGGGAAGAGAAAGACATATCCTGGAATTACATGGACCACACTGAGAGCTTTGCTCTAGTTTCCATTTTCCATTCATCCTCACCTACATTTAACTGAAGATGATTCTAGGATTTTGTATAAAAGTGCTGAGAAGAGGGGTGCTGAAGGCAGCATTAATCTCAGATCTGCTGGTCACTAAGGGTGTATTAAGCACTTGATTCTGTACTGGGGGAGAAAGTGGAGTTATGAGGGAGCACTTCTTCCCTTCCTTTCTCTTTTAACTATTATATTATGAAATACATGATACACATGTAGCACGCATTGTAATGTATTATAAAGCGTGCCTATGAAGCCACAATCCAACTGAAGAAATCTAGTATTAATAACACCACTGAAGTTCCCCATGTCTTTCACCAATCACTTCTTCCTCCTTTTATCTTGTATCCCAGTATATATACATATAGTTTTGCTTATTTTTAAATTTTTTGATAAGTGATGTGAATATATTTATCCTTAAAGCTGTTTTTCCCGTAATATTATGTTTTTGAGAACTGACCATATCAAGTTACTCAACGTAGAGTCCATTAATGTTCAGTTATACATCATTCTATTGCAGGAATATACTATTATTTACTGATTATCCTTGGATGGACATTTGTGTTATCTTTAGCCCTTTGCCATTGTAAACGGTACAGAGTACAGCTCTCTGTAGCTTTGTACTTGCCTCTGGGGTACATGGGCAGGAGTGGAGTTGTTGGTTGTAGGATTTGCACATGTTCATCTTTATTAGATAATGGTAAATTGCTTTCCAAAGTGACTTTCACCATTTCCACTCCCACCAGTATTGCGTATCAGTAACCATTACTCCACATTATCTCCAATACTTGATGTTCTCAGACTTCTAGATTTTTTGCTGATCTGGTTGATGTAAAATGGGAACTCAAATTAGTTTTAATTTGCATTTCCCTAATGACTAACTGAAATGTTCTTCCACATGTCAAGTAGCCATGTGCATTTCCTCTT
Organism: Panthera leo; assembly: GCF_018350215.1. Taxonomy (NCBI): domain Eukaryota; kingdom Metazoa; phylum Chordata; class Mammalia; order Carnivora; family Felidae; genus Panthera; species Panthera leo. The sequence goes on from NC_056687.1 coordinate 78,843,990, forward strand.
CCATGAAATGTCTGTTCTTGTGCCCATGTGTCTGTTGGGTTTTCTTCTTCGTAGGCATTCTTTGTAGATTCTAGATAGTAACCCCTTGTTTCATGTTTGGCAAATAGCTTTTCCCAGCTTGAACCCACTGTGAATCTTTCGATGAACTACATTTCTTAATTTCAGTGGGGTCCAAATGATCAATTCTTTTAATTTATAGTGTTAATGGTTTTTATTTTGTTCAAAAATCCTTTGTAATCTAAAAGCCATAAACATTTCTAAATAGGTCATAAAGTTTGGTCTACATGAGGTAGGCACTTAATGTTACTTTCTTTTCCACATGAACAGCCAATTATCTCATTATCTAGCCTTTCCGCAGTGATTTGCAATATCATCCATACCATATATTAAGTAACCATAAATGGATGGTTTTGTTTTAGGGTTCTCAACTGTGTTCCATTTGTCTAGTTGTCTTTTTTAATACAAACAATACACTGCCTTAATGCCCACAGCTTTATATAAGGTTTTCTCTGGGAAAGAAAATTATCCTTGTCCTTCAAAAACGTCTGGGGTACTTTAGCATTTGCTTTTCTGAATAAATTTTATAATCAGTTTGTCAAAATCCATAGAAAAATTTGGTGGGATTTAGATTAGAGTTCCATTAAATCTATGGATCATTTTAAGGAGAATTTATACTTTTATGATATTTCCCTATCTTTGAATATGGTATATCTTTCCATCTTTTTAGATCTACTTTAATGTCTTTTAATTTCATTAAAATTTTATGATTTTCTTCATTAAGGTCTTCTGTATTAAAAAAAAGAGGTATTCCTAGGTACTTTACATCTTTTGTTACCATTTTATATGGTTTTTTCAAAATTAGTATCAAACTCTTTGTGGCGGTTGCATGGAAATAAAATGAATTTTTGGTATATTAACATTATAGCTAGCAAACTTGGTAAACTTTTAAATGCTAATTATTTGCCTATTTGATTTCTTTTTTTTTAAATTTTTTGAAAAAAATTTTAAATGTTTATTTTTGAGAGTCAGAGAGAGACACAGCATGAGCAGGGGAGGGGCAGAGAGAGAGGGAGACATAGAATCCAAAACAGCTCCAGGCTCTGAGCTGTCAGCACAGAGCCCAACACAGGCCTCGAACTCACAAACCACGAGATCATGACCTTGGCTGAGTCTGACGCTTAACCAACTGAGCACCCAGGTGCTCCTACTTGGTTTCTAATTTCCTATAGTTATATCATCTATGATTGATGACGGTTTAGTTTCTTATATTCCACTTTTTATCACTTTCATTCATCTTTCTATTATAACAGTACTGACTAGAGTTCTCAGTACAAAGTTGAATGAAAGTGGTGATAGCTAATATCCTTCTTTTGTTTATGATTTAGAATAATTACTTCTAATGTTTCACCATTTAGGGTAATTTTTGTATTGATAGTCTTTACTCAATTAAGGAAGTTTCTTTTCCTAGTTTGTTAAGGGTTTTTTAATTACGTTTTTATTTTATTACATTCTTTTTCTGCATCTATTGAGATACCATGATTGCGAGACTTTCCTCCTTTGTTCTGTGAAAGTGGCAAATATTAATTATAAATTATATTCTAATGTTCACCTGTCCTCATATTCCTAGGATACACCTAACATATTGGAGATTAAACTATATGGTTGCCATCTTCTTAGCTCATTACCCCTTGTTGCATCATTGATATTCTTTCTGGGTTTACTTTCTTTGAAATTTCTTTTAATTAGGGTCTATGGACATTAAGCCTTCTCAATTTGTATTTATTTCTAATGTCTTCAGTTTTTCATAGAAGTGGAAATTATAGATAGAACGCTTTTCCCACTCTCTTCCACATTATAAAAGTCGTCAGTATGACAGAACTGGACTCAAGATCCAGCCTTGTCATTAAATTATTTTGTGACCCTGGCTAAATCTCTTCCTGTCTCTGGGACTTGGTATTCCCTCACAAGATCAGAGTAAAAGTGCTCTTAGGGGTCCTTATGCTCTCAGCCTGTGAATAGGACAAACGAACGTATGTGTTGTTAGTGTTAGAGTACAGAGAGCAGAGGGGGACCGAGGAACAGAGAGCAAATTACATGAGAGAAATAGGGAAAGGGAAGACAGGATTACATGTTTTATGCCCTTCTCTGTTTACAACATCCGGGCAAGAAATTATGAATACCCTGAATCCCAGTGATTTGTTTATTATTTATTCAAAGACGTTATCTTGTGTCTGGCACCTTTAAAAATGGTGGCCTCTTGCATGCAGGGTTCTGGCACCTGTGTCCTCAGGTCCCTCAGCACTGACAGACTGACACGTGATGCTGAAGAGATGAAACCCAAGGCCAAGTGGGAAAGAGAGGGATACACTTTTCTGAATTTTATGGAGGACTTTCATGTGCCCTCTAGTTCACCTCACTCATAAGGGTTAGCAGACTGGGTGTCAGGGGTATTGGAGTCCTCCTGCAGACCTGTTGCTTAAACAAATGAAAAAAAATTCAGTGTATGGTCATGTTGGGTTCTTAACTTTATGTCTTGCATTCTCATCTGTAAAATGAAGGTAAAAAATAATTCCAGATCTCAGAGTGGTTAAAAAAGGATATAATGAACAGTGAAAGTTTTGGAAATGCTAAATCATTCTCTGAGGTGTTGGAATCTTCCTTTCCTTTCCCCACAGTTGTTCGTATCCATATCTATCAGCTCTATTACCTATATCTATATCCATATCTATATCTATGTCCATATCTATATCTATATCTATATCCATATCTATATCAGCTCTAAAGCAGCAACTGTCTGATAACTACCTATATCCTTCAAGGTGCCTGGTAAAGAGCAGATTCTCAGTTGAAAAGTATGCATAGTACAGTAGGAGTGTGAAAAAGTCAGCTAGCGTTGGTGGGAAGTGGAGACCTCCCCCGCCCCGCCCCAGCTCTAGGGACCCATTTGCTTGGACCCAGCTTTTAAGACAAAAAACTCTTTACTTGTAAGGTTAAGACACAGAGTGGTCAGGTAATTTTAGAACACATCCAACCTTAAGATCTTCCGTGCTGTTAGTGGAGGAGACTGGGTGCCTTCCTACTCTTGTCGGCATCATATTTGCTCTGAGAGGCATTCCCTTCTCAAAAGGCCATCTGGAAAGCAAATGATATAAAAAAAAGTCTCACAGTAAAAGGGGTCAGAAGAAAGGAAACAAGGATTATCCAGCTCACAAAAAAAATTCCACACAAAGACAAGTATATGTAATAAGTTTATTGGATTTCTAAATATAATAAAGGAGTTGCAGTTCTCTTACAGAAAAAAAGGAATATCATTTTCATATTTATTCTTATAGAGCATTGGAAAAACATAATTGAGAGAAAAAACAGATAGAAGGTAAATAGAAATATGTTTGAATATAATTGGATAATACATAAAGACAAAAAAAATTCCCAAATCACTTGCTTATAACAGGTTTCATTCTCTTATTTTCATACGGAATCATGTGGGTTATTTTGGATAAGTCAGTGATGGTTCATGATGTAGTGGAGAAATGTGATTTGCTAAGAATAAAATAAGAAAGAGAAACCTATATTTTAGGAATACCATGGCTCTGTCAGTACCATACATGTGAAAAAAGGCATATTCCCTATATGTTTTCCTGTGGCTTTCCCCAAGCCGGGGGATGTTATTCTGACTAGCAGCTGATCATGGTGGGGCTATGATGGACTTCGTAGGAAGTTCTTGCTTTTCGTAGATACATTTAGCATAGAGAAAACCTGGCCTCTCCCTGTCTCCCCCTTCTCCTTTCTCTGTCCACTTATAAGTACCTTTAACATTTACACAAAACTATCCCTCATAGTCATGGTGAACAGGTTGAAACCTGGAGCAAAGCCATGTTGTCTCTTTCCCAGCCCATCTTGTTCCCGAGAAGAAAGCCCCCATATCCCAATACTTCCTCTGACATCACACAGAGATTCTTCCACTCTTACCTAGCACTACCATCTGATTCTCTAAAACATAGAAAATGACTAGTGTTGAAATTGGATAAGGTAAAAACAGAAAATGGACGTCAACAGGAAGAGTAGACATTTATAGTGACGAGTATCACTCTTTCTCCAAGGAGCCAACTGGTCTCATAAAATGATGACAGCTCAAGCAGAGTGGTCCACACTCGAGATTATGCAACAGTAATCTGTTCCAGCCTCATCCCTGGTTTATACAGGGGGGCTCCTTATATGGAAGGCAGAATGATGGCCGACTGCAGTGCCATGGAAACCACCTCCTATAGCTCATCCCCCTTTACTTCCTTTTGGTGAAAGTGGGTGGGGCAGGAGATAACTTTGCAACCAAGACGACGTCAAGAGCTCCCTTGGAGAAAGGCTAACTGGAAGCATCTCTCTTTCCCAAAGGAGAGGCGTATTCAAATGAACATGGAGCCAAATGACTTAGAAGGAAAGAGAGCGACTTGGCAAGTGTAATTTGCCAGCTGGTTGAGTCAGACGACACATTGAGAAAGATCTTTTTTGGAAGCACGTCCTCCCTTCAACCCTTTTTCCTAAAATCATGCACGGTCTACCTCGTCCCATTTATCCGGACCCTCTCCTACCACCACACCTGGATACGAATCCTTCATTCTAGGCTGTGCTGCTGCTCCGTCAGCAATATCTACAGTTGCAAGGCCAATGTCAGAACTACGGACACAAAAGCCACTCAATAACATATGCTACTCTTTTGGGGAGTCGAAGTAAAGACGCTCGAAGGATCTGGCAAGGACACTTGGCCCCATGAGCCCCCGAGCCTCACAGCCAAGACTTTTCTTTAGTGTTCACTGATGTTAGTTAGCCTGCGAGATAAAAGGAGAAGAAATGTGCTGACATTCTAAACCCACCAATGTTTAGTTTATAAAACACACATATGACACATATCCTAATACAGATCCTGGCTCTATTAATTCTCTTAAACAATGTTTTTTTTTTTTTTTTCTTTCCTGATCAAATGTTCCAATTCCATACAGCATACACTCCCATGAAGCAGAGTACAGGAGGCCTCAGCAGCACGCCATCCAGTGGGATATAAATATAAAGTGGCTGTATCAGCAAGGAATGCTCAGGGAATGTGTGTGCAGCCTGTTTCACGGTGCCACTCGAGAGGGGATATTGGAAATGAGTGACTTTCTTTCATTTGGCAAGCCTTCCTTATCTTAGCACCTACTCCTTTAGATGGTATGTTTTTGAAGGCTGCACGGTATGACTGGGTACCGTGTGTACATACATATGTAGGAATAACGTTTATGTTTCTCAGAATAGGCACTTTTTGAAGGCAGTAAATCTAAAAGTAAAGTTAATAGAGCCTATATTTAGTGCTCATCTTCTCACTTTGCTGATGTGTATGCTGAACAGAAGATCACAGATTTGAGTCAGTCTCGCAAAGAGGCCGGAGTCGGCAAATGGCTATATTCAGAGCTCGGGAAGTCTTGCCAACTCAACTGAAGCTGTTAAAAAGGCAGACTTGGAGAAGGTGCAATCGTTTTTCTCAAAGGTGACGGCACAGAAGGAGAAAAGCCTGTGACAAAGCCATGAAATAAAAGCTCTAGTGCGCAGCTCAGAGAGAATTACTATCCTCGGGCTCCGCATCTCTATGTCACATCTCCTTCATGGCACAGATCTGCTGCTCAGGGAAACCTTTCCCTTCCTTTTTTGGGGGCGTCTCATAATTGCACGTACTCCCAGCAGAGAAAGAGCCCCCAAATCTGTTAAACTGATGATAAACGTGAAGTTTACAAGACAACACAAACCAAGAAACAAAGTGATTCACTGCATAGGTATCCTGATAAAAGTTAACACTACATCCAGCTGTGAAAATTCCATATCGAAATTTTCACGGAAGGCACGTTAAATCACAAGATAATTTTATTCATGCTGAAGGATCAGACAATCAAGTGTCGTCTTTAATTCTGTTTGCTCTTTGATATGTTTCCTGAAAAAGAATGAGGGCATAATTCAGATTTTTTTTTTTTTTGGGGGGGAGATATCCTGACTTTGTGTAATGAGGAAGTAATTCTTGCATAATTTGCTTTTCAGCTTTCCCAAGAGAATAAATAGGGAGTTAAAGGGAGAAAGTCATTTAAACGTGATTTTGCAACTACGTCACTATACATTTTGGTGACACGATTCAGTTTCCAGGGCCCTAAATCTCTTTCATCCAGGACACGTCTCAGTCCTGGCATTTCAGTGGAGTCAGAAGGCTGCGTGGTGTGCACATTTTCAATTTGCTACTTAGTGAGAGAGGTCTAAGGCACTTCAGCTCTTTCTGGCAATTTCTCCCTGATACACTGATGTACTTGGCATTCATCTAAGAACTAAGCAGAAGATATATAGGGTTAGTAAAATGCAAACACTGCCCAAATATCGGCTTGCCTTTTACCATTTGAAATTAAAATCAGACTATTTCTATTGTTGGCATTTAACTGATAAAAATCCCGTTTCCTGGGAAGTCTGTATTTGAAGGAATGAAACGAGTTGGCAGATACATCATAACCTGGCTATGCTATTCTGCTCCTTCTGGCTTATAGTTCCTAAGTGATCATCAGCTGTCACCCACAGAGAAAAAGAGATGAGAAGGTATTGGATTTTACCCCCCTCTTTATATTTAAGTCTCCCAAGAAAGAAAAGAACGGAGACGTGCATCCGAGAAAAACCAGCGCTCCTCTTTTTGCATTTTCCACACCAGTTCGGAAATGGAGTTAAGTAATTTGATGAGGAAAGACATTCCAACTTAATATTTGCTCCCTGATCATAAGAGGAAATGGAGTCAGGAGAGCAAGTGTTAGTCTCACATCTCGGCCTGAAGCAAGCAGGCACCTTCCGTCGTGGTAACATGACGCATCAATAGGAATGGCCCAGGAGTAGTCCTGACCCTTTTCCCCACGGATAGAAATGTAAAGAGAGAAATGCTTTCCCTTCCACCCCCACCTCCAATTGTCTTGGCATATTTTAAGAGAGAAAAGGATCCATAGAAAATCCAAAGAGCTTTGTCTTTTCCTTTTTGGCAGTCACAAAAATGGGTCAGGTCTAGGAATTATTAATTTCCTGGCCTCAAAAACCCAAGCGTTTTAAAATAAGATTTCTGAAGGATCAGCTTTCCTGGAAGATGTTTGTGTGTGCATATGTGTGAGCGTGTGTGTGCGCATGTGCACAAGAGTGTGCTTGATGACAACAAGATTGTGTTTTCCCTACATGCGGGGGGACTGTATCGTATGGAATGGAAGAAGGAAAAGTCTTAATATTTTCCTTGACAGTTTTCTTTACGTTGTGTAAAGGGAACTCAGGGTTTGTGACTCCCTCGATTTTTTTGAAAGGGCCGCTTTTTCATCTTCACTGCCTCACTGTCCTTTTATTCCCGCTAATGACAAGTCACAGGCTCTACTCACGTGAGTCTCCACTCAGGCATGTTCGGCTGGACAATTCTGGAGTCCGCCAAATGCTTCTTCTACTAATCCACTCCTGGGTGGTGCCAATCCATCTATCCTACAACAATTCGTCTCCACTCCTCCGGCCAAAGCATTTATCAAAGCTCACAGGAAGATGAGGCACCTTTACCGTCTCTGAATGTTGCCATTTCAACTAAGGTTATGCCCCCGCTGGCACGTCCTGTGTATTCCAGGTGTGAAGAGTGGAAAGGGGGGAGAGGCCATTTGTGATTTAACTTGGCCCTCATTAATCCCATGGAATAAGCAGATGGATGGTGAGACTGCTTTGATGGATGGAGGGAAAAGCCTAGAAAGCGTGTGAGAGAAGATCATTTTAAAGGTTTCCTACAGTAGATTTAACTCCGATGAAGAGAGAATATCTTTCAATCAGTTCACAGATTTTTAACTTTAAAGCCAAACAACTATGGTTGGAAATGGTTGGAAATAAAATGGTTGGAAGTAAAAGCCCGAGAGCACGCATCCAAAGGCACATCTTCCTGAGAGATGAGGCTTAAGAAAAGGAACGGCTGGTTAGTTGTTGAGCTGCCAGGTAGAGCGGCTTCTAGAATGTACACGGAAGCTTCCAATTAAGTATCCTGGGAACAACACAATACGAAACTCCCTGGAATAAGCATAAACAAATCACGAAACCACCAGAGCCTGGGAAGCCCTGTCTGTCAAATGGCAAAGACCAGATTCAGAGCCGCATTCAGTCCTGCAGCATCTGTTCCCAGACATTTCAAGGTCATGGGTGGGTTGGTTGGGAAATGCCTGATGCAGTGACATACACCGTGGGCCTCCGTAAATGCGAACTGATGGGGAGAATAATATGCATCGTTTGCCTCCAGCAGTCTCCGTGTCTGTGGGGCATAAATCCTAGCCCACAGGAGAGAGACTTAAGGATCAAGTCACCTCTGCACTCTACTGCATTCTAAATGATCTGATCTTGGTTGATATTCTGGACCTCACAGTTCCAGAGTTTTCCCCTTAATGTAAAGTAAACCAGCGGTCTCTGGGGAAATTTGCTGCAGTGTGCTTCGGTGCCACAGTTGTTTGCTCTTAGCAGTGGCCTTTCCCTACCGGCATCGTCACCACGCTGATAAGACAGAATATCTAGTAGTTTGCCACAAGATGACACAGACTGTGCACACGAGCTCTCAGCGATCGCAAGCACCACAGTGCCCACGTGGATCTGCCGCTTGAGGTCCAGAATGGCCTTTGAGAATTTCCCTGTGTGCCTTTGGACAGGGGGCACTTCAGTTTGTGCAGAGCACACCTCGTGCCCAGAGAGTGGCCACTGGGGCACTGGACTTCCAGACCTGGCTGTGTCCCCAGATCTGCCACTCACCAGCTGGATCGCTTTTGGCAAGTCACTTAACGATTCTGAGCCTCAGCTTTCTCTCCTAGGATAGGGCTATTAATAACCTTCCTCCCAGGGCTGTTTCATGTGTGAAAGCAGTTTGTAAGCTCTCTTAGGAATTATTATTTTAGAGCTCGGAAAGCCACCCCCAGGTCCTGCCCAGGAGACTCATGACAGGTTCTGCCAATAGGGCTAACTTGAAACTGGAGAGGAAAAGTACTGAAACTACATGGTTAAGCCAGGGCAACAATGAAAGAATTTATACGTTTCTACCTAAGAGCATAGTATAACCCCTTCCCCCAAGAATGATTTCTTTTGGCACAGAACAACTGGCCAGAAGTAAGAGTTTCAGTACAACCACGAACTTTTGCTTTGGACTTCTTCCTTTTTAGAAGTGGAGATCATGCACTGACATATTTCAACATTTTTTTATAAAAAAATTTTAAGTTTATTGATTTATTTTTGAGAGAGACAGAGAGGGCCTGAGTGGGGCAGGGAGGGAGAGAGAAAGAGAGAGAGAGAGAGAGAGAGAATCCTAAGCAGGCTCTGTACTGTCAGCACAGAGCCTGACATGGGGCTCGAGCTCACGAAACCATGAGATCATGACCTGGGCCGGAACCAAGAGTTGGATGCTTAGCCAACTGAATCACCCAGGAACCCCTGACATATTTCGACATTTTAATGTCATTATCAGTAGGCCAGGTAACTGGAGTGTACTGTTCATGGGTTGGTCACTGGGAAAGGGCATAACACTACGTAACAAGTGTCAGAGCAATTTGTGTTTTGAGTAAGAAAATAAAAACAACAAAAAAGTCGTAAGCTCTAAAACCTGACCCTCAAAAAATCCTTCAGACTATTTTTAAGGATGTTTAAAGGTTTTTATAATCTTTAGCTAAACATCAAAGTTTTTTTTTTTTAAGTAATGTGTTGCCAAAACGAAAATAAGCATATTTGAAAGGAAAATGAAGGGAGGAAGAACATTTTATTATGTACTAAAGATTAGTTTTGTGTGGCACTCTGGAGAACATAATTCCCAAATCTCATTCTGCTTCAGAGTCAGGGGGAGCTTAGAACAAAGTATGATGGGGGAAATGGAAGGCCCGAGAGCTTGTTGATGCAGGTGATGCTTAAGCAGAGGCTGAATTATCACTTAGCAATTAATCTGTAAGGGAATTTTAACTTGTTTCGTACACAAGTGGAAGAGATGATGGTGGGGCCTTTCCAACTGTGGACCTAAAGCAATAGGAAAATGAGCATGTCTTGCTTTTCTTCTCTTGCAAGGGTTCAAAAGACACATGTGTCTGCTCCAAGAGTAGAGTATCTACAATTCCCTCTTCATACTGTAGGTGCTGGATTATATTTTGGCAGCTCATCCTATCTTTCAATTATAAAGAGACAAGATAGAAAATAACAGTTGAATTAGGCTTCCTCTATGCCTTTTACCTTTCCATTGACCCTGAATATCTGGGAGTTTTTTCTTCTGTTAAGGAAATTCCAGAATCTGTACTATTTAAGGTAGAGGGTATTCTCTGAATATAGCCTGTGATTTTCTTCTGTTTCTAGTGACTTAAATATTCTTCCTTCAACGTCTACATCAAATCAAATGAATCAGTTCAAGATTTCGTACCAAATTTCACTCCTTCATGAAGCCCTGCTGATGCCACTGGGAAGAAGTGTCCTTCTCAGTTCAATATTCCTGAGTATATATTGAACCTGTTTGATCTTATTACAGCTGGACTGAATCAAAGTTATATGGGGGCTGATTCTCTTATAGTAATTATTAGATTCAGGAGATGATTAAGGGATGAAGGGGTTAGAAAGACAAAAGTAAAGAGAAATATGGACTCCTAAGGCTAGTTCTTAACTGATCATGCAGGGAAGCTGCTCGCTTGGTTTAAAGTGCATCTCCAGATACAAACATTTGAGCACAGAAGGGAAGCCAATCTCAAAACCAGTCAGCCAGTAAATATTTGTGTTGAACCTATAAAGTATCCATAACTCTATTTGCATCTTCAGCGTGGGAACATGGACAAGAAATGTATTATTACCGAGAAGACAGAGACAAAGGGAAAGGGTTATAGAGACTCTATGAACATTTATCAAGAAGTGGGACTCTCATGCATGGCATACACATTAGCTTGCTTCCTGTTTTCAGAATGACTTTGATTTTGGCTACCTCAAAAATAGTACAGGACACAAAGTCGTAAAAGGTTTGTTTTGTACACATGGGCGATCTAGTCTCATCTACCTTCCACACCCTCCTGGGTCTGAGTCCTTGGGGAAAATTTCCACATTGAGCATCAGTTTCTTTTGGGTGACTTCAATTCCATTTACTTTCAACCCCAAGAAAGTTTCATCAAGTAGACTGAAATAAAATTAGGAACTGTATTTGTCCAGTTGGCCAAAGGAGAAACAGAAGGGTGACTGGACTCGACACCATGTTCATAAATGGGAAAGAGTTGAAAGAGTTAGTGATATCTGTTCTCAAAGCAAAGATTGAGACATTAGTCTTGTTTTGCAAAGCCCCAGAGACAAATTTACATTCAGCATGAGGAAGAACTTTTGTAGTAAAGAGCTACCCTAATAGTAGAATGGACTGCTGTGAATAGTTCTACATACTGGCCAGGTCTTAAGATATGGGGTGGGGACTTGTTAGCAAAATAACAGAGGAGATTCAGGTCCTGAAAGGAAGCATGATTCTACATTTGTCTGGGAACAACACTGATGTTTGGGGTCAGCTATCACCCTTTACACTAGTGTAGAACACAAGATGACATAGCAACACCTGTCTCATTCTTGGCAAACCATTGTACGTCTGGGGTTGAGAAGTGAATTAGAAGCTATATTCAATGCCAAGTTGGCTGAATGCATTACGTGGGTTTTAATAAGGCTTCTATTCAGGTAAATTAGCTAAATGCCTATCAGAGTTAGATGAATAAGGTTTTCTCTTGCCCCTAAGTGGATGAGTAGCTTGGAAAAATTTTTTAAAAGGCATATTGTAAGGAAAGATTAATGCAAATGTTTTAAATTATTACAAAGGAATTATCTATAGGACTCCTTCACTTTCTAGTATATGTAACTTGGCTTCTAGAATATTAATTTTTGTTTATAACAAAGGCTGGAAATAGAGATGTATTACTGTGGTTAGAGACTGTGGATAAATTAAGTAACAGAAATAAAGAGAAAGATTTTAGTTACTTTTTTGTGTGTGATTTCAAGGGGGAAATATTCATGAATTTAATAAAAAGGCATCTTCCATACCACTTTCCACAAAATAAGCCACATGCATGCTGGACAACTAAAATAGTGTCTACAACTTTTTGCACAAAGGGGCAGGAAAGTAAAATAAAGGAATGAGTGTCCTTTAAAGGAAAATAAACCATATTTTATATATATATATATATATATATATATATATATTTTTTTTTTTTTTAAAAGTTAGTTTTGGGCGTTTGCAACTAAAAAAAAATGAAAGAGAGAAAACTAACATAAATCATTTACAGTTTGGCTGTTTAGGCATGAGGCACATTGCAGACAAGGGATGATTGGATTTAAACAAGAGAACCCTAGACCTAAAAATTCCTACTGTTGTCATCAGGTAAGTATACTGGAAAGGTATAAAGCATTACATGTGTGAAAGCAGAGACTCTGAACGTTCAGAGATGCTTAGGGTGCAGTGTGGTGTGCTTAAGAACATGTCAGAATATGTATCGCCATCTTTCAGGCTGAGAATGAGCTATGCCCCTCTCTTGGAGACAGACATGCATGATAAAGTCCTGGGGTAGCTACGATCATGTCATGGGACCTGGCAGCTGCTCTCATTTCACTTTCTCTGACAAGGGAAAAATATGATTATCCATAGTGATTTTTAAATACCTCATAAACTTGGAAATATAAATATTTTGTTTAAACAGCTACAATTGCCGATCCCTAAAACCCCTCTGAAAGTTCTAGAGTTACACTTTGCATGAACTCTCCTGCCATCATTTTAATTGTAGACTGCCCCTTCTCTTAAATCCCTCCTTTACCTCCTGAACCCCACTCTTCTTGGGGACAGGCTAAAAAAACAAAACAACTCTATTTCTGTATCCAAACAACATACCCGCTGAGACTTGGCACATTCATTTATGTACTGAATTAAATATGCATTATGTTTTACTTTCCTCATATGTGACCCTCTCAAAGAGGAAAATCAATGTCAATCCTGTGAAAGCTTATAAAAAGTGGAAGTGAAGCTAGAAACCAAAAGTGGAAATACATCCCTAGAATTATAAGCTTTTCCCAAACAAACTAAAAAAAAAAATGGGCACAGAGGGCGTATTTTTTCTTTTTATCAAAATTAGCCAGAGTTCAAAAGGATATCAGAGCCATATTTTAACAAAATGCTTACTGAGAAACCCAGACTTGTTCTTCTCAGGTTGCTTTTTATAAACACATTTCAGGCCTGTGATCTGTGCTCTAGAAACAACTCTGGCACTGACTACCCCCTGGAAAATACCGTGGTTCAACTATTAGGATGTAATATTATGCTCATAGGCAAAATGCTGATATGTGTAAAAATTCTGGAAGGATAATCATTTTTCCTTGCCATAAGGAAAATTACCAAGTTTCATTAGGAATAAAATAACATGCCACCACTTAAGAATATGACTATTTTGTTGGTCAAAATGCTTTGGATTTTTTGTTTTTAATTCTTAACCTAGTCTTAGAAAGATCACTTTGCATGTAGCTGAGAAAAGTAGGGCAGTCATAAATGAATTTGCCAAGAACTCTATGATCTGAGTCCCTGATGAAAACTCATTCAAATAAAACTGAAAGACTCTATTATCTCATCTCACTTTATGAATAAACACAATCTGGAAAATACAGCCTTTTAAAGGAAGGATTTATGGATGCCATGCATATTTGACGGTAGCCTTCTTCCCTTAATATGATCCTAATTCTGTAAAGATCAGAATGCACTAATAGAATTTACTTATGGAAATTCCAAGCACAATAACATTAGTGGGTAGGATGAAAAGAAGGAAAGAATGTAAGAAAGAAATGCAGGAAGAAAAAAAGGAGGGAGAAGAGGAGGTAAAGAGGGAAAGAGGAAGAATTCTCACCAAACCATGGAGGTTTAATCAGGTAATATTTTCAAGGTTTGAAATAATATGCATTAAGCTGTGCAGACAGCAGTCTCTTGAGAAAAGCTTCGTTCTCGTTATCTGTCATGAAAATAACGACCTGAAATGTCCACCGTGGTCCCATATTAATGACTCAGGACTCAAATTGTTTTCAACTTGTTCTGGCCACTATTAACTTAAAACAACAGACAAACCAAAACGCTATGATCATTACTAAAAGTGGATAGGCTGAATGGGTGGCAAAGGCTCAAACTGAAGTCGATCTTCACTATCTGACTAAAACCAGAGTTAAGACCAAACATACTCCCTAACAACGTTCCAAACATCACCTTCTGGCATACACGTGTTTTAATTTAGGAATCCGTAAGGTACTTCCAAGAGACAGGGAGAAAAGAAATGCTATGAGAAGACCTTAAGATAAAGAGTTCACACTTCTCTGGATTTTGTGTTCCATTTTTGATGAGTGTATCTTGGAAACTTGGGACATTATTATTTATGTTACGGCCTCTCCAGTGGAATATTCATAGTAGTGTAGTGAGGCTTTAACCAGAAGGCACACATACATGCTGCTCTCTGATTGTCTTCCATGAAAGTGCACCAAGAGAGCGGTCTCAGGAAAGGGACTTCAGGCACATTTTGCAGAGGTATATCTTTTTCAGCCTACTGATTTCCTACAGATGGCTAAAGCAGGGTATGGAACATGCTGTCATATTTCATTCATAACACACATGTACTGTAGCTCTAGGGAACAGATGGACAATCACTTGTTTAAACTACAAATGTGAAATACTAAGGTAGAATGGCAATATTTCTAGAAATGTATATGAGAAAAAGAAGCCTTTCCAAGCCAAGAGGAATGGTGAGAGGCTGTGAGGTTACATCAGTGTTTCCCTGATCTCCCTAGCAGCTGCCATAATTTCCCCGACACCCTTCAAAACTTGATAATGGAGGGATCAGGGGGCAGCCGACACAGATTTGACAAGAGAAGCCCAAACCATATCAAATAGAAATAACACTGTTATTCCTGGCTGGTTCACATTAATAGGATTTTTTACTAACTAGGAAAACTGTTCTAGGTTGAGTTTTCAGAGCCCTGTCTTTAGTCTATAAACCCTCTAGGATAGCCCCATTGTAAAAGTGCTCTCTTTCTTCCTCTGAACCCAAATAAAAATAGTTGGCTAAACATAGAGTTTTATACTCTTTAAACATCACCATAAACATCTCTGCAGAATCTTTCGTGGTGAGTAAACAATGACAGTGTTGATAACTCTGCTGCATTAGCCAACAGACAGCCAATAAAGTAATTTTGATCAGAGAAGGTGCCCCTACAAAAGCCATTTGCCAATGACAGGAAAAAGAACTTGCATCTTTGAGCTGCAGAGATGTCCAGCATCTCAAAGCCTTAATGCCTCATGTTGGGACACATGACTTTGTTTTGAGTTTTAAATGCAATTTTGCTTGCAAATGAGACTCCACATGGAGTCCGTATGAGCTAGGGATCCAGACAGTGAAGATACCTGATTTTGAAATGGTGTGCAGAGCCCGTGACATAGTGGGTTTCCCTCCCCCCTTCCATGTCTCTCATTATACGGAATTACCAAGTATTTGTGTTCTTGACCATTGTTTAAAGCCAGTATATTTTAACAAACTTTCTCTTAGAAACTCTAATTTTTCTATTATTTATGAATTTAAATAACAATCAAGACGATATATCAAAAGACAAAAGAATTATAATTGTTAAGGTAGTATGATCTTTCTATCTCTGTTATAGGCAAAATTTCACGTAACTAGAACAGTAAAGAGTGATTTGGCATTGTTTAAACCAAATGATTAATAGAAAAGACAAGAAAGCAATAGAAATCATATAATTAAGAAATCCTGGAATAAAATATGTAGGATCCTTTCCTTAATATACCTTGTGAAAGAAAAGAAATCTAAATCTAAATATTTCTGCATATGTATGTGTGCACATTCATTATTATAAAAGTATAATAGGTCTATATTAAAAAGAGATTTACTTTAAAACTCTTTGGTAAAGATACTCTGAGGTTATGTGATAAAAATGTACTATAAAGATTGAAAGCAAGCAGTATTCTGGCAATGCCACAGTGATGGGTCTGTGACAGCATTTTCTTATAACTCTCTCTCTTTTTAAAATGTTTTGGCTTGTAAACATTTAGTTACATAAGGACTTAAATGTAGCAAACAAGTAGAATGTTATTGCATCTTTATAGCATAAATATTTCATAAATTTTCCTCTTTTGGCAAAATTTATAATAATATGACTGCACTTCAAGAGATAACATCCATCTCTCAATAAATTGGGCTTTTGGCCTAAACACAATTTCCCCCAAGTATTTCATAGACAACAAATTGCTGGAACAATTCAAGCAGATTGTATTCTCTCTCCAACTGCCCAACAGTCAGTGCTCTTTGAGATCATCAGCATGGTCTGATCTTGAACTTGGAAGACAGAAATTCAGAGATACAGTCACTATTGTATCCTAAAATTCACATGCTGCCCAAAATGAATCCCATTGTATTTCACATTAAGAAACATATAAAAGACCAATGACAAGAGTAGCAAAGTAAGGAAAGGACAAAGTTTTCTGGGAAAACCTTGGAAAGCCATAACGTCGGCAGTTCTAACACAAAACTATTGGGTGAGCAAGGCAAATGAGCCACAAATTAACTCAGATGAAGCTAAGGACTAAAGGCTTAAGA
Organism: Panthera leo; assembly: GCF_018350215.1. Classification (NCBI taxonomy): domain Eukaryota; kingdom Metazoa; phylum Chordata; class Mammalia; order Carnivora; family Felidae; genus Panthera; species Panthera leo. Next base: position 78,860,648 of record NC_056687.1, read on the forward strand.
ATTTCTTATTGAAAACAAGAAAATCAAACCAGCTTTACAATTATTTCTATTGAAGTAAAATAAATGTAATTGGAATTCCTGAGGCATGGGTTATAATTTAAAACATGCACAAATAATTTTTCATTTATGTTCTGAGGGTTAAAAATTAAAATAAAAGTCAGACTAGAAAATTGACTTTATCACTTTATAATCAGGAGAAAGCTATTTGTGGAATCAGGGACGGGTGCACAAGGGAATGGATCTGTATCTGTTATATTTTATTTCTTAAGCTGGTGTCACGTATACAGGGATTCATTATATTATTATTTATTCTTTTGTGTATATTTAAAGTACTTCATAATTTAAAAGTATATACTTGTGGAAGATTTGAAGAAACGTTTAGGAAATCTCAATCCAAAATACTTGACTAGTTTACAAATGGCAACCTGCCATTATTAAGATGGGCATCTCTCTTTAAAAGAAACGAGTTAGAACCCAGAAGAATGGTTCTGCAGTTGGCAAGCAAGCATTTCAATGCCCAGTAAGAGTTTGAATAAAGATTCCAGGCAGAGACTTTGCATATTTTTAGCTCAGAAAGGCAATTTTTTTTTCAGCGATTGTCTGAAAGTGTGGTGTAAATGTCACATCGATGATATGAAAATGTCTCCTGCAATATGTAATTGGATTTATAGCAGGATTACAAGAGTAATGAAACTGTGGTTTCACAATCTTTTCAAGCTTTCCTGTCTTTTTAAAAGTAAACTAAACAAACTACACGATTTTATTATGTGTGCTCTGATTTGCAGTTGTCAGGCAAAAAGGACCTGGGCCTGGGGGAAAAAAAGGAAGAATATGAACAGTTCTTTATAAGCAATATTCCTCCTGGAAAAACTCAACTTTGGTAGTTGTGTTTGGATATTATAAACAAACAAACAACACAGCAATATTTCTCAGATGAAAAGTGGGATGGTTTTGGAAGTGTTATGTTCTATAGAAAACAAAATTTGTCTGTATTATTATGTCTAGGTAGCATGGAAAAGGAAACTCTTAAGATAATATTGTGAGATAATTAATAATAGGCTTTTCAAACATACCCCCCCCAATTTTTTTTTCCCCAGCGTATCCCACCCGTAATTCCCTCAGAAAAAAACTGAAGTTTGGATCTCACCAATAACTGTTTTCAAATGAGCCCTGAGCACCAAAATCACTATAGACTTTGAATTTCCAATCCAATTTGGTTGCAAATTCAATAGGCGCTTGTTTTAAACTATGTCATTTACAGCTTAAATTCTTTGTTGCCTAACATATACATTGCACACTTTTACCCCCACCCCCCCAAGGGACATGACCGGTTTAGAGCAACAGAAAGATGTACTTTTCCAATACACACAGAAAGAATGGCTGTCCTTTATGATCACAGGCAATGTGGAAGTGATAGGATGAGACCTTCAAGCCTAAAAGCACCTGTGAGTTGGCAGACTCACCCAGGAAAAAACTGTGTGACAGCAAATACCACACTAAAAAAAGCCATTCAACCAGATGAAAAGTGAGACAAACATAGGGATTAAAAGTTACAGGAATGCAGAAGTGAATGGGATGGAGTATAATCCGTGCAAAAATGTGGAAGTCCTTGGGAACAAAGGCCCATCAAGGTCCTACATGATTAAATGTGAAATGTGTATTTGGTGAGAACTTAAAAAAAAAAATCTCATAATCTATGTGTTTCTAAAGAAAGGTTAATATTAGACGAAGAACAGAGACCATCCCACGGTTTGATTGCCTTTCCTGTATTTTTCCCATGTCTTTTCTTATCTTGTTTCTTGTGTTTCATTCTTCTCAGCGCCACCAACTAACTGAACTTAAAGGTCAGTGCTGGCCTTGGCCGTCAGCACCCTAATGCGGGCGGAGTTGCAGGTCTTGCAGAGGATGTGTCCATCCAGAGGGTAGCAGCCTTGGTTATCTCCTTCAGACAGGAGACCACCACAATCCTGGAAAGATAGATGGAAAGGATGTAAGTGAAAATGGCAACTGTGTACGTGAAGGCTAAATTCCTTAGCTTTCCATTCAAGGCCTCCCTCCATAATGTGGCCGTTTCCTGCCTTTCCTCTTCATACACCGCAGGCCCCCTCCAAGCCTTCCCTGGGATACAACATAATGTCTTGAATGAAACTGAACAAGAGATTGGGGACATAAAGACAAACAGTAAAATGACCCCCCTTCTCAGATTACCTAATAGGAAACGCGAGTCCCAGAAGAGAAGAATACCAGGGTCTGGGTGCCCAAGTAGTAGTTTTGTTCTCCTCTCCCAAGCAACAAAAACAGCAACAACAAGGACAAGAGAAAATAAAACAAGGGTAGATCCCCAACCACTGAGTCATCTTGACCTTTTAGCATTAGTCTAAGGATCTCTCAAAAGGAATACACAGGTGCAAGGACAGAACTCCTTGGCAGCTGGTGGGCAGAAGCCAAGCTGTAGAGTGCCTCCTTCCAAGCAGACGGGCCAGCAACAGTACTACTGTCCTCAGCACCTCTGCAGCTCCATTTGGGAAAGCGTTATACAAGAGTCAAATATTGGCCCTTACCTTTGGAGAAAATGGAAGTTTCTCTGAAAAGAAAAATACAATACTTCATCTGGTGGTGGGTGCCCTTGCTAACTTCAGTAGAAACTCTTCTAAAAGGCTAGAAGTGCCACATGCTCAGCTTTTGTTGTCCACTATGACAGCAAGGAGGTCACAGGGGCTCATGTCTACATTTGAATGCCAGTAAAATTTAAGTTTAGAAGGAGTATCGCCCACAACACAACATCAGCAGCAGCAGCAGCAATGGCAGCAGGAGGCAGGCTCCCCAGAGGGCTGGCTTTGCCAAAATGAGCAAGCGGATATTCCGCAGTTCTAGAGGCATTCCGGAAACTGAATAATGGAATTAAATGAACTCTTTGCATCTCAAAAAAGAAAGGACGTGTCATAAGTGACATGGCTGTAAGCATTTAATGAGCAGACATCTATGATCACCTGAAAACCCTGAAGAGCCTGAAGTCAACCACAGTGTTGGGACCATTCATGGTTCTTAGAACCAAAAGGGGCCATATGGGGCATCCAGTCCAACCTCCTCGTTTTTATAGATGGGGAAGTGAGAGCAGAGAGGGAAGTGATTGGTCCAGTGTCATGAAGCATCTGTGACAGGGCTAGAACTGTGGTTTGCCCTCTCCTTATTTACTGTTCCTCTCATTTTATAGTACTGTTTTAAAAATTCATAGGAACTGGAGGGTATTACGCTAAGTGAAATAAGTCAGTCAGAGAAAGACAGATATCATATGTTTTCACTCATGTGTGGAATTTGAGAAACTTACCAGAAGACCATGGGGGAAGGGAAGGGGAAAACATTGTTTCAAACAGAGAGGGAGGCAAACCGGTAAGAGACTCTTAAATACAGAGAACAAACTGAGAGTTGATGGGGGGAAGGGGGGGAGGGGGAAAATGGGTGATCAGCATTGAGGAGGCCACTTGTTGGCATGGGTGTTGTACGTAAGCGATGAATCACGGGAATCTACTCCCGAAATCAAGAGCACACTGTATACACTGTATGTTAGCTAACTTGACAATGTATTATATTAAACAAATAAATAAAGAAAAAATAAATAAATAAAAAAGTTTATAGGATTTCAAAGCAAACTTAATTTGTACCGCTGTCATTTAATCTGGAAGGAGAAAAGGCACACATTTCATGCAGCTCTTGGCACAAAAAACAAAACCATCAGAGGTCAAAGCCTATTTGTATGTATAGCAAGTGTGTGAGCAATGTTGAAGAGCTTTCCTTCTTTGAGCCTCAGTTTCTCCATCTGTGAAATGACTTCTAAGGGATCTATAAGCTCTTTCACACTTATGATTCAGGTCAGTTTTAAGGCTGGAGGTTGCTATTCCTCTGTAGTCATAAAATCTTGTGTAAAAGCTGGTAGTTTATTATCTTTTTCTTAATTATTATTATCTTTTCTTATGTCAAGGGAAGAGAGCTATATGGAACTTGGGCTCTAGGGCAAAACAAAGAACCCCACATAAATCAGGTGGTTAGCTACAGCTAAAGCAGTGAGTGTGGAATAAATGTAGTCCCAGAGAGCCAGAGACAGCCCCCCAGCCCTCCTGACCCCACCAGCCCCTTAGTCTTTGGAAGGTCACCTAGTGGGACTAGATGAACCAATGACGGGAGGGTGTGGCAATAGGCAGTTCATACTCTCCCCACAGAGAGAAGAGAGAGCTGCTAACTACTGCCCTCCAACCTGGATTACAGGCCTCTTGTATGTATTCCCACAGCACCTGTGCATACTTCCCCTGGAGCTCTTAGCAGCCGCCTGACCTCCTGTCTTATGTGCATAGTCAGTGCCTGCTAACTCAACCAGTCTCCATGACTTTGAGCATCAAGTTCCAACCCCTTGGAGAGGAGTGAGATCTTATCTTTCTCAATGGCTGAGAATGGATCTCCGTCCCATAGGAGTATCAGAGTCACAGTTAAAAACTCATTATAGGGGCGCCTGGGTGGTTCAGTCGGTTTAGCGTCCGACTTCAGCTTAGGTCATGAGCTCATGGTTTGTGAGTTCGAGCCCCATGTCAGGCTCTGTGCTAACAGCTCAGAGCCTGCAGCCTCCTTCAGATTCTGTGTCTCCTCCTCTCTCTGCCCAGCTCATGCTCTGTCTCTCTCTGTCTCTCAATAATAAAATAAACGTTAAAAAAATAAAAAAAAAACTCATTATAACGATGACAATAATAGTAACAAGCATACCATTTCCTACTAATTTAGCACTTTGTGGTTTATGATTCTTTAACATACAGTTTTGTATTTTAGTGGCACAGCCATATTTGGGGAGGTGAATAAGAATTTGAGCCCTTTTTACAGGTGGGAAAATTGAGAGTGAGAGGTAAAGTGACTTATCCAGCGTCACCAGGATTAAATGAAAGCGTAAGATCTAAAACCCAAGTCCTATGAACACAGGTACCAGGGGTTTTCCCCAGATTTAATAACTGCTGTATTTGTGAAAACCTATTTCCCTTGGGCCTTGCAGCACCTGCCATGCACTGACAGGGTGTGGGGGTGCTGACCACAGACCTCACACCGGTAGCAATGAACATGGAAATCGCGATCCAGAGCCACAATCCGGACAGTCTCCTCCTGGCCCGGGGCCGGCATGATAGGCTCTTTGCACACAGAACATCGGGGGGCAAATTTCCTGAAAATGGAGACAACAGTTCTGGTTAGACATTGAGCATAGACACTGAAAAACAGGTGAGACCTACAAGTGGAAAGATGAGGGGTAGGTCAAGAGTCAGGACATCTGCTCTGTCATCTTGCATGACCTTGAGCAAATCACGATCCTTTTCTGGGTCTGTTCCCTCGGCTGTAAAATAAGGGATTTAGACTCAGTGACTTTTGAGGTCCTTCTAGATCATGAAGTGAGATTTCGTGAGGCTGGGGAGTGAGTGTATACAATCCTTATGGATGAAGAGCATCTAGGAGCTATTGGTCACATGGTATGTGGCATAGAATTCACTTGTGCATAGACTGCAAACACAAATCCTGGGTTAGGGCAGGGTCCTGGCGGCCCTTACTATGTTTTCTTTTCCTTGACCTCATCTTTTTTGACTTTCACTTCTAGACCTTATATGTACTCCCCAGGCCCTCCACAAATATTCTGAGGTTGGTAGCTGTGTCATTCCCACTTATTAGAGCCTCTTTCTTTGATACTAAGTTCTAGGAATTAACACAAGAAACCTCGACCACATATCTTTTCAAAAGAGCAGAAGTTAGCGACCTTAAATACATCAAACTTGCTATGACCAAGCGTGTACTTCTGACATTTCGATTGTGTTAAACTCTTGTTTGAAAAGGAAAAAGTTAAAAAGCTGTCAAGTTCTTTATTCTTCAGAGGGTTTTAGCACTTCCAAAAGGTATGAACACTTATACATATAGAGACATATATGTGTGTTTTTGAGGTTAACTGTTAGTGAGGAATTTTAACATTTCTGAATCTCTTAACATTCCTGAATGTGACCGATGGCCCTAAAATTTTTTTCTCAGAGCAGATTAAGAGGCTGCAAATATAGGCTGTGCATTCAGCCCTGTCTCCTGGAAATTAGGGGTAGCATTTGGGAAGGTGTGAAATAAGACATGATCTGAAATGGCCACGGATAAAAGCTGGTAGAGGTAAAAAAAAAAAAAAAAAAAAAAAAAAAGGACAAACAGACTGAGCAATTCAGTTTTTTCATGGTAATGGTTTTAAGATTAATGATGTTAAAATTTATCTATTTGTAGTGAGACTTAAAAAGAAATAATGATAGTAATCTAATACTTTGCAGAGCACTTTATGGTTGTCAAAGCATTTTTACATACATTATACTCTATATGTACATATTAATTTTCTTGGCAGCAGCCAAAAGGCATCTGTATGGCTGCAATCTAAATAAATATGAATTAAGCAGCAGATCAATTGATTGCTCTGAAAGAAAAATTAAAAGGATCAGGGTACAACTGCAGCAGTAATCAGAGTTGTTATAATTGGCATTTTATGCAAGAAGTTTACACTCAGTGGTAAAAAAAAAAAAAAGAAAAAGGAAAAGGAAAAAAAGACTGCTTTGGACTACCTGATTATTTTTGCATCTGGGTCATCAGTAGTGAAATAAGCAGGCTTCTGGAATCCGCTGTAGAATTTCCTTTCCCCAAGCCCATCGGGACTGTAAATTCTGTGGGGTCAGAAGTCTATCTTTTCTATCATTGAACTGCGCGCCTGCCCCTATTTCCTCAAGTAGAATTACTTCTCTAAGATAAAATATCTTTCCCTGAATTTGCCTATTTTAGTAGTGATTATTTGCACATCTTCGGGGATCACTCTACTGTGAGCTTCCAGCTGGCAGGTTCTGCTCAGTCTCTGAATCTCCAGAAACAACTTCTGTGACCAGGGCAGACAGTAGAATTTCAGGCTACCACTCATAAAATGAAGTGTCTGCCATTTTGCTCTATAAAAAGATGTGACTTGGACCTTTATGTTGAATCTTAAAGTCCTTCCTCTTTGGAAAGGCATGAATTGTGTTCTCGCTGAGTAAGGATTCCTTCCTACCAATTGGCCTCATTTCCATGATGGGAAAAAACAAAGGGAAGACAGGAAGTGGTTTCACAGTCCCCACAGTGTTCCTTGGCTGGCATTTTAAAGACTGTTCTAAATCCCACGTGGTCTGTTTCAAAGCTCAGCTCACTCAGCAGATAATAATAATAATAATAATAATAATAATAATAAAAGTAAATTTGATAAAAAACACTTTTGATGGCTCAAATGGCTACCATATATTGTGTGCTTATTAAGTGCCAAGGCTTGTTAAGCGCTCTGCGCACTTGACCTCGTGTTTTTACTGACAACAAATTATGAAGAAATAGTTTTTATCATTTCTGCTTCATAGCCAAAGAAGCCAAGGCTCAGAGAAGGACAGTCTTAATCATCTTGTGTCCTGGCACATTTCTGGCAATCAACAAATGGATGCTGATTAAACAAATAAATGGATGAGTGTAATGTCTCTGATAAGAAAGCACAGATAGTGAAATAAAGCCTCAACACAATGAAAGGTCAGTTAAATAAACCTGCTTTTCAGAGCTCACTGTCCTGGCACTGGGAATACAGAAATAAACTAGGACTCCTAGAGCCAGACTGGTGAGGGAGTTCTATCTATTTCTGCATTTGTGCTATTAAGTGCGATATACATATCCTGCCATATTGCAAAAATGATTTAAGGTGGTAAGTGTAAAATTGTGTGTGTGTGTGTGTGTGTGTGTGTGTGTGTGTGTGTTCTTTATTACTAATCAGGCTGTGTATGTACTAGCTATAGCTGACTTACAAAACTCTGCAGAACACAGAGAGGAAGATATAAATTCAAACAGGGGTATAGGGGAGGGTTGAGGTCAGGGAAGTCTTCTCAGAGGAGGTGGTAATTGAGTTGGACCTTGAATGAAGGCCATTTAGGTGAAATGGGAAAGTGTGTGTGTGTGTGTGTGTGTGTGTGTGTGTGTGTGTTGAAGGTGAGGGTGGACACAGTCAGTTTGCCAGGGAACTGGTTTGAATAGTCATCTGAAATAGGAAGAGTTGCTACCTAATAGGATAGAGGACTTGGGTCAGCATTGACTGGAGGCGGTTATGCAGGGGATGGCCCATTGACAAGGCCTTACAAATAGTGTTTGGGAAGCTTGTTACTCAAAGTGCTGTCCAAGACGATCGGGGAGACTGTCAGAAATTTGGAATTGGGAGGTCCCACCTCAGACCTACTGAATTATAATTTGCAGTTTAACAAGATCCCTAGGTGACTTGTAAGCACATTAACATTTGGGCAGCACCAGTTTAGAAGACAGGATGCTAAGAAGGAGAGATCAATCTCTTCTCATGGGCCTTCCGTATCTCACTTCCACTCTCAGGCTGCTCGAGTTACAGCCAAGCAAATCTTCCTTGAATGTAGAGACGCCCTTCCCCACTTCACCCCTTCTTTATTTCCTGAGTGGTTCCTGCTGTCAGGAATTTCTGTTTCTCACTTAAAATACTTTTCAGATTCTGCTTCCAGAAGCCTACCCAGATCCCGGGGCCAAGTAATCTCGGACTCTGCCAGTTCAAGCCTTCGCCTGTGCCTGTCTCATCGTGTCTGGCCCCTTCTGCCTGATATCACACATACTCTGCACTTATTCCCTCCCCTCCTTCTGGCAAGCTCCTTGCTGACAGGGGTTTTTCTTGGTGTGTCTGTGCATTTTCTACTCAGGCAGCTTCTCTCCTTGTATCTCTCTCCTTTAGCACGGAGCACCCAGAGGGCTCTCTGCAGATGTGGCTCGACTGAATTGAAAGAGATTTTCTAAAAGCTTTCCTTCCTAAAAGACCAAGCCCAAGGCCCCCCAAAACCGTCTGCAAAAGAAGGCTGTTTCCCGCTCTGTACCCTCTCGTTTGCCTTGCAATGCCCACCCTGGGTGAGGCTTTTAGCTGCTTTGTGTTCTAGTACTTTCAAGGCTCAGAAACAGGGTTCTGTAAAATTTCTCTCTTATTTTTCTTTGGGAAATCATGAAAAGATCAAGCTTTCCCCCCTACATACCTGCCAATCATGCAAACAACATTATTTAAAAAAAATAATTTGTGTTTTAACATGCCATGGAATTAGTGGTGGAGGGGGAGAGATGGGGGCTGGAGATGGTTTTTGCCTTTTAGCTGCTCAAGTCTGCTTGTCTGGAGTGTTCAGACCCACACACTTATGTCACCAGTCCCAAGTCTCTAATTATGCTCCTCACTCTTAGAAATGAAAGATAAATGGCATAGATATAAACTTCCATTTGTCAGAATTGATTTCCTGTTTTAATTGGGGGGTGTAATAGATCCGTCTTTTCCAGCAACAGAAACATGTGTGCTCTGATTACATCTATCAGTCTTGGATTCAGGGAAGTCTAAGAAAGGAGGCACACAGTGACAGAAACACACTCCCCGTTGGTATCTTTTCACTTCCCTTAAATAGATGCAGGTTTTTTTCATGTGTAATTACAAGCTAAAAATATCAATAACGTGAAGTACAATTTATGCTGTGACTGCCCTTTCAAAGTGAGCCCTTACTTGTCTAATTCAGGTTCAGAATTCCTGCCTCTGGGGTTTTATAATTCATTCAGCCTCACGTCTTTTGGTGAGGTTTTCCCTTTCTTTGCTACTTGGAAAGTGCTAAGGAAATTCATTTTTTTAAAATAGGAGTCTCAAGGCCCCAAACTGCTTGTGGCAAGCTCCTCCTGGTTGTTGACAGTCAACAGAGCGGTGAAAAATAACCCACAAGACCGCACATCTGGAGGCCATAGAATGGAGACCCAAACTGGTGAGCCACATGAGCTTTATCTCCGTGAGAGCTTTGGACTGTCCTCAAAGACTCAGACTGCCCCGTAAGTAAGCCAGAAAGCTTCCGTGCCTCCCATTTACAAATCACTGCTATAGCTTTCATATGGTTACTATGTATTTGTAATGAATGTCATCAACAAATCAGCCAACTAACAAAGGGGCCAAATAAAAAGAAGGCAAAACAAAAAGCATACAATTTTCATGAACACCACAGCTATAACAGAGGAAAGGGGGCCCTGTGAATGACAGAACTGAAGGACATATTTTTCCAGGCCCATGAGTAAGTTCCCTTGACCTTGAGACTCTACTTTCTAATCCTCTTCATAAGACTGCACAAGACTGCACGCATTAATTTTATCGGAAAGCATCCTGAGGGGGAGAAGGCCTGGGTAGGGAAACAGGTTACGGGAAGATGTGACAGCTAATGGTATGACACGGACCCAAATACGTGCGAGGCCTATACTAGGAAGACAGACTTGATTGCTCTGTGTGCACGTCCGCCTCCCTGTGACCTCCTATTTGTAGACTGGCAAGACGTAGAGGTCAGCGCCAGAGAGAACTGTGGACTATTACACCTGGGGAGCTTTAAGACAGGCTCTGTTCTAATGACCAGACTGAAAAGCTCGGAGAAATTGAGCGGTTTGTCCACTGTCACACATCTTGTTCGTGTTGAGGCCAGGGAGGGCTACCCTGGTATCCTGCCTATTTCCAATGTACATACTCTGCAGCTGAGTCAACTTTCTCACAATCAGAGCCACACAAAGATGTGACGGATGAGCCCCAGGCAAGCCTTTGAGCAGAAACTGGGATGAAGGACCAGATGGATTAATGGATACCCGTTCCTGGATTAGAAGAGGGGATTAACAAACTCCATTTTTAAGGTCCCATCAAATCCTGAGATCCTACAGCTCTCTGAGAGAAGAATGTGTGGCCCAGACACCAGGCAGTAAGGACAGACTCTTGAGGGGACTGGCAGGCTCGAGGGGACAGAGTAGACTGCCTACTTGTGGAAGTCCTCAATGCAGTGAATGAGGCCACCAGCGTCCACGGTGAATGGGATCCCGTCAAGGCTGCGGTGGCACATGACACAGGTAAAGCAGTGAGGATGATAGGCCTTTCCGGTGGCTCGCAGGATCCGCTCCATGATGGGCTTGGAGCACACACTGCACTGTTCCAGGGTGTTCTGGGGAAGGAGAGATAAATACCAATGTTAAACTGGGACTTGAGGAGCTCCACGTATTTAATACCTTATGGCAAGACAAGCAGTGTTTGTTACAGACACAATTGGCTCATGTGCCTATCACAGTACTTGGGAGAAAGCAGAGTGCATACCTTTATTATAGAGACAAAGAAACACGTAAGGTACATCAGGGGTCTTTTCTTTTTTTTTTTTAATTTTTTTTTTTAACGTTTTTTATTTATTTTTGAGACAGAGAGAGACAGAGCATGAACGGGGGAGGAGCAAAGAGAGAGGGAGACACAGAATTGGAAGCAGGCTCCAGGCTCTGAGCCATCAGCCCAGAGCCCGACGCGGGGCTCGAACTCACGGACCGTGAGATCGTGACCTGAGCTGAAGTCGGCCGCTTAACCGACTGAGCCACCCAGTCGCCCCCATCAGGGGTCTTTTCTAAATTCACCCAGGTAGTAGGTGGCCAACCAAACATTTAGAACACATGTCTTCTGACTTCCATCCCTTTTCTACCACTATTGCAGGGTTGATGGCAAACATTTCTGTAAAGGCACGTACGGTAAATATTTCTGGTTTTGTCGCAGCAATTCAGTTCTGCTGTCACAGTGTGAAGGCAGTTGTAAATGCACAGGACTGTGTTCCAATAAAACTTTACTTACAAAAGTGGGCTGGATTTTGCTCACAGCTGTAGTTGTTTGACCCCCTGAACTGCATAACCAAGGTTTTCCACTGGAAGAACACCTCACTATTCTAAAACTTGATGAGTCTTCAAAAATCTGGGAGGGTCACTAAGGACCTTAAGATTTTAGGAGGGTCTGCCTGATGATGGAGACTCACAGAGCATGCCAGTTGTAGAACCCAAACAGGGCTCAGCATAATCCATGAGGCTTTTGATTATTTAAAGCTTTGATTCGAACACCACCTCCAAGTTTAGTGTTGTGCACCCTGGACAGAAAAGAAAGTCAACTTATCTGTCTTACAAAATATGCTGAGCTTTAAAAAATGAAACCCTCACCAAAAGGGATACCATATATTGATCAGGACTTGGAAAGATTGATAAAATTGGCTATTAACTTTCCATCCTTCCCTAGAATCCCATGCTGTCTACTAAACAACCTTGGTATATGCTATATTCCAAGTGAGATGTCTGGACTGATTCAGAGTTTACAATCTAGAATAAGCCTGGGATGGGGATCTTATTAGAAAGATGCAGAACTGGAAGGGATGTGGAAAGTAAGGAGTAATTTCCCTCTTACCATGAGAACCTTTAAATAGCTCTCACACAAGAAATGCCTATAGGTAGATAACTAGTGTGCTGATGTCTCAACCACAGCAACAGTCTCTGATTGGCTTTCTTGTTTGCATCTCTCCTTCTCTAACACTTCCCTGTTCCCTAAGTGACTTCCAGTTTCCTTTCCAACACACAGATGTGACCAACTAACTTTGCTTCTAGCAAAAACTTCTATAGCCCCACAATGTGATAAGAACTAATTCCTTACCTGACATTCAACCTCCCTTTCTAGGGTCAGATTCCCCTAATGTCTCAGATTGCTCATGCTGTTTCAAATTTATGAGAAACTTCCATAATTCTGTGCATTGGCTAATGCCTAGAATGAACTACAGTTTATCATCTTGAACTTTCAAGGTACAGGTCAGAAGGCAACTCTCCAGTAAAGCCTACCTTGATGCCTTCAGTTGGAATCGATTGCTTCTTTGTCTACCCTTCCTGAGCACTTACAGTGTTCACTGTATTAAAATTATTTGCACATTTGTCTATTTCTTCTATTAGACTAATCTCTTTAAGGGAAGCAACTATGTCTTTTTAAAAAAAGCTATTAAATTCTGGTGCAGTTAACATACAGCGTTGTATTAGTTTCGAGTGTGCAATATAGTGATTCAATAATTCTATACATCAGCCTGTGCTCATCTCAATAAATGTACTTTTAATCCCCGGCACCTGTTTCATCTATCCCCCCATTCACCTCCTCTCTGGTAACCATCGGTTTGTTCTCTGTAGTTAAGAGTCTGTTTCTTGGTTTGTCTCTCTCTCTCTTTTTTCCTTTTGTTCATTTGTTTTGTTTCTTAAGTTACACATATGAGTGAGATCAGATGATATGTCTTTCTATGACTGGCTTATTTTGCTTAACATTATACTCTCTACTTCTATCCACACTGTTACAAATAGCAAGATTTCATTCTTCTTTTATGGCTGAATAATATTACATATGTATCCCTCATCCATTCATCTGTTGACGGAAACAATTATGTTTCCATAATTTGGCTATCATAAATAACATCACAATAAACATATGGATGCAGGCATCCTTTCAAATTAGTGTTTTTACATTTTTTGAGCAAATACTCAGTGGTGTGATTCTTGGATACTAAGGTAGTTCTATTTTTAACTTTTTGAGCAACCTCCCTACTGTCTTCCATAGTGACTGCATTAGCTTACATTCCCACCAATAATGCACATGGGTCCCTTTTTCTCCACATCATTGCCTACACTTGTTTCTTGTGTTTTCAATTTTAGCCATTCTGACAGTTGTGAGGTGATATCTCATTGTAGTTTTGATTTGTATTTCCCTAATGATAAGTGATGTTAAGCATCTTTTCATGTATCTGTTGGCATCTGTATGTCTTCTTTGGAAAGAAGTCTGTTCATGTCTTTTGCCCATTTTTAATTAGATTATTATTATTATTGTGTGTGTGCATGTTGAATTGTATAGGTTCTTTATATATTTTTGGATACTAACCCTTTACTGGATAGGCTATTTACTAATATATTCTCTCATTCAGTAGTTTGTCCTTTAGTTTTGTTGATTATTTCTTTTCATGTGAAGAAGATGTAGTCCCAATAGTTTATTTTTGCTTTTATTTCCCTTCCTCAAGAGACATATCTAGAAAAATGTTGCTACAGATGATGTCAGAGAAAATACTGACTGGGCTCTCTTCTAGAATTTGTATGGTTTCAGATTTCACATTTAGGTCTTTAATCTATCTTGAGTTTATTTTTGTATATGGTATAAGAAAGTGGTCCAGTTTCATTCTTTTGCATGTAGCTGTTCAGTTGTCCAGATACCATTTGTTTGAAGAGACTTTTTCCCATTGTATATTCTTGCCTCTTTTATCAAAGATTAATTGACCATGTAATCGTGGATTTATTTCTGTGCTTTCTGTCCTGTTCCATTGATTTATGTGTCTGTTTTTGTGTTAGTATCATACTATTTTGGTACTAAGCTTTGTAGTATAACCTGAAATCTGGAATTGTGACACCTTCAGGTTTGTTTTTCTTTTTCAAGATTGTTTTGGCTATATAGGTCTTCTGTGGTTCCATATAAATTTTAGGACATTTTTGTTCTAGTTTAGTGAAAAATGCTGTTTGTATTTTGACAGAGATTGCATTAAATCTGTAGATTTCTTTGGGTAGTATCAACATTTTAACAATGTTTGTTCTTTCAATCTATGAGCATGGAATATGTTTTCATTTGTTTGTGTCATCTCCAATTTCCTTCATCAATGTTGTATAGTTTTCAGAGTATAGGTTTTTTGCCTACTTGGTTAAGTTTATTATGAGGAGTTTTGTTATTTTTGGTGCAATTGTAAATGGGATTGTTTTCCTAATTTCTTTTCTGTGCCTCCATTATCAGTGTATAGAGATGCAATGGATTTCTGCACATTGATTTTGTATTCTGTGACCTTACTAAATTAACTTAACAGTTTTAGTAGTTTTTTTTTTATGGTGTCTTTACAGTTTTCTAAATATAGTATCATGTCTGCATGATAGTCAAAATCTAGACTGCAAATAGTCAAAGTCTCTTTCTTTCTTACCAATTTGGATGCCTTTTATTTCTTTTTCTTATCTGATTGCTGTGGCGAGGACATCTAGTACTCTAATGAATAAAAATGGTGGGGCCCCTTGGTGGCTCAGTCAGTTAAGGGTCTGACTTCAGCTCAGGTCATGACCTCATGGTTCATGAGTTTGAGCCCTGTGTCAGTCTTTGTGCTGACAGTGCAGAACCTGGAGTCGGCTTCAAGTTCTGTGTCTCCCTCTCTCTGCCTCTCCCCCACTCATGCTCGCTCTCTCTATCTCTCTCTCTCTCAGAAACATTAAAAATGTTTTAATAACATTAAAAATTAAATTTAAAAGTGGTGGGAGTGGACATCCTTGTCTTATTCCTGATCTTAGGGGAAAAACTCTCAGTTTTTCCACCATTGAGTATGACATTAGCTGGATTTTTCATATATGGCCTTTATTAGGTTGAGATATATTCCTTCAGAACCTACTTTGTTGATTTCTTTTTTATCATGAATGGATGTTGTACTTTGTCAAAACCTATTACTGCATCCATTGAAATGATCATATGATTTTTATCCTTTCTCTTGTAAATGTGTTGTATCATGCTGATTGATTTGCAAATATTGAACCACCTTTGCAACCCAGGAATAAATCCCACTTGGTGAATGATTTTTTTTAAATGTATTGTTGGATTTGGTTTGCTAATATTTTTTTTTTTTGAGGATTTTTGTATCTGTGTTCATCAGAGATATTGGCCTGTTGTTTTCTTTTTCTTTCTTTCTTTCTTTCTTTCTTTCTTTCTTTTGTAAGTGTCTTTATCTGATTTTGATATCAGGGCAATGCAGGCCTTGGGGACCATGTCTTAAGAATATATTTTGCTGTCCTATGCTATACCCAGTATAGTATCTGGAATAAAACTAAACCCAGGTTGAATGTGTGCAAAAAAAAAAAAAAAAAAAAAAAAAAGGAATATTGTTTACATCCTACCCAGGCATCTCTGGGCTGGTCTGACTCTCCTGTCTCTGGAATCCATCCGAAGATGAATTGGTATATCCATCACCATCCTCTCCTCAAAGCTGTGGTTGCTGAAAGTCTGAAATTGCTTAGTATGCCTCTGGTCACAGTCTAAACTCATGGAAACTATTAACCTATTTTCCCCCCATTTTGAAGTGGTGAAATTAAAATAGCAGAAGAACATAAGATGAAAGTCTGGAGAAAATGATGCTCTGGACAATGAGGGCCCTGCTTTTTTTCTACCCTGGTGATCTGAGCTGATGTGGCTGCAAACTGTCTTCCCAGGGCTTGTGTTTTGCTCTTCTGCGGGTTTTAACTTTTTTTTTTTTTTTTTTTTTTTTTTTTTTTTTTTTTTTTAAGGCAGTCCTGTAATCCTGTAATGGAGTTGAACAAACCAGAAAATGCTTGACCAGAAAATGTGTTTGTTTGCATTGAGGCTTGGCTGCAAGATTTAGCCCATTTACTCAAAACCAGCAGCAGCATATAAGGTTGAGTCAGTTTCTAAGGAAAGACTTTATGGTCTGTGGAAACACTGTTTAAAGGACAGGTAATCTGAACACTTATGCTACAAAGGAAAAACTGTGTAAAGTATGCCTACAGTGAGACGACTATAATATGCCCACAGATCAGAAAATGAAGGTTCCAAGAATACAGCTGACTGGAAGCTTGGGCTAGCACATGGTAGAGGAGGACATATTAAACTTCTCTAGTCAGCTCCCTTTGCTGTACTCTTCTCCTTTCAGTCTCTAGCTGGTCCACTAGGAGCTGTAGACATATCTTCTCTTAGAGAAAGGATAAAGACTCTTATAAAGCTTACCATGGTAAGTGTAGCTACGATCTGTCAGCATACAAAGTTATTACAGTGTTACTGACTCTATTCACTGTGCTGTACTTTTCACCTCTGTGACTTATTCATTGTACAACTGGAATTGTGAATCACTATGTTGTGCACATGAAACTAATATACCATTGTATATCAGCTACACTTAATAAAAGACTTTTATAACATTAGAGTGGAGGGAGCAAGAAGTTCCTCTAGTCCAGCCCTCTGATTTCACAGGTGAGAAAAATAGACCCAGAGCACTGATACACTTGGATGTGAGTCATGGAGTTAATTAGGGGCAGAGGAGGGACTAATACCCCAGGTTCCTGAAACTACCTAATTCATACAGGGATCTGATGATCGTTGTGTTGCCATAGGGAAGGAAAGTTGTTAGATGAAGAATATGAATTCTTTCTCTGGCTTTGGTAGCATCTACTGTATGCCTTTGGGTAAATCATTTCTTCTCTCTAGAGCTCACTTTTCTCATCTGTAGTACAATGATTAATTCCAACTCTGCAATTTTATTGCTTGTGATAGATCAGAATTAACCACAGTGGGAAAAGGGTAATGTTTCCATTACTAGAGATATACTAGAAACAACTGGATAACTCCTTGTCTGAAGTTTGAAAGGAAGATTCATGTGCTAGAAACCTCGACTGTATAATCTTTATGATGCCTTACCACTTGAAATTCCAGAAATTACTGGTGATAGAATTTCAAGCATGACAGAGGAAGAACTTTGTGTCTCCTTATAGATGATTATTTTAAAGCCAGACTAAAAGATGCCCTCTTTGCATAAACACAGAGCTTTTGTAAAGCCAGTAAAAATGAAATGTCTAATAAAATAGTTTTTAAGGAAATAGACAAAGAAATAAATCTCCAAGCAAATAAGTGACAGAAGGGCATCTCTAAGTATGTCTGCTCAAACTGCATCTTGTGTGTGCAGTACAGGTGCTATGGCTAAGGGGAGGGCTAGGAAGAAAGAGCACACGCTAGCATAAGACTGTTTCATGACCTGGTTCTGGATCCATCACTACTGCTCCTTCCCATGGATCGCACCTTCCAATTGCACTCTGAGTGCTTTGCCACCACTTTAATAAGCTACGTTGTTTTACAATCCCAGAATATCTCACATCCTTCTTCGCCTAGAGAATACCTATTCATTCTTCAAAGTTGAGCTCCAACGTCGCCTCTTCTGAAAAACACTTCTAATTCTCCCTCTGCTCCCTCTCCCTCTCCCACTGCTAATTCTCCCCAAGAAAAATAAGTCACTTCTTCCACCCCCATAGGATTATATGATGCTTCTCTGATGACAATGATATAATGTACTTGATTTCATGATTTACATCGACCTCTACAAGCAAACTGTGACCACCACCACCCTCCTTGCGTGGAGCCATAGTCATTGGATGAGCTTCTTAGGAAACAGATTCTGAAACAGAGATTTGCACATGGGAAGTTATTGGAGCTAAGATGCTTCTGCAGAGTTGTCCTTCCTTGAGGCTTGGGGGTAGGGTCTTACAACTCTGCATCTACTGGTCAGTAGATACAGGATGCTCTCAAGAAGGAGTGATCTTGGGTGAAGAGGTTCCCTTCAACCAACTGAGAGTAATTACCAGAGAAGGAACTCAGCTATGAATGGTCGGGGTGGGGGGAGGATAAGAGTCTTGGTCGTGAAGAAGGGTCTGGGCTGTACACTATAGCTTCCACACCAGAACCACCCTTGCCCAGGACCTGCACAATCCCTGACACACAGTGGGCAACTGCTGACCAGCTGTGAGGCACCTTGCCCCTTAAGTTGAATGAAGAGTCTGGATTTCTTTTCTTTTTCCAAAATTCTAGGCACCGTTTGAGGATTTATTTTTTTTTTTTTTTAGAATCTTGAGAAAATGTTTTAGGCAGTTACTCCAATGAAGGTATGGCTATAGGGAGAAGATGTTAGAGTAGCAGAAAGAACAAGGAAGCTTATAAACTTTTCTGAAGTGATGGCAATACAATTGCGATTAAAAGCAAAAAAGTTAAGTGAAAATAAAAATAAAATCACAAACAAATCTTGTACACTAAACTCCCAAATGTAACTGTTTTTAAATTGGAGATACAATCTGGTTGTATCTTTTCTATCCTTGGGTACTGTATAAATAACTTGTCTAATTCACAGGCAGAAGAGCTAGAAGAATCATCTGAATATAAATGAAGCCTATAGGTAACATAAGCATTAACTACTAGTTAGATGACAGAAAA
Source organism: Panthera leo (assembly GCF_018350215.1). Lineage (NCBI taxonomy): Eukaryota > Metazoa > Chordata > Mammalia > Carnivora > Felidae > Panthera > Panthera leo. The sequence continues at coordinate 78,879,573 of NC_056687.1, forward strand.
AATATGTCTAAAATTTACATATTGCATAGGTGTGTGTGCATCTTCAATGGTTAGGTATTTTAAATCAAGACACATAAGTATTTGAAGATGCAGAAGAGTATAAAGTGTTGCCATTTAGAAATGTTAAAATTTTCATTTCATAAAATTAAAATGTGATCTTATATTCAATCTTTATTGTTTTTTTTAGGTACAAAAGCAGTTTTGAAACAGAAAAGACTCTTGGAAAAAATGAGGGTGACGTCTCATTTCTCGATACAGTTTTGGTCTCGTTGGGATAAAAATAACAAGAAACAAGAAGAGTTTGAAGATATTAGGCTCTTAAGATCTTTAGAAGTGACTCTTGTCCAGGAGTTTTCAACTCTTGCCCACCTCTCTCATAATCCTTGGCTCGGGGAAACAGTTACCAGGGCAGAGCATCCAAAATAAGCCCAACTCACTCCTGGATGAAGAGCATGAAAGGATGGCACCTAAGGGGGATCCATATTGTACAGTTTAAAAACCATGATTCTAGTCCAGCTACCAGATTCAAGAAACTAAGGCACAGAGAGGGGAAACACCTAGTAGTGGATTTGGAGTTGGAATATTGATCTCTTGATTCTCCCTCCATTGGGTAATCCCTTGCCCATCATACCATACCTACTTCATATTTCAGAAGACACACTCCGTTTCACAAACATAAGGCATTCAAACTGGCTACCTACAAGTTATATGCATATAAATAAGGAGAGGAAATGTGTCAAGATCTTAACACAGTCTGTCTACTGTCAATTTCATTGGCTCCCACAGGGTACGATAGAAAACTCATTGTGGTACCCCCATCATCTACAACAGTATGCTTGCATAAAACTGATTCTCCCCAAATACTGGTTAGACCATGCATGAATAAACACTGGATAGGCATGTCCATAAAACAAAATTATTCTCTTTAACCACGCAAAACAGTTCTCTAGTCCGGAGCTTCTCAATTGGCAGGCTAAGGCACAGTGTGTCTCAATGGGTTCCAGGTGTACCGCATTGTAGAGGGTCAGAGGGGGCCAGGGGCTTCCATAGTTCCTGAGTGGTCACCTTGGGTGAGGAGAAGCCCCACCCACTGATTCCAGTATGCTGAATGCATGCCATCATTTCCCACAAGGATCATGATGTAAAGCAGGTTGGGAAGCACAGCTTGGGCTTAGGTGTTGGTGCTCCCAATGGAATAGCAATGTGGTGCGGTAAGAAGGGACGAGGGCTACAGCTCAGCAAACCTCCACTGAAGTGCCAGTGACATTATTTAAAGTCAAATAATTATATTCTGTATCTGAATTTTGTATTTTAAACTTTTTCTGGATTTTGATAATCAGTAAGTCTTCCCAAATTATGGCAGTACTTTTGGGTTTCCCTGCAGATGAAGACAGCATTTTACCTTGGTAGTTCTCCTAATAACCTGTATTATACACTTCCCTACAGCTCTGCCTCCCAGTGAGGAATACATTTCCTATTAAGAAGTTTCTTGCACTTTTCAAGTGTCTTTCACCTATATCTGTATCTATATCTTCATCTAAATCTCTCTCTGTATCTCTATTTGTATCTGTATCTAATACGTGTTTCAAAACATCGAAAATAGGGGCGCCTGGGTGGCCCAGTCGGTTGAGCGTCCGACTTCAGCTCAGGTCGCGATCTCACCGTTGGTGAGTTCGAGCCCCGCGTCAGGCTCTGGGTTGATGGCTCAGAGCCTGGAGCCTGCTTCCGATTCTGTGTCTCCCTCTCTCTCTGCCCCTCCCCCATTCATGCTCTCTCTCTGTCTCAAAAATAAATAAACATTAAAAATTAAAAAACAAAAACAAAAAAAACCAAAACATCGAAAATAAAAATGGTAAGCCCAGTGTCTTTCCATGCCTACGACTATGATGTTTTAAAACCAGAAACAAAACTCCTATTCTGTAGATGAGAATTCTAATTTTCCTAAATAGGAAAACTCTTGAGTCAATTTATGAGATGGTATGAAACCCTTAGAATGTGTTTTCTTTTGATGTTATTAGCCACACACAAAAATACAGCTATGAAACATGTAACTGGAAATTCAGTAAAATAATTCAACATTCTTATTTTTTTGTTTACTTCCACTAATTTTTTTGAACAAAACTCTTTGTACCCAATGCCTGTATTACCTCAGCTTTCATATAAATACCCTGTAAGGAAACTTTTTGCATGATTTTCTGATGAGCAAAGCAGCCAGCCTCGCCACTTAATTTAGCACTGCAGAAAGCCTAAGGAGTAGAACAAAATGTCCAACATTCTGGCAGGTACAGAGGCAGAGAGAACAAAGATACCATCCCTGCCCTCAGAGGTTCCCCATGTAGTGGGAGGAGCAGACACTTCTATAAATAACTGACTAGAGGCAAAGGGCAGAACACATTGCTATTATGGAGGAATGAGTGACGTGTGATGGAAACAGAGAGAGTAATTACTGCTGAATGGTAAGGGACCAGGCAACATGGTGATGGTGTGAGGCTGGGAATCTATCTGGGTGGGATTTGACTTGGCTCTTGGAGGAAAAAAAAAAAGAAAAAAAAAAAAAGGACATTATAACAGGCTTTGGAATTAACGTTGTGTTACAACAAGAGTTTTCATTATCTAAATCCCAGATATGCCTACATTGAAACAAAATTCCTTTCACAGGAAGAGTTTGTAACAAAGTCAGGGTATTGAGCAGAGCTGGTGAAGGGGAACTCCACACTGCCAGAGATGAACATCTGTGTGTCAATTGTATGCATGACTATTAATGTAGAATTTAGCAAAAAAAAAAAAAAAAAAAAAAAAAAAAAAATCTTGCAAAATTTTCTGTGTGTATTTGGACTACATAAACTGGATTTAAAATTAAGAAACATGTCCTAAAATCACAAGCAAAAAGGCTGACACAAAGGACAAAAAGATCAGTACAATTAAGTCAGTGTATTCAATTCTGCCAGGAGCCACAAATCACATTTTTGACCAAGTAAATAAAGCCCTGTTGCTTCTTCTGAAGCACTCAAGTTGCGATTATGATCTGAGCTTTAGGAAATTAAAAATAAAATCCCACTGAAGGACATTTAGTTTATCTATACCTTAAGGCCTGGAGAGGTGGTGTTTTACCTTAAAATGTGTAGCCCTTATGGTACACCAGCTTTTCCTAAACACTTCTCTTGAATGTCTCATAACCCTGGAGGCATAGGATGAAGGCGGAGGGGGCTGAGCCCTGATGAATGTGCCAGACCTTCATGCCAGGAGCAAAATGAAAAGATCATAGCACTCCATGGAGACTACTGAGAGAGGAGAAAAAAGAACAGAATTCCTTTCCTTCCCAGCCAAGTCAGATCACAGATTTGCCTTTACCACACTTTCAAGGTACAGTCTGTTGGGACTTGTCAACTTAGGAACCAGAGCAGTGAGACTGTCATACGCAGCGAGAGAAGGAGTGACAGATGCGACACCTGGGCTAGAAAGTCCAGGCAACGTTCCTGACCTCACTGGCCTTTAGTTTGCTTATCTACTAAATAAGACTCAAAGTGTTTACATTGCAGTCCTGCCGGGACCAAATGAGATCCATAATCTCATTATATAATAAATAGTTTTATGTCATTCTCCTTACAAATTCTAAGGGTTCTAGGACATATATTTAATTACCTTGGCATTCATTGATCATTTAATCAAATTACTATATCTACGCACTACATTTCTCTTTTTTTCTAATTTGTCCTTCACCATTGATTCTTCTAAATTGTATAGAAGAATTTTATATCTCTACTTTAAAAAAAATGATTATTTAAGGAATCCTGTGTATGACACTCTGAGACACCTGGATAATACCATCGTATAAAATCAGCTTCTGGATTCCTAAGAGATTTTCCCTCCTGCTTCCTGGGAATTTTGTGAAAAAAGCTGTTCTTACTTCTATTGTGAATATAATTGTACCCCAAAACCATAAATTTCTTAGTCCTTCATGAAAGTAATATATCTTATTTTACACTCCGCAAACAAAAAATGACAGCTTGCCTTGGTAGAGTTTTTAAAGTTTACTCAGGGCACACAACGAAGACCTCATTTAATCTCTACAACTATGTATGACAGTAGGTATAATGGTAGAATTCTTGTCCCAGTTACATGTCGCTTGCTTATAGATGTGGCTGGATTTGAACCTATGTCTTCTAAATTCAAAGACAAAGTTGTTCACTCTTCTCCTTCTCACTGTCCTCCAGTTAAGTTTCTCCTATAAGTCTCTATCTGGTTCATGTGATGCCAATTACACTGAATGCAGTTATGAATTTCTAGCAAACTGCCATAGGCTTTCACAAGTAACAGAGTTTGCCTGAGCTTGAAAAAACTTATGAAAGTCATCTTGTTCAACTCTCTCCCCTTAGATGGTAGCACATTGCATTCAAGGAGGTCAACTGCTTAGTGTTGTAACTAGGGAAAGAGCTGAGTTCAGGGCCTGATTACTCTGGTTTCTATATAGTGTTCTTTCCCAAACACTACGCTGGATCATTCTGGAGTACCCAAACTTTTCTTTGGTGTTCTGGCCCTTGTTAGCAATAAGAATATGAAAACTAATGTTGGTTAATTATTGACATAATTACTTACATCGCCAATGAAAAATCATTAGTTGAGTATATGACATAATTTGGGCTTTTGCCACTGTCAAAACAAGGCTGTCTTATACCGATAAGTATGGTGGCCCTCTGGCTAATAACTCAGAGAGCTAATCCTATGCTAAAAGCCTCATGGCATGATGTCTTAGGTCCAACTTTCATAATTCCTGCTACTTGCAATTTATAAGTAGAGGCTATTAACAGAACTCAGATCAGTTCCCCTGAGGTAGTCACTTTCTGGAGTAGCTGGAACGTCACAGCTTATACAACACAATTTCAACATCCGACTACCAGTTTTTTCATCTATAGAATGGGATACTAATTATTGTCCAGTCTATCTTTCAGGCTTTTGATAATGAGATAAGAAATATAAAATGCACTCTTAAGAATGTAAAGATTAAATAGAGAATAAGCCTGTGGTTACCAGAGGGAGGTGGGTGGCAGATGGGTGACATAGGTGATGGGGATTAAAGAGTACACACATCATGATGAGCACTGAGTGATGTATAGAATTGCTGAATCACTATATCGTACCCCTGAAACTAATATAACACTGCATGTTAACAATACATGAATTAAAATTTAAAATATTTAAAAAAGAATGGAAAGAGATGTAAAGATATTATTATAAAGTTCTTTTCTCTACACAAAATTACTGTTCCATGTGAGGATTGACCCTGATTCTTCATTCTTCAGTCTCTGACTAATCAACTGAGCCTACTTTCCAGTTTTATTACTGGAGAGAAGACAATATGAGATGTACATATAGACATTCATAATCCCATGCATATTGAGTTTGGGAAAATACAGTGTGCTTTTTGTTTCCTTTCCTTTTTATTTTGTTTTCAACAGACATTTTGTGTTGTTGTATTTTTCTTTCACTTACATACGTGGAACACCTAATAAGCGATGGAACAGGTACATATTATGCATTTAGAGTGTGCACATACAAGTCTCACGGAAGGTATAGTTTGTCACGGGCTCCTCAACTAAGTCCTTGATACCTGTGCCTGTGAGGCACCATCCTGACAACCTTCAATTTACAGTGACAGGAGGTCTCAATGAGGAAAATGACTTCTCGTTGGATCACAATGCTAACCTCAGGACTATTTGAATCTAGGATTGAAGTAGATGTTCATGGAACCTCTGCATGGTATGGTGACAAAGAAAAGACCCTCTGGCAAAGGCTGTGCCTAGTCTTGGAAGGTCAACCCCTGGCAGTGAGGCCTACGCAAAGCATTGGCTTCTTTGGGCCTAAATTCCTATACCTATAAAAGAAGAGACGTTATTAATAGACCTCTTGGTCTCTTGAAGCTCTGTGATGGACTTGAGGATTGAACAAAAATTTCAGCAAGGCAGGGCTCTTTCTTTGTCTTCTTCACTGCTTCATCCCCAGTTTCCTAAAAAAATTTCTGGTACATGGAAGCAGCTCGATAAATATTTAATTAAGCAAATGAATGAATGATTGGGAATGAATACTCTAAAAAGTCATCCAATAGCACCTACCCCCAAAGACAAACCTTAAATTCCATAACCATCTTCAGATGACCTTCCGTCACCACCCTATATAAGCAGCTCCTTCTCCTGGGCCAGACTCTATCTCATTGCTTTTTTACTTTCTTCATACCCTTATCATTATCTGATATCACCTCATGCATTTAGTTGTTAATATGCTTATTTTTTTTAATGTTTATTTATTTATTTATTTATTTAGAGAGAGTGTGAGCGTGAGCTGGGGGGGGAGGGTGGTGGTAGGGAGAGAGAGAATTCCAAGCAGTCTCCATGTTGTGAGCACAGAGCCGGAGGTGGGGCTTGATCTCAGGAACCATGAGATCGTGACCTAAGCAGAAATCAAGAGTTGGACGTTTAATCTACTGAGCTATCCATGCACCCTGACATGCTTATTGTTTTATTTCCCCAACAGTCTGTTTGAGACACTACGGCATTCAGTCTCTGGAGCAATGTTTAATACATACCAAACACTTAATAAGTATCTTTTGAGTGAGAAAAGTATATGACATTAAACTAGCCAACATCTAAGGTCTCTTCCAACTCTTGAATTCTTTAATTCTACCTCAGCAAAAGTGTGTTTTTTTAAAAAAAAATAGTGCTACTAATTTTGCTAAGAAAACACATGATCTGAAGTTAATCACACAACGTAGGTAAGACTCTTACTTACAGTATTTGTCTACTGTGGGTAACTGACCCATCCGGGGGCAAAACCTAAAACCAGGAGGTTTAAGCAATGATGTTTTCAGCTACATGTATACGTAGTAATGACTGCCTGCCTGCACATTTCAGATCAAAATTAAATCCATTGTGAATCATACATTAGAATCAGGATCTGCAAGCAGAGACTAGAAATATTCCCAATACCATTCTGCTCACGTGTCGGCTCCCTTCAGAGTTGCCTGAAACTCAGCTCTGCCAAGATGTTTATTTTCTACCTGGCTTTATGAATTGCAATTACTTCCTAAATTATAACAAGCCACAAGTGGTCTGAGCCAAACAACAAGGGTCACGGAAGGTCTATCCTTGTACTCCTGGGGATGACAGAAAAGCTTGTTTGAACCAAACTTGATCCTCTTTCAAAAGAAAGGGAAAACTTTAAGCTTCTAACTCTTGGGAGTGGTAAAGAGAACAGCCAGAGGGCCATGAGCTAACTTCGATTCTCTAGAGATCAGTTGAACAAATTTGGCAATGATTTGGCTTCTGTTGAAAACAAGCCCTTCTAATTACACTTCTGCCCATGGAAGACAAAAGACAGAACCATCGCTTAGAAAGGCCATTAATGACATGCCAACATCATGGCTGCGACTGTGTAGTTTTCTTTTGAGCCGGGCGCTATTGACATGAACTTCAAACACCCGGCTCTGGAACCCATTCATGAGAATGTAACCTCCCGAAAAGCACAAAGGGAAGTCGGTGAAGTGATTTGCTTCCCTTGAACTGTTCCTTGGCTGTAATATTTTCTGACACCAGAAATAAAATAATTCCATGTTTTGGTTCCTCTCTCCATCCCCAAGGAGCCGCAAGTGGTTTACATTAAGGAGGTATGAAAGGCACAGACAACAAGTACAGGGTTTTCCATTCTGTAACTGCTGAAAGACAAAGGGGACAGAAAATACAGATGTTTTCTCTTTGCTGCTGCAAAAGGGTGGGGGACTAACTCTTCCAGTGTCTCTGGAATGCAAATTTTCTTTCACAGTTTAGCAGTCTTTTTTGGATTTCAGTACAGTGAACTAACACTTTCCTGGATTCCAAGACCTCCAGAGAACCAGATGGAGGGGAGGAATTGGGAAAAAAAGAACCCACGCTACTTGAAAAAGGTATGAATTTCTCACTCCACATCTAGCCAAAAGCTCTGAAAATTAGAAGAGAGAAATCACTTTTGGTTTGTTCAAATGCATGCCATCCTAGGGTTGTTTGTGGTGGGTAAAAAAAAAATCTGAAGTGATTTGATGTGATTTGATGGTTTTGAGTCTGCGTTCAGTTTAAGCTAGGAAGCAAACTTTAACACAGAGGATATGTTTACTATCAAAGGCAGGAAATAATGTGGATGGAAGAGATTGCACTAGAGGATCATTTTATATGCTGGTGTTCCAAAGCCGGTGACCATGCCCAATGCCAGACTCTTTAACTTACACTCATGGCTCTTCACGATACTGTCTGACCTCTCCTTTCCAGGCACCTATCCTACCACCCCCCTTAGGCAGTCTTTTTTCCTGTCAACCCAAGCTTCTTAACACTTCATGCTGCTTGTTCTTGCATGCCTATCCATCCACTGGTGCCTCTGCGTTGAACATTTTTCTTTACAAGTCAGATGGCTAAAGGTTTAGGGCATATGAATGTTACCTCCTTTATTAATCATTTCCCTACACTTTTGTTCCTTCACAGCACTGTGTGAGGACCCTGTGTGGCACTGTAGACACTGTGTGTAGACCCTGAGTGTATAGTATTATTTGTTTATATGCTGTGGAAAATGCTAGAACATAGTACACCAGCCCAAGACGACAACACCAATGCCTATCTCAACCCACATGCTCTTTTTCCAGTGTGGCCCCAACAATCCACTAAAGAGAGGTGGGGTTTGGGAGGACATGTGTAATTTTTATTGGGAAAAGTACCTCGATTCCTTCAACAGTTCTTTATGGGACGTCACTTCTGTCAGTTTGTCCTCCGAACCATCATCCTCTGCACGAGTTCTAGTTTCTCAAGTTCCTTCAGTGTGTGAGGCCCGAAAACAGACACATGACACTAGGAACCATTGTATCCCCTGTTCTGCACACTCCTCTTTGTACAGGTGCAGCGGAAGAGAATGTTTACTTTTCTGTGGTCTTATATACTATTGTGGATCTTGGGGTCATAGTCTCTCCCTTCCAAATCTTTAGTTTTGTTTTTTTTTTTTTTTTACATGAACATCTGTTAAATTAAATGACTTTCATGTATACTTGTATAGTGAAATTTTTAAGCTAAGAATAAGATTTGACTTTTGTCCCTCTTATACTTTATCTTGTTGGATTTGGGTCATTGTTACAGATAATTGAAGGTTTTCATTAGTGATGATAATTTACTTCGTACAATTCCTCCTGTTCTTTCTCTTGAACCAATAAGTTCCGGTGAGATAAACTTCAACAGCTACATGTTGCTACTGTTAAAGGATTTTTGACATTAGAGTTAGCATCATCTTTTTTAATCCCATCAGGCAACCAAGTCCTATTATTTTGCCCACTAAATATTTGAATTCCATCCATTATTTGCTATGTCTACCATATTGTTCTATTGTCTCTCATTTAGGGGATCACAATAGCCTCATAACTGGTCTCTCAACCTCCTATTTGCCCCAACCTCATGCTCTTTTTCCAGTGTGGCCCTGACAGTCCACTAGAGACGTGGGGTTTGGGAGGACATGTGTAATTTTTATTGGGATAAATACCTCAATTCCTTCAACAGTTCTTTATGGGACATCACTTCTGAGATGCCCAACCCCAGTCTACCACCAAATGGGCCTGCCTGCAACATCCCAGCACATCAGGCCCACCAGTCAGCTTTAAAAACTGAAGATTCCTGGGTCACCTCCAGACCTGTTCAATCATTATCTCTGGGGTTGGGCATCAGGCATCCGTAACTTCTAAAAAGTTCTAGGAATGTGCCAGAGCTTCTGGATCTTTCTGGATTGGCTGGGATTTGAGTTTTTATAAAGCAAAAGAGAACAAACAATGCATCTGAACAAATTTATTACGGGTATCTGGAGAAGAGTCAAGGATTTAGATTCCTTTTAGTTATTTTCTGGGAAGTGAGGTAGTCTTAGGGTTGGAGGAACCCCAAGGGAGGAAGGAGAAAAGAGACAGGAAACTGACCCCTGCAACATCAGACACCTGTTTTGTACTAAGCGCTGGGCTAGGCTCTTTCATGGACACTATCCTATTTAATTCTGTTTTAAAAAAATATTTTTAAACATTTATTCATTTTTGAGAGATAGAGAGAGACAGAGCATGAGCGAGGGAGGGGCAGAGAGAGAGGGAGACACAGCATCTGAAGCAGGCTCCGGGCTCTGAGCTGTCAGAACAGAGCCCAACACAGGGCTTGAACCCACAAACTATGAGATCATGACCTGAGCTGAAGTCAGACGCTTAACCAACTGAGCCACCCAGGTGTCCCTATCCTATTTAATTCTTAAAGCAATGTCAGGATGATGATAATATCACTATTTGAGACAAGAAAAAAAGACTGAAGTTTAGAGTTTTTCTTCATATGCACCCAAAGTCACAAATTGACACATAGGAGGAATTAAATGTGGCTGACTCCTATCTACAAGGCCTTGGGATTAATAAATAATAAACAAACATTTCTTAAGCAAAGGAGAAACATTGTATCTTGTATGGATATATAAATGATGATTTTGTATATACTCAAAATGGTCTTACAGGTTTTATTAAAGATGACATCTCTACGAGAAAAATCTATGGTGTAGTAGAAAGAGCATTTGACTAGGAGTCTGGAAACAGAACATTAGTCCTAGAAACGTCATTAATTTGCTGTGATGCCCATTGATAGTTGTTTCCCTACATGTCCTCTTCCGTTCTTTCTTTATAAACTCCATTAGCTAGGTACACAGCTGTCCGGAATAAATATGACATTTTTTAGCCTTCAGTGCAGCTAAGTTTGGCCATGAGACTGGGTTCTGGCCAAAGGGTTGAAGGTGGAAAGGAGGAATCCTTGGAGAGAAGGGGTCTGCTCTCAGTCCACTGAAGTACGGGAGAAGCCATCTTGACCCCACAGTAGAAGCCACATGCTAAGCATGGCAGAGAAACAGCAGAATACTGGGTCCTGGCCTACCACCGTCCTAGATCCCCTGCTTCCTACAGTGAGACAGAAATGAACATTATCTCGTTTTGTCACAATTACTGTTTCCTGTCACTCCAGCTGAACCTAGCCCTAACTAATACACTTGCTTTATAATTCAAGTCCAGTTATTTCCCTTCTGTGTGCCTCCATTTTCTTATTTAGGGAACCAAGAGGTTGGGCTAAATAATACCTAAGGTCTATTCCAGGTCTCATATTCTCTATGATTACATGGGATGGCACAAGGAAAAGATGTGGAACTGAATTCAGGGTCTTGGAGAGATATCTGTTCTCCCATGTCCACTGCAGTATGGTTCACAATGGGCAACCTATAGAAACAAACCAAGTGGTCACTGACAAATGACTGGACAAAGAAAATGTAGTGTATACATACAATGGAATATTAGGAAGCCTTGGGAAAAAAAAAACAAAAACAAGAAAATTCTGCTATTCACAACAACACAGATGAACCTGGGGGACATGATGCTAAGTAGCGTAAATCAGTCACAGAAGGACAAATACTGCATGATTCCACTTACGTGAGCTATCTAAAATAGTGAAATCTGTAGAAGCACATAATATACTAGTGGTTGCCAGGAGGTAGAGGTAAGGGGAAAAAGGAGTTGTTATTCATTGTACATCAAGGTTCAGTTATGCTACATGAGTCAGTGCTAGAGCTCTGCTATACAACATAATGCCCACAGCTAACAATCTGTGCACTTTGAAATTTGTTAGGAGGACAGATCTCATGTTAAGTGTTCTTCCTACAAAAACCAAAAACAAAACAAAGCGACACAAGGAAACTCTGGGAAGCGCTGGATGTGTCTATTATGAAGATATCACGAGTGTCTGCATATGTCCAAACTCATCCAATTGTACACATTAAATTTGTGTCATCCTTTGTATATCAATTATACCTCAATAAAGCAGTCAAAGTAAACAACTAATCCAGTCCTACCATTAAAACAAGCAAACCAACCAAAACTTCCTTCTTCTAGCAGCTTGGCAGGCTGATCTGCTAGTGACTAGTCCTTCAAAATCTATGATTGCTACATCAGTATCAGTACAAGCTATGGGACAAGAGGGATCCATCCTGTGCAGAATGATGGTATAAACAGCTATCAAGCCATTGCCTATCACAGGATATTCAGTAATATTACACTCAGCTCAGTCCCACCTGGAAACTCAGGAGACAAGGCTTGGGGCTTTGATGCCTGAATCATCCCACGGTGGGGACATATATGGTAGTTAGACAAGATTATAAATCTCAAGCGATTAATTGTAATCACGCCCATGGAATAACATCTTACGATTTATGATCCGAAGCATTTATGACTTATTTAATTGCAAAAACTCCCTATGAGGGCTGGAGCTAGGGGGAAGCAGGTGAGGCACCAAGAGAGCACAGTTTAAGGAGGCATTCTCTCTCAGGGTCTTCCAAGTGCCTGAGAATCCCCTTCAGTCTGGTTCTCAGAAGTCCTTACCGTTCTCACCATAGTCCCACCCGGCTCTGTTTCATGTTTTGGATGAACTTTTCGTCTCCCTGAGAAATTCTGCCCATGGCTATAACTCCTCTGAAATCTACATTTTAACATTACCCGTTTGTTTCACATCAACGGAACTAAGGACTGTTTCTGCTGTTCCCCGTGTGAAAAATGCCCAGTCTAGGCATTTCATACATCCTCTGTCCATATTTGTTTTTTTGTGGTTTTAAGAACAGATATTTGCCTGACAACTCTTTAGAGTTCACGATAAAGTGTATGAGACAGACAATGGAAAAAAAAAAAAAAGATACAACTGCTCGGGTCATAATGATAAGCTCTCATCCGCAGCTCAATGAGGCTACTGACTTATAGGTATATTTTCAACAGTCTTATCAATATTTTCCAAAGTCTTGAACTTCAAAGGGCCACAGGGAATACAATGCCATCTTTCCAAAGACTTCTCTTTGTCCTGTTTTGATTTTTATGGGAAGTCTTCCCACCTACTCATCCAAAATAATAACTCCAGTCTTCTTTGACTTCTCTGTCTCTCTCATCCTTTACACATCTAAACCAGCCAACCCAGCCTTGCCTGCCTTTCCATCCCCACTGGTCGCACCATTGTTCAGGTTCTGGTCACTCTTGGAAGGACAACGTCAACGTCGTTCATCAATGATCTTTCTGACACCCAATTTGCTTTATTCCAGAAATCTCATATTCAAATACAAGAGCCAGAAAGACAACATCAATGGGTTGTGTAATAAACAGTAACTAATAAACACTGTGGGTGGGTAGGTGGGGGTGCTGTGGCAAATTGCAGAATGCATGCCCGACTGAAGATGGAAGGTCCTTCTAAGCTCCAGTTGACTGTTCCCAGGCAAAAACTGTGAACTTGATTTTTTAGCAGAAGTTGTAAATCTACATTTTTATGTGAATTCTCCCAAACTAAAAGTTTGCAAGTACTTTAAATTTTTATTTTTTTTCATGTTTATTTATTTTTGAGACAGAGAGAGCACAACTGGGGAGGGGCAGAGAGAGGAGACACAGAATCCAAAACAGGCTCCAGGCTCTGAGCTATCAGCACAGAGCCTGTTGTGGGGCCCGAACCCATGAACAGCAAGATCATGATCTGAGCTGAAGTTGGACACCTAACTGACTGACCCACCCAGACGCTCTGCAACTGGTTTACATTAAAAAAAAAATCTGTCTATATCTATCTATCTATCTATCTATCATCTATCTATCTACCTATCTATATTTTGAATATCAGACAAAATACACCTGAGGATATCTGGTGTGAAAGCGGTCACTGTGTGACCTCTGCCCTATTCTGGTGGATCACCTATGCTATCCTGTCAGAGCATATTTCTAAAATGAAGATAACGTCAGATCTCTCTGCTTTGCCTCGAAACCAGGAGAAGATCTGCTATGGCTGTAAGAGAAAGCCCTCTCTTTGGCCGCATAGTAAGAACTTACACAACCTTGACCCTAATGGACACTCAGTCATTCTTCTTATGTACCCAATATTCTAGCCAAGTCAGAGTGCTACCATTCCCCTGAAAATATCCTATACTTTTTCCCCCTTGGCACCTGTCTTCATTCTGCTCTTCCCACTTCGTTTCTGACCAGACAACTCCGGACTCTGGCTGTCAGTGCCCTCTTCTCTGACACCTTCCCTGAGTCGGTCTCTCTATGTAGATTGGTTGCTATCTCTCCCTCCATCCACAGAACTTCTGCAGGTATATTCCTGTGGCATTTGTTACGCTGTGTTCTAGTTTTGTGTACATGTTTGACTCCCCCACACTATTTTGAGCTCCCCGAGAAAGGACCGAGTTTCACTTATCTTCTGCATTTCCTAGCACGGCGTCTGGTACAAAACAGTGGGCGTGCAATAAATCTTCCTTGACTAGTGGATGACTGTACAGAAGCACAAATTCCAAAAAGGTTTTAAGTGGATTTGGTGAGGGTAAACCGTGTGAATCCTCAGCTGGTTTAGGTGAGACTAGACTTCAAAGAAGAAAGCTGGGTTTAGAACACAAAGGGGGTGGCCTGGAAGTCTGGGCAGCAATTCTAGCCATTCTCCTTATCTGAGGAAAGTGACAATAATAAATACTTTGTAGTTATGTAGCGTCTTTTTCACATGAGCTCTCAGCCAGGTGCAGATACGATCTTCTTCATCTTGTGTGTGAGTCTACTTATTCCAAGGTCATAGTCAGTGTTTGGCAGAAAGAACAGACGCAAGAGCCCCCAATTCCCACGTCAGTGCTCTGAGTTCCAGAGCATACGGTCTCCATTAACAGTGCTGTCCTTGCCACAGGTACACGGCATAGACAACAGAAGAAATGTATGAAAGAAGTTCATACTTAGATATGCTTCTCACTCACTCATGTTTGATCAAGGAGAACAAATCACAGACACTCCAAAGAGTGACCTGAAGAGAGGACGAGTGCAGAATTCTAGCAAGTAATGTGTCTCCTACTCTCCTGCAAGTGAAAATTCACTTTATGGCATGGATTTGTTTTTAGTGGATCACTAGTCCTCCCTCACGTTCAGCGAATTTTTAATTTCCCTCAAGGTTTTTACCATCCTCCCCCATTCTTTCTAGGGACAGAGGGATGATTTTCAGATCCTGGGGCTGAGTCTCAGCTGCAGAATCAGAGGACACATCTCCCTGCACAGAGGTCTTATCTCCGCAATGCAGCACAGAGTGGTCACATAATGAACATTCTGATTATGCCCCTCTGGGTCCTTCCCTTCACCAGGCCATTAAAATATGTTTTTCTGGATCTAATAATAGTTGGGTAAGCTGTAGGCAATAATGAAAGGACTCAGACCCTGTGAGTGTGAAAATAAAGTTTATGCTTCACTTTGGAAGTTTCAAAGTTAGAGTTTAAAACTTCAGGCCCTGGGGCGCCTGGGTGGCTCAGTCGGTTAAGCGTCCGACTTCGGCTCAGGTCATGATCTCTCAGTCTGTGAGTTCGAGCCCCGCGTCGGGCTCTGTGCTGACGGCTCAGAGCCTGGAGCCTGTTTCAGATTCTGTGTCTCCCTCTCTCTGCCCCTCCTCCGTTCATGCTCTGTCTCTCTCTGTCTCAAAAATAAACGTTAAAAAAAAAAAAAAAAAAAAAAAAAAACTTCAGGCCTTACTATTGGTGTTATAATGAGAAGTAGTGGAAGTGACAAATCCAAAGTAACTGCATTTCCACTTTATTGGGTTCCTACCTCATATGCCATGAATTTTGCATGTATTTTCTCAGATCCTCAAAACCACCTTGAAAAACAGACATAGACATTATTATTCCCAATTTACAAATAAGAATGCTAAGGCTGAAAGAGGTTAAGTGATTTTCCAAAGCTGTTCAATGGGAACATATGTGGGCCAAGATGAAAAAAACTAGCCCCTTGGATTCTATGCGTCCATACTCTCTCCTACCCACTAGGCTTCAAAGAATATATCCGAGGAGGTGGATAATAAAAATGATAGATATTCCCTAATCTATTTTTGCTTACAGACGGAATTTTGAACTTTCCACTATATATGGATAAATATACTAACCTTCAAACTCCCTTGGTATCTAAAATAATTATACTACTGACCTACGACAAGCTGGAAAAATATCCTCCTTCACTGTTCAACTCCCTTCAGTTTACTTCAAGCTGGGGCAGATACTATCTTAAACTGAAGCAAAGTTTGACTTAAACAAACAACAACAAAAAATTCATCGACAGCATTTCCCGTATGGGGAGGGGTTGTGTTTCAAAGGCCTTTTCTATAAATTGTGAAGACAAGGAGAGGAGAGGTATTAATAAGTTGAATTCTACATCAAAATAGACATCGTCAAATGAATACTGTTAGCCCAGGACCAACTGAAATATAGGTAGGCCAGCACTTTGACTGTCTGGTGCCCCAAATCAGATGACATATTTAGTACCACAAATCAGGAGGAAGGAACTTGAGCCAGTAGTTTAGAAGCTTCCACCAGAGAGGTGGGAAGGAGACCAAAAGAACAAGTCCATAATGTATGATAAAAATTACAGTAAAGTATAGTAGTCTGATCAGCTTTGCAAATTAACAGCATTATAAGAACCTGACAAATGGGTAAAAATTTAAGACCCAAACACTTCCACGGAAATCTTTCTTACAGTATGTTCTTTAGACAGCATGTCTTCTCTGTGCTCCACATCTGGAGAAGGGAAGTGTGGGGTGTGGGAAAGGAGGAAGGACCAGAGATATTTTGTTGGGTGATCTGATGCTTTGGGTACTTCACTACAGAGATGCAAATGAGTGAAATGTAGGGTTGACTGAAAAGGATGAGATGTCCAGAGCCTAGAGGAAGGATTTGCAAAGAACCACAGGTCTTCAAGATGGGAGAGCTGAAGGTTTATCCAGTCCAATCAAACTATTTTACTGATGGAGAACTTGAGGTCCAGCAATGAAGTGGCCATTTTTACTGTTGAGTGGGGGCAGAATGGCTCAGGTCTCTTGGCTCTCGGGCTGGTGTTCTCGCTTCCACAAGACAGCAGTGGAAATAATGGAGGAACGAGAAGCAAAGGTATCTGCTTAATAGTTCAGGTGGGTGTCAGGGCCCCTCGTGGCAAATATCTGAGGTTCAGAGGACTGAAGAGAAGATGGATCTGACCCAAGGATTTGCTACTTATAGCCCCATGTTTTTCACCTTTATAAATTCAGGGCCAAATCCAAGAAGAGGAGAATGGATAAGCTAGCTGGAGCTATATTCATACAGTGGGATACTGCTCAACAACAAAAAGTAACAGGTCACAGATACAACAACATGGTGGAGTGGATGAATCTCAAAAACCTACAATGTTCAATGAAAGAAGCCAGACAACAAATAAACATGGCATGATTCCATGTATTTGAATTAAAAGAACAGACAGAAATAATTTATGGTGACAGAGGTCAGAAAGTAGTGGTTTCTGAGGAAAGCAGGTGGGAACGGGTTGTCAAGAGTCATGAGAGAAATTTGGGGGGTCATGTATACGATTGTCTAATCTCATCAGTAGTTTATAGGCCATCATCAGAGACACTCATGATCTGAGTATCTTACTGCATGTAAATCATGCCTCAATTAAAAATGAGGCAAAGACAATGGGGCACGGGTGGCTCAGTGAGTTCAGCACCTGACTCTTGATCTTGGCTCAGGATCCATGATCTCATGGTTCATGGGATCGGGACCCGTGTCTGGCTCTGTGCTTGGGATTCTCTCTCGCTCTCTCTCTCGCTGCCCCTCCTCTACTCATGTACTCACATGCATGTTCTCTCTCTCTCTCAAAATAAATAAACCGAGAAAAAAATTTTTTGGATGAGAAAAAGGCAAGAAGACAACAAGAAGTGTAATACATGATATTATAAATAAATACATCATGTTATACCAATATATAATAATAAAATATAAATAAATATAAAGTAAATAAATAAAAATAGGGAAGACCTTAATTTTATGGTTCATTTAACAAAGAGGGATGTCATACCTAGGCAAGGGCTTAACTCTCTAAATGCAAACAAATGGAAATTGTGTCTTTTCTTTCTTTCTTTCTTTTTTTTTTTTTAAGAATGAACATCATTAGAAACGGATGCTCTATTTCTTTGCTGCCTTAAATAGCTCCTATTTATAACTTAACCTTTTTTTCATAATGAAATCTGTGGCTCTTTCAATCAACTCTTTACATAGAAAAGTTAAAGAACAATTTCAGAAGAGGAAGAGATATTTGAAATCATCTGGTTCCAACACAATGGTAGTTGAGAAGACTGATTTAGAAAGGGCAGGGTGACTTTCCCAGGAAAGGCAGGACTAGAAATTAGTTTTCTAAGTTCTCAGGATGAGCTCTTTTCACTGTACCATGCTGTCCCAGGGCTCAGAAAGATGCCTTGAAGCTAGCCAGCCTTCCACATCCCACTTTTACAAAGCACTATTACCAATAATAAATATTAAAAGCAGAAAGAAACAAATTACAGATATTGTTTTTCTAATGTGCCTTCCATGTGAAGGACAAAGAATCCATAAACATTATGACTTGTGAACATATTTTAACACTAGGGTGGTCTTAATGAAGGGCCTAGAGCATAACAGCCCCGAATCTTCCTATTCTTGCTGATGAGCCAGGGACAATCTGTTGACCCCACAGCCCCACAGCTACCCCTTCACTGGGGCCTGAGAGGAAGACAAGCCAGTCCCCAAAGAGCACACTGTTTCCCAAGTGGTCTGAACGCCTGCCACATCAGATTGCTTCATCGTTAGTGCAAACCTAGCCCGAGCTTGCTCAGGAGGCCCGAGGGAGCCAGAAACAAGGCCGGAGGTGGAAAACAATGTCACTGGATTTCAGAACATGCTGGGGTGCGAGTATTGGCTCGTGCAATTTCATATCACGGGCAAATTACATCACCCTGGTTTCCTCATCTGTAAAATGCAGATAGCGGGGTGCCTGGGTGGCTCAGTTGGTTAATCGTCTGACTTCAGCTCAGGTCATGATCTCACGGTCCGTGAGTTCGAGCCCCGCATCAGGCTTTGTGCTGACAGCTGGGAGCCTGGAGCCTGCTCTGGATTCTGTGTCTCCCTCTGTCTCTGCCCCTCCCCTGCTCATGCTCTGTCTCTCCCTCTCTCAAAAATAAATAAACATTAACAAAATTTTTCAAAATGCAGGTAATAATGTCCCTTTGTGGGGTTGAGAGAACCAAAGGAGATGAGATGGTAGGACTCAAAGTCCAACCCTCCTCAAATGCAAGGATTCACTGTTAAAAGAGGTGGCATAATGTCCTCCTCCAGCCTCAAGAAGAGCAATATGGCTTCCTTCTCCATTTCCAATATCTGGCCCTCTAGGTCTGAGAGGAAGATGTGGCTGAATATAGGTAAAACACAGCCTCCAGTGACCTCAACTATCCCTTGAATTCACAGACACTGATTCCCAAAGAGCCATGGGGTGCCACAAAGATCTGAACATATCACTTCCTGTGCCCACCAATAGCTGGAAAAAGGAAGAAGGGAAATCTTGAACTTTCTAGACTATAAGGTAATAGAAAAACATGGGGCTTGGGAAGTACCACCTCTGTCTAGTGATAAATCTTTATATCTCTAGGCCTTCTAGGAACTAGGACTGGAATAATGCCAGTTACCTGAAACTAACTAGTTGGGTGCATTTTTTTCATATCTTGCATGTAAAGCAGAAATTTATAAATTACTATTTGTGGATAGTAAAACTGAACTTCAGAAAAGTAAAGTTCTCATCCTCAGTGGGTGTATGACATTTTAGTGGTGAAGCTGGGTTTTATATTCAGGCCTGTCTGGTCCATTCCTATGGTTTCTCCCTGCCTCTCTTTTGCTGTTCACTCAAATCACCCTTTCAAGCAGATGTGCTAGCCCGGTCTTGGCAATGATTCCTGCATCGATTGCTAGTCCTAGAAGTGATGTGCAAAATGTTTGCTGGAGCCTTGAGGGCCCTAACTATAGAATAAACATCAGTTATCCTCATTGACCTCATAAGGGAGCTGTGGGCTTTGAAATCTAACCTAGAGTAACAACTGATGCTTGCAGAGAGCTTTTAGATATTTAGATAAGACTATTATAGCACCAATAAAGCCATTTCCCTGTTTGTACCCAGACTGTCTGCCAGTTTCAGAGTTTAAAGCAGCTTTGGTAGCCCGAGTGCCTTTTCCTGCTTGTAGGTGCAGTTGGGGTTCTCTCTTGCCTAGAGAGTTTCAGGTAAAGCAGGAAATCCTCTGGTTATTTTCAACAAGTTAGTGAGAACGCAGAAGTGTGGGAAATACCACTGCAAATTGCGACTCCCTTCCCCCATTCATAGCTTCCAAAGTCTTAAGAAGACATCGCATTTCAGATTTTCAAATGAGTAACGACAACCACTCGTGTGAAACAGAACTGCTTCCAATCCAAGGAGCAAAGTTCTTTCTCGAGAATTCTGAGAGAAAGAGGAGACGGCGAGGGGCGAGGGATGGGGCAGGCCAAGCCTTTCTATATGACTGATTGCATCCAGTGTTTAGGAAAGCCTTAGGAAAGAACACGGGTGTATGAGTTTCAAAATGTGGGTTTGAATCTCCCCCATTATTTAGGAGGAGACTTAGGTCACACAGTCCTTTATCTTCCTAGGATCTCTCTTTTACCCTGCAAAATGTAGATTATGATGCATCCAACAGTAACAGAATACTAAAGTAAAAGAGAACATTGCTTTTCATGCTAGAACAACATTAAATAATATTAGCAATAATAGCATGGCAAAATAATGAAACATTTTGCAAGCCATAAAATGCTAAATAAATATTTGCCATCATTGAAATTGTTATTCATTGAAGCTTCCTGGCCAAACAAGACCTGGAATAGGAACGGCTGGAGACAGTGTTTTGTCTTGTTTTTTTTTTTCTCCCAAATAATACGACTTTGCACAGATTAATCTCTGTTCCAGAGCTGTTCCATATTTTCCTGAACTTGATAGAAAGGGAGACAAGATTTTCAGGGGTCCTCACTCTCCTGAAAATCATAGAGCTAAAAGGATGCTGTGTTAGGATTCAGACCCAGATCTTATAAAACCAAGGCAAGGTTCTCCTCATTTCATTACTATTCTGCCTCCCTTTCTTGACTCTTGAGGAATGATCCCTTTATATTTCTGAACTCATTCCTGTCAATATTTTTGTCTTTCTCTCAAGGTAATGACAATATTTAGAAAGGCCTTAAAGATGGAAAAGATTCTCAAAAGCAGGGATGCAAGCATAGAAAAAGCAAATGAGGACTTTAATACGTGGTCATTGGCCATCAAATTTGAAAAAGGGGTAATTTCAAGATTTATCATAAAGTATGAACAAAGTCAACAGAACAGACTGGATTTCCCAGTTGGTTCTGAGGGTGACTACTGTTATTCTTTCCTCTGACCAAAAGCAAACCAATTTGGCTGTGAGCACAAAGGACAGAGGTCTCGTCTGTGATTAAAAACAGCAACACTTGAAATCAAACAAGTCATCTGGATTACTTCTGAGCTCTTCTCTGTCTTTAGAATCAGTCTAGGAACAGTCACAAAACGGAGTGAACAAAATATTGAACAACATATTGTTAATACATACATACTATCTTGATCAAGGATAGTGCAAACTCCTAATTCATTCACCAACTATAAAGAAAGCAACTACGTCAACTTCCTCATATGTAAATAATAAGCATTTTGATGGGATTTCTAAAAGCCCAGGCAACTCTGGGAACCTAGGATTTTATGCCACACAAACACAAAGGCAGGCAACCACATTGGCCAGGAAACCCGTGAACGGAGTCTCGTGGACCCAGAGCCATTGGGGGGGTTGGGGGGGGTATGAAAAGATTCACTCTGTAACTGAAAATATTTTAATTTCTATTCATTTAGGCTCTTACTGAAAGTAACGCAAACCATTTATTGAGTGTTAAAAGGCAATACGAAATACGTCCCAATTAAATGTCTTATGAAGACCTAGGCGGTGCGTCTAATAGAATTAAGCAGCTCATGGATTCAAACTGGAAGATTCACGCATGCATTCATTCATGCATTAAGCCCCCATTGTGTGCAAAACATAATTAGGAGCCCTGCGGGGATAGACTGCAGAATCAGACCACGGATGCCGCCTCATCAGGTTGCTCCTTGCTCTTTGCTCTCGCAAAAACAGTACGGAGGAACTCCACACAGGATTGGAAAGCTGACAAAACTGAACAGTCACGGAGCACCAAATGCTTATTGTAAAAGGCGAGGGCAAATAGAACAGCCCTAAGACCGGCATCAATTATTGCTATAGAATATGAACACACAGGAATGTTATGTGTTTGCCCTCCTCCAAGCCTGTAGACTAAAGAAAATAATCTTTCATTTTATGCTTAAAGGGACAACATCAAAGAGTTTAGGGCTCAAGATGTGGGGATGCCAAAGCTCACACAAGGAGAAATCAAAACAGTAGTTTGGCAGTAGAAGCTTTTGATACATTTTCTTTATCCTCCCCCTTCTTTCAAGAAAATTAAAATAAACATTTCCTGGAGTGTTGAAAAACCTAACGTGACCCTACAATTCTGGACAGAAAGTAATATATGAAATTTATCTGAATTAAAAGACAAATTGCCTGAAAGCATTTGTTCTAAATCCTAGCAGACAGGTGTTCACACAATATGCAACAAAGCCCTTGTTTCCTTATCAAAAATGTAGAGACGTGCACAGGGAAAAGATGCGCATGTGAGACCATTACAATGGTTTCTCTGGAATATATGTCTTTGTTCTTGCCTCTGAGAACTGGGCAGGGGCTGGCCCTTGATTCAAGAACCACTACCATTTTATGGACCCCTGTGCCAGGAGGTGGGAGTAGACATAGCCACCTGTCCACAGATACCTCTGCTGATATCACAGTGAACAGGGCCCTTCCTCATAGCAGTGGATGTCCCTTCTGGAAGCCACTGCTGATGGCTGGCTAGAGCTCTTTTCCATTTTTCTCAGAGCTTATTCTCTAGTGGTGTCAGGACTCAGTGAATAATGTCTATATCTAACACTGGATTAAATGTGCTTCCTTGTGGGCCAAAGGATGCAACAAACTAGTATGTGTGCTTATGATACAATGATAAAAGGCAGAAAGGAAAATATGCAAAACCAGGCAGGAGTTCTGCCATAAACTCTTTCTAGGACTTTCAGCAAGGCAATGGCCCCTCTCAGGGTTGAGTCGCTGCATCTGTGACACGGGAAGGCTGGAACAAATTCTGTCAAGCTTTGTGAATTGTAATACTCATTCATCTCTGAACGACTGGGACACAATCCATCTATAATTTGGGAGCTGCCCACATGGATTTTCGCAGATCGTTCAAATCCTCTCACTTGGTTTCTCGGATGTTATGGCAAGATCTAGGATTGCATTATCTGGGGAAAAATGTAACCTCTGAACATTCTTTTCTTTATGAAGAGACAGTTATGGAATATCAGTATTCTCCAAGACCTTGTGCCAGGCAGTGGGGTCACAAGCAACAAGACAAACAGGTTCTCTGCATCGCCAAGAGCTCACCACCAGGTGGGGGTGGGGGGGGCGGGGTGGGGGGGGGAGGGGTGGTGGGAGAATGAGGAATTAAACAGATCCATTAAAATTTCAATGGTGGGTTTTATGGTTGGCTGGTGAAAAATTCTCTAGGATCAAAGAGAAGAAAGTAGGTAACTTGCCTCAGAAAGAATTCTGGTAGCATGACTTCTGAACCACTGAGAGGGAGGAGCTCCAAGAACTAGGCTCGAATATTTTATCCTAGTACTAGATGAATCTCAGCACTGGATCTGAGCCTTAGATTGGAAAACAGAAACAAAATCCAAAACAGAATAAACAAACACAATCTCCAAACAAATGAAGCAACCAAACACCAAAAACTGAAGTTATCGATAAAAACGCAAAGATACAAAATGCAGCACTGACGGCACATTTCTGTGGGTTCTGACCACACGTGTCATTATGTCGACATGAGAGAATAGGATATGTACAGAGACAGGTAAAAATTCAGACCAAAGGTAGGAAAGATTTTTGTGGCATCAAATATAAAAGACTATATATACATTTGGCTGACTGTGGACACTTTTTAATGTATTTATTTATTTATTTATTTAAATTTTTTTTTTAACGTTTATTTATTTTTGAGACAGAGAGAGACAGAGCATGAACGGGGGAGGGTCAGAGAGAGGGAGACACAGAATCTGAAACAGGCTCCAGGCTCTGAGCTGTCAGCACAGAGCCCGACGCGGGGCTCGAACTCACGGACCGCGAGATCATGACCTGAGCCCAAGTCGGCCGCTTAACCGACTAAGCCACCCAGGCACCCCTAATGTGTGTTTTTAAAAGGAGGAGTTTCTGTGAAGGATTTTGGTTTTAATAATGAGATATTGGTCTTGTTTTCCCGAAAGCGGGCAAAATAAATCTATGGTGAAACACAATTCTTTTAATGGTAATAATACAGTGCAATATAAACAAATACAGGAGCTATACTATACCCTGAAAAATACAAGTATAAACAATACAAGTATTTTCTGTTCCAAATGAGGAGAATCTCAAATAAGCAAAGCACCCAT
Source organism: Panthera leo (assembly GCF_018350215.1). Classification (NCBI taxonomy): domain Eukaryota; kingdom Metazoa; phylum Chordata; class Mammalia; order Carnivora; family Felidae; genus Panthera; species Panthera leo. The sequence goes on from NC_056687.1 coordinate 78,904,066, forward strand.
ACAAAAAGAGTTAACAGGGCTTGCTAGGACATCCTCAAACAGACAGATTAAGCCTCTCCATAATTCTCGGGCTCTGGGGGGATTAATTTACTTCTTCGAGGTCCATGGTTGTAGAAAGGACTGTAAAGAAGAGAAATGAATTTTGGGCTGACAGAGAGTGTAAAGGGCCTGGATTTGTAAGTGAAGACATTTTGCTTCGTGAAATCTTTCATCAGATAAACCGCCAAGGCTCCAGCAGCCCTTCAAGAACAGAGAAACATGTTCAAACCAGTTTTGCCTGCAGACAGAGCGACGCTAATTGCTTTACCCCGATTCTCTTGCACCTTCTTACATGCAGAAGCATAAAAATAGCCAAGCTGTGTTCTCTGCCTCTAGGATCCAACCCTCCACCTGTGGAAAGGAATTCAAGTTTCAACGTTGTCTCACTGCTACGGTTTTCTTTGGAGCCTAATTATCAACTAAGTTTGATGACAGCGTAACTGGCTCCAGGGGCTTCTTGTTCCTTCCAAACAAAACAAAAAACAAATTCCTGAAGCAAGACCTGAAATGTACCGCCGGGAATCCAGAATCAGTGATGCAATTCCAAACTGGGGCTGGTCTCCTTATCTTCACATCAGCAACTTCCCTGGAGAGCCTGTCTCCCTACATGTGGACCAGCTTCGACGAATATTTACTGACAAATGACTATTATTTTAATAATCATAATCATTTGCAACCGTTTGTTGAGCTGCAGCCAGTAACACTTGCATAGACATTATCTCACTTGACGGCCACAACCCTGCGAGGAATGTGTGCAGAGCGGGGCTCATTAAGTTATTTAACTGGGTGAAAGTTTACACTGCTGGTGAGCGAGACGACTGGGAGCCAAGAGATCCTGTGTTATGGACCTGTCACATCATTCCCCTCCAGTCCCTCTGTGATGGAGCAGGCAGACATGGGCTGTTCGCCATTTGGGATGGTCCAGGACTGACAGAACAGCATACCTGGGATCCATGGCATATCGTGGGCTGTGTCTGCACAGTGTATTTCCCTTAGGAGAGTGGAGCTTGACAGCATGCTAACCTGTCTAACACCGCAATGGGCTGCCCTATGAAATGGTAGCTCCCCATCCCTGAAGATGTTTAAACAGAACCTTGATAACTGCTGATTTGGAAAACTGTAGGAGACTCCATTATTGGGGGAGAAATTCCTAAATAGCATCCGTTTAGAAAATAGCAAGGAGTATTGTATTAGCTTTGGATGGTGGCCTAACAAGCTCTGTGGCTTGAAACAACATATATGTTTATCTCATGCTTTCTGGGGCCCATGTGTGGTTTTACCAGGTCCTCTGCTCAGAGCTTCACAGGCTGCAATCAGGGTATTGCTGAGATGTATGTTCATCGGGAGGCTTGACTAGGGAAGATTCTGTCCCCAAACATTCCGGTTGAGGGCAGAACTCATTTTCTTTGGTTGCGTGGCTCTGGCTATATCTTGGCTGTTAGCTGAAGGTCACCCATTTAGTTCCTAGAGGTAGCCCACAGTTCCTAGAGGCCTTATTCTAGGAGAATAGGAGAATATTCTGGAGAATATTCCGGAGAAGTTCATGGGCTCTCCAACATGGTCACTCACTTCCTCAAACCTTACAAGAATAATCTTTTATACCAGTCCACTGAGATCGACTCTGACACAATGAGTAATCATGAGAGTCATATCCCAATGCCTTTGCCATCCTCTATTAATTAGAAGCAAGTTACAGCCCCCACCTGTACTGAAGAAGAGGGAGTTACACAAATAGGTAAAAACCAGGAGGTATCCCATTACAGCCTGTCCCCCAAAAGTATCTCTGTAGAAAATCTAAGATCCTTTGCAGCTTGTCTTCCAATGTCTCAGAATAAATATAACACCTTTCCATCCACTGAAGCTTTATCAAAATCTAAAAAACATGTATTTATAATCTTAAAAAAATTTTTTTTTACATTTATTTACTGTTGAGAGACAGAGTGCAAGCAGGAGACAGGCAGAGAGAGGGGGAGATGCAGAATCTGAAGCAGGCTCCGGGCTCTGAGCTGTCAGCACAGAGCCCGACGTGGGGCCCAAACCCACGAACCGTGAGATCATGACCTGAGCCAAAGTCGGACGCTTAACTGACTGAGCCACCCAGGCGTCCCAACGTATTTATAATCTTTATGAGAGAGACCCTCATTGTTGTTCTAAGGGGAGGAAGTAGTAATGCGTATCCAGAGAGTGGAGTGCTTGGCCCATATGGTCTGCAGTAGTCATCTTTATGAAGCATATTAAGGTATATGTAGCTTGACACATTATCATAATAGAAGGAGGTGCTGCTTCATTACAGAGCTAGATTGAGACTCCAAAGACTTGGGTTCTCATCCAGATCTCCTATGGCGTCATTGTGTGACCAAATCACATCAGAATGTTATGATTCTAAAATTAGGTTAAGGAACACCCCATAGATGCTGACAGAGCTCTCTGACCTGAGTCTCTACCCCATCTATACCAAGAAGAAGGAGGCTAGGCCCACAGAGTTCTCTGATCACCTTCCAGCCCCCCTGTTCAGAAAGCTCGTCATCGTCAGGCGGCACTGAGAGGGAATGTGCCCAGTTAGAGGCGAAAAATGGCATCTGTAACCCAGGCAGGTGGGATGGGGCTGAGATCTGCCCCTGGATGCTCAGTCCTCAAAGAATCAGGACCCTCTACCAGCTGTTGGACAGCTACTGCCAGAGAAGCCCCCTATCCCTGATGCTGGGTGTGAATCCCTTGAATTCTAATCCCTAATTTTGCTCTCCAGACAGAAGTCTACATGGCCCTATGCATAGTACACCGTCACTCTTTTAATCTCTGCACCATGGCTGGTTTCAAAGCTACAGGATGGTGTCATGTCTGTTAGGATGCACTGCTCATCTTCCTCCTCTCCGTTTGCCAACTCTGATGATCTCCACCAAAATTCACTGAAACATTGAGCTCCTGCCTGGTGTCATCTTCTAGCAGTCCCAGGTGCATTCTGGGGGAGCACAGCAGAATGATGATAGAGAAATCTCAGCACTTATGCACAGATTACTTTTGTCATCCAGGCCACAGATCCTTGCTACAAATATCAGTCTAATTATACATCCCTCTGTTGAGCACCTACTATAAAATATAAAACACTATAGGTTTGTGATTTCACAAAAATCTCTATACAATTTCAGTATTTCCAAATCCCAACGGGTAGCCGATTTGTGACATGGTAGTCAGTTCAACAACAACCCAGGATAACCACAGAATTTGAATAGGTTCCTGGACTCTGCAATGAACTTGGCCCATAATGTTGAACCTCTTATTACAACAGGACAGATCAACACATCACTTTGCATCACTGGATTTTATGGGTCAATATAGACACCTCTGCAGTTTGCTCAGTGCAGTGGAAAAAACTATCTTCTTTACTGTTTTTCAAGTATGTGTGTGTTCCTTGGGAGGAGGTATTTTTATTTTTTTAAGTTTATATATTTTGAGAGAGGGAAAGAGTGAGAGAGAGCACGTGTGAGTGATTGAGGAAGGGGCAGAGAGATAAGGAGAAAGAGGGAATCTCAAGCAGGCTCTGCGCTGTCAGTGTGGAGCCCAACACAGGGCTTGAACCCACAAACCGTGAGATCATGACCTGAGCCGAAATCCAGAGTCGGATGCTTAACTGATTGAGCCACCAGGTACCCCGGAGCTATTTTTAAATAATATTTGGACTCTGGCGGTGTGCATACGCTATTTTTAGCCAAAATAGCTTTTAAAAAAGCTTTCATGAATCCTATATTCTTTACCAGCAGTACTAATGCTTAGTTATGCCCGAAAATTCTAAAGAGCTTTTCTTTTTCTGGTCTATGTGGAAATCACAAAAACTGTCCGTTTCTTTCCTTCGTATACATCAGTCATTATATTTTTACAGAGCTTATTCATACCTCTGACATTTATACATGACAATTTATACTTCCTGAAATTTCTTAACCAAGTCTTTTAATCTTCAAAATATGCCTGTGAGTCAGGACGGGCAAAGAGTTACTTTTATTTTACAGAAGTGAAAACCGAGGCTTTACGGCATTTCCCAGGGTCATATGGTGAGTACACAGCAAGGGCAGGGTCAGTCAAGTGCCAAGCATATGCTTTTTCCACCCAGTATTGCGGCAGATAATGGGCGTCGGCTCTGCCATTTTTAGCCATTTCACTCCACCTCTCTGAGCTTCTGTTTCCTTATTAGGAACACGCAGCGAATAATACCTGAAGTTTGTGTTTCACACACTTGTTGTAAGGATCATGAATGAAATCTCTTCTACTGGAGAATATGAACCAGTTGTAGAAGCCCATTACTACTAGAGGCTCAGGGTAGGCATATTGGTATCGAGGCAGGGGCCTCGCAAAGGAGCCTGCCGGACAGAAATAGTTAGGTTTGTGTGGAGATGGAACAAAGTGACAGGAACTGGCTGGATCCACAGGAAATGATCTCTGAAAAGCTCCTGTGGAGGAGCAGAGGGGTGGGAGGGTCAGTGAGCCAGGGGAAGGAGTTGGGCATTCTGCAAGAGGTGGGAAGGTATGGTGATTAGGGGCAGGGAGAGGAGGTGGACAGAATGCAGCTCTCATTTAGATGTGACACAAGAAGGTTGAGAAACAGAGCATTTTCTAACCACTGGCTTCAGCACAAGATTACTGTGCCTGGGAAAGGGGCATCACATTTGTTTGTAATTTAGCAAGCAAATGTAGAATCCTCTATGTGCAGAGGAACTATGGAGGCTACAGAGATCATCAAGATGTGGTCCTTGCCTTCAAAAGTGCACAGACTACCCGAAAAAGAGACAGATGAAGGTTTTTGAGAAAAATGGAGTGCTATGGGTGCAGAGTTAAGATAATAATAATGATATGCACATAACATATATGCACTGTATATGTTATGTACACAATGTATATACTACAATAGATAGCATCATATTAAAAATAATACAAACTAACAATCATTTAATGTATATAGCAAACCAGGTCTTGGGTTGAATACTTTACATGCATCATCTCATTTAATCCCCACAATCACCCAAGAAGGTATCAGTTTCCCTTATGATTCCTGACATACAGATGAGGACACTGAGGCACAGTGAGATCTATTAGCCTGTCCACATCACATGACCAGGAAGGAAGGAGCTAGGGTTCCAAATCTAGCCCAGGTTGTCCAATTCTGTACTGAGACCCGGAGCCCCTTCTCCTGCTATGCTCTCTTTTCCAACCTAGCTTATTTCTTTCCCAGCACTTGCTACCTTCCAATATTCTATATAACTTACCAACTAGTTTATTTATGTGTTTGTTTGTTTATTTATTTATTTGTTTATTGTCTCCTCATTCAAATGTAAACTCCACAAGGGTAGAACGTTTTGTCTGTTTTGCCCACTGCTTTGTTTACTGCTGCATACTCAGCAGCTAGATGGTTGGGGCATAGTATGTGCTCAATAATATTTGTTCAGCACATAAATGAATGAATAGTAAGAGATCATATTATCACACTGTGGGTCTCACAGCTAAGGGGAAATGTGGCCAGACGCAAACATTTGGAGGGGGAATGAGATGCACCCTGGAAAGGTAGAGAGGAAGGTAGGAGAATGGAAAAAGTTATACAGATAAAGACTGAAAAGCAGGTGGCCGGGAAGCAGATGGGAGGAACAGGGGTTGTTTGCAGGTCAGTGAGGAGAAGGATGATGAGAGAGATTTACAGTCCACATTCCAGCAGGCGCTCAGCTCAGAACACACTCAAAGTTCTGAATTCACTCACGTAATGCTCGCTTACATAGTTGGGGAAAGGAATCTTTCCCCCGCCCTACCATTTGGCTCTTGTTCTCACCCCCTCCTAGTGCTGAAGAGCAAGACTCCCAGTATTTTCCTCTCTACGCCCTTCCCTGTTGAGGGGATGTCAGCCAGCCCCATCTCCCACTTCCTTTCGTGCCATCCATGACCTGGCGGCCCGAAATTCAGCAATTAAGTCTTTTAGAAGTACAAAATTGAGTAAGACTTGTCTTAGCTCCTTACCCGGGTTTCTGATTCAGCCGTGCACAGCCACCAAATGATGGAAGTAGTCATGTTTCCATCGTAAGTTGCTGCTATTTTGTTTGTACTATTTATATCAGCAAGGAAATAAATGTATGGGCTGACGTGCTGTGTGGCAAATTATCTTCTCACATTCATATGTCTGGGCAATAGAATGTTTATGTCACTCTTATTCTAGCATTGTTTCAAGAGAACATGCTGGGTTGGATGCCAGGTCTGAATTACAATCCTAGCTCTATTATTTTCTCACTATGTGATGCAGACCAGCCACATATAACTCTTAGTTTCCTCAGTTGAAAATGAAGGTGGTATGGGAAGGGACGTAGCGTCCAGATTAGTTGGAAGTTCCTGCCAACTCTAATTTTCCATCCCATTGATATTAAAATATTTCCAATCTCCTATGTAATCAATCTCTTTTCAATGGCTGCCGTCAATGGAACTGTTTGCATCAGCACTCTACACATGGTTCCTGCCATTTATTCATCCATCTACTCGTAAGTATTCTTTGAAGAGCTACAGTATGTGAGGAACTAAGCCTGCTCGAAGCCTAACGAGGAAGGGGGCAGAAGGAGATAGGACAGAACCATGCCATCATCATGGAATTTCACATCTAGTAGTAGCGATGTGGCCTATTCAACTCAGTAACAAGTATCACAAGGTAGAACGTGATTGAGGATGTCATAAGAGAGAGGCAGAGAGACGAAAGTGGGAGTTCAGAGGAGAGAACTGTCACTTTCAGGCAGTACAATGACCTTTTCAGAGGAAGAGACATTTGGGTTGAGTCTTAAAGGAGAGGATACATGCTGGTGGTGGTGGTGATGATGGTGAGGGAATTCCAGGAAGAGACAATACAAGCAAAGACGTGATGATGGGAAAACCTATTGCTAATGTGAGTGGAGTAAGAAGGGAGTTTGAGGAAATCGACTTAGAAGTCAGATCATGGTGGCCCTAGAACGCCAGTCAAAGATATCTAGATAATACATGATAGAAGTTATTTGACATTGCACATAAAGCTACATTCCTGTTTGTATATCACCTTCTGACTATTAAAATGCCTTTTCCAAGAGACATTGACCATGTAGGGCTAAGAGGGCAGAATTTTCCAGTAAGACCTTCAACTAATTACTGCTGAAAGTTAATGGGGCAAGGATCTAAACTGAGGGAGGCAGGATGTCTCCACTAAATAAATCTACAGAAACCAGAGAGTATTTTGTTAGCCCTCTTACCTGAGCCAAACAGAAATTGGATGCATTCTAAAATGGCAAAAAACCTTAGTATATAAGAAAGCATGAGCTGCCCATTCTCAAGAGGTAACCTGTCCACTGGAGAGGCTAGAAGTGTTTGTAAATGTACTGATCTCTCCACTCAGTCCTGGGCAGATGCTTCTGTACCAAAATAAGTACAGGCTATAGAGTACGAGCTCTGCTCCACAGAGAGTGGTACATAAAGACCCATGGGGTGGGGGGGAGGGGAAGGGGGAGGGGAGAGGCTGAGGGGGTGTTGAGAGGAAAGAAAGGCTAGGTGTGAATATGTCACCAGGTATCCTTGGTAACCAGAAAACATCTCGTATATTCTGCTTGAAAGTTCTGCAGCACATGGAGGAAAAACGTGCCCTACTTCTGTCAACATCTACAGCATGGGAACAGGACATCTTTGTGCTTCAGTCAAGATGGGATCAGAGATCTAAGGCCCTTAAATATTAAGTGTCTGGCAAAAAAAGAGAAACACATAGAGTTTCATCGTGTGTGTGGGTCGGGGAGGGGGCAGCGTGGTGGTGTTGGCAGTACTAGGGTGTGGTGGTGACGAAAGCTCTCACAATGCACAAGTTCAGAGAACGGTACTGCAAAGGGCCCAGAACACTGGGGTTAACTAGTTCTGAAGGCAGCATCCAATCAACTTAAGGGTTGGGTGGATAGCCTGCAAGAGAAGGGCCCAACGCAAGTGGCTCACAGTCTCCAAAGACAGGATATGAAGACACCTTGCTATCACCCTCCATTCTACAGATCACAGGATTCTGGGAGAGAAAGAGTAACGGATTTGCTGTGTTCAGTATTGAGCCTATTAGTGTCCTAATACTTAAACAGCACTTATAATGTACCAGGAGCTGTACTTGGACATATGTGTACACATATGCATACATGTATTTATGTATGTGTTATATGTGTGCATGCAAATGAGCATATATGTAGGAATATGTATTTATACATGTATATGTACACACACATTCTTTTTATTTTTTTTTCTTTTTCTGAGAGAGAGAGCAGGAGAGAGAGAGAGAGAGAGAGAGAGAGAGAGAGAGAGAGAGAGAGAGACTGACTCCCAAGCACGCTCCACACTGTCAGCACGGAGCCCAATGTGGGGCTCGATCTCACGAACCATGAGATCATGACCTGAACTGAAATCAAGAGTTGGACGTTTAACCGACTGGGCCACCCAGGCACCCCCCCCAAACTTTCTTTTTAATTTTCATACCAATCCTGTTGTAGGAACTCTTACTACCCTCAATTTAGGTAAGAAAGCTTAATGGTCATCATTCTATGCCTTTATCATAATGCAAACAAATCACTGATGATATTAATAATCAGTATTAGCTTTGGTATATGGTTTGATAGTTCACATAGAATTGTCAAAATCAGACATTGACATAGAATGTGATGGGGTAGCAAATCAGAAGCAGAGGGGCCAAGGTCTTCTGCTTGTTAGGCATCTGCTTCTGGTCACTGAAGATGGATTTCTGCCAATCTACAACAGCAACATGATTCTCAATGTCCCCTTACCCCTCCTCCCCAGCATGATTAGCCCACTTCACTTCAGACTTTAGAGCCCAGTAAGCCATCATTGCCTTGTCTTTTGATGGCTAAATTTATGAAGGGGACTGTGAGGCTTCATTTTGGGACTCGGATGAATTCAGAGAAATGTGCCAAAGACGACACTGGACATATGGTACTTAAAAATGATTCTGACAGAATTCAGAATAAGCAGGCCCACTGATTCCACACCTGTGGTGATGCAGTTGACATGCCATTGAGCACAAAGTAACCGCTGTCTCGTGCATGCCACATTCACAGTCTTGCACGCGGTTCAAGGGGAGAAACAGAGTTCTCTAAGGATTGTCCTATCCCCAGCAGTTCACCGAGCAATTCAGAGAGGTATCACCTAAACACAAACAGCAGTTCGCAGTGTTAGGGAAGGGAGTGCCATTCTACATCAGTGCTGGCCCACAGAGTGCTCTGTAACGATTGAACAGCCCTTCTGTGTTGGCCAATAGAGTAGCCACTAGCCAGTGGGCATTTAAAATGTGGTTAAAATTAAAATCAAAATTTTAATTAACTTACATGGAAATAAGCCACACGCAGCTAGTAGCTGCCGTGGTGGGCAGTGAAGTTTTGGATCATGCTGACCATTTTATTCCTACTGCAAGCCAGCTCCTTTGGATCTCACATCACCCCGGTGAGTGAGTGTTAGAGGACAGGAGTGGGGCTACCCGTGATAATTGCTTGCTCAAAATCACACGGCCATTTCACAGTAGAGCCAGGATTACAACACAAACCTCCTGATTATTCTGGTTCTTCTTCCACTTAAATACATCTTTCTGAGATTAAAGTATGACACAAATAAATGGATTATTATAAGTTGAGTCATGGCCATGAACATTCTATTTTCTCCTTCAATTTAAGGAGTTTGGTAGCAGAGTATCCTGAAAGTCCAATGGTTACAAAAATTAGCAACAACAACAAAAAAGTCAGCCACAGGGAATGGGTTGATACATATAGGGTAGAATATAAAGTTTATCACTAACAAATACCAGAACTGACAAGTTGAAGACATAATCTGAGAATCCGATATTAAAAGTAATTAACAGCATGATCGTTTTGGACAACAAAAAACATGCTAAAAAAAAAACCCATTAGAATCTTTACCAACTGACTATTATAGCTTTACATGTTACCTCTGTTACTCTTTGACTGTATTTAACTTCATTTGTTTTCGGTGTTTCTATACTAAAGCAGTTACACAGATTTTCATAAAATCTAGAAGTATTTTGGAGTCATGGGAATGCAAATAAGCCTCAGCAAAACAAAACATTTTAATTTGTTTTACTTGTTCTTTTTTTATTAACATTTACAACACAGAAATTGTGTTTGTTTTTTCCTCCCCCCACCTCCCAAATCTGTACCCAATAAAAAATGTTTCCAAACTGGGATGCCAAGTTTCCATTCAAATCCCATTTTATTTTATATCCCTGGGTGAACCCTCCTTAAAATGGAGATTTATCTACTGTTGCAACAGTGAGATAAACCACCCTGCATCAATCTGAGCCCACTAAGCCTCCACGGCGTTGGGAAGGGGTCCTTCAGAGGGAGATCCTTGAGCAAAGCCAGTGATGCCCTCTCTGGCTACTAAAGAAAGTTGCTTACAATCCTGAAGACATTTCTTCTCACTCATCTCTTTTAGAAAGGCTGGGAAATTTCACACCTCTTTGCCACATTATCTTGATTATTATCCTGGCTTGCTTCTCGAAGGCTGGGAGACTGGCTGGAATTTTCAACGGGACACTCAGAAGGAAGCAACTGAATCGTGAAATGTTCAAGGAGGACCTTCACAGAAGAAGACATGTGAACAAACCTGTGCCCAAGCCTTTGTGCGGGACTGAGCTACCCTAGGATATGGTTGGCCGCTTTCTGTAGGGAACAAACAAAATGCAACACAAACAAAAGGCACCCCCAACCCCCGAACACACAAAACCATGAGGAGGGATTTACTCTGGAGGGATTTCACACTGAAAAAGAAAGAATTTCTTGTACACATGTTCTCCAATTTTAGACACGACACATTCCTGGACATTTTATCATAAAGCAGATGACCAGAAATGACAGCTCAAGGAGCATCTACTGAAGGTCCACGGCCTAAAATTGATCCTTGCCTCAGAAGGGGTCAGGCAGCAAGAACGGAAAAAAGTGTTTACAAAGCTGAGGCACAGGAGCAGACCAGCAGAGTGGCGAAGAGAGGGGACTCTGGGACATTCTTTGGACAACTGAGTGTGAAACACAATCATATATTACCCGAGCTCGTGAAACAGATGTTTCATTTTTGCCTACTTCCAGGCATACTATCAACATCTGGTGAACATACACCGTGTCATCTTAGATGACCCACATCCCAGTGGGATTTTAGTGTTCCTGTCCATCGGCTGCTTCTCTGTCATTCTTGACCTATTTGTCCCAGGATTTGGCTCAGACCTTCCTGAAGCCTCACGCCTCCAAATCCAGGCTCACTTCTCCCAGCCGAAGAAGTGACCTTAACTTCTTATGCCCGAGAAGACAGAGTTCACAGGCCACTATTGACCAATATTTCAACACTCAAAGAGTTCTTGTCATCATTTCATGACCTGTCCCTTCCTTTTCAGAGGAGGAAGTATGCCCAATCATTCCCAAGATAACCCTGTCAGTTAGAAGGGATGCTTTCAGTGCTAAGGTTCAATGCTTCTAAAACCCAGAGCAATTCTGTATTAAGTTCTATATCTTTAAGAAGAGCAGAAAATAGCCATTCTTCCAAATGCTGGAAAGAAATAAGGCACTAGGGAGCTCTTAGGAAGCCACTTTCCATGGACAAAGCCCAGCCCTCATAGAAAGGGATCAGACATCACTTGATTTATTCCCAAGGTAAAAATTGGATTAATACTCCCCCCCTAAATTGTTTGAGAGTGTTTCCTGCAACCTTAATTTGTAAGAATAGAGGAATAAATATACAAACCATGGTGTATCCATGTATTATAAATGTTATACAAGTATTTTTTTAATGTTTATTTTTGAGACAGACAGAGAGAGAGAGACAGAGACAGAGACAGAGCATGCGTGGGGGAGGGGCAGAGAGAGAGGGAGACACAGAATCTGAAGCAGGCTCCAGGCTCTGAGCTGTCTGTCAGCACAGAGCCTGATGTGGGCCTCGAATTCATGAGCTGCAAGATCATGACCTGAGCCAAAGTCGTACGCTTAACTGACTGAGCCACCCAGGTACCCCAAAATGTTATACAAGTATTAAGAACCAGGTTATTAGAAAATATTTCTGGTGACATATGGGAAAATATCCATGGAAATAAAACAGGTTAGGAATAAACATACACACAAACTATAACCAATTACATATAAATATGTGAATAGATATCAAACACATAAGCATAAATATGTTTCTTTTTTTTTAAAAAAGAAGAAAAATGGCAGGTTAGCTATTCCAAAATGTTTACAGTAATTAATAAGTGAATTATGGGATTATAGGTGATTCGAAATGTTCTTACTCTTTTATTATTTATTTATTTATTTATTTATTGATGTTTGTTTATTTTTGAGAGAGACAGAGCATGAATGGGGGAGGGTCAGAGAGAGAGGGAGACACAGAATCCGAAGCAGGCTACAAGCTCTGAGCTGTCAGCACAGAGCCCGACATGGGTCTTGAACTCACGAGCCGAGAGATCATGATCTGAGCTGAAGTCGGATGCCCAACCGACTGAGCCACCCAAGTGCCCCTGTTCTTACCCTTTTAAAGACATGTTTGTGTATAAATGATGAACATCATCACAAAAAAGATAAACCAATAATATTGGAATCACTTAAAAAGCTTTAACAATATTGATGTCTGGGACCCACCTCCAGATATTCTGTTATGTGGTCTGGGGTGCTGTCTAATTATCAACTTTAAAAGCACCCAGTTAATTCTAATGTTTAGCTATACAAGGGAACTATTGTAAAAATATGTTTCTTTTCAACCATATGCTTTATGTATTTGAAACACACACGTTCAAAAAAGACTTTGGCTTGTATTGCAATTTAAAGTTACATTCATTAGGATTGTTGCAACTAAAATCTGAAAAACAAAACAAAACAAAACACATCAGAGACTACAGAAAGGAATGGAAGACAGAAGGGTACCAGAAGCCTAAAAAAGAAGGGTGTGGCTGCACAGCATTAAATTTAGGCTTGAGCTTCCTGGCAGCCAGGAAAAAGAAGGAAACTTAATATAAAAAAACAAAATAAAACAAAACGATAATTCCTGCTTAAGAAGCCTAGAACTAAGTTCTATGAGAATAATTTTATACTTTCACTGATATAGTGGAAACCACTTTTAACAAGTTGCACAACAAACGCATAGACACCTTTTCTTACCGAAGTTTCTTAGGCTGACTTCTTGTAAAAGCGGAAGGTAGAAACACATGCGAAACATAGTGTCAGATTTTAATTTTCTGAAAACATTTCAGGGGTGAAATGAGCTAAATGGTGTGGGCTTACTACAGATGACAATGTACTGATGTATAATAAAAAGGCTTATTCAAGGACATTGAGAACTCAAATGTGGATCCTTTTTGTGGAACTTCTAGGTATCTGTAACAGAGGTTAGTTTCTCAGTTTAGCATTTTGTGATACGTAAACTAACCAGAGTTAGAAATTAAGCTGGTGATAGGTTGGGGTGTGGCGTGTAGTAGGCAAATATGAAAGTAGGATTTTTTTGAAAAGCATTTGATACGAATTTTTGAGAACTTCTTTCTGCCTTTTATACCAATGAGTGCACACAGATTCACACAGATGGAAACAAAAAGACACACACAAACTCGTTTGAAATTTTCAACTCGGGTCTCCTCTGGTCCCTTCCGGTCTTGACTCAGTTGTGCGCCTGTGTGTGCTCATACACTCACGTGCACATATACACACAAGTTTCCAGGACAGCAAAACATACTGGGGAGTAAAGAAATTCTAAGGAGGAAAACTTTTGACCTTTAACACAGAAGCAGTGATTTACTGCTAACAGTACTTAATGTGATGGCCTTAGAATGTGCTTACCACACTTCCTTGGGAGAATCTGCTAAAAAGCCTATTACACAACAGCGAAAATAACTCCAGAGTGTAGTTGAAGTCACAGACACTATGTAACCTTTCAAAACCTCAGGTCAGCTTCCAGTTAGGGCACAAAGTTTCCTTTTCAGATAGGCCATGCTGCTTCAGTGCTCCCAGGCCTTTCTGATGATCGCCAGTGGTGAGTGCACCACTCAGGGCCCTTCCTGAACCAGCAGCCCTGAGTGATCTTTCTATCCCTGTTTTCTCTTTCTGCCCTTCTGCTTTCTTGTCCCACTGGCTGACTGATCACCACGCATGGGCCATCTTTTCCGCTTCCAATCCTGGGCTCAGATTCTTCCATTTCTTTCCACCTTTCAATTCAACATCACCTGCTAAAGATCCACTCCATCTTTAAGACCCGGCTCCCACCTCCTCCGGAAAATATTCCCTGACCACCTCGTTAGAATACATTCCTTTCTCAGCCTGTTTTCTATTTGTATGAGGACACCCTACGAATACAACTTTTCCTTGATTGAAAACTAAGGTTTTTCCCTTCCTCTTACAAACTCCCGGAGGGCACAGCCTTGCCGTGTGGGTCTTTGTAGACCTTAGAGATGCATATGATGGGTATACACTGGATTTGCAAGACCAGACCACGAGGGAAAACGTTTCCTTAAATTATTATCAGCTGAATCCTCACGACAATTATCAGACACTTACCTTCATAACAAATTATTTTCTCCTCTTTCTACAACCCAAGCTAGGTTAAAAACAGATTGCTGACCATAAAATGCTAGAAGGAAGCTGGCATATATTACGGGTTTACAAGGAGTCAGGAGCTTCACATGTATAATCTGATAGTAACACTGCAAGGGAAAGACTTATCCCATTGTTTTTTATTCAAAGACCCCGAATCTCCAAAAGGTCAAAAATATGCCCAAGGCCACATTGCTAGAAAACTGTATAGACACTCTGGGGTGTAGAATGCAAAGTCTGTACTCTTTCCACACTACCAAGCTGCTGCTCACATACAAATAATTAAAAATTTAGCTGAACACTAAAGAGAGAGTGATATAAGCTGCCTTATATATTTTCGGAGTTTTAGAGTAACACCTGTCCAAGTGACATGGAACCACAAAACTCCGGTAATTGCTTAGAGACTTACGGGAAGATTTCGCTCCAGAGAGAAAATAGCAACAGAAGCTATCATAGCACTCAGAGGAGTTTGAAAATGATTAACATGATGATGCATACTCTGTCAACTATTAAATAGTTCTGTTAAAATTTTTTTTATGTTTATTTATTTTTGAGAGGGAGAGAGAGACAGAGACAGAGTGTGAGCAGGGGAAGGGCAGAGAGAGAGAGAGGGAGACACAGAATCCAAAGCAGGCGTCAGGCTCTGAGCTGTCAGCACAGAGCCCAACGCGGGACTCGAACTCACAGACTGCAAGATCATGACCTGAGCCGAAGTCAGATGCTCAACTGACAGAGCCACCCAGGTGCCCCTTAGATAGTTCTGTTAAACCACACACACTGTATGCTATTATTTACACACACAAACACACACAAAAAAACTCCATCAGTAGATGTACCAGAAAAATTAAAAGAGCATTGACAACTCATGAAATCGGGATTTTAGACCACAAAACCACAAGCTTGTGGGAGTATCTTGAGCAAGTCCTTTCCTTTGCTGGTTGTTGTTCTGCCCATTTGTTCAATGAGGGGTTGAATACAGGATTTTCCATGCACCTTTTGGTGCTAATGTTCTAGAAGCCTGAGGCTACCAACTGATACACCTACCAGATCTCACTAACAGTGATGAGAGACTCTGCTCATACTTGCACTCTTCAGATGTGCATTTGATGTGCATCAAATTATGATCCACACTCTTTCCTAAAAGTGTTATTTCTAGCTCAATGAACATACTAAGAATCAGAGGCAAGAACAACAATGCAAACTCCTAAGATAGGTGTTTGAAAGCGATTCCCTCTGGGCTTTCCTCTGAAGTGAGCCCAGACATCCCACTTCATCGGACATCTGTTTCTTCTTTTCGGGTGAGGATTTGGAAGTTCAGTTTTGAGACAAACGCAGGATCTGGTTTTCCACTTTTGTTGTCTATACAAAGTAAAGTTACAACCATTTCAAATTCAAGCAAACCTCCTCTCCACCCCACAACCCACAAGAATTCTAAGAGGGCCGGGTCTTGTTGTGGGGTGGGGAGTGGCAGTAGCAGGCGAAATCTTTGTAAAACGGAAGAAGGTGTGATAAGCTGAAGAGAAGGATGGACCTCCACAGCAGCGAGGACGGGAAAACCTAGCATCGAAGCAGAAACAGGCAGCAGAGACATCCGGTTTGTTAGATCCATCTGTGTATCTCTATACTCTAGAGCTAAGCGCCGTAGTGGCCCTTTTGAAACCTGAAGATGGGTTTTCCATTCATTCCGAGCTATCCATTGGCGCAAACTAGCTCTTGTTCAAAATGGTCCTCTGGCAGGTCATTGCCCATTGCACACCAGTCCACACTGACCTTTGACATAGCTCTGTGTCAACAGGGTAAGGGCTGGGGGGCAGATCTGCGACCTGTCCCAGTGTCTATGTCAACCCACCACTTTGGTAGCCAGTGCCCTGTGCCATGGAATGACATGAGATGACAGGGAATGGACAGGCCCATTTGTCCTAAACAAAACTTTGTGTTGGCTTCTTCATTAGTTCGTTTTCAAACGTACTTGAAAATATTCTTTGTCTTTTCAAGGAGCCAAGTTTCCCGCTCTGTATTAGTTACAAATGTCTGTTTTCATGCAACCATCAACAACTAGCAAGGAAACAAGCCATAGGCACACCAGGGTGCTGCTAGCTATTCACTGCTTGGTTCTGAGGGAGAAGAAAGAGCAAAAGTAGCTTTTCTTCTATCAACGAAGGAATTCTTATCAATGTTTTATGAGCAATTTGGATTATTGTGGTAGTTTTGGTCCTCATTCCTGGTGATTAGTATTACACTAAGTGTTGAGGAACATAAAAGATTTTTACAGTACTTAGGAACACAAGGTCAGTTATTTCATATAATTCTGTCTTGGCTTCCCAAGTTCATTCACGTTCTGTTCACTTTCCCACAAGTAAATAATAAAACACATGCACACACATTGATCTGGCACTAAATCCAAATGACACAGGATTTCAGAAAAGGAAGAGAATAAGAGAAGATCTCAAAAAGGCTTCATTAATATTGATTTTAATATAGATGGAAGGAGGTATAAAATCTGATTTTGAAAGTAGAATGGGGAGAGCAAATCAAAAAAACTTTCCAGTAGATGAGAAGTAGACAGGTAAGTTCTGGCTTAGATGGAGAGAGAAAAAGAAATGAGTATGAGATACAGAAGCACCTATCAAGT
Source organism: Panthera leo (assembly GCF_018350215.1). NCBI lineage: Eukaryota > Metazoa > Chordata > Mammalia > Carnivora > Felidae > Panthera > Panthera leo. The sequence goes on from NC_056687.1 coordinate 78,921,331, forward strand.
GAACGAAGTACCTATGGAGCATTTTATCGTTTATCAACTATAGTTTCTAGTTTTATATCAATTATCTCACTTGGAAAAAAAGGTCAAGGGTGCCTAGGTGGCTCAGTCAGTTCAGCGTCCAACTCTTGGTTTCAGCTCAGGTCATGGTATCACGGTTTCCAATATCAAGCCTTGCACTGGGCTCTGGGGCTAACAGTGTGGAGCCTGCTTGGGATCTCTCTTCCCCCCCCCCCCCCCCCACTCTCTGCCCTTCCCCTAGTCGTGTGTGCTCTTTCTCTCCAAAATAAATAAATAAATAAAAAGTGTATAGCTTAAAAAAAAAAAAAGAAGGAAAACAAGGTCAAAAGTGGACAGAAACTTTACTCAATGAACAAAGGAAAAAAACTCAAAAAAATTAAAAAAATAATTTGGGTAGTATAAATATTCCTTTTCTCCTATGAAATTTATTTTTGGATTCTCTCTGAGCAGAAGGAAAATAGTGCGAGTGATCTGTTGAAGCAAAGGCACTTAATAATGAAATATGCTTTCTCCGTGGCCTGTAGGAGCCTGCCTGCAGCTCACCACTGGCTTGAGGCACAGAGAGTGGCTAGTCTACCCTGAACAGTTGCCAAGGGAACAGGCAGCACTTTATGACATTATGGTCGGATTAGGGGAAATAGACGGACCCTGTAACAATGCCAGAAGAAGACCAGCTGCTTGGTAAATCACAATTATTATCCAAAGTCTTCTTTTCAAAATACACAACAACAGAAAATCCAAACCAACACATAATACCGTGAAAACAACTGCTTTTTTCAACAAATCCATCGTGGAGTCCTGGCCTAAACATAGAAGTCAATTACTGCTTTTTCTTTCTTCTCTAAAAAAAAATTTTTTTTAATGTTTATTTATTTTTGACAGAGAGAGAGAGAGAGAGAGAGCATGAGCGGGGGAGGGGCAGACAGAGAGGGAGACACAGAATCCAAAGCAGGCTCCAGGCTCTGAGTTGTCATCACAGAGTCCGACGCAGGGCTTGAACTCGCAGACCTCGAGATCATGACCTGAGCTGAAGCCGGACGCTCAACCGACTGAGCCACCCAAGAGCCCCTCTTTTTTTTTTTTTAAAGCAGTTAGAATCCCCTGTTATTTTGTCTCATTCAGAGATATAATCTTAAACCCAGACTTAGATTATTTTAACCAACATCAGCCAAAAAGGAAATGAGCCTATGCTGAAGTGCTTTAATAGCAAACCTATATACCTGGCTCAATAGTCCTTGAACATCTTGGCTCTCCTCACAAAGTACTCTTGGGAATGGATGCAAAGTCTAATTATGCCTGTATCACATCAGTGTGTTTATCGAAATGCCAGAAAAGTTACCCAGGTGGCCTAGGAGCTGGCTTGAATACAAGGGATAGAGTTGGGTTTGGAACTAAATCCAAATGGCATAATAAAGCTTTGTTATCCATATGGTAGATATCAGAGTAAAGTGTTCTCAGCACTAAATTCTAGTCCATTGAACAAGTACTTATTTAGTGGCTAGATCTTTCTAGATGTTGAATACATGTTGGCTGAGGATAATAATAACTAGTGTTGATTAAGCTCTTACTGTGTGTGAGGCACTTGTTTGGCTGCTTGGCATGTGTTTTCTCATTTAATTATCACACTTGCCCAAAGGGAGGAGGGCATATGATCACCATCTATTACACAGAGATGAGCATTAAGTCTTGGAGAAGGGTGCAGTAATCTGCCTGACCCTCGGTAGCTCATGGGCAGGGAAGCCTGTTCCTGGGCCCTGCCTTTAGCCACTCTGCTCTATTGTATCTTAAGGCTGAGAGACAAGCAATACAGGCACAACTTTCCACAGTACGTGATAGATGAATCTATCTTCCAAGAACTTACAAGATAGTCTGCCTTGAAATGCATACGTGTGTGTGTGTGTGTGTGTGTGTGTGCAAGAGAAGAGGGTGAAGAAGGCATGAGGAATACACTGGAACTAAACTAAAATGAGTCACTTATGTCAGGGAAAACATGGATATGGTCAGTGTAGGAGCATAAAGGAAACTTAACCTGGCTTTGCAGAAATTTGCAGCTCTTCTCAGAGATCAGCAGAAAATGTCGGCCAATCCCAAACGCCAATTCTGCTCACACCATCTCTGGACTTCTCTGTTCCCTGGATTCAGGGACACTGATCCAAAGGAGAAAGAAGACCACGAGGCAACCAATCAGCTGAAAAAGCCAAATGACTTCTACGTTTATCTCACAAAAGTCCCTTAGCCTGTGAGAATCTCAGAATTCATTGCTCTGATAGCCTTCAATTTCCCTGGCTTGCAGGTTGAGTGCCTTGCAATCAACTCCTCTTTCTACTTTGTTTCGTTCCGTGTGCAGAGTTTGGATTTGACAACGTAACATGTACAAACAACCCTCGGCTAAGCCAGAAGGAGTCTGATACTAGAAGAGAGGAAAGAAGAATCTGGGGAACAACAAAGAGGAATTCGAATCCCTCTTGACCTGGAGGGATCTATTTAGTTTATTTGAAAGGGAATATATGGGATCCAGGTGAGTGGAATTTCAATTACTAGAAGTGGATAGAGAAGCTTAATGCTCTAACCCAGAGCCATATCCATGAGAGTGGGCTATAGTACTGCGAGGCTATAAACAAGAGGAGAGGAGAGATTTTAAATTTACTCCTGGGGTACTAACTATCTTCTGCTCAACTTTTTTTTTGTTTTCAAGAATTTTTCAATGTTTATTTATTTTTGAGAAAGAGACGGAACATGAGTGGGGGAGGGGCAGACAGAGAGGGAGACACAGAATCCGAAGCAGGCTCCAGGCTCCCAGTTGTCAGCACAGAGCCGGACGCGGGGCTGGAACTCATGAACCATGAGATCATGACCTGAGCCAAAGTCAGAGGCCTAACCGACTGAGCCACTCAGGTACTCCCCCCACCCCCCCCCCCCCGCTGCCCCATTCAACATCTGAACTGAGTCAGTGCCATATCAATGATACTGATGAAGTGGGGTTGTGAAACTGTTCCCAAGCATACTCCTGATTGTGGTTTGTCTTCTCACTTACTATCTCAGTGTATATTTGCGGGCAACCTTCTAATCTACTCAATGAGACAGCAAGACAAGATGGCTTCCCAAAAGCCCTGTTAGCATCTAAGGTGTTTTTAGGATGCACTGCCCATGACAGATAATTAATACTCTATTAACCAAATTCCCTTGGGGAAATAAATGTCTTTAAAATAAGCTAGATTTTGTTCAACTGGGACCCTGAATTCTGCAACAGTATTTACCTCGTGGTACCTGGCAGTTCCAAGGGGGCAGAGTGTAGCCTTTGTGCGTCTGGGGTCAAGTGGGTGGGATCTTAAAAATGCAACCAGAAGAGGGCCTAGAACTCTGACTGAACTGACACATAGGGGGCACCTAGAGATCAACTCAATGAACAAATAAATACTGATTAAGAATTCATGTTCTGGAGACACTGCTTAAAAGTAGACTTTACCACTATCTACTAGTCTTTTAACAGTAAGTCTACTTTTCTCTTTTGGTACCAAGTGAACTATCATAATAATGGTAATGACTTAGTAGATCACTCATATGATTAAATTAGATCAAGCGTGCAAAAGATCAGCACAAAAACGAGCACAAAATAAAGCATGCATTAAGTGATGTTACTCAAGAACCCAGAGGGACATGCATGATTGAATAAATGAGTGTTGGCGTTACTGCAATTAAATGGCCAAGGTACTTGTTGTCTCACTGGAGATTAATAAATTCATGCATATAAAAATATACATAGCATAGAATTTCTATTATTCAAAGGTCAGTTTTTAATCCAATTCATGAATCCCATATATATCTAAATGGTACAAGTGTGTAAGTTCTAAATGTGACATTTGTTGCCAGGGCTGGCTCTAGGAATTGAGGGAAACGTTGGAAAACACTGATTCAGAGGCTAGGTTTTGTTCAAAATCACCCATCAATCCCCCTATTTATCTGAGCTCCTCCTCCTCCTCTCCCCTGTCCTCACCAATTGAGACTTTAATTTAAAGAGTGAACATTAAAGAGTGAACACCAAGAGAAGTGTAAATTTTTCTCTTGAACCAAATCTCTACTAGGAACACTGAATGTCTAAAGTCAAATTTGGAAGATGTAATATACAAAAATAATAAAATATAATTAGCTCTTGGGGGAGTGGAGGAAATCTTAAAATCATCCACGAATAAGGGAAAAAATGTTAGACTGGGGTTAGCCCTCTGAATTATTTAATAATCACATCTACAAAGAACACACTAATCTACCCCATCAGTGAACATTTTGGAAACTATTTACTTGGTTTTTAAAATACAATTTTAAAAAATTCTCAATAGGCACAAGAGAGAGGAAAAAATAAACACAGATGCGAAAGAAACAAACTGAATTGTGCTTTTTTGGGTTGTCCTAGTCATCTCTGCAAATTCCTTCAAAGTATGCATTTAGATCTTTTCATGTCCTGATTATATTCACCATTAAAACATTGGGTAAATCCACCATTTCTACCATTGTGGAATTAGAGGTTTATGTTAGCTGCAAGAAATAAGCTTTCAGAATTCTCTGGTTGCAAAAAGAATGTTGTTTGCCCACTGGCATTGTAGGCAACAATAAAAGGAATTGGGAAGTATTTTAATGAAGAATTTTGTAGCTGAAACACACAGAAGAAAAAGAGAATAACCAGGATTCTCCAGATTCTACTTTATTTCCTGTTGCCTAGATCATTATCTGTATAAACTGTACTTGATTTAGAAAAAACAAATTTACAGAATATTTATAAACTTGCTCACTCATGCCCTTGAGTGGGCCAGGAAGAATGTAAAGGAGTAAGAATCCTTTTCTATTTTGCATAAAGATCCACAAAATACACTACACAAGGTTTTGTGGAGAATAAAGAAGATAAGGCAACGTCCCACTGCTCAGAGTTTTGAGTATAGCTGGGGGACTTTAACAACCTATCCCAGTAGAATGTAATCCTGGGTAAGTCCCTTTCCCTCTCTGGGCCTCAGTTTCCTCATCTGTGGGAGTATTGGGCCCAGTGATACCTAAGGGTCTGCCATTCCCATTCCTTAATGAAGGGTCTAAGATTATTTCTGCCAGGGCAAAAGACTCAGATGTCCACAACAATTCCTATATTAAAAAAGGCTGTATTTTCCTTCCTGACATAATGACTCTAAGCTCTATGAAATATCTGAAGAAGATGACTGTAAAGTAAGACTGATGTAGGATGATGATGATGGTGATGGCAGCTGTTTCCTGACTACTTAAGATGTACCTGATGGTGCATTATTTAATTTATATTGATATTATTATTATTATTATCTAATTTTAGAGGAAAACTGAGTTTTATCCAGCTAGGGTATGCAGAACTAAAAGCCAAGCCCAAATGTCCAGCTCTTAGCTGATATCTATCTACACACTATACTGAAAGGTCCAAATCAAATGGCATCTCCAAAATGTTTTTCCAATTTTCCCAGTTATGATTTCTCTCCTCTCACTCATTTTTTTGTTTTCATACAGCACTTGATCACATCCTCTCTTTGAGACACCGTAATGGCTGGGACTTCTCCCGCACCTTTCATTTCCTAGAGGTTCTCAGTTAATGTTTCAGTATGTGACTACCTATGGATCTGGCATGTTGAACTTTAAACGATGTCCTGTGGTCATTTTGATGTGTGTACTTTGCTATCAGTTATATTCATTGAAAATATTTATAAAAATAATTTATCAAAATTATACACATATACCTTATCACTCATACATCTATGTATGTGCTCTATAACTCACCAATTCTCCTCTTATGTGTATACCTTACAGAAATATTTATATATGTGTGCAAAAAGACATGTGATCCTAGAAGCACTATTTGTAATAATGGGCCAAGTCTAAATAATACCAATTTCTCTCAAGAAAATAGAAGTATGGGGTATTTTCCATAGAATGGAAAACCACTCATAAGTGAAAGTTAATAAAGTGAGATAAATGGTTTCTGCATAAGATGGAGAAAGCTGGAAGGACCACTGCTCCCATCATTTTGACAAAAAACATGCCAGACAGTCTACAAATCCACAACTTTCTCTGAACCCATTAGACAACAGAGGCTATAGAGAACCCAGGTAACCTGAAATCTAGGGAAATTCAGATGCCTCCAAGGAGAGACAGGATATAAGCACTTGCTTCCCTGAGGCCAATGCCTTTGAGTGCCATATTTTCTGGTAAGAAGAAATCATCTAGATTATTTACAAATTGTTAAGGGCTGGTAGGGCTGGTAGAGCATAATGTTCCTGGGAAGTGTAGATAGAAGGGGAATTCAATTCACACTCCTTTGTAGGATTTTCTCCACAAATCCCAGCAGACACTCTCAAGAGAGACTTGAGGTAGGATGAGAGTCCTGATAAAGTGTCTGTCCTGGTGGAGGATGGTGAGGGGAGCCACAGAAGCTGCATGAGAAGTGTAGAGCCCTGCCCTTCAGAACAAAAGTTTTAAGCCCCTGGGAAAAGGGTGGTGATTCCTGTGGCCCTTAGTACACCAGTGGAGACCCACTGTGGCTAGGGGAGAAAACAAACAAACAAACAAAAATGACTAGTCCTGGGGGAGAGGCAGAATCATCGAGACAGCCTGCTGCTAAGACTCAAGAGACACAGTGGCTCCCTATGACTGAGGCGGAAACGTAACAGAGAGCACCTCCCTGGCTTTATGAACATCAAGTCAAGTGTACAGCAGTCTAATGTTGTGAGAAAGACAAGAGAAAGGCTCCTCTGAGGTACAGTCACAAAAAGGAGACCTAAATCTGAGGACGGAGCAGATACTGAGCAAAGCCCTTTGGCAAACTATCCCCCACTGCAAGGACGAGGTAACGGTGGAGGAATGTGGAAACTGTTGTGCACTGAGGGTAACCAAAGCAAAGAAAAACAAAACAAAGCAAACACACAACACCTCAAACTAAGGGCAACTCATGACCAGACGGACTCAAATACCTTGCATTAAGGGTCAAAAAGGAGAAGAGATATGCCTCTTTATGGGCATAAATCTATGGGCCTAAGTCTCTAATACCTATGTAAGATGTTTGGCTTTCAGGGAAAAAAACTTACAATGCATATCAAGAAGCAAAAATAACACATTGTTAAGAGACAAAGTAACCAATAGAAACAGACTCAGAACACAAATGTTGGAACTGTCAGGGAATTTAAAATAATTCTGATTAATGTTAAAGGTTCCAGTGGAAAAAGGCAGAAACAACCATGATCAGCAGACACAGAGACTACCTCATGTGAGACTGTTTCACTGTCTCTCATGAGAATGTTAGAAATGAGATCCCAGTAACAGAGAGGAAGAATGCTTTCGAGCAGCTCACACATACTCTCAAGAACTGAGGAAAGAATTATTAAAGTTGAAGGTAGGTCAATAGAAATGATGCAGATAGAAAAAAAAAAAAGTACAAGAAACTTCAGATCAGAGCCCCAAGGGCCGTAGGTCAGTATCAAACATGCATGTAGTTAGAATCCCAGAAGAAAAAGAAAATGAAGCAATAAACAAAAATTGCAAGACATAATGGCTGAGTCTTTTCCAAGATTAAGGGCACGCACCAAACTGCAGATTCATGATCCAAGAAATTAAGGGATCAACATGTAGCATACATAAGAAAACTAAAACCAAAAAAAAAACCAAAAAAAAAAAAAACAAAAAAAAACACCCCAGACCCTATACACATAATATTTTCAAATTGTGGAAAAGCAAAGGAAAAAATGTTGAAACCAGTCAGAGGAAAAATCACTGCCGGCATGGAAAGCAATAAAGAAATATCCAATAGAGACTTCTCTCCAGAAACTATGCAAGTCAGAGAATGATGGAAGGACATCTTAAAATGATGAAAGGAAGAAGCTTTGGACACAATTCTCTCCCCAGCACAACTATCATTCAAAATGAAGCAGAATTAAAAAGAAAAGTTCTGGGAAAACAAAAATTAAGAGGTAATTCATTTCCGGGGTGCCTGGGTGGCTCGGTCGGTTAAGCGTCCGACTTCAGCTCAGGTCATGATCTCACAGTCCGTGAGTTCGAGCCCCGCATCGGGCTCTGTGCTGACAGCTCAGAGCCTGGAGCCTGTTTCAGATTCTGTGTCTCCCTCTCTCTCTGACCCTCCCCCGTTCATGCTCTGTCTCTCTCTGTCTCAAAAATAAATAAATGTTAAAAAAAATTTTTAAAGAGGTAATTCATTTCCAGCAGACCTATACTGCAAGAAATGTTAGAAGAAGTCCTGCAGGCAGAAAGAATATGATACCAGACAGAATACCTGGATTCATACACCAAAAAATGAAGAGTGCTAGAAAAGTGTAAATATTTTTTTCCTATTTTATTACTCTCAAAACTGTCTAAAGCAAAATTAGCAACAATGTGTTGTGTGTTTATAGCATACGTATGAGTAAAAAGCATGGCAAGAGCACAAAAGACAACAAGGAGATTGGCAGGATACTACTGTAAAGGTCCTGACACTGTATGTACAGTGATACCATTTTATTTGAAGGCAGACCCTGATTAATTACAGGTGTATATTATAAATCAAAAGACAACACTAACCTTAAATTCAAGAGTATAAATAATACACAAATAGTAGAAATAAAATGATTGTGAAAAATATGCAATCCAAAGAAAGGCCGAAAAAATAAACGGAGCAGATTGAAAAATTTTAAAAAGCTAGCAAGATTGGTGAATTTTAATCCAGCTATATTAATAATCAAATTAATGTAAATAGTCTAAATGTGTAAATTAACATACAGAGATATCCAGTTTGGATTAAAAAAGCAAGACTCAACTTTATTTCCTGTCTAAACATAACCCACTTTAAATATAAAGATACTGATAGGAAAAAAAAAAAAAAACAATAAACAGAAAAAATGGCTGGAAAAAGAAATACTGTGATTAATTAATCAAAGAAAGACATGTTAATATCAATAGAGGTCAGAATACGAATATTTTTAGAATTAAAGAAACACATCATGTAATGATAAAAAGATCAATTTTGGAGTCAAGAAAACTTAATAATCCTAATGCATATGCATTTATTAGAGCTTCAAAATAAAATACACAAACAAGAGGCACCTGGGTGGCTCAGTTGGTTAAAGGATGGCTTTGGCTCAGGGCACGATCTCATGGTTCGGGAGTTTGAGCCCTATGTCAGGCTCTCTGCTGTCAGCACAGAGCCTGCTTCAGACCCTCTGTCTCTCTTTCTTTCGGCCCCTCCCCTGCTCAAGCTCTCTCTCTCTCTCAAAAATAAATAAACATCAAATAAATAAATAAAATACACAAACAAAGTTCATACAACTAAAAAGAAATAACAAATCTACAATTATAGTCAGGGTTTTAGTACCCCACTCAGTAACTGAATAAGCAGACAGAAAATCAGTAAGAATAGAAGAATATAAAACTATCAGTCAACTTAAACTAACTGACACTCACACACTCCACCCAACAACAGGAGAATACACATAGTTTTGAAATGCACAGAACATTCACCAAGATAGACTGTATTCTGGGACATAAAACAAACCTTCACAAATTTAAAAGAATTGAAGTACTACAAAGTATGTTCACAGACTCTAAAGAAATAAACTAGAAGCTATGAACAGAAAGGTAGAAAAAAATTCAAACATTTAGAAAATACTTCTAAATAATCCATGAGTCAAAAGGAAACTATAAGGGAAATGAGAAAACATCTTGAGTGAAAATCAAAGCACAACCTACCAAAATTTGTAGGCTGCAGTTCAAGCACTGCTTATTAATTAAATGTTTATATTAGAAAAGACAAAAGACCTCAACGATGACTGAAGCTTTAACTTTAAGTAAATAGAGAAGAGCAAATTAAGCCCAAGGCAAGAAAGAGAAATGAAATAATAGAGCAAAAATCAATAAAATTGAGAACAGAAAAACAATAGAAAAAATACTGATGGAACCAAAAGCTGATTCTTTTGAGAAAAAAAAAAATTGATAAACTCTATCCAGACCGATCAAGGGGAAAAATTAGGTAGAACATAAATTATAAATATCATGAATGAAAGATGAAAAAAAAAAACCCACCATAATATCTACAGACATAAAAATGATAATAAAAGGATATTGTAAACCACCACTGTGCCTATAAATGCAATCAGTTAGATTAAATAGACCAATTTTCTGAAAGACACAAGCCGTTAAAGTTCACTTAAAAACAAATTAAATTTGTAGATAAAAGCCTTCTAAGAAAGAAAATTCCAGGTTCAGATGGCTTCACTAGCAAATTCTAACAAACATTTAAGGAATAAAGCAATAAAGCAATAAGTAAATAAATAAATAAATAAATAAGTAAATAAATAAATAAAAAGCAATAAATAGATAGATAAAACCAATTCCCACAAAGTCTTCCAGAGTATCAGAGAGAAGAGGGGCGCCTGGGTGGCTCGGTCGGTTGAGCGTCCAGCTTCAGCTCAGGTCATGATCTCACAGTTTGTGGGTTTGAGCCCTGCATCAGGCTCTGTGCTGACAGCTCAGAGCCTGGAGCCTGCTTTGAATTCTGTGTCTCCCTCTCTCTCTTTTCCTCCCCTGCTCATGCTCTGTCTCTCTCTCTCTTTCAAAAAGAAATAAAAACATTTAAAAAATTTAGAATATCGGAGAGGAGAGAACATTTGCCAAAATCTTTTATGAGGCTCCCACTACCAAATCTGGAAAAAGACATTACAAAAAAAAAATGACACATCAATAACCCTCATGAATATAGATGCAAAAATCCTCAACAAACCTCTAACAAGTTAAATCCAACAATACATAAAATGATTAGTACAACATGGCCAAGTGAGGTTTCTCTTGGTACAACATTAAAAAAATTAATCAATGCCATCCATCATATTAATAGGCTATTGAAGAAAAATATCATTGTCCTATGAACTGATGCAGAAAATCATTTGACAAAATTTAACACCCTTTCATGATTAAAACTCTCAGAAAACTAGGAATAGAAGGGGACTTCCTCAATTTGATAAAGAACATCTACAACAACCCTGCCTCTCATATTATACTTAATGGCAAAAACTCAATGCTTTCCCTTAAGACTGGGAACAAGAATGGTAAGAATGTTCATTCTTGCTACTTCTATTATACATGTCATTGGAGGTCCCCACCAGTAAAATAAGACAAAAAAAAACAGAAAAGGTATAGATTCCAAAGAAAGAAATGAAATGGTCTCCATTCACAGAAAATAAGACTTTTTTTTTCAATAAAAATCCCTCCATGTATATATAAAAAAAAAGCTACTTGAATTCATTAATTTAACAAGATCACAGGGTACAGGGTCAATACAAAAAAAAAAATCAATCTTATCAGTAGATAGCAGTAATACACGGTTGGAAACTGAAATTTCTAAAATAAAGTATCACTTACAAAAGCGCAGCAAAACCCATAAATACCTCATTATAAATCTTATAAAATATGTACAAGATATCTACGCAGAAACTGTAAAACACTGATTAAAGAAATACAAATCTAAATAAATGGAAAGATATAATGTATTCATGTATTACACAGACTCAGTATTATGAGGATGTCATTTCTCCTCACACTAGTCCACAGATTCAACACAATTCCAATCAAAATCCCAGCAGGATTTTTTTGTAAAAGATAAACAATTTTGGAAAACCAGAACAAATCACACTGCCTGATTTCCAGATTTGTTGCAAAGCTATAGTTGACCAGACGGTGTGGGAATTGGAGAGGGGACAGATCTGTAGACTGATGCAAGACAACAGAAAATCCATAAACATACCCACAACATGTTTCATAGGGTCCATACAGTTTACATGGTTCACAATCCACATATGATTAGTTACATTTCAACAAATGGTACTGGGATATCAGAGGACCTTAATCCATAATTCACTTTCTGTGAAAGCTAACTCAAAATCATGGGAGATGTAAATGTAAAACCTAAAATTATATAACTGCTAAAAGAAAATGATCCATGGCTATACCTAAAATCTTACAAGAACTATACAAACATAAAATAGAGCAAAAGAAACCTGAATAAAAGCAAGCATAACAAAAGTGGTTAATACTAATATGTAGCATTACTATTACTGAGGGTAGTGGCCATCTTTGGAAAGGAGAGGGACAGTGTTGGTTGGCATGAGGGGAGCCTCTGAGGTACTGTGAACTACTAATGTTCTATCTCTTTCCAGGGTGGTGATTATAAAAGCGTGCTCACTTTGTGAGAATTCAGACAACTATACATTTATAATTTATAAACTTACCCGTATGTGTATTATACAACAATAACACATTATTTTTTAAAAAGACACTCATTGGGTTGGTCTATGAATGTCATTTCCCTCCTTTGTGACTCAATTCTCTGTATATAAATTAAGAAGTTTCGAGACACCTGGGTGGCTCAGTTGGTTAAGTGTCCGACTCAAGGTTTCAGCTCAGGCCATGATCTCGCAGTTAGTGGGTTCGAGCCCCACATCGGGCTCCACGCTGACAGGGTGGAGCCTGCTTGGGATTCTCTCTCTCTCCCTCTCTCTTCCCCTCCCCTGTTCACACTCTCTCTCTGTCTTAAATAAATAAATAGACTTTACAAAAAAATAAAACAAAACAAAAAGAAGTTTCCGGAAGACCACCTTAGTTCCTTGCTTTGAACAATGTGGTAGCTTGATTAATGTTTCTTAGGTTGAATTTAGGTGGTTTGATACTTTATACTTGGGACTGAAATAAATAATTTGCATGTCTATCACTGTGTAACTTGGGATTAGGAGTTGAACCTCATATAATAATATGTTCATCAAATGGATCCTTAGAAGGGCCTATCCAGTTCTAAAAGGTCTGTACTCTTTTCCCCAAGTTACCGCTCTGGTATCTCCTACTCCTCTCCAGCTTGCTCACTTCTCCGTGGTTACTTTGAGCCTCTGATGTTCTTCCGACACTGAAGACACGTTCCTGCCTCAGGTCTTTGGTACATAGCACGCTCACCACTTTCAACTCAATGCTCAAAGATCAGCTCAAAGAAGTCTACCCTGACCGCCCAAGTGCAAACTATTACCTCCAACTGTCTGCACTCTTGATTCTCCCTTCCCCTGCTTATTTTTCTTTCCATTGCATAGATCACCTTCAAATATGCTACATAATTTACTTTTGTGTTAGGTTTATTGTCTATTTGTTCATCTTCCCCTGCTAGAATGTAAACACTGGGAAGTTTCTGCTGCTTTGTTCTCTGATGAATCCAAAGAACCTAGAATATCTGCAGAAAGAACTGAATGAATAATTAAGAAACAACTCTAGATAACTACAATTTTTAAAAGGGATAAAGAAGATTTTTGAGTATGCAAGAGGAAATTATCTTGTAATATAAATACCCACCACTTTCCCATTTTAAAAAATCTGTTTTGAATAAGTCTATGGATAAATCTGTTATAACGAGTTTTATTTAACAATTAAATCAGTATAAAAGAATCCTGTAGATGACGGGAGAAATTAGACCCTTCTTAAGTGAACAAACACAGAAAGAAGCATTCAGAAGAATGCCCTCAGGCTAATACCTTGACCATTTAGAGTTCTTGCTCAGCTCTTATTTCAGAGAGGTTGAAAGAATGAGAGCTACACACAGTTACATTTCTTTTCTTTCTTTTCTTTCTTTTCTTTCTTTCTTTCTTTCTTTCTTTCTTTCTTTCTTTCTTTCATGTCCACTTTAATATTGGGAAAAATCAAGCCTATTTCAGAAGACACAATAGCTGAAATATCAACACTGCTCTGATTAGGGAATACACTAAAAACAAAACACAGTGAATTAGTGTAGTTGCTGTTCAAACTTGCAATCCTATTTTAACCCCATAATAAAGGGCCACAGATACTTGAATTATTCTTCACATTTTTGTAAGGTACTATGCTATTCACAAAAGGTAAGAACATTCATTATCCCTCCAACTCTGCCTCAGTCAGAATGTCAATGCATGTATTAGTACTCTCACTGAAAGAGAGAGGAAAGAACTGAGGTTCAGAAATGCCAGGAAAATCTGCCCAAGATTAATCAGCAAAGAATGATAAAGTGGGGGAAAAGTACCCTGTACACAGAGTCAGGACACCCAGGATAGGAATCCCATTCTGGTATTAACTAGATGAGTGCCTCCACTTACAGAATCGAAGGGTTTGCCCACATCAGCTACTCAAAACTTTGGGCAACAAACAGATTCCCGCTGGGCCTTGAGTTAGTATAGTCCTCAGATGAACACATCATCAGTGGACTAAATACAGTAACAGTAATAAATAAGGAGTCAAAATAATGATAAATAATCCCTGACCACTGTCTATAATCATATGTGTACTTCTAGTTTCAAATACATGTTGAAGCTCTTAGGAAGAAGAAAATACACATTAGGATTAAGGTATCACGGAATTCATGAAAGCGATCTTTGAGCATTATATGTATATCAACATATATTCACAGTACAGTTTACGTGATTCAGCTGTTTGTAATAAAATAGGAACTTAACAACATTTAATCTCGAAGGGCTCTTCCGATTTGAAAATGCTTGTTGTAGAGCTGAGACAGATCACTTTATGACAAATCTGGGACTCTTCCTCCCATAGCAGTGTTTTTTCAACATCTTTTCAGCCTCAAGAGCCTTTGTTTCATTTCAAAGCCAAACATGAAATGCAGGTAAAAACTGGGCTACTGTCTTTGGAAAGTGTCTCTGTGTGGCTGGGGTAAGGAGGGGGAAGCAGGAACCTGGAGAGCCCTGCCAGCCCAGCCACTTCTCACCCAGGCCCTTCTCCAAGGAAACTCCAGGGCTCTGTGTAGGAGTTTTAAAATAGCTGCTGACAAAAGGTTAAAACTCATAGAAGTTCTAATTCATCAATAAGGAAAACGTGAATACTCCAATCAAAAAAAAAAAAATGAACAAAGGATGGAAACGGCAAGCATATGAGATGAGCCTACATCCTCCTAAAATTATAAAAATGCAAGAAAACAAACAAAAAAACAAAATCCACCCCAATGGTATATCCCATTTTTAGACAATCTTTACCGCAGAAATTTAAGAGGTGCACATGTACAAGGTTAGGGAGAGTATATGGAATCAGATATTCCCGTATACCCCTGGGAAGAATGAAGTGGGACCCCCTTCTTGGAGGGCTATTTCATCAGGTATCAAAATAGAAATGCACATACACTTTTGACTCAGCAAGCTCACTCTAGAAATCTATCCTACAGAAGGTCTCAAAATTACATAAAGATCATCACACAAAGATAAGTGCTTTCTAAAGGCAAAAAATGGAAACCATGTAAATACCCACCCCGTAGAGAAATGACTCTGATCCATGCATCCTATAGAATACTATGGCACCATGAAAAAGACAAAGGTGGACCCTTATGTACTAACATTTTCAGGAAGATACCAAGCATACACTGTTAGGGGGAAAACAAAAATAAGGTGTAGAACAATAAGTATATTACTGTGTGTAATATAATGCATAAACAATTCTGAATTCTGGAGGTAGATACACAGAACTGTTAACACTGGCTTCTTCTAGAAAGAACAGTTGGGAAGAATTTCACATTTTATTTTATTTTATTTTATTATTTTTATTGTTTATTTTTGAGATAGAGAGAGAGAACAAGCGGGGGGGGGGGAGCAGAGAGAAGGGGAAAGAGAATCAGAAGCAGGCTCTGTGTTACAGCAGAGAGCACAATGTGGGACTCAAACTCACCATCAGTGAGATCATGACTCGAGTGGAAGTTGGATACTTAACTGACTGAGTCACCCACGGCCCCTCATATTTTAGTTTAGATATTTCTGCATTTCGATATTTCTTTTTTTTTTTTAATTTTTTTTAACGTTTATTTATTGAGACCGAGAGAGATAGAGCATGAATGGGGGAGGGTCAGAGAGAGAGGGAGACACAGAATCTGAAACAGGCTCCAGGCTCTGAGCTGTCAGCCCAGAGCCTGACGCGGGGCTCGAACTCACAGACCGCGAGATCGTGACCTGAGCTGAAGTCGGACGCTTAACCGACTGAGCCACCCAGGCGCCCCTGCATTTCGATATTTCTAACTAAATTTAGATATTTAGGTTTAGAAGACGGGCTACTTTTATCATCACAAAGTCAGACCCCCCTGCTCTTCGCAGGCTGTCCCTCTGCACATAAGGTGCTTGAATGAGGAGAGGAAAGCCTAAGTTTATACATGAAGGGCAAACGCTACTGTGAACTGCACTCACAGGCCCTTTTTCCAGTAAAGCCTGAAAAATGAAGGTGGCAGGCATGCTTTATGAGGAGCTCAGCACTTACACATTCTGCAAACAGAAGACATCAACTACATCTGATAAAGGGGAGAAAAAGGATTTTGACAACAATAAAAAAGGATTTAGCAGCGTTAATAAAGAAAGGCATTTAAAACAGCAAGCCGCTACAAAAACAATGACTGGGGCAAAGAGGACACGGAAAGGGAGAGCAGTAGATGGTGGCGCCCAGAACTTCGCAGTGACCCCCATGTCACAGTTCCACAGCTCTCCAGGAAAACAACTCTGAGAAAAGGCGGATCAGCATACACACCCTCGAAGAGTGGTTTAAATTTTCAGTGGTTTTGTATCTGTTACGAATACAAAGGTTAAACAGGTATTAAGAGAGCAGTAATTCTCTCTGATTAAATTTTTACTCAATGATAGAGTAAAATGTCCAAAATGAAGTAATGGCTGTATTAACGGTTACAGGAGATGGTGTGGAACTGACAATTTAACTGGCAGAGTGGGGTCTTTCTTTCTTTCTTTCTTTCTTTCATTCTTCTTTTTTTTTTTAAGGTAAAGGTGATGTTGTAAAATTGGAAACTTCTTGCTGTGCCAGACTGAATGAAAACCTGTTAAAAGGCAGTTGACTAATTCTGGATTATTTTTATTATTGAGAAGACTTGGCTTACACTGAAGGGGGAAGGAGCGAAACAGCCACACACATGTAGCCGAACCGGCAATTAGATAATTATCCTTCCCAAATAGTTAATCACCCTTTCCAGGGAGGAGGGTGGAACCGAAATTGCAGCTGGATTTTAAGATACTGAGCAAGAAGGACTCACCAGCAGGTGACAGAGTTCATAAAATCTCAACATGTGGAGGCTTCGAAGCGGGTGGGATCTCCCTTCTCTCAGGCCTCGTTCTCTATTTCTCCCAAGCATCTTCCCAGCTTGGGCCTCCCTCCTTACTAGGACTGCTGGACCCAAGTCGGCAAGTGGCTCTATTAGGGTCCCACTAACGTGTTCCCTGACATCTGGGACCGCACCTGCTGTTTCTGTCACCTCTCTGAGTAGTATTTCAAAGCCACTGTACCTTCTAGGTTAAGGACATAAAAAAGAACTGAATCCCGTCCAGCGTAGATAGACAGAGATGTACACAGGGAGAGAGCTGAAAATCTGACCTGTGAAGAAATATGAAGTGGGCTTGGATTGTTTACCTTGTAGGGCAGGCTGCTTAGGGGAGAATGGAGATTTATCTTCAAGTGTCTGGGAGAGTGAGCAGACTTTATTATGTTCCTGGACAAGGTGGATTTACGTGTCGCATTGTCTGTTCAGGTGATAATTCAAGATGGAGAAAGAATGAAGAAAGCAGTGCCAAGAGCACACAGGTCCTGGAGTCTGACTGCCTGAGTTCAAGGTCCCGCTTCCCCAACATCTGTGCCAACTTCCCACAGTTCCCCAACATCTGTGCCAACTTGCCACAGATTACTAACCTTCTCTAAGGTCTCATCTTTCTCTTCTATAAAATAGAGTGGATCTGAGTATCCACCTTGTGAGAAGAAATGCACCATATAACTGTGCACTGAATACTAAAAGTATCATTATTGCTTACATTTTGTATTTCACATGCACATTAAGTACCAATCACAGACTTAGAAATGTATGCAGGATATAAAGTATTCTTTCTGAATACAGACCATAAGTTAGGCCCCGTACCAGGAGTTCTCTTAATTTAGATAGTTTAAGAAACCTGACGAACCAAGGTCATAAATAAGTGTTTTAATCACAGAACTCAGTCTGGATATAATTTTTACTGACCTCAAAACACTTTTTCCCACTAGAAGGAGCTCTAGGAAACACAAATACAAAGACAAGTTACAGGCCCTTCCCTCAAAAGCTGTTCTTCTAGAGAATGTTAGGACATACACATACAAATGCATAATATAAACAAAGATAATCTGCATCATAAAGTGAGCAGAAGAGGGAGTAATTACTTCCAAATGGTGAGACAAAGAGAAGCTTCATGGATGAGGTGCCACTGGAGTTGGCCAGGTAACATTTTGACACAAAGATATGAGGAAAGGCATTTCCATGCAGGCCACAGAATGAGTAGAAGCAGGAGGTCACAAAAGGGTGGGAATTTTTGAGGAATACAAAGCAGGTCAGGATGGCTGGAGTCCAAGATGTGTGAAATGAGAGGAGACTGGATAATTCCAGTCATGTGCAAGGCTTTGATCTCTCCAGCTCTTCTAAATCTAGAAGTCTAGGAGAGTCCCTGATTTTAATCTAACGGCAACCTTTAATCCGTAGGAATGAACATTCATTAGGCACCATGGACAGGATAGACCAGAATAACTGCAAAGTGCCTTACCACAGTTTTATTCATCAGGAACCTCAACCATCTTGCACGGGAAGTATTACTGTGTATGCATCATAATATAAGGGATGAACCAGCCTAAGTTTTAACAAACTGAGAAAGGAGCATTTAGGAGGAAGAACATTCAATAGCTTGACTGTAGTTGTCTAGCAAATCCAGAGCAAAGGCATACCCTGTCAGTTTCTGCCTTCTCTTGCTTTGTTAGGTCACCAAAGCCCACACTCACCAGTCCAGAGCCCAGTGTTGTGTTTCTAAGAAAAAGAGCTGAAGACAATTCCTTCAAGCAGCTGTTCTATTCGGTGGGAGGACCATGAAATCAACAAATTTGTTGTCAGGGCAGATTTTGTGGAGACGGGAGCCTTGAGCTCCAGTCTTAACGTTTGTTCAAATTTTAGAAAGAAAACAAAGATCATCATCCAGTAGGGAGAAAACAGGATGACAAATAAGTGACCTGGTTCAATCAGAAGGGATATTTCTAGGATTATGAAGAAGGGAGAATGATGCCTGGATCTATGTGGAAAAGTGTTAAAGTATGCTGACTAGGAATGAGCAGGCTGGAATCTAGACCCATATCTGAAAAGTAACGTTGGAAAGCTGCTGCTAAGATGGAATTGGCTAGCCGTGGAAAGGCCTGGAAATATGACTCCAAATCCAATGCTCTCTACTAAAGCACACCCTAGAAAATGCAGACAATGGCTCGCATTTGGAACAGGAAAAACCTTTCACTCTTCAGGTTGTCTTCTTAACCAGGCTATGTTGTCTTACGTTTAGCTTTAGAAAACAATGAGAAGAGTTGGAGAGATGTAGAATACATGGTGTGTGGCTAAAAACCACAACACTTAGGAAGAGGTTCTGCTATTTACTTACTCATGACGTTGCCTCCCTATCTCCCCTATTGCCAAAGGCCTTTCAGGAAAAACCTGTGATGGATGAGTGGTGTACAAATAATCAAATGGCTGGGCTTCCCTTTACTTTTGGGAGAAAGGCCAAAATCCTTAGTGTGGCCTACGTCCTTCACGGTCTATCTCTGAAAACTTGTCTTGAATCATGCTTCTCCCTCAGCCTCTGAGCTCTAATCACCCTGGCCTTCTTTTAGTTTCTGAAATACGCATGCTCCCCTATCCGAGATGTCTAAGCTACTCATTTCTCATAGCTCAGTGAATTTGCAGTTCCCCAGGAATGCTTTCTTGGCCTTTCCATCTATGGCATGTTCCTTTAATTCTCTTAAGACAATGCTCTCTTCTTTTAAAATACTCTGTCCAGGGGCGCCTGGGTGGCTCAATCGGTTAAGCGTCTGACTTCAGCTCAGGTCATGATCTCCCAGTCTGTGGGTTCGAGCCCTGTGTCGGGCTCTGTGTTGACAGCTCAGAGCTTGGAGCCTGCTTCAGATTCTGTGTCTACCCCTCTCTCTCTGCGCTTCCCTTGCTGATGCTCTGTCCCTCTCTCTCTCTCTCTTTCTCTCAAAAATAAATAACGATTAAAAAAATTAAAATACTCTGTCCATCTTCCTTAACAGAACATACACTTCCCAAGAGCAGGCTGCTTGTCTGTTTTTGGTTACCACTGAGTATCCAGTGACCAACGTGCGGTAGGCTCTCAATAATATTTGTTGAATAACTGAATGCATATCCTCTTCCTCAAAAATTTGGTATATGTCCTAATTGTGGACATGGAGGAGTCAGAGGTTAAATTATCTAGCTGTGACAAGTGGAATCTGTTAGTTGTTATTTTAAATCAGACCAAGATAGAAAACACCTATCGCAATAAAAAATATAGAGGAAAAGTGTCTTTTACATACTTTGTTAGGCTAAAGAACTTAAATAATTCAATTTGGAAAATTCCAGGAAAATAAACTGATTCAAATCCAGCTATGATGAGATGATGATGATGATGATGATGATGGTGATGATAGTCTGGCAGAGAGTAGTTATACGCACATCAAACCACTTCCTCTTCCTTGGGGGCACACACGGTAGCTACATTTCCAGACATTCTTTGCAATTGTAGCCAAGAGACTGAGTCCTGGCCAGTGAAATGCTGAGTAGAAGGATCGCGATGCCACATTTCACAGTCTGCCCCTTAACCATCCCCCCACCTCCTGATGACCTCCAAGCTTTTTCTTCTCTCATCTGTCAGCTGCAGAGGATCTAGCACAGGACCTCCAAGGTCCAGGGAATGGCAGAGCCAGTGGATAGAAGAAACTAGAGCCCGACTCCCTAAGCAGAAAACACCCGCCAAATATCCAGTTGGATTTTATCAGAAAAAAATAAATTACTATATCAAATCACTGAGATTCAGGGGTTCGTTTGCTATAGCACTTAACATTATTTGTCCAAAATTATACATGAGGTCAGACATTAAGAAAATTATAGTTGTTGGGGGTTGGGGGGGGTTCAGTCCATTAAGCGTCCAACTCTTGGTTTTGGCTCAGGTCATGATGTCACGGTTTGTGAGTTCAAGCCCCATGTCGGGCTCTGTGCTGACAGTGTAGAGCCTGCTTGGGATCCTCTTTCTTTCTCTTTCTCTCTGTCCTTTGCTTACTTGCACTCTCTCTCTCTCCCTCTCTCAAAATAAATAAATAAATAAACTTGAAAAAAGTAAAAAAGATAATTATATTTGTTTTCTAAGTTAACTTTCTCGATAATACTTGAGGTGAATGCATGAGAGTAGATTTGATGCACCAGATCTACTTCTAACATGGCTTTTCGACACAGTTTGACCGCTCCATGTTTTCAGCAGTTGTAGATTCCCAGGACCGATTAAGATTTTGGAGCCATTTTGCCTAGCTCCTAGCCACCTCCAGGTCGTAAGCACCCTCGGTGCAAGTCTTTCAGAAGAGAGCACAAGCACATGAGGACTCCTTGAGCTAGCGACTCTCAGCTTGTATTAACCGTTATGAAATCCTTTCTTGTGTCCAAACCTCCTCTGTGGCTTTTTCCAATGAATGACCCTCCTAACACTTTTTAAAAAATGGGTTTAAAAAAGATCACTTTCTTCCATCTGCCCCTCCTTACTTTCTAATATGAATCCAGCTCAATATAAATTGGGAGCCAGATTGAGTGGTGAGGGCAACCAGAGTTACTTAAGCTATAGTTGCAGAATGCGCCAGAAAATTAAAGAAAAAAAAAAATCATGGGGGTGGGACCTGCGGACTAGGGAATTCTCCTCCCTGCAAAGGAGCTTTTGTTCAGACTTTAAAAAAAAGATTTTTTAAAATGTTTATTTATTTGTGAGACAATGCAAGAGACAGAGTGCAAGCAGTGGAGGGGCGGACAGAGGGAGACACAGAATCCAAAGTGGGCTCCAGGCTCTGAGCTGTCAGCCCGGAGCCCGACGCGGGGCTCGAACTCACCAACCGTGAGATCGTGACCTGAGCCGAAGTCGGACGCTTCACCGACTGAGCCAAACCGACTGAGCCACTCAGGTGCCCCTGGTCAGACTTTTTAATGTGATGCTTAATTATTAAATGATACCAAGTAATATATTGCCAATGTCTGTTTTAGAGACACTAATTTTATTGTTGTGGAGTGGGGACGCGGGCATCAGAATTGAGAAAAAAAATTTTTTTCTTGGTGATTCTAATGTACAGCCGGAGTTGAAGAACAGTAAAATATACTTCTAGCAAACTATCAACTATTAATGTAAATTATCCATATGGAAATATCACAAGGAAGAAAATGTAATATTGCTTACCTGTATATAAAGATACCTGTCCAAAATAGCCTCTGAAATCAGGCCGAATTCATTGCCTGAGGAAAAGTATCCTGTGGTCATGCTCTTCACTCATTATTTGAGTGCCCTACGTTGGAAGCTAATAAAGACTTTTGGTGAGACAGGCCTGGCTGGAGGTCAACTAAGGACTTAGGTCCTGAAAACCACCTCCCCCCAGAATCACACCAACAATCACTGTATTTATTATGCGAGAGAAGCCCAAAGCTCCTTACAGACCTAGGAATGTGAGCTTCATGAGGGCTGGGACCAGAGTACCTTGTTCCCGGCTCTGTCCTAACACCTGGAATATCGGCCCCAGCACCTAAGGGTGCAAGTTCTCCTGAAAGGTTCTTTAAATGATACTGAACCCAGTCACATGGGAGACTAGAAAAGCCCACTCACTCATAAGGGAAAAGCGTTGGCTCCCAAGAAGCCCTGGATACGCCTCTGCTAACAAATAAAGCTTATCGGCCAACGTAAGAGCAAGCATCACTTAATGGGTAGGCTGGTGGTTACTCTGGCTTCTGAACACCAGTGAAATGATGGGTTTATATCTCTCATCTGGGTCTCAATTTCACTATCAGTACAATGGAAACTGGAAACTTGACTCCATTATCTGCATAATTGCTGCCTTCCAGAATTCTCAATGAGAAGAAAACTCTGTGCCTCTGAGTGCTGTCTGCCAGCCCCTCTGAAGCTACCAGCTACCACAGCTGGGCTCCCTGTGATGTGGACCAGTGCCCACCAGAGGGACTAGAGGTACATTTACTCAGAGTCCTGACTTCTTCCCCTGCATGGAAGCTTCAAGATGCAGTCGCTTCTACTTTTTGCAAAACGCTTCCCTCCGGCCAAAAAGTGAGGAACTTCTAACCTAAATGTAGCGTCATCTTTATCTTACATTATCCATACAGCTGATCCTTGAGTGCAGTGCCTTGTGTATCCCAAAGGTCTTATTAGCAGGGTGGGGTGAGTGCACAGTGGAACCAGCCTTGGTTTGGCTTTATTCTTGATTTCAGCACACGTTACGAGTGAGGGGAGAAAAGGGAGGACACATTAATCTCACCAAGCAAGAATGGGTGAGATTAATGTGTCCTCCCTTTTCTCCCCTCACTTGGAATGTGTGTTGAAATCAAGAATAAATTCTTGCTATTCCTCCTCTGCCTCAGAGCCAGGTTGGTTTGCTTACTCTGACAAAACCTGTGGACCTTCAGATGGTCTCCACTATGCTGCACTGTGCCAGAGAAGCTGGTCCTGACAGAGGAACAGTAGCATTTTGGAAGAAGAGGGAAGGAGCGATTCTAAAATTCTGCTGGTGCAAATTTAGATTCTTGTACAAGACTTACAATGAGGTTTACTGAACCCCTAACCAAAAAGGTGGGATTCAGGGCCCCACTTCTCAGCGGTGACAAAACCAGAAATGCCCAGCACGTTGTAAGGTGGAGGCAGTGAGCTTGCATTTGGCAGGAAGGAGAAGAGTCGTTACGGTATTATTTCTGCATGTGCTGACTGGCACAGGCTGAATCTATCCGAGTGAAGCTAAAATCAGGACAGACGGAAAGTAATTCCAAAGCGAGAACAATTCCAGGTATTTTATCCTTTCCCTGTGAAACAAAATCTTGAAGGACGTTAAATTATCAACTCCTATCCCTTCCTAAAAACTCTGAGTGTGCTATCCATGACTAGACTGCACACAGTGCTGGGGCTGGGGAACAGATCAGGGGATGGCAGAGGAAAGAGAGCCTAGTACAGGAGCAAAAGCAGGGCACTCGCACCCAGAAGCTGTAGGGTCTGTCTTTCTAGAGCTCATTCCTTTGGTACACGCTAACACAGCGTCTACTATGTGTCTGGTACCAGGTTATGGCAGGGGATAGGATAGCATCCTCAATTAAACCTGAAGACAGAAACTCTGCAGGTTTCCAAAGAGTGGGGTGCAGACAAGCAAAACCCAAATCCATGCTAAAAAGTAATGAAGGCTGCGAAGGGAGACTCAAAGAGCACTCCGAGCTGCCCATATCAGCAGGACAGCCAGTCAGGTAGTCTCCATAGAGGAAGTGAAAATGCAGCTGAGACCTGAAGGGTGGGAATGTGTTGGCCTGGCAAAAGCCCAGGAAAGAGTGTCCTAGGTGGAGAAAGATTATGCACCAAGAGCAATGGATGGGCCAGTCATGGTGCACCTGGAAAACGGAAGTAGCTCTACATGACTGCATGATGAGAGCAGAGAGTAGAGAGGCGAGGCTGGAGAGATTGAAAAGGCCCGCCTTCTCTCGGTCACCTGGTCGCAGAACCTCATTCATGATGCACAGGCATCACCAGCTCAAGGCCAGCGACAAAATGTCACGTAAACGAGGGCACATTAAAATAGGTTGAGGAGCTTTGCTTTTATACATAGATTCACAGGGACAGGGAATGCTGGGAAGAGGAACCCCCTGAAGGGTTTTAAATAGGAGAGCTTGGATGAGGTTGGAATCTCAGAAAGATCATTCATTCTTCCTTTAGGAAGATATTCTGGAGTAGGAGTCAAGTGCATAAATCTAGGTGGCAAAGGAGCTGGAAGGAACAAAGAGTGGATGGGCACTCATTTCTCTCTTGTTCTGCAGAACGAGGCTATCGTTAAGAGGTGACCTGTGGCCTTTTGGGGCCCTTCCACACTGAGGCCTGCATTCCATGACTTCTGACACAACACAAGGTGCAAAAAAGTCCAGAGATCAGTCATCTGCTTGCTCATATGTTTTGAGGCTGATGATGGGAATTCTGATTTACAGAGTGGGATTATTAATACATATATATATATGTATTAATGTATGTGTATATATATATACATATATATGTATATACATATATAAATACATATACATATGTATATACATATATATAATGTATGTATTAATGTATGTATATATATATAAATACATATATATATATTTAATGTTTATTTTTGAGAGAAAGAGAGAGAGAGAGAGAGACAGAGCATGATGTGGGGAGGGGCAGAGAGAGAGAGAGAGGGAGACACAGAATCTGAAGCAGGCTCCAGGCTCTGAGCTGCCAGCACAGAGCCTGATGTGGGCTCGAACTCATGAAATACGAATCATGACCTGAGCCGAAGTTGGGTAATTAACCGGCTGAGACACCTAGGGACCCCTGTATTTTTTAACTTTAAAGGTCATATAAACCTAAAGCTTCTGAAGTGTTTTTTGTTTGTTTGTTTGTTTTTCTTGAAGGTTTTTCTATTTGGGTCAATGAAGTTGGTCAAACCAAAAAGCTACCCTGTAGCTCAGGGAACAAGAAAAGCGTCGCAGCTGGACATTAACTTTTCAAATTTTTACATGTATAAATGTATATTCATTTAACATTTTAATTGTCCCAGAAGGATATAAAGTGAAAAGTAAAACTCCTCCCCAGAGGTAACCATCCAAAACTTGACTATCCCTTCAATTTTTCTATGTCTGTCTCTGTGTATGCATGTATGTACATGTGCACACACACAAGCATCCATTTCAAAGTTTCTGTTTAAACAGAAATGAGATTTTATGTACTCTTCTGTACTTTTTTTTTTTTTTTCTGAGAGAGAGAGAGAGAGTGAGCAAGAGAGAGGGGTAGAGGAAGAGACAGAATCTTAAGCAGGCTCTATGCTCAGTGTGGAGCCCAACGCTGGGCTCGATCTATGCCCCTGAGACGCCCAGCCGACTGAGTGACCCAGGGGTCCCTGTACCTTGTTTTTTCTTAAACTAGTTTTTCTTGGGTGTCTTTTGTAGTATTTATAGGTTGACCTTGTTTTTAATTTTTTAAGAGTTTGATTTTTTTTTTCAGTTTATTTATTTATTTCGAGAGAGAGAGTACAGCATGTGAGCAGGGGAGGAGCAGAGACAGAGGGAGAGAAATCCCAAGCAGTCTCCGCACTATCAACGCAGAGCCTGATATGGGGCTCTAGCCCATGAACTGTGAGGTCATGACCGGAGCTGAGGTAAAGAACCGGACGCTCAACTGACTGAGCTACCCAGGTGCTCCTACCTTGTTTTTTTTTTTTTTTTTTTTTTTAATTAAAAAAAACTTTTTAATAGCTTCCAAGTTATCGTATGAATTTGCCATATTTATTTTGTAATTTTATTCAACTAGTCTCTTTACAGCATTACAAATGGTGACACAGTATGTATTCTTAAGGTATTACTGTGCCCTCATGCAAATATATCAAATGGCCTATTACTATTTGGAATTACAGTATTAAAATGCATGTACAATTAAAATCTTGAGAGATGACACTAAATTTTGTTTCCAGTAAGGTTGTCTCAATTCGTCCTCCAACCAAAAGACCGGAAAGTACTTATTTCCCCAGATCTTGGCCAAAGCCAAGTATCAAACTTGTAAATTGTGGCCATTCTGGTAAGGGGAAAATGTATCTTACACTGCATTGCTTTAAATAAAATAAGAGTGAACCTCTTTTCAAAGTTTTATCATCTGTTGTTATTATTGTCTCTTCGAGGAACTGCCTGTTGGTGTCCTCACTCTTTAACGGATGGTGCTTTTTAGATCAATTTTCTTTTTATTTATTTATTTATATCAATTTTCACGAATCTTTAACACCATCAAAATCACTGGCTCCACGATTTGCTATCTTTGTTCATGTGAACAAGTCACTGGGCCTCAGTTTCCAAACGTGTAAGGATTAAATGAGCTGGTGGGTGTGAAACCACGTGGGGAACCAGAGAGCCCCGCAGGCACAGCATTCTTGTATTTAATGAAGATTTCTTCACTGGACTGTTTCAAGTCGCTGTACGTACGTGATCGGTCCACACGGTGGGTCTGAATGAGGTAAATGCTTACTGCTGTAGAACACAAATACACTCCAAAAAGGGATCCTGGGTAGCTCTTTGTGAACTACATGGACAGGCGCCCTCAGTCGGAGGCAGAGCTGGGTAGGCCCAGCTTTCCAGGCTGCCGGCTCAGCGTGCTTTGTGCTAAGCCAGGCACGGTACAATAACCGTGACATCGGAACTGAGTTGAGAGGGACCGCAGACTGGGAGCCTCTACAAGCCCCTCCCGTGATGAGCCGGCCAGCAGAGTAGCAGGGAGAAGGGGCTCCCAGGGCTGGTGGTGCAACACTTACCGTCAGCACTGGCTAGACCCTGAGTCACTCTGGTCCATACAGTATAAAGAGAACTTGAAAAACAATTGAAGAAAGAAAAAAAAGTGCTGGCAAGGTTCAGAGGAAGTGACTAAAAGGTCTGGAAATCAGGGCTGTGCAGCAGGAGCACAGAAACTGGAATCTTGTATCCCGTGCAGGATCTTTACCCCACGGCCACCGGTTCAGTGTTTGCTTACACAGTCGGCTCTGTTGTCCATGATCTCATCCTTGTTCAATTCAGGGCAATCCGTCAGTCAAGACACCCAGATAGAGAGCTTACTATGGGATGCGGTGAGGAACCAGACACCCCCCTGCCCTTAGGGAGAGATTATAGCTAATGGGGTACACGAGAAATAAAGAGGTAACTTAAATACCATCTTCTAAGTGGTAGGAAAGTGGTATGGCAGGGGATGAGAGCCCGAAGGAGGGGGATTCTTGGCTAGGGGATGGAGATCGAGGGAGAAAGCTGTACATACCAAGAAGGTAAAGTATCTGCCCAGCCCCAAGGGTAACAAACAACCTCCCTGCTTTGGAAATGCGCGTGTATGTAGGGGTGCCTATGGGTACACGCATGTGCATGCGTGTGACTATACAAGTTTTCTATGGCAGTCTGAGGAGGGTGGACTTGATAGTGAAGGCAATGAAACGTCACTGAAGAATTCCGAAGGCACATACTATGTAAATGAAGGTAGGCATAAAGAAAGCCAAAGTATTCCACCAGGATTTGGTGAGGAAGTATTAAAAGTAAGAGGGGAGAGTGAGGGGCCTGGAATGAAAGACAGCTCCTGTGCATTCGGTTAGGGCAACCAGGGGGTGCCAGCCACTGACCAGGAACACAGGGAGGAGCAGGGTAAGAAGGCCACCTTGTGCGTTCTGTTTTGAAAGTGCTAAAATTTGTGGGCCTCGGAGCCTGTTTATGGAGAGTATCTGCTTAACTGACAGATGCGTAGTCCGGAGCTCAGAGAGACATCGCAGCTGCAGATTTTGGCCAGAGAGTTTTCAGCACATGGATGATCTTTGTAGTCATGGGAGCAGATGAAACTGCTGAGGAGAATGTAGTGTGAGACCAGAAGAGGGATTAGGGCAGAATTTAAAAAAAAAAAAAAAAAAAAAAAAAAAAAAAAAGCCACACTGAGTTTAAGGAGTCAAGAGAAGAAAGAAAATCTGTGAAAAAAGAGTGGGATGTTGAGACCAGAAGAGAGGGATTAGGGCAGAATTAAAAAAAAAAAAAAAAAAAGCCACACTGAGTTTAAGGAGTCAAGAGAAGAAAGAAAATCTGTGAAAAAAGAGTGGGATGTTGCAAGCCAAGAAGTAGGAGGAAAATCCAGGAGTGTTCGGTGTCACAGACACCAAAGGAGACAGTGTTTCCAACAGCCAGTGTTAACAGCTTTATAAGCTGTGGAGGGCTCAAGAAAGTGTGCAAGCGTGTGCCCATGCACTCATATCTGGTTCTAGACAATATTACCACATGTATGGATTCATGTTTCCACCCACGTGGCCAAGATCCAGAACAGTTCTCTCTTGTTGCCTTTTTATAACCACATGTACTCCCACCCCTCCTTAACCCGCTTCCTCCCCCAACCCTCCCCACTGATCACCACTCACCTGTTCTGCATTTCTAGAATGTCATTTCAAGAATGTTATATAAATGGAATCATATAGTATGTGAGTTACTGGGGCGGACTTTTTCTGCTTGGTGTGATTCTCTTGAGAGCAGAGTATAAGAATACTTGCTGTGTGTACGGTCAAGGTTCGTCACAATTTATACTGATATCAAGGTGCCTAGCCGTGTGCTTTGATCAAGCAACATTTACTTGCTTTGGTGAGCAAAGACAAGTCGCTGGGCTCATCCAGAATGCAAGACTACCTGAAGAGTGTGACAGGAGAGAAAAACAAAGCATTGTGGAAAGATATCACAGGATGAATTTTTATGGTGTATTTATAATCTATTTGCCAGAGAAGACACAGTATAAAAGGGTCTTCGGGGTGAATTCTCAGCACTAATAACTAGTGCGTATTAAACAGGGGGAGGTAGGCACTGTGTTTGGCACTTAACCCACACGAATTCATTTAATCTTCCCGTTAGTCCTACAAGTACTATCAGCCTCCTTTTATGGATGAGAAACACCTGACTTTAGAGAATGGAAGAAACTTGACCATGGTCACAAAGTAGCAAGTAGTTCTAGGTTGAAATCGATTATCTCTTTGATTCAAAGGCTGAGTTCTGTGCACTGCCTGACAGCCTGCAGGTATGTGGAAACTGAGTCAAGTAGCAAGAATAGTTTTGAACGTCATGAGACCCCGAGTCTGGATTTTTGCATCATGATATCTCCTGATGAGAACTTGCAATGGCAGATGAAGTACCCTTTAACTGCAAAAGGCACTGACTAGTATTGCCGTATTATTTCGTCCAGGGCACACGAATAACTACTCTACCCTTTCAAGAAGATAACATATACCAT
Source organism: Panthera leo (assembly GCF_018350215.1). NCBI lineage: Eukaryota > Metazoa > Chordata > Mammalia > Carnivora > Felidae > Panthera > Panthera leo. The sequence goes on from NC_056687.1 coordinate 78,951,246, forward strand.
GTGGGCCACTGGCAGAAGTTTGTCAGGAGATTCATGTACAAACAGGTCCTTCCCTTCCTGTGTTCCACTTAGTGGTGGGAAGCTCAGTATGGGTCATTTCCTCCACTTCCCCATCCTTGACAAGAGTCCTGTCTGCCGCATCTCTGATGAGTGGTCATCCTGTCTCTTCCCCTTTCCTTCTAGTGCAAGAAGCTCCTGTTTCACACAGTGTCCAATCTCTATGGTTATATCTCAAGTGCCCACCTTGCTTTTGGTGTAGCACCTGTTGCTGAGAGCTGAATATGTCCCACGAATGGCACTAACCACTGCCCCCAAATTTGTATCTGATATTCACAAAACCCTTATAGATACTGTTACAGCCATTTTACATTATGAAGAAACTGAAAATCCTGTGTACCTCTCCCATGAGTTCAGCCCAAAGAATACACACAGGACCGTTTCTAACTGCCCTTTCACCCAAAAGTTCTCCGGTGCTGTCAGGCTGGGTCCAGAAGGGGCTTTCAGCATCCAGACTCATGGTTTAAATACAACTTGAAGACAGAATTGCTCAATCACTTTTGAAAGGGTAACCCATTGCCTAACAGCTGAAAGCGTCTCTTCCATTACTGGAATTGGCTGCCCAATATCGAGATTACTGGAAAGGAGTGCGATGATTGGGACATTTAATCAAATATGCAAATTTTCAGGAGCATTCTAAAAAGGACAGTGTCCCTGTTTGATAAGGCAATGGATCCAGAAACAGAATGATGTAACGAGAAGGCACAGGAGCAACACTGAAGGGGATGGGTGTGGGGTGGTGGTGGTGAGGTCTGGGAAGCAGTGAGGAAGAGGTGTTTTCAGTGGTAGGGACAAAGAGGTAGCAGTATTGGATTTCTGCTGAAATCCCAGACTAAGCACAAGCTTGGGCTTCTGTAGGACTGCATCCAACAGGCTGGAGAAACTGGTGGGAGACAAGGATCCCTGATACAGAGGTCTTTCCCTGACTCCATAGCTGATTCATTCAGGAACATCACTCTCCTCATTGAAGCCTCCTTTCTCCCTCCTTTCTGCTTAGGGATCTGGATACAAAATGAGCTTCCTGCTGGGAACGTTTATGAGGTTTCTTTTGCTGCCTCAGTTCTGGCTCTCACAGACTACCCATTCTTACATGCTATTGCAGATTCATTTTAGACAGAGAGACTGCAATGCTCCCTAGAAATGCTGCTTTCACAGCAACTAGAAATCCAAAGGATTGCTTTCAAACATACCAAGTCCTTGAATTTGAACACCTCTGACAAAGGTATACAAATGAAAGCTCTCCCTCCCCCCCAAACCATTTGCAAATACATCCTATCTAGGTAGAAACCAAGGAGGTGACAGGAACTGATTTACACATGGTCTAGCCTAAATGACAAGGTTTAGAGCCACAGTGCCTTGCATTCAAATCCTCTGACCAGCTCTGTGCTCTTGGGAAACTCCCTTACGCCCTCTGAGTCTTGATATCCTCACACTAAAACCAAAACCAAAACCAAATACAAAAAATACACCTGTACGCTGAGCTTCAATTTAGATTGGAGTTTTACAAACTGGGAAGAACTAAGTAGTTACTATTATTATTATTATTATTATTATTATTATTCCTTAATTCAACAATTAGGGGACCTCACCTATACCAAGACAGTGCTGAGTGCTAAAGGTGGAAAGAAATGAGTACGTTACCCCTGGATGGAGATGAAACATATACTTCAATGTAAGTTAGAAAATGATACAAGTCATAAATCTGATTTCACTTCTGCTTAAAATAGATTGAACAGAACAAGATCTAATATGCAACCTTACTCTATTCCACTGGAATTTGGAATGGGTTATAACATTTTCCTTCGACTTCAAAACATGGGACATAAATCTGAATCTTCTTTTTATTTTGTGGTTGTTATTTACCTTTTAAATGAGGTTCTACATGTCCCATTTGGTCAGTTCTGTAGTTAAGTCAATGGAAATTCCAAACTGTGAAAAATATATTGATATCCTAGACAATCCAAAAGAAAGTGATCAGAATAGTTAAAGGCTCTGGTATCAGAATAGACAACAAATGGACGGAGGAGCTAGAATTTAACCAGAACAAGAGAAGATTCAGATGGTCTTGGGAACTTTCTTCACATACCTAAAAGGCTTTTAAGTTGAAGATGTATTAACTGTCTTTTCTACGGACAGATGATGTTATAAGGAAATAGACTTCCCACCAAATTAACCTTATAACCTTTAGAGAGTTCAAAACATGAAAAAGCTGCCTTGAGAACTGGTAAATTTCCCATCCTTGGAACTAAGCTCATTTATAAGAATATAATGGTAAACCCATTGCAAAATAACTTTGCAAAACCCATTGCAAAAAGACTGCTTTTGAAAAGTGAGTAAGCACCCCTCTGTTTATTCCTTTTGTAAATTGTTCACTTGGCTAGCTGGCACAAAATGAAAGTAGACTTCCATATTTCAAGACCCACCCATAGAAAGAAAACCAAATGGCACATTTAATGAGTTTGAAGGGGCCTTTTATGTACTACTGCTCAGTGAGCATCCGCCATCATCAGTTCTCTGTGCTCCAGCCACATTGATCCACATCCCTTCCGGATTTTCTGTCAATTGTACTGAATGAAATAACTCATTGTCCACAGAGCCTGCTTTACAATCCAGTTTTACTCATCAAGGGAATGTGTTGGCAATATTCACTTTCTCCAACATCCCTGTCTCTTGAGCACTTATCATCAGGTACTTTTTTGGAAGGGGAGGTGGCAAATTATTCAAACTGCATGAATTTCTACAAGTGCAATAACATTCCTCAGTTTTTAAAGGGCATCTTTTTTTTTAAGTTGTCATTTGAATTCAAACTCTTTGGAAAACATGCATAATAATCTTAATGATCCCATTGAGCAGTTTAAATTCAAATTGTGGAGCATTTGAAATACCATGCTGGCAGCACTTTCCATAAATTACTCTCAAATTCAATACATCCCTACACACATGCGCGCGCACACACACAGACACACGCACACAAGTACCACACTCAAAAATCCTTAAATTACAGTTTCTCTTTTGTTGTCCCATTTAAATTGTGATTTGGTTGATAAATTAGAGCTGTAGTGTCTGCTCATAAATTTCAATATTGTTTTCAAGAAAATAATTTTGTGGCAGGCGTGCATTTTTATTTCCCTCGAGGGTAAATGCAGATTTGTTTTGTTGGAGGCTTCCTGGCTTTGGCGTGAGCATGTACTTGTGTTTGCATGTGCACGTGAGTGTGCGCCTTGGTGTCTACCAAATCAAATCTGACTTATTTATCTGGCTATTCACTCTGTATACCAGAGTTTTAGGAAATACTGGAAGACTGAATCAGAAAGATCATTTTTTTAAGTTTATTTATTTGTTTTGAGAGAGAGAGAATGATAAAGTGTGTACCTGCTCATGAGCAGGGGAGGGGCAGAGACAGAGGGAGGGAAAGAGAGAATCTGAAGCATGGTCTGCACCAGCCATGGACTGGATCCCAACGCAGGGCTTGACCCTACCAACTGTGAGATCATGACCTGAGTGAAATCAAGAGTCGGATGCTTACCTGACTGAGCCACCCCCCAAAAAGGTCACTTCTGCCAGAAGAGACTGCTCACCTAGGATCTTTATAATGAGCTCCTATCTAGAGCAGAATCAGACTAATTACATCTTGCGAATTGAATGATTAAAGGAAGTTCTTTTAGACAGATGAGAGAAAAGACCTAATTTTCACTTCATTTTCAGTACCATTGAAAATTAATATTTGCTCACAAAGTTTGCCAGTAAGGTTTCAGAAACCATCAAATGCATATACACGTGCTGAGAAATATTGTTTTTAATATACGGCCAATGTAAATCAATCCAGAGTACAGGCACCGTGCAGAATTCCAAGCTTTTGCAATTCACAAAATTTAAACACAACTTTTGCTATGAGGATAAATGTCTCTGTAATTTTGAAAATATGGCTGTTCCTTGCCACTGAAATTCATCCTCTTCCTGTGAAAAACAGTTCGAACGCTGGATACCCCTTAAAACATCAATGAAGCAGTAATGATTAGGTACTTGGGAATAATTAAAAAAATTTTTAAGACTGATTAAAGTCTGTTTTGCCCCTAATGAACTTGCAATTCACTAACTTAAGAGAAGAGCTGATACAAATATGGCCCCCTAGACTGCAAATGTTGGGCATTAACTGGTTAAACTAGCATCATTACTATATTGAGTGGTATTTAGATGCCATCTCATAAAGTTGTTTATTTTCCTCAAAAATGATTTTTAAAAGGCTAACTCAAATTGTAAAGTCAAGTCTATTATACCCAAAGGGCAGCAGAAACCCTCTCCGGTGAGTGGAAGTCAGAGGGATAAAAACATCAGTACCATCATCAACAAATATTGACTGAATGCCAGCGGAGCGTGAGGCCTGGGCAAGAAGCCTTAGTGAAGGCTATGGGGAGACAGGACAGTGACATGCTTAAATAATGACAAAATTAGTCCCTCGATCTTTTGTGCCACCTCCAACTCCCAGACAACTCCTATGCCCATTATGCACTTAGCCTTCTACTTGTTAGTCTGTTTGGATGGCTGTCTCCTTCAGATGGTGAGCTCCCCAAGGACTGGGATCACGTCTTTTTCAACTTTGCATCCTCAATTCTCTATACTATCTGAAATATAGAGAGTGCTCAGTGAATATTCACTGGATGAATATAAGACTGAAAACCATTCAGGCAGGCAATTGAGATGCGGAGGTAAGAAAACTCGACTCCGTCATAAAATAGATGCCGGAGCCCTGCTTCAGTTTCTTTGCTATATAGGCTACCTTCTCTGGGCCTCAGTTTTCTCATGTTTAATCTAGGACTCACACCTGCCTTGTGGGATTGTTATGGACATCAAATGAAAAACAAGTATGAAAGGACTTTGGGCACATGAATATAAGTATAAGGTATTATTATGCTAAGCAATTGGTACAGGTGGTAAATGCTAGAAGGTATGTAATTAACATAGCTGAAAAACAGGTAGATTATGAAGTGAAGTTGCCTAATACCATCCAACAGTGACTCAGGGGATTGAGAATCAAGTTATTCTTCCTTGCAAAAGCAGAATAATAATCCTGTACCAAGTAAAGGTAACATAAATATCAAATAACAAACTGGCTGCTATATGATTTAGGAAATTCGCATGGCTCTCTTTTACCTGGAAAAATCATACTCTTACTGGGTTTCAGTTTACTAATCTGAAGAAAGAGGGACTTGGGTTAGAGAATCTTTAAGGTCCTTTCCAGCTTTAAAGGTGTCAATACTGTCACTCAATTTAACCAGCAAAATGGACTTACACTGTCTCAAAGTGCATACGTGCTTCTTCCCTGACTTTTAAGTATCCACCTTCCTAGAAAAGGAAGGGTAGCATCAACATGGCCTTTCCCTTGGCTGTTGTTCCTTGTGGTCTCAAGAGAAAGGAATTCGACCTTTGTGATGAATCCCTTGAAGATGCCAACAGAGGAAAGTGATGAGTACAAGACGATCTGTCACGTATGCAGAAAAACCTATGCACCTGGAGATACTTTTGACCTCCTGCACTCCTGAATTTTCTGCAGAATAACACACATATAATGAACACTCAATAAATCCTTACTTTCCACCAGGCTGATTTCTTTTCCTTTGATCCCAGAAGTTATAAAGTTCAACAAGGAAAAGAAATACCCAGAAATTCAAATTGTCCTCGTTCCTTCTTTTTCCTCCCATCGAATCCTACTCCACCTTCAAGGCCTGGCTCAGATTCCTTACCATCTGGGAGGTCTTTTTTTGAATCTGGTCCCCATCTCCCTCACCTGCTTCTCTGGACTCTCACCACTGCCTGAATCTCTCTTCCAGATAGATCTTGCTTTGTATTATGGTGTTGTGCTGCCTGGTCCTTCTCATTCAGCTAAGGGCTCAGCACGAGACAGCATGACTGAGTCTCGTGCTATTTGTTTCCCTCACAGCATTGAACTCAGCCCTCTGTACACAGAAGGTGGTCATTCACTGGCTCTTATAATCGGTTAACAGTTTACTCTTCAGTTAAAAATATCCAAGAGACATATGGTTAAATGCTTGCTTCTCCCAAGGCAGTGGAGACAGTAATCCCCTCCATTTCCTGGATTCTCCTTTGTAAGAATGCAGAAACACCCTTGAGCAGAATCGGACAGCACAATTTCATAAAAACAACCTTCTTCGTTTTATTTTACTTTGAACTTAATTAATAGTAATGCTTAACCTCCCACCTCTTAATTACATTGGCAAGTTGGTGAGGTTTATTGATCCATGCATGAGGAGTTAATTCCAAAAGAGACTTTGACAAAGAGCACTTTATGGGAGAACACATCGTTATTCCAGTAGCTTTGCTGGAATGACCTGCAGACACTGTCTGGCCAGACTCAGGCCAGTCTGGCTTCCTGCCACTTGTACCAATTTCCTAATGATCTAATAGGAATGCTCAACAACCCTGTAAAGAACCAAGTCTTTCTCTCTTTTCTGGTCTTAAAAATGAGGTAAGATCTAGTGGGGGTAAAAGTGTATCCTTAAGGGAAAATGCAGCAGGGTTGTGCAATGTTTTGAACATTAATAGGGCCCTTCTGGAAGTCTAGCAAAAAAAAAAAAAAAAATTAAAGGCAACAGGATGCTCGATAAACACCTGTTAAATACCTAACTACATGGCTTTTATATCTAGAAACACAGGATATTCTAAATGCTACCTCATCAACCAGTGCTGATAATGCATTCACAGATATATGGCCAAAAGATGTACTCCACTGTTATGGGCTGAACTGTTTCCCCCCGCCACCACCCCAAATTCATATGTTGAAACTCTAACCCCAATGTGATGGTATTTGGAGGTGAGGCATTTGGGAGGTAACTGGTTTACATGAGGTTATGAGAGTGGGCCTTCATGATGGGGTTAGAGTTCTTAGAAGAGACACCACAGAGCTGTTCTCTTTCCCTCTCCCTGCTTTGTGGGGACAGAGAAGTCAGAAAGGGGGCTCTCACCAGAACCAAAACTCAACCATCCAGACACCCTGATCTTGGACTTCCAGTCTTTAAAACTTGAGAAATGAATTTCTGTCATGTGGGCCTTTAAGCCACCTAGTCTGTGGTATTTTGTTATGGCGACCTAAGCTGACTAATACATTTATTAAAAGAGAAAAAGAAACAACTAAATACCTCCCAGGGAGGGATGTACTACGCCGGACACTGCTTTGGTGACACTTTGGTGACACTGCTAAGGTATGGGGTTACACAGGGGAAAGAGACACAAAGAACAGAGAAAAAATGAGCTTGCTCCTAAGCAGCTTGCGGTGAGAAGCCATGAGGGTGAGACTGTCAACGGATATCAGGTGGGGACAGAAAAGGGTTAAAACAAAGGTGAAGGAGTAAAACCAAGGTCTAGAGAAAAACTCTGGAGACCTGAGGGGAGAGTGCTTGTCTTCAGCTTAGATGAACATAGGGAAAGATTCTCAAAACAGTGGTAACCAAACTGGGGCCTGAGGTTTATTAAAAAAAGACTTGCTGATTTAAAAAAAAATCCTATCTGATGACAGGCCATCTGCTAGCTTGAATTTACTTCAAGAGAAAGGTAGAGGCTAAGATTTAGAGTGCAGGAACTAGCTCAAAGATCTGTTTTAATCCTACGTTAATTCCTCATTTTCCAAAGCCCTTGGTTTGTTAAGCCTTGATTTTGTTAATTTGTAGAGATGAAGGAGTTGTGACAGTTCCCACTAGTCTGTCAGGGGTGGAAAAGGAATGACTATGTGGCATTAGGAGGAAATCAGATTTACCACATGACCCTTTGGTACGTGGCTCTTCCTCTCTGACGACCTTCTTGTTAAATGCCTCCTTTCCCCTAAATGTCCCTAGTCCTCTCTCTGAGTCCTTTTCCTGTGAGGCCCTGACACATTCTGCATTATCTATTTTGTGGAAAACCTATTTGTATATTTTGTATGCTTTAGAATACGATTTAGTGTCTGCCTAAACTAGACTAACAATATAAATCTTGACTTTTTTTAAGAGTTACATGTTAGAAAGTTCAGTTTTATTTTAACTAACATGTCCTAATGGCTTTATTAATATACACTGCCTCAAATATCTCTTAGCATTAATAAAGAGCCAGCCTACAAAGTAAAAAAAACATAACTTTTGTGGAAGACATGTACTCTTCTTTCAAAAAAAAATTTTGGATGTAACTTAAAACCTCATTACATATGTGTATTTGTGGCTTTCAGAGCTTAAAGAATTCCAGGAGCCTCTATTCACCTGTGACACCTTCAGCGTGTCTTTCCTCTTCTCTTGGCTACCCATATTATATTTTCCCATATTATAAACATAAAATACTGATTTATTAAATAATCTTAAAAAATTTTTGTAATGTTTATTTATTTTTGAGAGAGAGAGAGACAGAGTGCTAGCAGGAGAGGGCAGAGAGAGAGAGAGGGAGACACAGAATCTGAAGCAGGCTCCAGGCTCTGAGCCATCAGCACAGAGCTCAATGCGGGGCTCGAACTCATGGACTGTGAGATCATGACCTGACCCGAAGTTGGACACTTAACCAACTGAGCCACCCAGGCGCTCCTTAAATAATCTTTAAGTTCAACAAATATCTTTTTGAAGACCTACAATATATCAGGCCCTTGTCACTGTGAAGTGCCCATAAAGAGCCTCACCATGCTATGATGATGACACCAACCTCTCCAGCATCCCTTGATGCTGTAGGGAAGTGAACAAAAGAGAGAACCAGAAAGCAGATTTTTTTTTTTTTTTAAGTAAGCCTGGCTGGAGGCTGGCTTCCCTGGCTGGAGGGAATTACCATGTCCCATTCAAAGTCATGTGAACATAAGAGAACCTCCATTCAAACTCTCTGGTCGTTTTCATCTGGGAGTCTGGTCTGTGTGTTTGACCTTGAGTGCTAGCTCTTATGATAATTCAACAACTGGAAGCTAGACAGCTGGCTTTACTCTCACATCTTTCCCTTCAATCTTTTATATTTACATTTCAGCAATGACTGCTCACAGGGTCCCAGAGCCAAGTTCTCCTCTCTGCTTCATATACGCACAGGGAGTCTCAAATCCAAGGTGCACCAAAGGGTAAAGAGGCAAAGACCCTCTCCGGAGACACTAGGATCTAGAGTGAAACCAGGTACCTTCTAGCCTAGCAGGGACAGCTCACCTGTTGTGATAACAACCATGGAAAAGATAAGATGAATAAAATGTGACACCCTCGTCCCAGCATACCACCCTCTCTAAGGGTTGCAAACAGTAAGAGAATAGGTCAAAACTCAAATTATTTTGATATCAATTGCAGAGAGTTAAATCACAGGAGCGAGGAACAAACAAAAGCATTGCACAGGAAAAAGCCACATCTATTTGGGGGAAGTTCTAGGAAAGCTTTTTATGGTTGGTTGATATAGATTTTCAAACTATGGAGACGGGGAAACTCTGGGGCACAGAGAAGCCTAAGATATCAATGTCCAGGAGAAGATGGTCCCATTTGGCCAAGTGTGGCTAAAGAAAATGCATAGGAGAGAGGTGGGAGATGGCGAAGTATTTTGGGACTATTTCTTCGATGAGCTGGGCTACAAGTACAGACACATGGATCTCAAAACTGAGCACGCATAAGAATCTCCCTCAAGAGGCTTGTAAAAGATGCACATTTCTTGGCTCCTTGTGCAGAAAGTCTGGGGAGTGGCCCAGAACTTTACTTTTTTTAGTTATTTTTTTAATGTTTATTTATTTTTGAGAGAGAGAGAGAGAGAAACAGAGCATGAGTGGGGGAAGGGCAGAGAGCGAGGGAGACACAGAATCCGAAGCAGGCTCCAGGCTCTGAGCTGTCAGCACAGAGCCCAATGTGGAGCTTGAACCCACAAACTGTGAGATCATGACCTGAGCTGAAGTCAGATGCTTAGCTGAGTGAGCCACCCCAGCGCTCCTAGAACTTTACTTTTTAATGAGGACTTGAGCGTGATTCCAAAGCAGGTGACCTCTGACACATTTTTGGAAAACCAAGCTTCTAGAGTCTCATGACTGGACTCTGCCCATCAGACCCTGTGAGCTCTCCAACCACCAGCATGCAGGTAACATTCCATAGACTGCAATGCTGACTAATGAGAATCCTTTGGGGGTTCTGTTTGCACGAATCTGGGTCCTGGCCCCGTGCAGTTACTTATTGCTTAAAGCACCCACACTTTCATTTTTGGTCAGCCCTGTCAGCCTCTCTGAACCTTTTAGTTAGCTACTGGGGTAAAAAATATTGCTTTCCTTCTGTTTGTGGGGAAATTTAAGGGAAAATAAATGAGGTGAATGCAGAATAGCAGCTGGTCAAGCTGAGTGTAAACAAGGTCTGACTTTCCATAGCACGTTTTTTCTTGAAAATCATTTGCTGCCTCATACCAGGCCTGCTAAGTGAAAGACTGAATGTCTTACCTAGGACTCTTGAACTTATGTTCAGGTTTGTTTTTAACATTGATTTAAATTTTTTTTTTAACGTTTATTTATTTTTGAGACAGAGAGAGACAGAGCATGAATGGGGGAGGGTCAGAGAGAGGGAGACACAGAATCTGAAACAGGCTCCGGGCTCTGAGCTGTCAGCACAGGGGCCCGATGCAGGGCTCGAACTCACGGACCGTGAGATCGTGACCTGAGCCGAAGTCGGCGCTCAACCGACTGAGCCACCCAGGCGCCCCTTAACATTGATTTTAAAGCACACACATACAACACACACACACACACACACACACACACACACACACACACACACACTCTCCTCTGTCCCAGTCCTTTTCTTCTAATTGGAAATGTAAGGTTATAGACATTTTTCTCTTTTGAGGGTACAGAGCAGTTCAGAAGACCCTACAAACACAGATTATGTGCTGTATCTGGGTAATTATCATTCCTTTATCCTTTAAGAGACAAACGATACATACGAAAGAAAATGAGGAACAGACTCTTTCCTTATTTTCTTTCCATCCTTTTATCTCTAAAGTAGGAAGTTTACTGAACCCCTTGCCAACAATTCACTCAGCCTAATGAAGTGTACAAGTAATAGGATTAAATAATCTTAAACCATTATTACAGTGGCCTGATGCTGACATTCATCCAAACTCTGGCAAACACCGAGTGGTGAGTTCATGCTTGATTTAAAAATAAACAAACTAGGGCAGTGGGAAGGTTCTAGCATAAAGTTTCAGAGGCATTTAACCTGGAAATCTGAGACTCTCCATCTTGGTTGGAGCTGAAGCAAACCCTGTCCTACTTCTACACTCTCCAACCAAAATTTACGGAATCCAACATTTTCTAGGGATGGTTCTCTGGAGCCGGCAGCCACATATGATTAAACCTCTTCATGTCAGTCCCAAAGAAAGCAGTTCTTTGAAGGCATCATCAAGGTTCATGGTTTCTATTCCTGCCTCTGCCATTAATAAACCATATAACCTCAGGCCAATCAGCCAGCTTTCCTGGCCTTTAGGTTTTCTCAGCTGTAAAATGACGTTATTGAATTTCGACAGTTCCTTCTGGCCTTTAAAAAGCATTCTAATTCTATAACAACAGAAATAAATACAGTTTGGGGTAGGAACTAGAGAAAAAGATTATGTTCAGCTAGCCTCTTCCTCGTTCTGGGCAGTCTGGTTGCAAGCCTGTGCCTCACTACTCTTACCCAGGCCCGCCTTGCAGGTTGCAGAGATATGGTGAGCAGTAACCTTCATCAGCAAAGGGCTGCGGGCTATCTGGGGAAAAGGACTAAATAAAAACCTTAACAAAGGACGACACAGTAACTCTTCCCCCCACCCCAAGTCTCGTTGTTGTATAATTACAGGGTGATAATATGAATGCCTGTTAAAACGAGAGGTGTTTTCCAAAGCATATTCAGTCCCCAAATCATTTTGCTCATGGGTTAATTATCCCTGTAAAATTTCATGGCATGCTTCACTTAGATCATTTATGCTTTCAAAGGCTTGCCTAGGTATTTTGTAGTTTTTGTTGCTTCTGCATAAGGCCTTTTTTCCCCCCTGTTATATTTTCTGAACCTAATTTATAATTTTTATTTTGTCAGGTAACTACACTTTTATTATCTTAAAACTTTAGATTTTCTCTGATTTTCTAGACTAATTATATCATCTATAAATACTGACATGTCAGAGTCTTATGATTTTGAGTGAAAAAGTCTCAAAAATAGGTCTGAGAAATGCTATTCCATTAAAATTAAGAAATACTATATATAAATGACACTATATTTTTAGAGATAAGTAGTGAAAATAGAAAGAAATGCATGGATATAATAAACAAAGTTAGTATAGTCATTACCTCTGTACAAGAGTTTGGGGAATGTGATTAGGGACAAGAACCTAAGGATTTCAGTGGAATTTCTAGTGTTTTATGTGTTAATCTGAATAAAGGTACATGAAATTTTGTCATATTATGCTTTACATCTTTATCTGTAAGAAATATTACATAATAAATTGATATATATGTAAAATGAAGAAAAAGATATATATATATATGACCATATATGTACGTATGTAAGTGTGTGTATGTATACGTATACATATGAATATATATGACTTTGTTTCCCAATTACCCGTAATGAAGACTAGAATGCTAAAAACAATATAATAGCAGTCATACTATGCATACCTGGCAAGATCCGGGAAGACATCTGACCATTAGTTTATTTTATCCTATTAAACGTATATCTTCCTTTTTCTATTTTACTTAGGGCTTGTTTTGTGTTCTTGCAACCATTTTTGTTTTAAACAAGGATAACATTGCAATCATGGAATTACCTGGGATGTTTCATTGTGTGGCACTCAATCTGCTATTTCATTTAGCATTTTTGCATGGGTGAAAGATTAGCATACTTTTCTTTTGGGGGCAACCTCATTTAGGTATTATTAATCAGGATGGGGCTAGCTTTCTAAAATGATTTGTGAAGCTTATCTTCTCTTACTGAGCTCTGAAAATTGAACTATTACAGGAATCATTTGTTCTTTAAAGATCTGAGAAGTCCTTTTAGTGAAATTTCCTGATAATTTCTCAGGTCTGCATTCCACCCATGTTTATGGACTTATTCAAGTTTTTGTCCTTTGCATTTTAGGTGTGCATAGGTCACAGTCTCTTCTATAAAATTTGAAGTGTAATAATTTTTAAATGTCTTCTGTACATATGCTAAGAGCTTCTTTTTCATTCCTAATTTTCTATAATTTTTGTTTTTCTCGAATCTTCACTGGATGCTTATTTATTTTTCTTTTCAAAGAATCATCTTGTGGACCTAAAAATTCTAGTATTTCTCAATTTATCAATAACTGCCTTTATTTTAATGATTCCTTTCTTCCTTTAGACTTTGTTGCCCTTTTCTAGGTGTTTAGATTAATATACATGTGCCCTTTTATGTTGCAATTAATGATCCTAGCTGTACTTGGAATTCAACTCTGGTTGGGTCTCATTCTGGTTGTTGTGCAGCATTATCAACATCATTACTTTCTAAGGAATCTTTAACCCACAAGTGGGCTTATTTTTTTATCCTTGGATACATTTCTTGTCTTGCTGAACTCTGCCAGCCAAAGTAGGAACTGTATATGTTCCTCTTAGACTATGAGAGCGTGCTTTTTTTAAATCTCCCATGGAGATTTGGAAAGAAGATATAATCTCTTTGCTTATATGGACCAAATCAATAATGTTAATCATATTATTCAACTTCCATAATTGGTTTGTCAAGGACTACATGGAATGTGTTAAAGTTTTATAAAGAGTATGGTTTAACCATTTTCATCTCATATCTCATCAATATTTTTGTCTTATACATTTCAATGTAATGGTATTAAATGAAGAAAGGCTCAGGGCTGTTCCTCTGGAACTTGGCATTTATCAATAAAGTAATGTACTTTGGCCTATGTAATAGTTTTGTTCTGAATTATACTTTGCCTGTTATTAATACTGTAGTTAGTAGGTGATTAATATTATTTTCTTTTAGCCTGAATATTCTATTACATATTTTCCTCTTTCTTTAACTATCAGTTGTATTGGTTCATTGCTTATCATCGTTTTATTAACCCTGGATTTCCCATACACTTTAGTTCAGTTAATTTGTTTGTCTGGTGGAATATTTTCTTTGAGTCATTTTCTTAGAAAGAGTAGGTAGGCGATGTATATTCTTTTTGAATGCCCGTGGAATATTTTAAATAAACTATTTTTGGAGAAGGCAAAATTTGATGTACTGTGATGTAACAAAAGCAAGTTACTAATTAGTACAGGATGGTATGATCCCATTGTATGTGTATGTGTGCACATGGAAACCACACTTCCATAAATGTAACTATATACCTGTATACAGGTATACTGAAATAGAAAAGGTGTGTTAAACTGCTATATTATTTAAATGGGAGAGTTATGCATATTTTAAAATTTTTCTTTAGTGAGCATATAATACTTAAAAACATAGTTGCTGTTTTTTTAAGAATGACTACTATAAGAAAGAATATTTTGAGTTCAATATTTCTCTAACATGTCCAAAAGTAAGGTGAAAGCCACTTTATAAAATTAGAATGAAGGTTCACTGTATTTTTTTTAAACTTGACATTATGAAAAAAAGGTAATAGAGAAAAAAATTAATTACAAAAAAAGAAACCTAGTAGTAACAAATGAGATTTCCAATGACTGGCTGGGTCTATGAAAAGAGCTGGTCCTGAGAATCAAAGTCCAGGTCAAGTCTTGGATCTGACACTCACACTTTACAGAATGGGGCAAGCTGACTTTTCCTAAAACTCGGTTTCTTATTACTGGAAAGGAAGGCAGTGATAATCATACCTATTTTCTAGGATCATTGGAAGGTGACATAAGATAAAAGTGCTCTTTAAAAATTAAAGCACTCAACAAATGTTAGTTATTATTATTTTTAACCAGGAAAAAAAAGGTTTTTCCCTTAAAATCTGAGGCATTTCAGGGAAAGCCACATGTAATGCTCAAGAAAAGAGGAGGCTTATGGTTTTTTGGCCAGTAGAAGTTCAGCATCCCTTTTGTAATGCTAGAAGGCATGATTTATGTGGTCATCAATTTAAACGTTAGAAATGGAAGGCTCTAATCATGGAGGGCTGTCACTATCTTCCTATCTTCAGGAAGTTGAATATTAGTTTCTGGGTGATAATATGGACCTAGCAATCAAATGCAAGTTAGAAGATCTGTCCCTAGCCTTAGTTTGTCTTTTGCTTAGACAATATCAAAGCCACCGTAAGCACCTCCCTGTCACCCCCCCACCCCCGCCCCGCCCCTGCTGTCTACTTCACAAGGTTCTAATAGGAATGATTAGTAGTAGATAGCATGGTGAAGTCGCTTAAGAGATTGACAGATGTCCCTCTTTCTTGAAACATTTGTTGTTGTTGTTGTTGTTGTTGTTGTTGTTTGCTTTTCCTTTCTGGCAGACTGCTTGAGGGAAAATGAAGAAACAGCAAGAAGAAAGTAAGTGTCTGTGCACATGCACTTGGTGCAAGGGAGAGAGACGGACCCTCCTTGGGGGTGAAAGAGCAGGGGTGGGCAATTGAGAAGAGGGAAGGGAAGTTCGCGTGGGTTTTTTGGCTTTTGTCCCAACGCTCAGCTCCTTTCCCAACATCCACATAAAGCACCAGCCATAACTGCTTTTAAAACACTATTAGGAGGGGTGCCTGGGTGGCGCAGTCGGTTAAGTGTCCGACTTCAGCCAGGTCACGATCTCTCGGTCCGTGAGTTCGAGCCCCGCGTCGGGCTCTGGGCTGATGGCTCGGAGCCTGGAGCCTGTTTCCGATTCTGTGTCTCCCTCTCTCTCTGCCCCTCCCCCGTTCATGCTCTGTCTCTCTCTGTCCCAAAAATAAATAAAAAACGTTGAAAAAAAAATTTAAAACACTATTAGGAGGAACTGAGCATATAAAAGGACAACCTTCCTGCAGAGGTACAAAACCTACCACCTAAGGTAAGTTGAAAAGTTCGAATGTTTTAACTGTAGCCATTTAGTGACATACGGAGCAAAAGGCCGCTACACTGTTGGTCACTAATGTGTCAAATTCGGGAACATTACCATGTTTAGTCTCCCGTGGAGTTGGCCTCCTATTCCCTGAGGTCTTTTAATTACTTGGATTTTAACTAATAAAGATGTCTGTACCAACTTCCACTGTTGAGAGAGTCAGAAGTTGGATTTGATCCACTCTGAGTAAGAGCCCTGGTTTAGGAGAAGATCCTTGGCTGCCATTTCATAAACAGGCTGAGTATCTGAGAATCACAGATGTGCCGTGTCTCCAGCCCAGACTCCTTGGTCATGCTAAAAACACAGCAGTTCTTTTGTTAATCTGTATTTGTGGGTAAACCTGTCTCATTCAGGACAGAAGAACACTTAAGTGGAAGGCACGGTTGCTGTCCCTCATACTCATACCAACAAAAAAATCTTCTTAAGCAAAGCATGAACCTCTTCTTCTCATATATGTCCTCACATTCTTTCTATGACATTTATTTATTTCAGTATTTCCATAGCAACTGCAGCTATGAAATTACCCCCAACATAGAGGATTTCTAAATTGTATCAGATTATGCTAAGGGGAAAAGCGATGATAATAATGTTATTAATGGATTAAGCCCTTATATCAGTATAAAATTTCATAATGTATAAACTATCACAAGTGTTCATTCCTTCTCTTTGGAGATAGGGAAGACGTTAATATCTGTCTTTCATAGATGATGATACCAGTACTCAGACACTAAATGACTTACCCAAGGTCTCACCTAGAGAGCAAGAACTAGAATCAATATATTCTAGTTTTATGACTTTACTTCTAAGGAAGTTTAGTGCTTTCAATTTTAATCTGTTCATTTATACAAATCCATAAGAATAATCAAAAGTAAGCTTTTTAAAAATAGATGTATATGTATGTATATGGACATACATATATGTATACATTATTTATTGAGAGAGAGACAGAGTACGAGCAGGGAAGGGGCAGAGAGAGAGGGAGACACAAAATCTGGAGCAGGCTCCAGGCTCTGAGCTGTTAGCACAGAGCCCAACTTGGGGCTTGAACTCACAAACCGCGAGGTCATGACCTGAGCCAAAGTTGGATACTTAACCAACTGAACCACCCAGGTGCCCCCAAACTAAGCTGTTAAGAGATCACCAAAGTAGAAAAGCATCTCATTGATTTGCAAATACAAATACATACAAACTTAAATTACATAATGCACTTATTTAATTGGCTCAAAATAAATATAAATAAACCTCTTCAATCGTGGATAGATTATAGTTTAACATATGGGTTCATATTGCTGATGGTTCTGTGAGTTTGAACAATGTTTCTAAAGAAATTTAGAAATTTAGAAATGTTTCTAAAGAAAGCAAAAGTTCTCCGAAGTGCTGTAAAGTAAATGTGGTCACAAAAATCAAACAATTTATGCTAAGGAAAAAATTCAAAGTAAAATAATGAAAAACCTTAATCAGCTCTTTATAGGCATGTTATTTACAACACTGAAAGAACAGAGAATACCCAATACCTTTCTAGGGGCAAATAACTTTAAAATGTAGTATGCAAACATAAGGTAAAATTAAACAGACAAAAGCTATAAATAGAGATTATTAACAATGGAAAGCCATATACGTATTTAAATTAAGTCAATCAATAGAAAACACAAAAGCATGTATAAAAATCATTAACGAGAGTTATAATACCTTACAGAACCAAATTGGTTTAATTACATGTGTATATGTGCAAGGATTAAAGATTCAAGAGACAACAGGAAAATATGAATAATCAGTGAAGGAAAGATGAAGAAGACCTAACTAGTGTATTTTCCCTGTAAATTATGTAATTGGTTAATTTAAATATGATCTAAGTTGATTCTTAATAATCAATTTAGGCAAGAATAAATTAAATTTATATTAGATGGGTCTCCTTCTTGGACTCAGAGCATTGAACGTGGGTGGTCTTTGCACAGAAATAATGAACTACATCACGATCTTGAATAATGCCACCACACTGACTGAGGCCCAGAGCCTGGGTTTTCTGCACTTTCCTTCTACAGGATGTCTCTCAGACATCAGTTTCCACAAGGGAACGAGAGGCAGTTTGACTGAATGCCACTGCAGTTGGCCCTGTTCCCAGGGCTTTAGTTCCAAGAGACATACACACAACCCTAGGATCCTCCTTACTACACACTCTGTCTTCAACACCAACTTGTTTCATTTTATACCCTGAGCTTCCCCGATCCCCCCCAAAAGAAAGCTCTTTACTTTTCTGGTGTGGCAGCTTATTGGATTTACGAAAAGTTCCAAAGAAATTACAATGCTAGAACATCCATCCGAGAGCTTGAGGTCCGTGCTAAACTCTGAAATCAATATGGAACAAGGGCCTCTGAATAAAGCTTAACTGAATTCTGACAAGAATTAAGTTGCATTTTGGAGTCACCATGGATAGGTCTCATAAGGAAAAATCTTGATTAACGTTTCTTATGAGGGAGGGAAAGTCAAGAGGGATGGTAAGAATTTCCATTGTTTGAGTCCATCCCACTTTCCAAGGATGTGATTAAATATCTCCCAGATACTCTACCTTGTCATAAGCTCGGTCTAGTAACAGGGACCCAAAGTAAAAGAAACTCCCTCCTGAAGAATCACTGAGCTCCTATGCCTGGCGTAGAGATCGAAACCTGAGCCCACATGCTGTACAAACCCATAACTGAGTCAGATTACACTTTTTTAGTCTTATTACTCAACCAGGAGGGCAAGAAATGCATTTAAAAATGGGGCAGGGGTGTGCCTGAGGGGTTGAAACAATTTCCTAAAGCCCAAAGAATTTCACAGCCCTTGTAAGGTCCTTATATTCAGAAAAACCACATATGCCAGAAATCTTGCCAAAATTAATCTCAGAATAACATTCATTCCATTACCATTCCCTGGGCAGGCCCAGGGTGCTTTACAGGATTGCCCCATTTCATCCTCACAGGCCTTTGGGAGAATCCTACAATCATCCCTATTATACTGTGGAGGAAACTGATGCTTAGAAAGATCCAGTAACTTTCTCGAGGAGACTAAGCATGAAGTGATGACATCAGATTCAAGCCATGTTCTTCATACCTGTTATCCTGTTTCCCAACACTTCTCAGGGTTCCTAGCTCTAAGAGACACAGGAAAAAATGAAGGAGGCTGTCACCGCAGCCCCGTGAATGGTAGCAAGAATCAACCATGCAGTCTGAAAAAGGACAGAAAATAGAGACAAGAGCTACAGCAGAAAAACACAGCAGTCACTTCATATAAGGACAAAGCCATAGGGGCTTCCAGAAGCTCTGCTGGCATCATTATCACAGAGTTCGCTGCAGTAAAGAATTCCATGTGGTGGTCCTAAGTCATTGTGAATGACAGCCCATGCAGTCTGCTTACAAAAGACAGGGAGTTCTGTAATTTTCTCTTTTCAGTAAAGATTTCAAAGGTTGATATTTGAAATATTCTCATTTCTTTTGAAATTTTTTAACGTTTATTTATTACTGAGATACAGAGCGTGAGTATGAGAAGGACAGAGAGAGGGGAAAACGCAGAATCTGAAGCAGGCTCCAGGCTCTGAGCTGTCAGCACAGAGCCCCACGCGGGGCTCGAACACACAAACTGAAAGATTATGACCTGAGTCGAAATCGGACACCTAACTGACTGAGCCACCCAGGCATCCTGAATATTCTTATTTCTTAAGGAGGTAAGCTTTGGTTCGATGAGCTTTAAGCTCATATGTAATGGCTCCCTGAGATCAACAGGACACTATGGTATTTGTGTTTATGTTCCAAACAAGCTAAAAATGTGTACTGTCAGCAAAGACTACGGGACCAAGGGTGTGAAAAACTGAATATAGCCCCAGGTCTGACACCAAGGATTGAACAGAAGAAGTCATTTTCCTCCTCTCTGTGTTTCTGTATTCTCACTTCTAAAATGAGGAGTTAGACAAATGACCTTTTTTTTTCCTTCCCAGCTCCAGCATTGTGTAGTACTATTAGGAGGCTATCTACGTTTAAGTTAAATTGCCTTTAGGGAGGAAAATGGAATAAAATTGAACCTAAGAGATGCACAAACTATACTGAATCCCTCCAGATCTTAATCTTAACAAACTTTCAGATCTGTGCTACAGAGACTCGAGGGCTGCAATGAGTTAGAGCCGTCAGGTCACAGGAAGATAGATACCAATGAGACCAGGAACTTTGCGATGAACTTGAACCTTGGGGATCTGCAAGGCTATGTATAACTCCTAGGACCTTGCACCCAAAGCTTCTTTTACGTAAAAATGCCCCGACACTGTGGTGAAACCATGCTTCTTTTGTGGGTTTGCAAAAATGCACTACTTTTCCCACTAACAAGTGCTAAACAGATTAAAAGTATGCAGATAGATAGCAAAGAAATGCATTTTAGATTTTTAAAAAGTTTATGCTCATTCATCACATTGATCTATCTTCTGATGTGTGTGTAGCTTAATGTGTGTTCTTAAGTAGCCTGGTAAAAACTGAAAAGAGTCACCTACTTATGTAATTAAAGTATAGTTGTTGTGTTCTTTAAAAAAAAAAAAAAACAATTATTACCTCAGTCAGTATTACTATTCATTTTCCTTTAGGGGAAATTCATTTCCTTCTATAATAAAGGGTTTATTTCTTTGCATCATTGAAAACTTGCTGGGCATGGTGGTAAGAAAATGTTTGAGTGGGTAAGAAGTGATTCAAAGGGGCCAGGAGTTTGAAAGAGCACAGACAAGTCCAGAGGCCCTGTGTTGTTTCTTTACCAATACTGGCAAATTCAAATGCAAGGTGAGACCTAATAAGAAGAGGTATGACTAGGGGAAACCTTCTGATGTTCAGGGGGTGATGTGAGAGCTTGTACATACATGCTTGAAAGCCACAAGGTGATGATCCAGCAGACCACTGATGGACCCTCCTCATGCTTTTCTGACCGCATGTGAACAGGGAACAGTTAGAAAAAGTTAAGGTCTGCCAATTTACACACACACACACGCACACACACACACACACACACACACACACACTTTGAAATCTGTGGAGAAATAAAGATCCGATGACTACATTCTATCTGGAGTGACTGGCATTCTGCCAAAGAAGACATCTTTGCAAAGCACAGGAGGCGCGGCAGAGGGAGTCTGAACTTACAATGTAGCAGGGCTCACAGTAGGCTTTCTTCTCCACGGCATAGAAGGGCTGTCCTCGGAGCTTGTTGTTGCAGATGATGCAGGTAAAACAATCCACGTGGAAGACCTGATCCATGGCGGTGCATCCTGTCCCTTCCCCAACTACGTTTTCCCCACAGCGAGCACAGCGGCCTGAAAGAAAGAAGGGATTGACTGCTAAGAACACACCAAGGAACACCTTCAGTCCTTCTGAAGAAGACAACATGGAGGAGACAGCAGGTTCACAGTGGCAGCGGCAGCAAGAGGGCTGACACCCCCACCACCGCCACCACCAGGCACGAGATCACCAACATAGCCAGGACTCACCTTTGTGAGGCTGCCATGATGGAGATTTTACACAAAGCATTTGAAAAGTTGACCCTCACAGCTCAAGACCCTACAGAACGTGACAGAGTAGAACTCAGGTCTCCGAATGTCGAGGCCAGTGCTGTGCCTCCAGTCTCACACACAAGTCTAGGAAGAACATGACTCAGCATAGCAGCAGTGGAAGGCACAGCCTAGGAAAGTCTTTCTGCTTAGAGAGTCTACGTGTCCAGTTAGACTGTGAGGGGACTGGGTCCAAACTCAAACTGCGCCTCCTTTCACAAAAGCCCAGGTTGTAAAATCTCTCTGCATCCAGCCCTCAATGACAGATCAAAAGGGAGTCCCTTTTATTTCCCGACAGCTCTGACTGCTGGAAAGTTCTTTCTCATACTGAGCCAGACTGCTTCCTCATGCTCACTGCTACCCAGTAGTTCCAGTTCTGTCTTCTAGGGCCTCATTAAGCAAGTCTCCCACTACACTTGACACCCTTTAAGTTATTACAATTCAGTTAGTATTGCCTCCAAGTGTGATCATACTTTGAATGTCCCTAAAACCTATAACAGATTCCACATACTTGTAAGGGTTTGAGTCCCGAAGGCCCTGGTTGTCACTGTCCAGCCCAGCGTTCTGTGAACTTTCAGCATTCTCAAACTGATTTATGGGACATGTGGACCACATATGGACATCAGATTTCAGTTTTAAAAAAATCATTGTTTTAAATAGGAACAATAAAACATTACAGAAGGCAAATATTTATGTCAGCGTGAAGCCCTGTGCTGGTTGCAATCTGTATCTCTATCTGGTTCCGTCATGGGAATCTTGAGCCAGAGGTCAGATCCACATCCAGTTTTCTTTCTTAGTCTTTATTTCGATAAGTAAAAAGTCTTAACAAATAATTACAGGTCGCTGGGAATGTCAGCAAGAATCTGCGCTGTGGGCTTTGACACATAAGCTGTAAGCAAACCCAGTGTTTCCCACGTGTCAGGCATTTTCAAGGTGCTTTATATACATGTTAAGCTCATTTCATAGTTACAACCACCTATGTCGTAGGTCTGTTGCTCTCCCTATTGTACAGATGAGGAAACTGCGTCACAAAAACGGTCAATGAAATTCAAATCCAAGGAGTCTAGCTCCAGCGTCCATGGTTTTAACCACGATGCCGTTCTGCCTCTGTTTCGTTGTGTGCATCGGGATTGAACACAGAGCTGACATGACGGAGAGATTTCTCATGAAGACTGCTTTCAGCACTCCATCCACTGGATTGACAACCATTTCACACCTAAAAACGGGAGGGCTAAATGTTTCAACTTGGGAGGAAAGAGCCAAATATATTTCTAATCCTCTCTGGTTGCATTGGCACTGGAAAATAGTTCTATACATTCTGTTGCAGGACTTAAATGTATTTTTAAAATATAACCCAAACGACAGTCCATTTTCCCCCGAAGGAATAAGAAATATCAAGTACTGGAAAAAAGAGTTAATTAAACTCTTGGAAACTGACTGCCACTATGGTAGCTGATACTATAAAGTCCTGATATCATATTCTTGACATTGGATAAAAACTTTTGTAATAAACCTTGTGGTTGTTTTATAAACTTCTGCCCAAGAGTCAACTTGTACCTGTTTTTATTATGAGATAGATAACCTTAGAAAAGTGCCTTTAAAATTTGGAACTTAATTGCCTTTAGTAACAAAATTAGGTTATTGCATATGGCTCTTGTTTTGTGATTATTCAGAAAAGAAACCCGGCTTAATTGGTTTACTAAATAGTTCACTGTGCTACGTCTCAACTTGATGCTAAAATTAGAGTTTCATGCCACTATCTGACATTTCATTACAGAAAACACACTGGGATTATAGGCAAATGGATCAGTTCATAAAGTCTAATGTTTAAGGAGTCATTAGCATAGTTTAGTATTCAAACTTTTCTTTTTCAACTGCTTGTGCAAACCCATCATATCTGTTTCACAACATACAGATTTGCTTCCAATATTTATATTGGAATCCTTGTTCACAAAAATTTACATTTTTAATATTAATCTGAAGTGGTATTTATGGTATTATCGTTATTACTATTTTTCCCGCCTTCATTGAATCATATTGAAATCACTGATGTATTCTGGCGAACTAAAGAAACAATGAAATACAATAGTGATAATGAAAAATATAGGTTTAGCATCAGCAGGAAAAAAAAAACATACTAATGACATGAAAATACTCTGAGCTGAACGGCACTGTTGGTGAATACTGGTCAAACAACACCAGTCAACAGAGGTTTTGTGATATTTGTGCAATCTTTTAAGAATGTGATGATTATTAACAGTGGATTGGTTACATGTGAAAACTGTAATTTTACATTTCAGATCTGTTAAATTCAGGTCAACAGAATTATTATTTTTTATTACTCTTTTCCTTCCTAGACCTTAAACTGGGTTCCTTGACAGTCCACCAGGGACTACACAGTGATGTGTGGACCACACTTGGGCAAACAAAAAGAATTCTGGCTAAATGTCTTGGTGGTCTATGAAGCAGCTGGAGATAGCGATTGGGATCTAAACTACAGCTGATCCACAGCATAATCTCTGGAACCCAAGAGCTCACTCTTCACAGTTTATGGAGAGTTTGCTAGCTATCCCTGAGGATCTGGGAGAGAATCTCAATCACCGATTAGAGAGAAAGATCAGGGAAGACCCCTAAACGTCAGGCTGAACAGAAAAGCTTTGCAATTTTCATTCTGTTCAACAAACATTCCTCAGGTATCTACTCTTGCAAAGTACTATATTCTGCTTTTCTGTGATAAATGGAAATGGAGTAGACTTGGTCAGTGCCTTTTACAGGCATTACAAGACCACGTACATTCTACAATCACATGAAAAAAAGGTGCCACGTGCCAGAGGAGAAAGTGCTGTGGAGGTGTGGAAGGAAAATCATATGTGATAGGGGACTTAGGAAGGGTTTTATGGGAAAAGATGCACGTGAGCCCAGCTCGAGGATGAAATTGTGACAGGTGGAGAGGGGAGAGAGAAAAACATTTTAGTATTTCCAAAGGGAATGAGTGGCTGGACTTGACGGGATCCCACACGTCTGCAGTGGCTTGGTGCTGGCACAAGGGTTTGTCTTCTCAGCTATGAAAGCAGATGGGCCGGATTCATAAGGAACAATCTTCTCCTTTGTATTTTGGAGGATATTCTTCCAGAGTGGGTCAAGCTAATACGCTGAACCCAGACATGACCAGCTCTGCTGCCTCCCATATTTTTCCTATTCTTGGGAGAAATCGGGGACACGGGCTCGAGGGCAGTCAGTCTGGCACCTTTAGAATCACAAGCCCAGAAAAAAAAGCTAAGAACAAAAAATAAAAATAGCCCTACACATCAGCAGGACAGAAAAGGTGCCCGAATGTTCCCTTTTCACATTAACAGAATTTACAAACTATGCCTTTTCGGGAAGCACTCACAATGGAAAGAAAGTCACTCAAGCATGGTTCATCCTTGCCCCTAGAGGGGCTTATACTACACATCATTAAAATGCACACCACAACCTGAATGCCCATCTTCTGGACAAGTATT
This sequence comes from Panthera leo, assembly GCF_018350215.1. Lineage (NCBI taxonomy): Eukaryota > Metazoa > Chordata > Mammalia > Carnivora > Felidae > Panthera > Panthera leo. Next base: position 78,976,328 of record NC_056687.1, read on the forward strand.
CAGCACTTTTAAATGAGAAACACCAGGGGGAATGGTACCAGACTTGAAGGCATCAGAGCATGAAGGAAACAGAGTTTGATTAGGGGCCAGTAGGAAGCTCAAGTTCAGACCCAGGGCTGGTATGAGGAGCTGGTTGGCACAGCTTAGCACAGTAATTTAAAAAAAAAAAAAAAAAAAACAATGACAGAGGGTCAGACCATCTGAGGAGAGTTCTGACAGTAAATTAAGATGCCTAGATCCAACAATAAATAAATGAAAAGAACTGGTTTCTAAAGCTTGGTTATGTATTATTGCTTGCTAGGTATATCGCTTCATATCTGCTGTGGAACCCATTATGGGTTCTTTTCACCCCTTCCCCCAGTCCCCTGTGCTAACTATAGCAACCTCTGGAGTGTCTCCGAAAGACTTCTATCTGCAACATGCCTACTACCTAAATCAGGCTCCATTATCATTCATGGGCCATTGCAATGGCTTCCTGACTACACCAGTATCTCTGATTCACTTCCTCTTATAAATGGAAGGGCTTTATGGAAGTCTTAGTATTGAGCTAAATCTGGAAGGTTATGCAGAATTCAAATAAGTCATTTTTAGGAAGGGCACGGGTGGAGAGTGATATTACAGGTAGATCAACAGGGTAAGCAAGGGAGGTAGATTAGTGGGACACAGGTTTTCATATTTATTGGTTCCAGTTTTCTCTTTTGGTAACATGAATGTATTTCCTTTATAATGTGAAAAAAATTTTTATTTGAAAATGTTTTTCCTGTGATCCTGGCACCATTACTATAAGAGGCCACAGGCCCCCTTTTCCAAGCCCTGCTTGTTTTGGGGGTAGGATCAAAAATGTCCATAGCCATCTTAAAAGTTGGTGATACTTTCAAACTTCTGCATTATTCACCATCAAAAGTAAACTAGAAAATGTATGCAGACATCAAGCTAGGTCACATTTATCTTCATGTCTCCCTTGCTATCTGAGTTTTAATAGAAATTTTAGGCACAAGCAAACGTAATATTCTCTTTTTAAGAATCACAATGAATTGAAACCCTATATGCTGATCGCATATCAGGCTTCTCATTATGCACCTTCTTCAAAATATTCTGAACAAAATCCTGTTTGAAAAGTTGAATCAATAGGGTTATATCAGGGTAATGAAGTCATGGTAAAGTATTCCTAGAAACAAAAAGATTGTTCCAATTTATCCTACATATGGCCACTGGAGTTATCTTTCTAAAGCAGATACTCCATTAAGCCGAGTCAGAAATTATCTTCTGCTGAAGGTAGAAAAAGATAATAGAATAAACTTGCATTCTTTATATGACAGGTCCATCTGACATTCACTGAAGGTACTAGAATGACGGCATTTTCTAATCACCAAAGCTTTTGTTTTATAGAATCCTGTAGCATTATTGCACATAATAATAGACACCCTGCTTTTTAAACTACTTAAGTCGTAGGACAGTGATTTTCAACATTGCCAATATGCTGGATACTCTGGGGAACATAAAAAAAGTACGGATTACTGGGTTCCAGCTCCAGAGATTCTGATTCCATTGCTCTAAAGTGGGATGTCCTAGGATTGAAGTTTAAAAGCGCTCCTGGTAATTCTAATGTTCAGCCAATTTGAGCCACTGTTCCAAGGGGTACCTATTTCTGTACTGCTCATCAGGATAACAGTGGCTGAGCATTGCCCAGATAGGCTTGTTTAATATGCATTCAAACCCATTCAGGTACAGACTGTTCATAAGTTGGCCAAAAAGGTCTACTTTCCACCAATGAGTTATCACTCTAATGTTATCTCTTTATGTCTTCGTTGGAAGACTTCTCAATGGCTTTCGAGTCACTGATAACGTACATGAACAGAATCAGCTACATGTTCTCATATCTTGCCAGAATGGAAGCCAGGGAAAGAAGTTCACTTATATTAATTAGAAGCACTCCTACAGAAGCCTCATTTTGTGCTGTAAATGCATGTACCACACAGTGCTGCTGTATGGCCTTAGACACTACAGAGTCTATCAAGAACGTCAACTGGTCACCATTTAAGGTGTGATATTACATATCACATCGTACACCACATTCAGTCTTTTCCTACTTTCTTGGACTCTGCCTTTAAATAACGTGGCGATATTCAGTCTCCTATGGTGAGTGCCATTTAGTTGTGGGAATAATGGAATCCTTATCGGATCTTAAAAGCCGGACCGCAGGACTGCAGTTTTGTCGCCCTGCCTGTGTGTATACGATCGTATTGTACTATTTCATCATGTTGTTGCTCAGGTGATCCTTGCTGAGATGCTTGCAGATTCACTGGGCACTCGGGTGGGAGGGAGGAAGTGGCAGATGGCAGTTCCTCTCTGTCTCTCTCTCCCCTACACGCAGGTGCTTGCATTCTCTCTCACGCACACGTGGGCACGCACACAGCAGGCAAAAGAGCAGCGGCTGCTACAGCACTAGACCAGTGGTAGACAGAGGAAGCCTTCCGAGAGAGACAAAGTAAGGAACATCTTAGTATAAAATAAGAAGTTGAGTAAAAATAACCAACCAACCAAACAAACAAACAAAAAAACCCCAAATTGTCAGAGAGAACAGTACAGGAGCGGGCGAATAAAGGCCTGGGCCACAAAGCTGAGAAGACAGAGTAAAGGCTGAATCCTACTGATGAAAGGAAGGCTAAGCCATGAGGTGATTCATTTATAGATACATATTTGCTTAGGCTGGACCTTCAGGTAAGGGGGTGGTTTGGGCGGGGGAGTCCCACATGGGGTTGCAAAAGTAAACATGTTCTGCTGACTTAACTATGCTGCATTGTGAAGAAGCATAACAAAACTATAAAAGAAAATTACTGTGTTTTTTTCTCGATGCCAGGCACAGTCCTAAGCACTCCACATACATTCTTTCATAGCACTATAATGATTACCTATTTTTATTTGATAGGCAAGACATCTGAGGTGAAGTCACTTGGCCAAGGTCTCAGAGGCAGAAGGAGGTGGGCTGAGATAGGAAGCAGGGCAGACTTCTACAGTCCATCTTCTTTCTTTCTTTATTTTTAAACATTTATTTATTTTTGAGAGACAGAGAGAGAGAGAGAGAGAGAGCATAAACAGGGGAGGGGCAGAGAGAGGGAGACACAGAATCCGAACCAGGCTCCAGGCTCTGAGCTGCCAGCACAGAGCCCGACAAAAGGCTCAAACTCACGGACCACAAAGATCATGACCTGAGCCTAAGTTGGACGCTCAACTGACTGACCCACCCAGGCGCCCCCAGTTCATCTTCTTAATGAGCATGTGTTTTTCTATGAGTAAAGTTTATTATTCACCCAGAACTCAACTACGATGTCTTCAGCGCTGGGTAGGAGCGTGGGCCACTCCCACGCCCGGGAGAAGAAGAGCTGATACAATATCACTTCTCCAACTCCCAAATCGTGGGTGTGGTCAGTGTCTGCTAGAGGTAGGCAGGTCAGTATAGGTGGCGGTCCTTCAGAGAAGATTGGAAAGTACTGAAACTCAAACTCTGGATTCCCACCAGGAAAGATTAAAAAAAAAAAAAATACTGATATCCATGCTTCACTTGCCGAGATTCTGACTTCTTTGGTCTGTGTGGGGCCCCGAAATAATAATGCTAATGTGCAGTGGGTTTGAGAACCATTGCTCTACAAGGAGCTGCATGCCAATGTGCTCCACAGTGTAGTTTGTCCTAGAGAATTCTTACAAAGCAATGACAGGACCAAAGCCCTGGCCCCACAGAGATTACATCCTAATAAGTTGCACTTAGTTGTGTTGACAGAGGCAGTGAGTTGGACACGACGCACCCTGGTCCCAACCTCCACTGAACTAAGTAACATGTATATGCACGGCGAACGTCAGGACAATCACTTTCTGGCAACTTCCATTCTCAGGAAAAGTAGCTCAAATAAAAGCAAAAGCCAGATAGCAACAAAAGCAAAACAAAAAACACTGCTTTGCAGTTTTGAATGTAATACATGGCGCCCTTGAACAAAGTTCTATATAAAGATGTAAAGGAAACCAGACAGGTCTGCGAGTCTTGCCTTTGTTACTCACTAGCTATGGGAACCTGAACACATTTCTTAAATTTCCAGAGCCTGAGGGCACTTGTTTTCACAATCAGCAATAATCAGACCCCCTCAAGGATCAGGTGGTTTCAGTTGAGTCAACTGTCCAGCCGTTCTGTCAGCCCCTCAATAAATGCACTTATGAAGTCTCTATTCTGTGCTAAGTGTGGCACAGTGGTAACATTTTCTCAGCCTCTGTAAAAAGAAGATGGTGATGATTGCCTTCACTATCTGGCCATGAAGTTCAACAACAGCCACAAAGGGCCTTGTACAGGCTCTATTCCTTCTCCCTCCAGCTATAGGAGGTATAATATGCACAACTTCAAATAGAGAGCTTATTGCAACTAAAAGCACAGAGATATGCACTCTGGACCTACTTATATATTTTTTAAGTTTATTTATTTATTTTGAGAGAGAGAGAGAGAGAGAGAGAGAGAGAGAGAATCCCAAGAAGGCTCTGAGCTGTCAGCACAGAGCCCAATGCGGGGCTCAAACCCATGAACCATGAGATCATGACCTGAGTTGAAACCAAGAGTTGGACACTTAACCGACTGAGCCACCCAGGTACCCCTGGGCCTACCTTTAAAGAGGACAGTCAATATGGGGGTTATAGAGGCAGCTGCATCTGTGAGGCAGTTATATAAGATTTATATTCACCAAAATGTTACTCATAGAATTTAGTGCTAGAAATTCAACCCTAATCCTGCAAAAATATATGGACCCCAGAGTGATGACAACAGTCAATATTTATGCAGGACTTAGTGTTTGCCAAGCATTGTTTTAAGCATTTAGATGTATTATCTCAGGTAATCCTTCCACCAGCCTGATAGTGTAGGTCCTATCATCGTCTGCATCATAGCTGAAGAAATGGCAGCCTAAAGACATTAAGTCACTTGCCCGAGGCCAGGCAGTTAAATATTGAAGCTGGGATAGGGGCCCAGGCAGTCTGGCTTTGGAGCCCGCTTAACCTATCCCCTAACCTGGCTTATTGCTTTAGAATTCTAAGATTCCTAAAAACATCCGGCCTGGCAGGAAGCTCGTATAAACCTTACAACATCCCTGACGGGAATATCACCATCTATTTTGACTAAAGTCAAGATTTCTTTTCAACTTAATTTTTACACATGGACATTTTCATACTCACCTTCTGAATTCTTAATCTATTTTCCTACATTTAAAATTAATTTCATGATTGACCCGTTAACAGAAATAAAAATCAATATTTACTAGTACAGTTACGACTGCTATTGCAACGATTATTTTTGATTTATGTTTGGAATCTGCTTCATGGTATCTCTCATGGGAATCTGTATTTCCTTTAAGCTCCATTCCAAGCTGAAAATGCTTTAATTTGCCCCGCTACTCATAGTTTCTGTGGTAGGAAATCTCCAAATTTATTTTGGTTCTTTAAGAACAAACTTAACCCTGAGTAACTCACGAGGGTGCTTCTAAAGCTACTGTATTTCTTCCTTTCTTCCTTCCTTTCTTTCTTTCCTTTCTTTCTTTCCTTCTTTCTTTCTTTCTTTCTTTTTTTTAATTTTTTTTATTTTGACGGAGAGAGGGCGTGGAGAGGCAGAGACAGAGGGAGACAGAGAATCCCAAGAAGGCTCTGCGCTGTCACTGTAGAGCCCGGAGCCCAATGCAGGGCTCAATCTCATGACCCCAAAATCATGACCTGAGTTGAAATCAAGAGTAGTACGGTTAACCGACTGAGCCACCCAGGCTCCCTGCTAAAGCTATTGTATTTCAATGCCCCCAAATAGCCATGATCATCTTCTTATGATGTTACCAAGCACTCCTTACACTTATATAGCACTTTACAATATTAAACGTGCTTTCTCACCTGAGGCTTCCAAAAAGAGAAAAATGGAAGTTATGACTAGCATTACTTTTAAATTTCTGACATATCAAGAGTGAGATAATCCTGCAGGTTCACATGAAATGTCATCATTTACATGATGCTGTTTGAAGCTTACCTCACAATAACCAAAAGCTATCTAAGGCACCTATCCTTTGTTAGCAAATGAGTGAACCTAGGAGAATAGTCTTGTGCAAGACTGAGACAGAAAAGCTGGAATTCACACTTGGTTCATCTGGCCCCAAGTCGAGTGGTCTTTCACCTGGCCCCCATTACATACACACATAGTGCTGAACCTGGAGGTGGGCGATATTCTCACCTGACATCACACCCCAGCTTTGGTTTCTCCACTTGGTGCTGAAAGGCCCCTAAGACACTGAAAGGCCCCTAAGACACTGTTAAAGGGATTTAAAAGTCTAAGAAGGAAAGCACATGTGGAAAATTTAGAAAACATCTGGTCCAACCTCATTCACAGATGTGAAAACAAAGGCTGCGGGAGAGGCCGTGCCTTGACAGAAGAGATGAGACCTGGATGGAAGCCTTCGGGCTCCCAGCACAGTGATCTGGCGGCTCAAACCATCTCCGGGGGGAGCCACCTCCAATATGAGTGTTCCCCCACTAGTAGGCGCTGTTGCCTGAGCATGAGGAATTTCTCCCTCCACACGGGGTAAAATTTCATCCATATGGGAGCATCCTGTGGGACATGGCAGTCCACAAGGATGAGTCCTGCATGATTCCAGAACAAGGTTAACTACATGACTTTCTGAAACAGCAGAACCAATCCATCCGTCTGAAACACATCTGGGTGTTCTGTAGAGGTACCTTGGGGCCATAAAAGGCCAGGCTCTGCTTCCTGTTTGACCATACCTGGTCTGAACTGATTTATTTTTGGACACTGGAGTTATATATAACATTCACTTGATAAGAGGCTTCCACTTTATTTTGTTATTTAGTTTTTTAAAGGGTACAAAACACCCGTGTGGGATAAGTAGTAGATCTCTGGTTAGAAGAACTGGGTTCTAATCCTGGCTTTATCATATATATAACCTGTGGCGTTGGGCAACTTCCCTCATCCACCTGAGTCAGTAGGTCCTAGGTACCTCAACAGCAATCCCAGCCCTCGGTGACTCAAAGGGTTACCAGGAGGAATTTCGATATTAAGTGATAAACGACAAGAAAATGTGAGGAATTCCTCCAAGATGTATCACTGTAAAATACATTTTTGTTATGAACGATGGTATAAATCACATGCACAATAGAGCACAATGTACTTCTATATCTGGGCCTTTATCCAGAATTCATATTCTGAGGAATTCCTGTGCAAATCCACAAAATGGAATGCCATCCTGGATGTAAGTAGACAGATTTTGAGGATCTAAGCTCCTTGGAAATGCTGGCAGTGCTGTTTCATGTTCTAAGTGGAGTGGGCCGATGGATGCCATGAATATTTGACACATGATGTTACATCAGAGCTCAGAGGGAGACCCAGGCACGGAATCTTGGACCTGCGGCCATCTCCATCTCCGCCCTCGTGTGTCTGTAAAATTCTCGTTGCTAAACTGCAGTCTGCATTGATTCTGTCTCTGGCACTTGCATAGCAACACTGAGCTGAGTGCTAGAGTGACGTCTTGGGAACAGTTATTAATGCATGTATGTATGCACACAGTATGTAGAAATATGCAAGATTGAAAGCAATTAGCGTATTACTTTTAGGTAATACTTCCCGCTGGGACTCTGCTCCTGAAAAATATTCCTCTCTCTCTCTCTCTCTCTCTCAAGAAGCTTGAACAGTCATCTGCTATCACTTACCAGAATGTTTGGGATAAAAATGGTGTCAGTTTTAAGGAAACCACACTTCTCAATTTTCTTTGTTAACATCTGAATAAAACATGAGAAGGTTCCCACTTTTCCCCTCTCCCCTTTCATTCAGAGAAAAAGTTCCTTCACAATCTTGCTTTGTGTGGGAGAGGAAATAAATAGCCACCCTTCTTTGCCACCTCCAGATTAGCAGAATCACTGGGTTTAAAAGTAGAAAAGTTTAAATTTCGTTCTAATAAACTCCACTGGCTATCATCATTTCTGAGGTGTGGCACAAAGTTTCATAATAAGAACACACCAAGAAGCCACATTTCTACCTTGTAGGAGCTTAGAGCCCTGTGAGATCATGAGAGAACAGCAGAAGAAAGGCTCAGAAAGTTCTACAGGAAGGATTTGGTTGGGAATGAAGGAACACTTGTGGGACCATAGTGGAGTTTGTAAAAATGGGTCATTTCCTCAAGAAGCCACGTCCATGGGAAGGGCAGATCCTCTCTATCTCCTCCGATTAGATGTATACATGGAATCAAGCATTTCTCTAAAAAACCTTCCCAGGCTTTCGTTTTTCATTCTCAGCTAAATTAGAGTAAGCCTGCCTGCAGGTAAGGAGAACCTGATCACTGCTGATCTCTGAACAGCCCTTCAAGACCGCAAAATTGTTGAAACACTATAAAAGCTGTTAAATAAAAGAAACAAGAAACGGGGCAAGAGGCATGTTCTATTTATGTCAGCAGAGTTATTTCTGGGAGAATCCTCTTGCACTAATGTAGTTTCCATTTTTAGATGATCATAGTCGGTAAACACATTTAATTTTTACAGGATGACTAATACCCAATTGCCTAATAACCAGTGAGATAACACAAGGGTTGTTCCTTACGAAGTAAGGCTTATAGGGAGAGCTCCCAGAAACCATATAAATCCACAGACACTGCACAAAACAGATCAGCTCCGTGACGGGTTCTTGCATCAGTTCCTGCTAAGTGCTTTTATTTGTAGTTCTGTCTTGGGCAAGAGATACCACACAGGGGGGAGTGCAAAGTTGAAGGTCTTTAGCAAAAATTTGGACTGTAAACACAGCTTGGCATTATCAGCATTCTGTTAAGTTCAAAGAAGAGATAGTTACAACAAATACAGCTTGCTTTATTTCTGAAACAAAACTGTGCACATATTTGTGGCCATACTACTAATTAACCTGTAGATTGTTCCTTTCATCTCATCAGTGTGTTTTTCTCCCCCCTGTTACAACATGTTGGGGTTATTTCTTCCCATCTGGAATATACTCAGACTGTTCTCTTGTAGGCAGTAGGGAGTAGAATATAGTGCTCACGATAAAGGACGAGAGAGACTGACTTGAGGAAGACTAAAGGAGCCATGTAAGTACACAGAGAGAGGCTGGAGGATGACTACGGAGTGCCATGATTATGGTCTACACATATTTGAAAGGTGCGAACGCCGAGGAGTAATTTAGCTTGCTGCAGGTGGTACAAATGGGAGCGGTAGTGCATCTTCAAGAAAAGACTTCTATTAAATAACAACAACAACAAAAATTAAACACAGAGGATGTTACCCAGGGGACACAGCAAGCTTGGAACAGAAGGGTGGCTGAAAAACAATGGTATTAGAGGACATGTTGGCTTTACCAAGTACAGCTGCGTGAGGTTCCAGAGAGGTTATTTAGCCATCTTGGGCCTCAGAACCCTCTTCTGTAAATTCGAGGGTGAGAACCAGAATCAGAGCTTTTACAAGCGTTCTCCAAAGAACCCTAAGGATCCCGAGGATTCAGCTACAATGAATCTTGAGAATAGGAAGAAGGGTGGAGGAGGGGAATGACCCACCAGAGCCCCTTCTCGCTCTCCTCTGTGTGAATAATTTCATTCATAATATTCACTTCCTCAGAATAATTTTTTCAGGAATTTCTGGACAAAAAAGTTTGCCTAAGAAATCTGCCTACTAATGAAGTGTTAAAGACATATTATTAGAGACTGGCTTTAGACCCATTCCCGTTTGCAGGACACCTCACAAAGAAGCAGAGTCACTGAGGTTATGCTTCCAGAAAATGTTTATTGAGTAACTACTGTGGGCCGACATAGCAGATAGAGCAAGAAGCCAGGCCCTTGTGGAGCTCACGGACCAAATGCACTTTTATTTATTTATTAAAAAAAATTTTTTTTTTAATGTTTGTTTTTGAGAGAGAAAGAGAGAGACAGAGTGCAAGCGGGTGAGGGGCAGAGACAGGAGACAATTCGAAGCAGGCTCCAGGCTCGAGCACAGAGCCTGACCCGGGGCTCGTACTCACGAACCGTGAGATCATGACCTAAGCCGAAGTCAGACGCTTAACTGATTGAGCCACTCAGGCACTCCTCCAAATGCACTTTTAAAGTAGGGTAGCCAAAAATTAATAAATGAATAAAGGAATTAACTCCTGCAATTCCATGAGTCAATTCAATTTAATATTTATTGAGCATCTAACTGCCAATCCAAAAGACTCCTGATAGCTCCTATAGAGGGTAAACATTCAAATTACCCGGGTATTGAAGATTTACTATGTGTCAGGCATTCTGTGTCAAACTCAGGATCCTCAATGTCCACATCAGTGGCCCCTTAGTCATCTGTCTTTGTGCACAACCAACCAAAACCACTATGAGCACAGCCTGTCTCCTGCTCCAACCTGCTACGGGAGTCAGCAGTATTCGATCCCAAATTGAATCATGCCATTTGAATTTGTTATTGCAATTGTACTATTCAATTAACTATTATGTAGATGAATAAAAGAGTGAAAATGTTTTCAGTTTTAAAAATAACATCTAAGTTGAATGCTTTGGGAAAGTTCCATAAGGACATTTTGCTTAGGAAAAAAAAAAAAAAAAGATGAATTGTTCAATCAGGTATGGATAAGCAAGCTTAAATGATCAGGGGGAAAAGAAACCAAACTTAAACACTGCAAAGAATTCTGCACTCACGTTTCACAAGTGTCTTTAAGTTCTTGCTCTCCTTTCACAGAACCCAAACTGGAAATTGTTTGAGAATTCATTATGACATTATGCACTATGACTCATGCAAGACAAAAGGCCAACAGGCTTTACTCAAATATACCTTGGCCATGTTTTTTTAAATGATGAAATATATTTTTTGTTATTTATTCAAATAAACTTTACTGAGGTAGACTTTTCATGTCATAAATGAGCCCATTTAAATTGTGAATTTTAATAAATTTTGATAAATTCCTAGGCCCTTGTAACTATAGCCAGGACCAAATTCTAGAACATGCCGATTAGCGTAAAATGCTCCCTTGTGCCCCATTAGTGTAAATCCTTTCCCCTAGCCTCAGAAAACCACTGATTGTTCCCTGTCACTATAGATTAAATTTGCCTTTTCTAGGATTTCACAAAGATGGAATTATATAGTACATATTCTTTTTTTGGGGGAAGGGACGGGGTCTGGCTCCTTTCAGTCAGCATAATGTTTGTGCAGTTTTCCCATGTTGCTATACTCATTAGAAGTTCCTTTTCTTATTACTGATGGATAGCATTTGGCTATAAAAAATACGGCACACTTTTTTCTTTCACCTATTGGTAAACATTTGAGTCGTTTCTAGTTTTTGGCCAATGCAAATAAAAGTGCTATAAATTTTTGTATGCAAGTCTTTCTATAGGAAAAAAAAAATTCATTTTCCTTGGGTCAATATACGGGAAGACGGAAGGTGAGCCATATGGTAAATATGTGTTTAACTTTGTAAGACTCTACCAAACTGTGGTTGTACTATTTTGCATCCTCGCCAACAATGTAGGGGAATTCCAGTCCCTCCATCTTCTTGTTGACACCTGGTAACTAGAATGTCATTCTTCTGAATATTAGCCATTCAAATGAATGTGTGGATGCATCTCACGGGGTTTAAAGTTTATGTTTCTCTGATGACTAAACATTTGGAGTATTTTTCATTTGCTTGTTGGTTATCTCTATATTTTATTTAGAAAAGTGTCTGTTCAAATGTTCTGCCTAGATCAAAGAGGTTGCTGCCTGTTTTCTCCTGTAGGGTTTTGCTAGTTTACTATCTCACATTTAGGTCTTTAGGGAAACAATTAACAAAACTAAAAGGCAACCAACGGCATGGGAGAAGATATTTGCAAGTGACAAATTGGATAAAGGGTTAGAGTCCAAAACTATAAAGTACTTACCAAACTCAACACCCAAAAGACAAATAACCCAGTGAAGAAATGGGCAGAAGACATGAATAAACACTTCCAAAGAAGACATCCAGATGGCTAACAAGCACATGAGAAGATGCTCAATATCACTCATTATCAGGGAAATACAAACAAAACCACAATGAGATACCACCTCCTACTTGCCAGAATGGCTAAAATTAACAACTCAGGAAACAACAGATGTTGGCGAGGATGTGGAGAAAGGGGAACCCTTTATCACTGTTGGTGGGGATGCAAACTGGTGTGGCCACTCTGGAAAAGAGTATGGAGATTCCTCATAAATTAAAAATAGAACTACCCTAGGATCCAGCAATTACACTACTAGCTTTTTATCCAAAGGATACAAAAATGCTGATTCAAAGGAGTACATGCACCCCATTGTTTACAGCAGCACTATCAACGATAGCCAAAGTATGGAAAAAGCCCAAATGACCATCGATTGATGAATGGATAAAGAAGATGTGGTTTATATACACAATGGAACACTACTCGGTGATGAAAAAGGATGAAATCTTGTCATGTGCAACAATGTGGATGGAACTGGAGGGTATTGTGCTCAGTGAAATAAATCAATCAGAGAAAGGTATCATATGATTTTGTTCATATGTGGAATTTGAGAAACATAACAGATGAACATAGGGAAGGGAAAGAAAAATAAGATAAAAATGCAGATGGAGGCAAACTATAAGATACTCTCAAGTACAGAGAACAAACTGAAGGTTGCTGTAGGGGAGGTGGTTAGGAGGATGGGTTAAATGGGTGGTGGGCATTAAGGAGGGCACTTTTTGTGTTTTTGTTTTGTTTTGTTTTTCAATATAGTAAATTTATTGTCAAACTGGTTTCCGTACAACACCCAGTGAAGGAGGGCACTTTTTGGAATGAGCAATGGGCGTTATATGTAAGTAATGAATCACTGGATTCTACTTCTGAGGCCAAGACTACACTGGTAGCTAACTTGAATTTAAATTTAAAAATATAACATTAAGGGGCTCCTGGGTGGCTCAGTCGGTTGGGCATCTGACTTCGGCTCAGGTCATGATCTCACGGCTCGTGAGTTCAGGCCCTGCGTCGGATTCTGTGCTGACAGTTCGGAGCCTGGAGCCTGCTTCGGATTCTGTGTCTCCCTCTCTCTCCGCCCCTCCCCTGCTCATGCTCTGTCTCTCTCTGTCTCTCAAAGATAAACATTAAAAAAATATACTTTTAAAAACATAATATTAAAATAAAATAATAGTAGTGCAAAAAATGTTCTGCCTATTTTTTAATCAAACTGCATGCCTTCTTTTTGTAAGAATTCATTTTATACTCTGGGCACAATTCTTTTACCAGATACATACATACTGTACTTATTTTCTCCCAGTATATGTCTTATGGTTTCATTTTTTAAATGACATCTTTTGGGAAGCAGAGGTTAAATTTTTTTTTCTTTCTTGGCTTAACTTTTTTCTTTGTATCTTCTCTAGGAAATGGTTGTCTACCCCAATATCATATAGATTTTCTATGTTCTCTTGTAAAAGTTTTATATTTTAGCTTTTACATTTAGGTCTATGACTGAAAATGTGCAAGGCCTTTACAGCGAGAATCAAAAAACATTGCTGAGAGAAATTAAAGAAGATGAAATTAATGGGAGAGATATACCATGTCCATGTATTGGAAGACAAAATTGGTAAAGTATCATTTCTTTCCTATTCGACTTATTAAATGTAAATCCTCCCAGATTTTATTGGCATGCATTGGCAAACTGTAAAATTTATATGGAAATGCAAAGAATGCAGATTAGTTCACATGATTTTGAAAAAGGAGAACAAAGTTGGATGATTTATATTACCTGATATCAAGATTTGCTCTAAAGCTATAGTAATTCAAACAGTGGGACACTGACACAAAAATAGGCATAAATATAAACATATTACAATTACATTGTGTAATTTTTCTCTCTCTTACATACTCTCTTCCTCTCCTCTTCCCTCCCTCCCTCTCTCTCAATTGTTTTTTTTCAATTCAAAGTGCATTTTGATTAGCTCAGTGGACCCACGTGCATTGAAGGAGGTTCTCTCGTATTTTTTCCATAAAATTTTGCCCTAAAATTTCAAAGTTTTAGGTTAAGTAACATGTTATGCAAAATACCATGCTTCTTTTATGCATTTCCTCTAGGAAGATACTAAAAACTCATATTTTGAATTTTTTCTGATGGTGCAAAACATGCTTTTGTCTTTTTATTTATTTTCTCTTCCAGAAGGGCATTTGTATACATCTTATGAAGTAAATTAATGTTTTGGCCCAAATGTGTTTATTTGCTAAAACCAGTAACTTTGCATGGTCATGGAAACTAAGAAGCAGCAGAGTATCAGCAGAGAGATTTTTCATTCTGTCAAGAGATCAAAATTAGTATCAGGTTTTTGATGTTAAACAAAGAAAAACACTTTTTTCTTCCTGGTAGGGGAAAATGATAATCATTTTGCAACTCACAAAAATCAAATTTAAAAGTGTTTCATTATGATGAAGTCATCTCCCATGGATCACCACAGAAAGATATGAATTTTACAACCTGCTAAGCACATCAAATAAGTTTAACTGTATGATCACAATCTGAAGACAAAAGACTTGTAAATGGTCCTTACCCTACGAATCCAGGCTTATTTTTCATTTCTTACCATTTATCGTGCTTGAAATATTTAAAGTAAGTTATGAGGTCTTAAAGTATAAAGCACTCCCTATAAAGAAATGTTCTTCAGTAATAAGTGAATGTAATTTTTCTAACTCTGGAATAAAATATTCATAATGGATTAGTGTGAAAGGATAGAGACACAATTAATATGATTTCTCTTTATGAAAACTGGTGTCAAATATCAGGCTTGGTACGCTCTAACAGAACCTACGGATGTAGCAAAGCATAAAACGTTGTACTTTTTTCTTGTAGGTCTAAAATGTAAAAGTGTATTCTGAAGCCCCCGGATAGACACATTTACTCACTGTTATTATCATGAGCAAATTAAAGTTCAGAGCCCATTAGGTAACACGGCCCCTATTGCAAAAGCAACCTTTAGTAAACTACAGCAGCAGAGTAATTGGCTTCATAGTGCCTGTGTTAATGTCCACATTAGCTCGCGTAATGACAACCTGGAGGAAATTGCCTTATAGAGTCTGTTAGTACATATGGGGAATATTTGGGCTTTGGGTTGACATGGATACCACACTGCTGAGTTCTGTGGACATTCGGTCTGAGAAGCAAAAGCCAATGTTTTTAGAATTCTTTTGTGTCAGCACACTCAAGCCAATGGTCATTGAATGGTAGTCATTGATCATTTACTTTCATGAAATTGAGTTACAGAAGACCTAAGAAGCAACCGTCAGAGATTGCTATAAAATGGCACTGTTGTCAGCCATTATTAGCGAGCAATCATTTAAAGGATTACTCTGAATACAGGTCTTTAGCAGGAGATACAGACAGGATGACCACAACTCAAAGGCCTATTGGCAATTCTGGTCTTTAACAGGCTTATAGATACCACTGTTATATCCCTATAGATCTGGTTTATCAAAGATATGTGGGACCCTGAAGTACCTAACTCTCACCTGTAGTTACAAGCCCATTCTCCTACATGGGAAACAGCTTTGAAGAATTAGATTTATCTTATCACCCTTTCCCCAGTTTCCCCAGAATTCCATCTCTTAAGGAATTCTGTGTTGACCCACACTTTGTAATTTAAAGCCCTTCATTATAGGACTAGAAATGTGATCCCTATACATCTCCTAAGAACCAGTGCAGATCCTTCAACCTGACAGGGAACGAGTGATTTTCCTTCATGACTTCCGCTTCTCAATTCTCAATGTTTTCCAACCTCTGTGTCTTTGTTTAAGTTATTCCTACCTTCTTGATGCTCTGCATCCCGTTTTCACCAGTCACAGCCACATGTTATTATCCAACACCTGTGTCAAATACTGTTTTCTCCTAGAAGCCAGGTGAGAAATCCTTTTTGCTTCCTTCCTCCCTCCTTTCTTTCCCTCTTTCTAATGAATACTGCAATGTCTTCCCTTCTGTCAATTGCATACTTAAAGCTTTGGCCCATTTTTCTGTGTGGTGGTTCATAAAGCCTTTCTCTGTATCTCCAAAGTATACACAGCATCTTCCTTCTTCACATTATTGTCGAGATTTTAACTTTTTTCAGGCAATCATATTAATTCATTTTGTGCCACAGGCATTTATATACATGCCTCATCTCTCCCAAAAGATCTTGAAGAACGTTTTCAGCAAAAACTATGCTCATTTGTTTACATATTCCATGTGGATCCCAATCAAAGCGTGGTATCAGGCAGATTTCAAATAAGGATATGAAATGACAAGCCACCATTTTTGAGAAAAATTTTTAAAAACTTAATTAGGACAGCAAGTCTTTGTAAGAAAGGAGTTTGATACTTATGCCAGCTAATGTTTCATAGTAAGAGTTGAAAGGTGTATCACTAATTGGTTTATAGGAATTATGTCTTGCCATGTCAAATGCAGGAATGGAATGAATGTAACTTTCACAACAAAAGTCAAATATACATAGCACCAGGGATCCAATTAAATGTTCATAATTAAGAGTTAGGGGACACACCAGAAAGCTTGGTGCAGCAACTAAGAAACTATTTATATTTGTTATTAAAAAGCAGCCCACATCCTATCAAGTAACTCTGTTTAGAAATGGGGAGCCCTTGTACCTCTGTAAGTACCACCACAAGAGCTCTGACTTCACTAGTAGGGTAGAACAAATTTGTCTAGATAGTCTGTTATATTACTACGTTAACAATTTGGAGCAAGGTTTCTGAAGTCATTATCTCTTGAGAACCTGGCTGTGTCAACTTACCTGTTGTGTCTCATGGGATAAGTCACCTAACCTATCTGGGCATATGTTTCCTCATCTGTAAAATATGAATATAATGGTACCTATTTAATTAGAATTGCTGTGGGAATTACATAGGTCAGTGCATAAAAGGAACATTGGAGAGCACCTGGGCACATAAATAAGTACCACCTTTATTGTTGCTGTTATTGTCAAAGAGTCTGTAGATGCTCTATGTGACTGATTCTTGTCATTTGGAAATAACACTGTCGAGGACCTGTTTGCTATACAATTTTATTTTCTTAAAATAATAGATCAAGATGGTAGACTAAGAACACATGCATTCCAGGACTCTACTGAAACAAAACCATATAAGTATCAAAAATAATAAAGGCAAAATGTAGGAGAGAAGGGAAGGAGCAGAGAAGGAGAACGTACGTGGGAGAGGGAGGTAATAACATACAAGGCATTCCAATTTATGTCTGGAATAAAAAACAAAAACAAATGAGAACAAGTTGATTACATGGAAGAGACCACATCTGAGAATAAGGCAGGTTGGCCTGTAAAGAGGAAAAATGAAGGCTGAACTGTAGACCAATCAAGCAGCACAGATTTTTCTCAACCAACGGTTTCTTAGACACTATGACTACAATTTCAGTCTGAATCACAGGGTTGGAAAAGGTGCACTAAGACTTCTCAGTCCCATACCTAGAGGGCACTGCCACATTTCCTAAGGCTGCTAAACATTTCCAAAGTTCATGATGGGTATATTCAACAAAAAACCATAGCAAAAGTCAGGCAAAAATACTCGGGTGTTGAAGTGGTGTCTGGGTCTAGAACTGCCTAAGACCCAAAACATTGCTTCCCCCATCTCATAGCCGAGGGCAAATGGGAAGGAGGCATATGGCATCAGTAATTTCTTAGTTCTCTTCCAGTAGAGTGAAAAGGGGTGATCACTGGGGAGGAGTTCTGAAATTCATCCATGGGGAAATGAATCTAGGGTGTTTACCTGTCTACCAGGAGTGGCAGGCCCATGGGTACACTAGTAAGGGCTCTTGGCAAAATATTATCTCATAGAATCTTTGGGCCAGAAGAAATAATTTCAACCAATCCTACTGGATTCTAGAACCCAGGGCCCCTAATAGTCTAGGGACCTCTTCACTAATCCACTCACAACCTCCTTTACTTGTTCTTTTACACATTCTTATTTTGCTAGTTAGTTCTGTTTCTTTTTTGGAAAATTATTTGATTATTCTAAACATAACACATGTTCATTACAGATAATTTGAAAATGAAGGAAAGTGATGTAGAAAATTATAATCGTATTATCTGACTATTGAGAAATAGTCTTCACATTTTAAAATATGTCTTCCCTTAAAGACTATATTCTGTATTTTTTACATAAATTTGACTATACCAAATACAGAAGTTGAATTTATTTTCTCTCAAAGGAGAGCATTTTCTAAATATATTAAATTATTCAAACATCGTATTTTAATAATATCCTATTATTTGGGGTCTATGATATATTATAAAACAAATCCCCATTTTTGGTCATTTAGACCATGTATTTGTCATTATAAATCGTTCCTCAGTGAACATTTTTGCAAATACATTTTGTTCAAATTTCTATTTTCTCAGGATAGGTATTTCTCTTTTTATTTATATCTGTCTGTCCATCTATCTATCTGGATTGAGAGATACAAAACATTTAATTTCTTGAGAAATATTACCAAATAACTCTCCAGAACAATTGGGCAAATTTACACTCCCACCAGCTGCAAATGAGAGTAGCTTCTTTTCCTAAATCATTGCTAATTTCATAGACGCAAAACTAGACTTCGGTTTTTTTTTTAATTTCCAATTTATACTAGTGAGAATGATATTTCTTTAAGTTAATTATCCAGTTGTGTTTACTACTTTAAGAATTATTTTCATCCTTTGTCCTTCCCTATTGGGATTTCTGCAACTGCATGAACATTTTCATATCATATTTATTGCAAATATAATTCCCATTTATTTGCTTCTTAATTTTATCTCTGACCTTTGCATACACTTTTAAAATTTGTTGTCAAATCTACTGTACTTTATTTTGTGATTGTTCCTTACTGCTTTATAAGTAAAGCATAAAGAAAATCCTCTTTCAACATTAGATCAAACCAAAATTTACATTTCAACTTATTTTTTAATTTCTGCTTTAAGTCTTTATCTATCTATCTATCTATCTATCTATTTATTTATTTATTTTGATGTAAGCTATATGCCCCATGTGGGGCTTGAACTCACAATCCCATGATCAAGAGCTGCATGCTCTACTGACTGAGCCAGCCAGCTGCCCCTCACCTTAGTTTTTTTTTTTTTTTTTAAGTTGTGTTCATTATTAAGCATTAAATTATTTAATCCATCTGGATTGGGTAGATAATGTAAATTAAGGTTTTTTTTCCCCCCCTGAAAGCATTGTCATTACTCTTTATTTAAAATACTTTAAACTTTCAGGAAAGGCTTGAATCTGGTCCTATCTACATCTCCTAATTAGTCCACGCTCCCCTTTCTGTTCTTTCAAACAACCTTTCCCATGCAGGGGTACCCTAAACCATAATCCCTCTAACTCTGCTGGGATAATTAAATGAATCTGTTGGCCTATCCCATGTCTACCTTTGCTATTTGGCCAATTTGACACCTGTGCAGACAATTGTCCAACTGTTGTTTTGTAACTCTAGTCCTTATGTCTGACATCTCATTCTGAAAGCATTTTGGGGCATTTCTTTCTCCATGACTTTAAAATAGATTAGTATATTATACATGATGGAAATTATCACAATAAAAGTAATTTAGCTTGGTTAATTTATTTAAGCATTTTGTCTTTGTACCTATGACAAATTTATTGTTGAGATACTCAGGATAGCACTACTGAAGGATTAACCAGGACATTTAATTGCCTGAAACAAACACAGAATGTTCCACAGAACTTCAAGGTCAGTAGGTCACTGCATGATGATCTGGTTTAACTAAAAGAATTGGATTCAACAGTGTATCTAAATTTCTAGGCATGGATCAGTTGAGCTATCTGTTAAAAAAATCATTGTCTGTGATCAAAGATTTGAACAGCTCTGATTTGAACTACATGTGCATATAACTTCCAAGGGTGGATTAACTTAATGCTAGGTTCACATGTAGAAGACAGCATTTTTGAATTCAGGGCACAAGGTGACACTGAGTAGCTCCAATTTCAAGAATGGCTGAAAACCCTCAGGCTCTTGACCATATGTTCCTCAAACCTATCAGTGTTCCTCCTGGACTCTTTTCAAACTCAGCAAATGCATCCTTTCCATTGAAGTCATTGGGATGGATGACAATCTTCACAGGTCATCTAATCCGTGCACCTGCCTTTAGGCAGGGCTGCTCTTAAAACCACCCCAGACAGATGGTTCTTTGCTGCTCTCAAAATTCCCCAGAGAAGGAGGTTCCACAGGCTGCCACAATAATCCATTTCCCATGTCTCCCAGTCACCCCTAGGACACTGAATCCTAAGCATTTAGTTAATAGCAGGTGGCAATGAGACAACTCTTTGTCTCTCCCTAAGGAATTGGAAATTGGCCAAATTAGTCATGGGGCAATTGCCAAAGTGTACAGGAACCCCAATGCTACTCTGAGCTTTACAAATATCAAGTTAAGTGGGGGTATTTAGTGTTCCCAGCTGACAAAATACCAAATTCAGCAATGAGCAAGGCAAGTTTTATAATGTTCAGTCAGGAATTTATATGTCAGTAATAAATTTTGAGACTTAATTTCTCTCAATTATAAAATTAGAAAAATAGAAAAAAAAAGATAAAAATAACTTGGAAATAAATTTCTAAATAATTCTCAGATGGAAGACAGCTGAATTATAAAATATTTCTAATAAATTAAAAAATAAATCAAAACCCATGGGCTGCAAATGAAGTCAGAAGGACATTTATAAATTTAAATGCTTTCATTATTAAACAAAAAAGGGAATAAATGAACTAACATGCAGATTAGATGCTATACAAATGAATAAATAAATAAGCTAAAACAAAGTGGGAAGTAGAAATTAATAAAGCTAAACAAAAGAAGTGATGAGTTAGAAAACAAGCAAACTCTATATGCGCATACACATATAAGAAAACTCTTAAAAAGACTTGGCTAAAGAGAAAACAAGAAAGTTAGACAAAATAAAAATTGATATAAATATAGACAGATATTTTAAAAATTATAAGTGAGTAATATACCTATATCATGCTAACACTTTTAGCATCATGGATGAAATGAAGAATTTCTAGCAAAATATAAACTATTAAATGGATTCCAATACAAGTAAAACAAAAACAAACTTCAGCAGCCCAATAAATAACCAGTGAAGAACTTAAAAGTTTGTTAAAGATTTACAAATAAAAAAGACAGATGGCTTTAAAGGCCAGTTCATCCTAATGTTTAAGGAAGACAATTTCTAAATAATTCAAACTATTCCAGACCATATAAATAGCTTGAAAACTTTCAAGCTGATTTTAAGAGGTTATCTTAAAACATCATATGAATTGAAAAGAACAGACCAATGCTAATCTATGGATATAATTATAAGTAAGAATGCTAAATGAATAACATTAACAACTTGAAGTTACCAGACTAGTAAGTAATATATATTATAAAGTAAGGATTACAATGTAAAGATGGATCTACATTAGGAATTCTACTAACATAATTCATTTAAAAGAGAAAAAAAAGGGGCACCTTAGTCGGTCAAGGGCCTGACCTCAGCTCAAGTCACGATCTCATGGTTTGTGGGTTCAAGCCCTGTGTCAGGCTCTGTGCGGACAGCTCAGAGTCTGGAGCCCGCTTCAGATTCTGTGTCTTCCTTTCTCTCTGTCCCTCCCCCACTCATTGTCTGTGTCTCTCTGTCTCTCAAAAGTAAATAAAATGTTTAAAAAAATTTAAAATATAAATAAAAAAGAAAACAAATGTAAGTAAAGTTGAAATAATCTAAGAATTTAATAAAATGTAATGGCCATTTCTAATTTTAAAAATCCAAATAAGAGAGAAACAGAATGGAATTTCCTATAAGAAAAAAGTATTTGACTGAAACTAGTACTAAACATCATTTAAAAATATGAAATACTAAAAGCATCGTTATTAAAATAAGTAACAAGATGCAATGTCCGGTATCATCATTATCATTCAATATTATTTCGAAAAAATTGTAATTAAGCCATAAGACAAGAAAATTAGATAAGCAGCATAAACATAGGGTAAGAAATGACAAAATTGGTCAATGCCACTATATGCTTGAAAGAATCCAAGTGACCGCAGCAAAATAATTACAGAACTAATATCATAATTAAGTAAGGTGTTCAGATGAGTAAGCATAAATCAAGAGCCTTCTTTTATACAAACAATAGCCACTTAGAAATGGAAACAAACAAAAAGACTGCAAACAAGAACAAAAACTGATTTATCTTGGAATAAAATTATTGAGAAAAAGTATATAACTTGGATGAAAAGCCATAAAAATGTATTGACGGGCACAAAACACAAATTAAATCAAGGGAGAGAATACTACAGGGAAGCCTAATTTATAAAAGTTGACTTTAGTACAGCTTTGTGGGGAAATATTCTGTGAGTACAGACTTACGGGGCAATATACAAGCAGTAAATTATTTTTCAGAAGTATTACATAATTGTTTTTTCCACAGATGTTTTTATATTTTAATAGAAGCCTATTAGCGTGCGCGCCCACGCACGCGCACACACACACTTTTTGGTGAAGGAAAACAAAATTCCTAAGATAGGTTGAGAATTCTTCACAACCGCATCGCAGTAATTATCAATGCTCCCTTTACTCGTACATACTCACACGGAGACTCGGATTCGAATTTGGAACTGCTATCATAACCATCCCTAACGTAACAAAGTTCAAACACTGTGTGGGCATGGCTATGGCAGCAGGAGCTCAAGGGCAACTAGTTCTAGCACTTTCTCACCAAGTTTGAATTCTACTTGGGATTCACACACACTGATACCATGGCTAAAGCAGTGGCTGGTCTAATGTTTCTCTCTGGCCCAAGTAAGAAGACAAATTACTTCTGAGGTGAGATAATAGAGGAAGAGCAGGAAGAAAACTTTTACAACTGCGGTAGTTTAGAGAACATTGTCACTAATATTATTCAGCTTGATATACATCACAGTACTGTAGGAGATACATTTCACCTTCATTTTATGAATCAGATACTTGAAAAATGTTTGTCTTTTCTCTCTTCAGTAGGATATTCTTTTATGATCTATACTGGTTAATCTGATTATCACAATCAACTAGCATTCATGTGGCAATTTATAGTGTGGAGTGGTTCCTGGAAGAGGGAAATTTTGGAATGTAAATACAACTCTATCTTTAGGACTATTAAAGCACATTCCCTTATTTCTCCTCTTACCTAGATCTTGGAATAACTACATTCATATCTGAATTCTATTTCACCTGATTCTCATTGTTAGAAATAAGTTTTTTCCACCTGGCAGCCATGTTTGTTTTCTAATTCAGAAAGAATTAGATGTTTTGATGAACATGCTCTTTTCCATAGTAACAGTCCCAAATTCCTTAATTCCCTTTAGTGTTTCATGGAGCTACTACTACTACTTAACTCTGGAATCCCTGTCTTAACTATTTTCAGAAAAGGAAACTATCTCATATGACTACCTATGATTGGCATGGAAACCTTGGATAGAAAACTTTTCCTCCTGGCCCCTTTCTCTTTACCTACATACTCTGTAGCACACCCACATCTTTCTGCCCTTACTCCTTTGCTTCCTTTCTTCCAGCACTTCTCTGTAAATGAAATGAAGTGGGAAGGGGGGAGGGAGATAAGGAAGGAGGGAGAAAGGAAAGAATTAAGGAAGGGAGGATCCTAGTTACATTAAGAGAGAGATTGGACCAAAATGGCATTTGCTGGGAGAAACCAGAGTTGGGTTTTTAAATACTTCTATGCTTAAATGTTCCGTCAAGAGGACTAGAGAATTGGCAAATAAGTTCTAAATACAGTAGTACTCTAAAACCTTCATATAGTGGCTTGAATCAGAATGGCTTTCCCAGAGTGGATTTATTAGCAGTGCAAAATTTGTAAGCAGGGGCACTTGAGTGGAAGACTCAGTTAAAAATCTGACTCTTGATTTCGGCTCAGGTCAAGGTCTTACATGTTGTGAGATAGAGTTCCACATTGGGATCCATGCTGAGAGTACAGAGCCAGCTTGAAATTCCTCTCTCTCTTCCAAATGAATAAATAAACTTAAAAATAAAACATTTATAAGCAAATCTCAAGGTTTTCTTTACTCCAACATTAGACTATACAGGAAGAATTGGGCCCCTTAAAAAACAGGCTTTTGGGGGCAACTCTATGAGAGGCCCCAAAACGAGCCTGGCAGGTTATCTTTAGAAGACCATTGAAAATTCCTCAGAGGGACATTGTGATACACAGTATAATGATTTCCCAAAGACAACCAAATACTAATGAGTACAACCCATGAATATGTTACCATTTTTGACAAAGGAGATTTTGCAGATGTGTTGCAGTCACAGATCTTGAGATAGGAACATTATTTGAGATTTATCCAGGTGAGCTCAATCAAATCCTGTAGGTCATTAAAATCATGGAACTTTTTCCAGCTGGGGTTAGAGGGAGACTCGATTATGGACAAATGGTGTGTGATGCTATGTTTCAGGGTTTGAAGATGGAAGAAGGGGACCACAATGCAGACAGCCTCTAGTAGCTGGAAAAGGAAAGGCAATGGATGTTCTCCTGGAACCCCCAGAGAGGAATGCAGCTCTAACATTTCAGTTTTAGCCCACTGGAACCCATGTTGGACGTCTGACCTATAGAAGTGTCAGATAACAAACGTGTGTTCTAAGTTTTTAGTACTTTGTTATAGCGGCGATAGAAAACTAATACAGGCAAGTAGTATGGACCCAATCCTTTAGTCAATAAATTACCTTCCTGTATCATGTTAAATCAATGTGAGAATGAAAAAAAAAAGAGGGAGAAAGACTAACATATTCTCATGCTTGGCACACCCATACTCTATCACCACCCCTTTTGAAAGGTGACTTGAACTAAGGTTACCTATAATAAATCTAATCCTACTTCCTTACCAAATTCCCCAAATAGTCTTCTCTTATGGTTTCTACGTTTACAAGTGAGTACACCAAGATATGTTACTTCGGGATTATTTATTCAATTCATAACTACCAAATGCTTTGCTTATTCAATAAGTGGTGAAAAAGGTAAATGAGGTTTCCAGAGAGACTGGAAATACAAGACTTAGCTTGGCTGTGGCTTAGACAGCTGTTTCTCTCTGGACATCATTTTCTGCATCACAAGAATGACAGAATTAGGCGACGACTTACTTCAAGGTACTTTTCACTCTAAGCACAGATAAATTATTAAGTAGGTGCGGAGAGCTTGCAATGTTTTCCGCTTGAAGGTGGGACCAGCACAAACAACATACACACACATTACCTGATGAGAACCTGATGATTTCTGAGGATCTACTAGGGATTTTTTTTTGTTTTTTTTTGAAAATTGCAAGTAACTCTTACATCTGTATGTTCATAGTATTCACTTTTAAAGTCTGATGATCCCCCTGCAGGTGAACCCAGTGTTATTATTCACACAGTAATATTTGGCACTATTATTGCTGATGTGGGAAAATCAACGTATGTGCAAGACTCACCAAAAACGTAGTTAGGCTTGACTTGCATTTCTGCATACCTAGGCACTTCCTGTTTTGAACTACGAGAAAAAAGATAGCAGTACCCTTTTCTCTCCCCAGACATGCCTTAAATCTGTTCTCATGAAATTTCCAGCTCTGTGATCCCCTGTGAAATGGCTTTTTCTAAAGTTATCTAGGCCGTTAGTAGTGTTACATAGCAATAACAATGGCTATCCCCTCATTTAAAAAAAAATCACTAATATGATGTTACCTTCTATTTAACGGTAGTCACTACTGTCCCATTTTGCACAGCAAAAGGTCCAAAGATCTTTTTTTTTTTTTTTTATGACATATCACACCACATCTTTCATCACTGGATCCCGAATCTTCTCTCTTCCCATGTCCTACCCCTTTTCCTTCAACTTTGCTTTAGTCCCAGAGAATTTCTGCTATGAAGTCTGCAATTCGTTACTGTTTCCCAGGTCATCATTCTTTCCTACCTCTATTCTTTTGCACATGCTGGTTCTTTTCTGTGTAACATTTTTCCTCTCTGTCTCTACTTGGAACAATTCTGTTCTCCCTTGAAGACTTGGCTTGGTTATCACTCCTTAAAAACCCACTCGCTCCAGGGCTACCAGATATTCACCCTCATAGCTATTATGTACAAGCCCCTTTACAACATTTATCACATGGCAAAATGATTAGTATATATTTTTGATCCTTAAAAAAATTTTTTTTTAATGTTTATTCACTTTGGAGAGACAGAGACAGAACATGAGTGGGGACAGGCAGAGAAAGAGGGAGACACAGAATCAGAAGCAGGCTCCAGGCTCTGAGCTTCAGCACAGAGCCTGACATGGGGCTGGAACCCATGGACCGCGAGATCATGACCTGAGCTGAAGTCGGATGCTTAACTGACTGCGCCACCCAGGCTCCCCTATTTTTGATCCTTTAACCTTTAGTAGTCCATGAATTTCTTTGGCACAGAGACTTCTTAAGTATTTACAGCACCTTTTGTTCCTTCCCAGAAAGGATTTATAGCAACTCTTGATTCACCCCACCTAGGTCACTGATGGATATATTAGGCTTTCAATAAATGTTTACTTAACTAACAAACCAAATAACCTTATAATCTACCAAGTCATTACTAGACATACTGACTCACTAGAGGAGACAGATCACAGAAAACCTAGGAGATAATTCTCTTGCTGAGTTTCACCATCTCTGCTATTTGTTCAGTTATCAAAGGAACAGAAATTGAAAACATATGCAAGAAAGCTATGCAACCCACAAACCTACTATTATGAAAGTGTGCATTCCATACTGGTGACCTATTACTTAACTAGAACCAAGTGACGAGGTGCAGAGTAGCATAATATAATAAACTTATTTATCCTCTTTTGATCAACTAATTTGTTACTGGATCCCAGGCAGATTAATCACACCCTTCTGGGGTGCCTGGGTAGCTCAGTTGGTTAAGCATTTGACTCTTGATTTTGGCTCAGTTCATGTTCTCAGGGTCCTGGGAACGAGCCCCACATGGGGCTCTGCACTGAGCATGGAGTCTACTCTCTCTCTCCCCCTGACCTTCTTCCCTACCCCCCCCCAAACAAAAAATAAAACCACACCCTTCTTTTAGCCTTGTATTCCTTTAGAACCATCAAAAAGAACACAGCACATTCCACAAAGGCAGTTTTGAGGACTAACCAAAAGAACTGCCCAACACCGAATGTCAAAATGACCCGGCTTCTACACGTAGATATGTCATGAATTAGCTGTAATCTTGGTGATGTTACTGTCACTCTCTGGTTTTCAGTTTTCATTACATGAAAATTTATCAGTAATTCTCAAGCCTCCCCCACTCCACTTCTCTATCACACCTGGGGAATATGGCACACTCTACCAGCGAAATTTTCTCAACCTGATAGCATTTTCTCAGTAGAGGTGGGGCTAGGATTACATCAGAACCACAGTATACGTATAAGGTAGGTGTGTAGGTATAGTGATAAACTTCCCTCAGGTGATTCTAAGTCTTTGAGGGGAGAACGAGGAAACTGTCTCCAGGTCTTTTCACCAAAAAACAATCAATGATTTTATAATTCTATGAATAAGCAGTAGGAATGGCACAGAAAGGATGTTAGTATAAAGTTCAGATTAATGGCAGAATATAGTAACTAGGTGAGAAAAGTATCACCATTAAAGGCAGACATACTGAGCAAACAGAAACAGAGACTGGTTGATGAAAATTTAGGTTGTGCCTCTTACCATCTTAGCTGGGTGACCTTGCACAAGGTACTGAACGACTTTCGGTCTAAAAGTTCTCATCTGTAAAATTCAGATACAAATGCTTCCCTGCAGTGAGGATTAAGTATGATCAGCTGTGTAAAGCGTTTAGTGTGGTGCTTGGCACACAGTCAGTACTCACCTACTGTCAACAATTATAAGGCCAGTCTGTTCTAGATATACACAAATGAACAAGGCATGTCCCTGTCTTTAAAGGCTAGCGTTCTACCTCTGGTTTGGAATCTCACATAATTCAGCTCTAAAATGAGATGCCTAGAACGTCTGTGAATGAAACAAATATCAGATATTTTAATGTGTTTTATATTCATTCAATAACCCCCCCCCCAAAAAAAACTAGTTAATATTTTAACATCTTAATTAGAAATTCCAGAAGATCTTAGGTAGAGCCTTCATCAGAGATTGGTTTCAAGTTTGTGATCAAACACACAAAGCCCAAGTAATCTGCATCATGCTGTTCTAAAGCTTCAGTATTGCAATAATAGAATGAACATTTTCTGAACACCAACTCTATGTCAGGCACTGGTCTAAGTAATTTGCATGTATTCCTGTTAACTTATTTAAACCTCAGAAACACGATCATAAATACTATTATAATCATCCCTATTTTGTACATGAAGAAACTGGTGCAAAGAGAGGTGAAACTTGCTTGAGGTCACTGTGGCAAAGTAGAAGTTCAAACCCAGAAAGTGAGATCCCAGACCCCAAGTTTGAGACTCTCTATGGTGAGTAATGGTAGGATCCCTAGGTGGGCCAGCAAGGAACCTGACTTCTAGACCTACCTGGGTGTCCTTGAACAAGCTACTTCCTCGCCGGATCCAAAGTTTCTCTGTCTAAAGTAAGGGATTTGGGTTATATCTGAGGCCCTCCAGCAACAAGAGTATCAGAATTACATTACCCGCTCAAATATTGATTATCTCCCTTCTGTGACTTTCTAATTCATACTATCCAGCGATTTGAATGGCAAGGATTAGTGTCTAAGGGAATCTCCATTTTTTTTTTCTCCCCCCTCTTTTTCCTTTGGATACATATATTTTTAGCAGCTGTTTTCTTTTGTTTTTCCTGGCATGTGGTATGTTGGCAACACAAACCATTGTGTATACATCTATGTGTTTGTAAATGTTTATGTTGCTATTGCTGTTTAGGAGAAATAATAATTTTTAAAACAAACACAAATGGAAAGGAAACAAAATTAGGCAGACAAGATTTCACCAACAATAGGAACCTCACAATTATATTTGTCACATTATTTACTGTGTTATTTCCACCTGCACCACCACAGTAACACTTACTATCCCCCTTCTCCTGCTTAATTTTCTCTGTAGGATATAGCACCAGCTGACATACCATAGGCTTGACTTATTTATGTCTCGTCTTTCCTTACTAGAATGAAAGCCCCATAACACAGGCTTTTTGCTTGATTTAATTACTCATGTTGTGCCAATGCCTACAGCAGTACCCACACACAGTAGGTGCTCAATGAGCCTTGATAAATGGTACTCAATTGCTTCCCAGTAAGTACGATATCTAGGAATCAATGGCATGTCATTACTGAATTTCTGTCTTCTCATCTCACTTAATGATTAATGATTAATGATTAATCATTAACCTAAGATAGAAGCCAAGGATAAGCCTCAATTTATCCCTCTCTCCCCTATATTGTAACAACATGAAGGTCCTGGTTCAGGCTCCTGTCATTCCCTGTAGACTAATGCAAATGACACCCAGATTGACCTCCAGTCACTGAATCCTCTTGTGTTCAACACCCACCTCTCCCTCCAGTACTAGTACCTAGAGTGAATCTCTAATCAATATCTCTCAGGTTGTGTCATCCCCTTGATCAAATCCTTCATAGATTTTCAGGCCTTCAGGACATACTCTACACTCTCTAGTAGAAAAGAAAAAGCCATTTTGATCTGAACACTGATCGTTCTTTGGTCTCATTTCCCCTCCAATTTCCTATTCTCTAGTCATACTGTCCTTTCTGCAATATTCTGAT
Organism: Panthera leo; assembly: GCF_018350215.1. Taxonomy (NCBI): domain Eukaryota; kingdom Metazoa; phylum Chordata; class Mammalia; order Carnivora; family Felidae; genus Panthera; species Panthera leo. The sequence goes on from NC_056687.1 coordinate 79,006,102, forward strand.
CTCTCTGAACCCATTGACTTGTTTGTCTGAAATGTCCTTAAATTCATGGTTTGCCTGGAAAATTCCATTCACATTCAGCCCCTGTTAGAACATAACATTACCTGTTAGAAACCTGTTCTAACTTTTTTCCTTTCATAATACTTTTCACCTAACTCCAGTAATGCACTTACCATATTGTCAATGAGTTGTCTGTAAACACATCTGTCTCCATTTTGTAGACTAACGTTTAATGGAAATGCCTGGCACAGTGCTTGGTGCATAGCAAGCAGGCCTTCAACAACTAAGAAAGAATGAAGGGATAAACAAATATAAATTTCCTATCTAGAAATCCTCATCTTTCTCATTTAAACCATGTTTATAAATGAAATCAGATCCCAAACCCTTCGCAACAACAGAAAGTTTAGAATTTTCCTAGTCTTACCTAAACAATTCTTGTGGCCTGTCTAGGGTATCTCTTGACTTTGAAAGTAACTGCAATGATGAAGCCATTCCTTCCGTAGGTATCTTCTTACACAATCTCCAAATGAAAATCCATCCTGAGCCTATGTGTCAGTGAGAATGCTGCTCTTACAAACTGTGGATCAAAACTGTATGCACACACCTGAGCTGTATTTCCTTGATTTGCCAGAGGAGCACTGGAAGCAATAGTATCTCCACGCCACCTGTGACCAGAGATGTAGAGCATGGGAGATTCCAGGATAGCAGGACGTGGGGTAGATTGTTCCCAAGGTTGCTTTAGAAGCACGAAAAGTTTTCTTTAGAATCAGGGTGTCACAACAGCTGCCTGAAGACACCACACGTCCAAAATTAGGAGTGGGAGCTAAGTCGAAGCATCATTTAATCAGTGTCTGGCTTCCTGAACCACCTTAATGAAATAAAATGCCAAAATTCACAGATACATTGACACTCCTGCTGATAGCCTAAAATAGCATCAACTTCCGACTGAGCAAGCCAATTGCTAGCTAGTGCATTGAACTCTTGTGAACGATGACATACCAATACGGTGACCTTATTTTCAAGATGAGTTCCCTTCTCCTTGCTCTCTCTCGTTTCCACTTTGACAGTGAGACTGGACTTGGCCTTTTTCTAAGGCTAACTTAGACTAGAAGATGCCAGTGCAGATGGATTACTAAAAATTAAAAGTAACTATTTCCCTGTGTGAATGAAGGCAGCACTGGATTGGGATGAAGTGTAAGGAGAGGGGGTTTGTGGGTATAGATATTGCTAAAATCAAAAGAACCAGGTTTCAAGTCCAAGAGAGAACAGAGGAATACAGATGTAGATCTAAGAGCTGCTATCATAAACAGTATTACAGTAAGCACTTTTCTTATATCATCTGGACTAAGTGGCCCAGCTGGGCACTATTACTCTTGTAGGAGAACTAAGACAGTGCCCGTGGAGACATCTGTAGTGCAAGCAGACTGGTGGTGCACCTGGATTTCTACCTCCTGCCTGATCAGTGGTGAGACCCTTCAATCAGAGGAAATCAAATCATACTGAAAAATCCCCCAAGAGAAGCAGAAGGAGTCATAAAATGGAATTTGTCAGAAAATCCACATGATGAGCACAGACGCTGTCAGCCCAATCTTCGACCAGACCTTCTGCAAACTGTAGTCAAAGGCACAATTTATCCAGGGGTTCAGAGCTAGGCTCTAGGTTGTAATTGAAAGTCCAAGAATTACTAGACTCTGGCAAAATTATTTAACTTCACTTTGCTTCAATTTCCTCATCTGTAAAAGAACAGTACCCATGTTATAGGGTTATAGGAGTATTGGATGCGAAACTTGTAGTATATAGTCAGTGCTTGATATGACCTAGTCTTATTGTCAACAGAACTGTTAGTAGGCATATTTGGGATCAAGCCAAGCTAGAGAATCTCTAATACAAGTAAAAGTCTTGATGGAGCGGCGTAGAGAGATTTAAGGACTCCTTTAACTCTACCTTCTTATTTTGCTCTTTGGGGGAAGGACAAGATAAGGAAAATATGGCCTCTCTTCTCAGTGATCTTATGGTAAAGAAGGAGACATAGACATAGAAATGTATGCTATATATGCTCCATAGCATATATAACATATACATGTATGTGTGTGTGTGTGTATATATATATATATATATATATATACACACATATACACGTGTATATATATATATATGTACACATGTATATACACATGTATATATATATACATATATATATACACATGTGTATATGTATATATATATATATACACACACACACACACACACATCTATATGAGAAATAAAGGCCACAGAAGCTATTAAAAGAACATTAACAAAAACTAGAAAGAAATTGATTTAGGAATTGAAGACCATGTTCTAGGATAGTCTATAGTACCTCTCTGTACAAAACCCTTTCAAATTTTTCAAAAAGCTACATTTGCTGGTAAGGTATATTATATATTTGTATTCTGGGCTCCAGCAGACAAAAATCTTCATTTTTCTGTAGTCACTCACATCAACAATTCAAGTAAGTTAAATTCAAGGAAGCAGCAATTCCACTGTGTCCAGGTTTCTGCTGCTTTGCTGTCTCCCTGCTCCCTATTGCATGACAAAAGGACATTGGGATAGAATGTGGTCCAAGCTTGCCTAGTCTCTTATTGGCCTTTAATTGTTGAATAGAGATCATCACATTTCTGAATGGTTTGGGCAAAAATTGCTGACAGACCCCAAACTCTCTTGATTGCATGTTTTAATGAAGACCGAAAAAGAAAGGCAATTTCAAGCCGACTATAGACAAAGAAAAATTAATTTGGTTTTCTACTACCTGCAGTTCATAGCCTGGTAGTAATTCACTCTTTATTCTGCTAAAAAAAATACTCTGTATTGATTATGCTGACACTGACAGTAAAACTGTGTGGTGGTTGGTTTTCTTTAATTTTTTTTCTTCACATCTCAGATGAGAAAGTGGGTTATGATTCATCCTGCAGAATCTGAGTCAAAATTCATTTTTGTCTCTTTTCAATTAGATCTTCTGCATTCCACATTAAAAAGCAAGAGTAGTTTGCTCAGCAAATGAGGACACTGTGGTATGCCTTTGTGTGTTGCTTTCTCACACACAACTGAAAAACATTTTCTCTATCCTCTAATGATATTCCATTAGCAACAGAACACCATAAGAAGACACAATGTGCCAATTCAAAGAGAGACAAGCACTAACATTAAAAATTCAGAGAGGTTGATTATTACACACTAATCATAAACGGCATAAATCAAGCCAGACGTTGCACTGGGAAGCAACACTAACAGCTCTTAAATTTTTGATCTATTATGGTTTAAATGTTTATTATTTATTTTGAGAGAGAAGGAGAGAGCGATCGGGGAGGGGGAGGGGCAGAAAGAGAATCCCAAGAAGGCTCCAAACTACCAGAGCAGAGTCTGACATGGGGATCAATCCTATAAATGGTGAAATCATGACCTGAGACAAAATCAGGAGTTAGACACTCAACCGACTGAGCCACCCAGGTGCACCTTGGTCTGTTATAGTTTAGAATGTATTTTCCCATCTACTGGTTTTACTTGATCCTCAATATATATATATATATATATATATATATATATATATATATATATCCTCACAATATATCCTCACTATACACACACACACACACACACACACACACACACACACACACACACATATATATATATATATATATATATATATATATATATAATATGAAAATGATCTTCTGTAATAGGTGGAGTAAGTGAAACTCAGAAATGTTAAGAGGTTAAATACAATTGTTGAAAGTATACATAATTTATTTCAGAAAACCTAAATTAAGAATTTGGTTCCACTTCTTAACCTGTCCTTGGATAAACTAGTTTCTTTTGGAAAATGATAACTCTAATCTTAAAACTGCCATAATAATGTTTTTAAATAATGCATACCAATATGTTCCAAAGCACATTAAAAATGACAAGTGTCCACAGTATCATACAGAGAAGATACAGAACTTATACTTGGATAGCCTGAACTCCAAGTCCAGTGCTTGTTTCTCGGTGCCATGTAACAAAAGATACATTCTGCATTTTTATGACAGTGCTGGATTATCTACACTGAAGACCATTGTCGCATTAATGGTTACCAATATTAATTTCACTTATGTATGCCAAGTAACATTAGTGAACAACATTATTGACTCAGGAAAATCCTTAAACAGTGATGCTAGGGTATCCACCTCAATACAGAGTATTCCTTATGTTCTACAATCCTATTTTATTTGTGTTAACTGATAGTTAAAGCTACTTTAAATGCAGTGAATCTTCTCATAAACCTTAAGAAATGAGGAACAACATTGAGCAGAGTATAAAATGGCCTAGGGAATAGATCATTGAGCTTATCTTCCAATCCCGTGGAACTCTGAAGCAATCAATGTTGTAATTCTACATCAGACAGCTGTTTTCCTATCTACCTATGTTTTAATGTGTATAGAAGGCAATGTATGAAAAATATCTGAGGCAAAAAAATAAGGGCCTGAAGGATCTATAAATTATGTATTTTAATGTCCTAATGAAGGAGATGAGGCCCCTGGAAAGGGGCTGAACTAAATTGTCACAGCAAGTCAGCAGGATAGTGTCAGGCCCAGAATCTGGCCTCAGAATGCTTGATTTCTGGCTCTTTAAACCACTACCTTGTCTCTCACGATAACGTGATGCCTCTGGATGTAAAAAATGTTTATTTTGTTAAAGTCAACTCAATGGGTGACCTTGAGGAAATTATTTCCTCATGGTATTCCATCAAGTTGTCTTCCTGATGAATTATATCCACATTTCCCAATATTTTGAACATGAGGGGGTTCATGGATAAACATTTTAAAATTCCAATGTGGAGTTTGATTTAATGTATTTTAAGGGGAAAAAGCAGCAATTATTTCAACCCATAAAATCAGATTATGGATATTTTTGACATGGAGGAAGATAAAGTAGGCTAAAATTTAATTGATTTAAATAAAAATATTAGGCAAAAAATAGTACAGATAGTTAATGCATTATGATAAAAATTATAAAGGTGCCTCCAGTTATCAAAGAATGGGAAGCCCTGAAGCTAGATGATTTCTAAGTGCCTCTCTAACTTTGCCATGATCCTAAGGCTAAATGGGAGATAGAGGCAGTGGAGATTAGTAACTGTCTTCTAGTACCTCCCGCCTACTGCATCTTCTTAGCCTCCTTCAACAAGTCACTCCTGCACACTGTTTCTGTTTCCTCATTGAATTTTAACACATGATACTCACAGGTATGAGTGGAGTTGAGTCCAGGAGAAGGTCTGATAGAGAACCAGCTGAAGTCTGAGCTCACAGCTGTGCAGCTGCTGTAATGAATCTGGGACAATTTAATACAATATGACTGACTTTGGAGTCAGCTAGGAAGAGAATTGGAATAAGGTCATTAATTTGGACCAGCTTCCCAGTTTATTGGCCTTGGATATTTTCTGCTTGCTTTTTTTTTTTTTAATGTTTTTATTTTTATTTTTGAGACAGAGACAGAGCTTGAGCAGGGGAGGGGCAGAGAGAGAGGGAGACACAGAATCTGAAGCGGGCTCCAGGCTCTGAGCTGTCAGCACAGAGCCCGATGTGGGGCTTGAACTCACGGACTGTGAGCTCATGACCTGAGCCGAAGTTGGGCGCTTAACCAACTGAGCCACCCAGGTGCCCCTCTGCTTGCTTTTCTTTAAAAGCATTCAACTGAGAATTCAGATAGTACAACAGCTAGTACGTTGCCAACCAGTCTACTCCCCAGCAATGGGGGTCTCTTCATGTGAACTCCTGTGACATTTAATTTGGCCCGGGTCAACTGGTAATAGCAGAAAAAGCCCCTGAACCTAGATGAAAAGCCATGTATTTTCCACTGCCATCCATAAGATGTGTTCTCCATCCAAGCCCTTGGTGCTATAGGATTTAACAATGCTTTCTCTTCTTGACCATTATGTTACCTCATTTCCATTATTTCCCATAAAGCACACTACAATGATTGGTATATAGTAGGCACTCAATAAATATTTGTAGATGAATGAATATGTTCAATTAAAAGTACAATAGATGCCTATCAAATAGAACTCTGCAGATGTTCAAACAATGGCTTTGCTGACAGTCACTCATTAGCCCTTCTGACAAACCTAATGTCACTTCAAAGTCTGGAAGGAGATGATTATCTGTGTGTTATAGAGAAAGTTGTGGGGAAAGAGCAGGTGAGGGGTAAGGAGGATGGTTTGGAGGGTTAAAGGGAGTGGAGTTCAGAGTTATCTGTATTTGTGTGTGTAAGATCAGAAAATGCATAATTAGCACTTGCAGGTTTTGGTCTAAACTCTAGCCACACGGTTCAGCACATAACCATAAACAACCTAAGAATTGGAACTTTTTTTTTGGCGGGGGGGTGGACACACACCGTGTGCTCATGCCAGTGCATTCTCTCCCAGATCGCCAAGTTTGCTGTCAGTCATTAAGCAAAGAAACATTTTTTTTTTTTAATTATGAAGTAGGAATCTCTTTTCTACATTTCATTCTCTGGTAAAGAGAATGATGATCTCAATGCGACTGAATGAGTGAGTGTCTGCTGTTGATATAAAGACTGAATGAAACACCGATCCTGAGTGGTGTCTCATATGCTTGAAGGGGCCCACTGTAAGTGAATGACCTTTCATGGCTGGTTGCTATGGAAAACACATATAAACATGGGGTAAGGATGTTTCAATGTGACACCTTGCGCATCTGACCCATTTAGATTAGAATAGTAGCAAACTGACGAGTTGAGAGGTTATCCTAGGTTCCAAGGACTATAAACCCCACAGTGGGAAATGAGGGAAATGGGAGGAAATATGATCTAGAACTTAAAACATCTCAACTATGTAACCTATCAAGTAACCAATTTCAATCCTTAATTTTCAGAGAAAACACATGTAAAAGAGATCAAGTCCAAGGGTGTCAATCTAGTTTTTACTGAAGTTCAAGGGATGTAGCAACTGTACCTTGCTCTACACATTCTCCATGCCTTAAAGTGATTAAAGAGAAAGAATGAGGGCCCCGGGGTGACTCAGTCAGTTAAGTGTCTGACTCTTGATTTTGGCTCAGGTCATGATCTCATGGTTTGTGAGATGCAGCACCACTTTGGGCTCTGGGCTGACAGCATGGAGTTTACTCTCTCGCTCTCTCTCTCTCTCAAAATAAGTAAAGGGGGAGAGAGAGAGAGGAGAGAACAAGTGGGGAATGGGCAGAGAGAGGCAGAGACAGAATCTCAAGCAGGTTCTGCACTGTCAGCAGAGAACTCGATGCAGGGCTTGAAGTCAAAAACCATGAGATCATGACCTGAGCTGAGATAAGGAGTTGGATTCTTAACTGACTGAGCCACCCAGGAACCCCCCTTTTGAAAACTTTTCTTTCCTAAGTTTACTTTTTATTCATTTTCAGAGAGAGAGGTAGAAAGAGAAAGTGAGTGAGTGGAGGAGGGGGAGAGAGAGGGAGAGAGGATCCCAAGTAGGCTCCACATTGTCAGCATGGAGCCTGATGTGCAGCTCAAACTCACAAAGTGTGAGATCATGACCTGAGTCAAAATCAAGAGTCGGATGCTTAACTGAGCCACCCAGGTGCTTCCAAATAAATAAATTTTAAAGAAATAATGAGAAAGTCTGAATTGTAATCCATGGCTCTATCACTAACTAGTTTGCAACTTAGAAAACTCACTCACTTCATCATCTCTAAAAATGAGGGAGTTTTCCTTACACAGTCTCTGATTCTCTCCAGCTCTAACCTTTAATGATTCTAGAAGGCGCTAAATAAATATCTATGAAATGAATGAAATATTGTCCCTCCGTAGTTTACTGTATACCATGTCTTGCCACAGGGAATACGCATTTGTTTCCTCACAATTTTCATTTATATGTTGATTAATTAATTAAGCAAATATTAAACATCTCCTATCAGTCAGGCCTAGTTCTAGAATCGAAGATGGGGACACAGCAGTGAACTAAAAAAAATTATTGCCTTCCATCACATTTACATTCTAGTAGGGAAAGTAGACAAGAAATATTACAAATAAGTAATCTGATGAAAATGAAAAAAAGGGTTTTGGGGATCTCTTCAGCTATTTTGTATTTAAAAATCAAGGAACTCAGGACAGTATACACACATAGGCCCTAACAAGTTACTGACTGTATTATTTTTAAGGACAACCCATTCTTCACTCAAGTTTGAATAAGGAGTATCCAGGAGTGGGTTCATAAAAACAGCAGGCAAACCTACTTCCTCACTTTTCTGAATAACCCTGCCATTCCTTTTCCCAGCAGACAAGACTACTTTCTATTCTTTATTCAGAAAGGAATTTTTGGCCATAGAGTTTTAAAACACTTCCAGCTGTATGACCTTGAATGAGTCATCTGGACTTCAGTTTTCTGGAAAACGAAACACGATTCTGGAGAGTTCCTCAAAGTTTCTAAGTTTAAATTCTTCTTTATGATACTATAAGCCCAGGTTCCCAAATCAATGCTTAAAAATACACTCGATAGCCAAATTAATTAAAAATTAACGTGTGCTGAGATGGAACACATACAATGCTGAGGATTATTTATTTAGTGCTGTAAACATATATTGCCCCAAGCAAACATTTTACCAGAAATCACTACCACAAAAGGAAATATATCTAATATGTCTCATTAGCTAGAAAACATTCTATTCCCATGACCCACAGATACCTTAAACAAAGAGCTGGAGAGAAGCAAAACCAAGAAATCCATTTTTTTTTCCCTAAATCAATATAACCTTTTCTCTAAGCTACGCATTTTCTAATTTTTCTCTCATTGTGGTTTTTGGGGTTTTTAATTAATTAGGTCATTTTTTGTGTGTGTGCGAAAATAAGATCCTAAAGGCCTCAGGCTCCACCTGTACTAAAGGCAACTGTGCACCTGGAGTCATTTCCCAGTTTATAGTTGACAGCATACCTTGGACATTACACTGTTGACACAAAATTATAAAAACAAAGAAAAACAAATTACTCAGCACCTCTCAGCTGAGACCCTCTAAGTGCATTTCAGAGCAGACACGTTATTCCTTGTACTGACAGAAAAGCTAAAGCACAGAACCTGGTGACTGGTCTACCTCCAGGTTTATGACTGATCTGGCAACAGGGTGCAAAGAGTGTGATGGGGTAGAAAGAGAACAGGTTCTAGAGTAGTAGGTCTGGGCCTCACTGCAATTGTGCCATGTAGGGGATCTATGTTATGGGATCTCTGACTTGTAGGGGCGGGTGGTGGCCCTGGAGAGTGGGGAGTCCCTTCATTACTCAGATCCTGTGTGTGTTCATGTGCCAAACAGGGGGAAATACTGTCTGATTCGCAGGGCTGCTGTTTAGCTCAAATGATATAACAAGTAGGAAATGTTTTACAAGCGGTATATAGATAGCAGTAATGATAATCTGGGGGTAGAACAAGACAGTGGACGGAAGAGGCTGATTCCTAGGCCAGTTTAGACACCCAAGTCACTGAACCATCAGAGCAGGATAGTACTTTCCGAATGCAATCTCATTGTCCATGAGATGCTGGAATACCGATCACCGCTTCCCCGACAAGGGGTTATTGGGTGTGGGCCTAGACTCTTCCAAGAACTGGTTTCTGTCTGCTCAAAAAGTTAATTCATTATACTACATGGGAATGTGCCAGCTTCCCCTCACTTGCCTTGCTTTGTTGCTAACTTTGGAAGCATGGATATTAAGTTTAATTCTTTTCCACATGGGAGTCTTCCAGCAGCACTCGGGCTCCAGGTTTTCTTTTCTCCACACCTTCAACAGTATCTCAAATAGTGGTTTGCAGTTTCCTAGGCATCATAGTCCAAATCCCCTAGACATGCTCACTTATCAACAGGTCTTACTAGCACAGAAGAGGAATGGACTACCGTCCTCATTGATTGGGGTTCTCTCTTTCTACTCACAAACATTCGTTGGACCTCCATATTGCTCCCCACTGAGAAGATACACAGCACCAAGTATGGTGAGTTAGTTTTATTAATAAAGTAATTATAGCACAGGCCCACCCATGCCTTTCTTCTCTTGAGGCTTACCACATGCTAGGTCCCCACTGCTGCTTACCTTCTGCTTCTGCCCAACTCTCCTAGTTCCCTCAGAACTGTCTTTATGTAAAATTTCCCAATATACCTCAATAACAATACTCAGAGAGAAACAAACAAACAAAAATCCTTAGACAAATGCCAAGTTCTGTGAAGAGAATTTACCTAGTGCTGTTCTGAAGGCATAGGGATTCTTCAAATAGCTCACTAGACAATTTTGAGACTCACACACTTCACTTTTTTTTTTTTAAAGGAATAAGACAACACTATGTAAGCAATGCCAAGATAATTACAGCTTTGTGTTTAAAAATAAGCTGGTAGATATTTTCATTCTATCCTCAGATATATCACAGTTCTCATTTCCAGAGTTACTACATTCCAGTAATGTTGTCTTGGGTCTCAGGGTCTGTGCAGCCACAACACCATTATTTGGGGGAGAATTGTGCCATGGACACAGGGATCACAATGTGGAACCTCTCCTCCACAAACATACTTTCTCTTTCAATATGAATGAAAGTGCAAAACTTACAGGCTTGGGGTGTGTCAACCAACATGGAAAACTCTTGGATCAATGCAAAAGATGTGGCAAAAATATCTACAGACAAACTCAACTTTCCATTCCATTTCCTCCTCAAAACTGTCTGAAAAATAAAAGCTCCAATGATGGCAACTAGCCCTGTAAACTCCCTAATATTCTGGCAGTGTTGCCTTTCTCCCCGTTCTTTTTAATAGCTAAATTTAAAATTCTGCCTCTCATTTTAAGTTCTGCAGTTTTCTCTAACTTATAATAATTCATAGTTCATCACCTCTTGTTCTTTCTGTACATGTATCCCTGGAACTGAGAATCTCCCCTAGTAAAAACATGCTTTCCTAGTTGCCCAGGGAAACGGGTTGCTCTAAGATGCAAGCCTTGCTGCAAACGATTTGGGCCAAAGACCCACTGCCTGGTTACTGAATCAGATCAGAATTTTCTTCTACCTCCAATTTTCTGGTGTGTTTCCTTTCTTCTCCCTACAGGGTAGTGTTTTGAGGCCCTCTCAAGGACTCCATTGGGAGAAAAGACACTTGGGCATCTTCTAGAGTCCAATTATGTAAGGCTAAGTAGATGGAAAATGCTCAGAGCATGAGGGAGTTTTGTCTTCTCTTTAAAGATATGGATTCACCCATCTGATGGGCTATGTTCCATTCCTTGTGGCATTTACCTAATACTGGAATGAAACAATCCCTGTTTTTTTGAAGTAGATGGAAGAGGGAGTGCATGGAAACACTAAAACTGACATCTTTTTAGGAGAACCATTAACAAAAATGCCCAGCTGAGGAGTAGCTTAGAGAAGTGCACCTGCTTGTAATATTTTATCAAGGTCTGAGTTAAGAAAAGTCAGTTGAGATGTGCTGTAGTTATCAGCAGTTTTCCTCCCCTCATGGTCAACGGAAGGGCTAGTCAGCTAACATGGTTGGTGGGGAGGTATTAGGTGTGCAGTCTTAAAGTAGGTATCTGAATCATGGCAAAAAGCCCATGCTTAGTGTCACATCAGTTAATTCAGGAGTTATACACAGTTAAAATATATTGCCAGTGACATTGAAGTTCTGACTATACAACTAATGGCCCTGGGCAAAGATAGTCTCTCACTTGAAGATCATGACTTGGGGAGGGAAAGGATGACAAGAGGCAGGATAGCCAACTATTGACAATCTGCAGGAACAACATATGCCTTTCTGTAATGGTGATGAATCAGCACAGACTCAAGAGGACAAGAAAAAGTCCAAATCCTGAAACTTATTAACTACGAAACCTTGAACAACTCATTCAGCTTCTCTAATATCTGTGTCCTCCCCTAAAAAAATGAAGACATTGTCACCAGACCTGTCAGTCAGACTGTGACTGTGAATAGAGCTTTTGACAAATATCAGCTTCTGTCACCACCATTCTAATGACTATCATCTCTTCAGCAGTAGGAAAGGTATGTGTCCAGTGGAAAAGAAGGAAACGTGCACAAGAGAAGGCAGCTCAAATTCATTGGGGCACCTGGAGGGCTCAGTCAGTTAAACATCCGACTCTTGATTTTGGCTCAGGTCATTATCCCAGGGTCATGGCATGGAGCCCCAAGTCAGGCTCCATGCTGAGGTTAGAGCTTCTTGGGATTCTCTCTCTCCTTCTCTGTCTGCTCCTCCCCAGCTCTCATTCTCTCTCTCTCCCCAAACAAACAAACAAACAAACAAGCAAACATTTTTTAAAAATTCATTAAAATACTCAAGTTTAGAAGGCAGAGGAATGTAACTATTTCTCCCACCCAAGGAAGGAGTCTTAACATAATTCATTTGTGAAGCTTCAATACCTTTGGGGGGAAGAAGGATGTCCTGTGTAGCTGTGTTGTAATGGCATCTCTAGTTGTTTTAATGTAAAGTGACTTTGCCCTCCCCACAATATCTATATCTATGTCTATGTCTGTGTCTGTGTCTGTATCTGTTTCTGTATCTATATATATGTGTAGATTTATCAACCTATCTATCATCTATCTAGACTGTTTCAAAGTAAGTTGCAGATATCATGACACTTCACTCTAAATACTTCAACATGTTGCCCCTAAAAATTGGGACACTGTTCTGTATAACCACAATGCCACTACCACACATAAGAAATGAATGTTGATGTATTATCTAATATATACCTCATACTCAAGTTTCTCTAAACTTGCCCCGAATATTTAATAGGATTTTAAATTAAATCCGCCATCCATTGAAGACTCCTGCCTTCTTCTCCAACCTTATATCCTAATTTTTGTTCCTTTCCACATTGGTGATTCACTCTAACGATTTTATTCTACATTATGTTAAAATTCCCCTCATCGGAAATGACATCGCTTCTCTACTGTAATCCCTCTTCCAAATCTCTGTTAGCATAATTTTAAAGACGTAACTTTAATGATAACCATTTTATAAACATGCCTTCATTCCTGCTTGGGCATGTCCATTCTCCTTTTTCTTCTGAATTCTCAAAGAACTTTGGCTCAACTTTGATTCAGTCACTTGTCACTTTCAGTCTTGTGTTAGGACTAAACACTATAACCCTGTATATATTCTCTATTAGACTAAAGGCACCTTCAAAGGTAAGATCACTGTCTGCCTATCTCTATATGTCTCCAACAGTTAGCAGAGTAGTCTGCACGTAATAGGCACTTGGTGGATGTTTTCTACCTAAAGTAAATTTTCCATAAATAATCCTGACCTCAACTTGTATTTTGTTCATTTTATCTACTTAGGAGAGAATATCCTTCTTCTATTTTCTGTCTATCCAAAGCTGATCTCCATAAAACCATTCCTAATTATCCAGCTTAAACTTTTGGAGGTAATGTATATGTTTATTAGTGGGATTGTGTTGATGGCAAGGCAAATGTATACATATGTCCAAACCCACCAAGTTGTAGATCCTGGTTATGTGCAATTGTTTTTGTTGTTGTTGTTGTTGTTGTTTGTTTTTTGGGTGCTTTGTTTTGTTTTTTTGGTCTATCTTAGGAAAGCTGGGGGAAAAGTTTTTAGAAGGCAAAAAAAAAAAAGAGTAGAGTCTGGAATCTAATCCAGTCCTGCAATTTATTAGCTGTCAATATTGGGAAGATTACTTAACATTTTGGTGGTTCAATTTCCTAATCTGGAAATAATCATAGCATTTACGAGGTTATATATTTTCTATACAGATAAAATGAGTTAATTCTTATAAAGTACATAAAATAGTGACACCATATTGTAAGCACTCAATAAAAGTTAATCATTATTCCACATTCTCTCTCATGCTTCATAATCCTTATTTGGCTAAATGATTATTTACCAATTGGTGACACATGTTCTATTTTTGGTAGGAACTTAAATTTAAATCAGGTATTATTAATGGATTTTTAATGGGCATATTTTATTTTCTTAAATAAAGCATGGGATAACTTTGATTATTGAGGACATTCTACATGCCAAGAACTTGGCTAAGTGCTTTCTATAAATATTTCACTCAATACTCACAATAACAGTATGAGCTAGCAATTATTTCCATATTATAGATAAAGCAAAACAAAAACAAAGACTGAGTGAGCATAAGAGAGTTGTTCAAGCTGTCCACGCTAGTAACTAGGGCAGTTCTTAAATGCAAAGATAATATTTAACTTATGTCTGTTTCGCAGAGATCTTAATACATATTCATAAGCACAAATACCATCTATGTTCAATTTTCCTTATTGGTATGTATTTAGTTGCTATGATATTTGAGGCATATATACATGTTATGTTAGTTGCTTTTTATTTTTAATATACCTTAATATGGTAACCTTATTTTTTGCTTTTAACATGATATTTTAAAAAGTTTACCTTAGATTCCAATATAAAACTTTTCCCTATATCAAGAACAAGAGTATGATGCACTCTTGGTATATTTTAATATAACTAGAGACTCTTTTAAAATAACTATTCTCCATGCATTTGTCCTATCAAGTTATGTTTAGCTTTTAGTTTTGTTGTATTTCTTTGGATTAGTGCTGTTTCTATAGGAACTACTAGTGTTGATAGAAATTCTAGAAGTCATTTGCTGCACCCTCAAGGTGGGAAATGGGGCTTAAGCAGATGGAGCACATTTCAATGCTGCTTAGCTAGTCAAGGGCACAGAAAAGACCAGAACCAGAATTAATTATTGCCCCTATTGACCTATACCCTATATATAAATCAGTGCTACATTTTTCATATCCTAACCCATTCCATCTATGGCGTGGCTTTGGATCAGGGCCCTCAGTTCACCGAATAGTACATATTCCCAAATAGGAAGCAAGGGGGAGACACGAAAATAGTAAATGTCAGAAAAAATAAAAGCCCTGTGTAATGTTTCCACCTCTGTGCCTCTGCTGCTGCTCTCCTCTCAATGTAATATCCTCTCTCCACATGTCCCAAAAACGACACTACTCAAACTGTGGTCCATGGATGGGTGTTTAAGAAATGTTTATCGCCCTGCAATGGAACAAGTACAAAAACAGGGAGTATTTAGAAAATAATATAACACTTTAATAGAGTAATACATCCCTGTTAGATCTCATAATGGTAAAACTTGGCCTTCCATTTTGTATTGTTTTTATTTCATTTTCTTAGTGATTAATTTTAACTGTGCTCTATACAAATACTGGCCTCCAACAGATGGAGAAAGAAACAGTTTTCATCACAGAAAGTTTGGGAGGCACTGCTTTAAAAGGGCCAGGTTCAGGTGCCACCGATTCCCTTAGAAGGCATTCCTGATGTTCCTGAGGAGTAGAGATTTTAAATTTTATAATATTTAACATAAGTCTCTCTTATGCCTCTTATGGTTTTCTACCAAGATTAGTCATTACTTATGTGTTTTTCTTATCTCTCCTGAATAATTACAACCTCCGAGTACAGGTTATGTATTCATAACACCTCTTAATTGGCATTTAGTTCATAAATTCACATTACACTAACGGACTGGATGAAATAACCATTCATAATTGTTCACAGATTTGGAGAGGGGAGAAGGTTGAAAAAAATACAGTGGGACATCTTTTCCCAAACTTTCAGAGGGAAAGAATTGAGAGTACAGAATTTAGACACTATCCAATTCTGTATTTTGTATATAAATATTTATGTCCTTATTTATTTAAAATGTTTATTTATTTATTTTGAGAGAGAAAAGGGGGGTGAAGAGAGAGGGAGAGACAGAATCCCAAGCATGTTCCACAATGTCAGAGCAAAGCCCAACATGGGGCTCGATCTCACCAACCGTGAGATCGTCACTTGAGCCAAAATCAAGAATCTGACACTCAATCGACTGAGTCACCCAGATGTCCTTGCACGTATATAAATATTTAGACCAGTGAGGAGCCTGAACACATACAGAAATCCTATTTCTGCCTAATTTAGAGAAGCTTACAAATTGTCAAAAATTAGTTTTAAAATCAAATTTGTATTCCAAGAAACTGTACAATACCCTTGTGCTTTTAGTATGAGCTGAACAGATATCACATTTATGGCAGTCTCACAAAGCAATTTCCAGGACCTTCCGTTTTGTGCATGTGCATTCGAACTCCACTGCATCTAGACCCAAATCGTTTGCCAGTGGAGATGTTGATACTCCTCATTATCAAATAAGAAAAACCGAACAAGGCATTCACTTCAGAAGCCAGCTCTCAACCCCACTCACCAAAGTATTCATCAGCAGGTGGATTTTCCATATCATACAGCATCTTCTTGGTTAGGTGTTCAAGCTCATCTTCAGGGCGGAATGAAGGGGGAACAGCTGGAGGCCCCATGGATCCTGTTTGTCCACTCTGAAAGGCAGAAAACACACAGTTAGCTCTTTAAATGCAATCTAGACAATCAAAGCAATCAAGTAGCGTTTGCATTGTACAGGAGAAGGTACTGGACATGGCTACTAAGAGATCTGGGTTTTAGAATCAGTTTTAACATTCTTCGGTGTCTGATCTTGGACACATCATTGTCAGTATTCACCTGTCTTAGTGAGATGAGTCATCTACCGGGCTTTAGAAAACCATGTTTACAACAGTAGGAATCTATTGCATTCAGTAATTGCTAAGCAGTCACTATGGAGCAGTTGTATATTTATAAAAACAAGATGAATAAATTGAGCTTCCCCCCTCACGGAGTTTACAGTCAAATGAGAGGTACAGGCACATTAATAATTAAAGATAAAGCAACTATAGGAACTGCACAATCAGGGTACATAAGGGACCTCTCATGTAGCCTGAAAGGAAGTATTCCAGAGAAGAGGCAGGTGCAGACTAGGACTTATTCAGCTAAAAGGCAGGAAACTTATAGGCAGTGGTTCTTATATTCAGGTGAGAAAAGGCTAACTGGTTTAAGGAGCTCCTGGCAGTAGCGTATTTCTGCAGCTTGTATAAAGCTTGAGATAGGAGATGGGATGGATCTTATGGGGTACAGGGGGGCAGAAAGTGAATGGCCTTGTGCTCTGGTTAAGGTGGTTGAGTAGCTTTTCCCCCTAGTACTACAAACAGCCACATACCAAATGGGGGAGGTAAATCAAGCGCTGATACTGGGTTGGTGTTTAAATAGGTGAGCGAGCCAGAATTATAGCGCTGTCAGGGAGTCAAGTGTCAGGGGAAAGATTATCTGAGATGTTTGACCAAGAATCCAAAGTATGTAGAGAAAAAAGAAAGGCCAGATGCCAGATGTAAAGTAGCTTCGCATGATGTAAATAAAAGGGAATGTATAACGTATAATTCTGTTTTCCTTTGCGTATATTATAACTTTGACCATTTCCGGTATCACATCCCAGAATCTTTAATCAATGTGCTTATAACAGAAAAAACTTATAAAAAGTTAAGAAGTGGGGCACCTGGCTGGCTCAGTTGGGTTAGCATCCAACTTCGGCTCAGCTCATGACCTCACAGTTAGTGAGTTCAAGCCCCATGTGGGGCTCTGCGCTGACAGCTCAGGGCCCAGAGCCTGCTTCGGATTCTCTGTCTCCCTCTCTCTCTGCCCCTCCCCTGCTTGTGTGCATGCTGTCTCTCTCAAAAATAAATAAATACACATTTTTTTAAAAAGTTAAGAAATAATGATGGCCATGAAGACTAATGGAGAAAGCTGGGACTGAGAATGTAAATTCTTCTTACTTTTATGTTTTTAATTTTTAATTTAAATCCAAGTTAGTTAACATATAGTGTAGTATTGGTTTGAGGAGTAGAATTCAGGGATTCATCACTTACATATAACACCCAGTGCTCATCCCAACAAGTGCCCTCGTTAATGCCCATTACCCATATAGCTCATCCCCCCCGCCCCACCTCCCCTCCAGAAACCCTCAGTTTGTTGTCTGTATTTAGGAGTCTCTTATGGTTTGTCTCCCTCTCTGTTTATGCATCCTTAAGTTGTTATCAAGAATTTCTCCTTTCATGAACAGTTTACAAGAATCAGTTCAACAAAACTTATAGCTGCATATTCATTCACCTGTTGTCCTCCTTATACTAAATGAGTTCTTAGATGTGAAAATCCTACAAAGTACAAATACCTGTACAAGTGTTTCATCCTTACTACCAACATGTATTTCAACCACTCCAAGATACATGTTGATTATTTGTGTGATGTCTGAGGCATAAAACGCCACTTAAGCATATGTCAAGTTGTTACTTGGCACCCGTTTGGACCTTTCTCTATATTTATTTTTCATTTTTTAGGTATTTGAAATGCACAGGAAGTTGCGAGTATGGACATGCAGAAAGCCTTTAAAAGGCCCTCAATTTTTTTTTTATGTTGGTTACTAATCTTACATTGGGATTTTATTTCATTGTTGGACACAATCTGGATGGAGAACGGACAACAGTGAATAAACTACGGTATGTGTCCGGTGACAGAGACAAAAAAAAAAAAAAAAAAAAATAGAGCTGCATGCTGGAATCTTTTATTCATTGTGAGATAAGGAAATTTAACACCCAAAAAGATCAGGGCAGGGCTAGTTATGATAAACCCAGGACAAGAGCCCATCCTAGACTCATTTATTCAATAAACATTAAATGTTAAATTTAAGGTCTCCTCTAAAGTGCAAATAGCATTTGAACATTGGAGGAACGATTTGCTAGTGATATTAAACTTTAAATGGCACAGATGTTATCACTTCTAGGAAAATTTTGCAGAAATAATCATAAAATTATATGACCAAGGCCAGTCACAGGAACCATATTTGAAAAAAAAAGGAGGAACCTGAAGTAACAATGTAACTATTCATCCACGGGTAAGAGGTCACTTAAATGCACAATGATAGATACATACAATGGAATGTGAAAAGCTTTTAAAAGGGTACATTACAAATCTATCTGCAAGGTATGAAAAGGTGACATGGCCATGCGATCAAAGGAAAAGATCTAGTTATAGGATAGTAAGTGTAAATGATGGCCCCATTTTTGTAAAGTAAGTACAGTTTAATTATGTACTGTTCTTTTTTTTATTTTTATTTTTTTTTAAATTTTTTTAACATTTATTTATTATTGAGAGAGAGAGACAGAGCATGAGCAGGAGAGGGGCAGAGAGATGGGGAGGCACAGATTCCAAAGCAGGCTCCAGGCTCCGAGCTGTCAGCATAGAGCCCGACGCGGGGCCCGAACTCACAAACTGGGAGATCATGACCTGAGCCAAAGTCGGTCGCTCAACTGACTGAGCCACCCAGGTGCCCCTAAGTACTGTTCTATATATAGGTTGGAAAAAAGTCTGAAAGGACATACACTCAAGTGTTAAAGGGGATTTATCTCTGGGTTTGGAATCCCGGGGACCTTTCAACTTCTAAATTTGTGTTTCTTTTACAATATGTAATTCTACTTCTGCAATCCATGAAGTACAACTTTTTAAATGCAAGGAATTCAAGCGATAAAGATATGTCAGATACTAGCAAAGCCCTGGAACAGGCTTCCAACCCAGGTCAGATGGGGGCCCTGAGAGAAGCAAAAGGCCAAAGGTGCGACGCAGTTGGGTGTGAATGGGAAAAAAGGCAAGTGGTTCTGTGTTTAAGACTGAAGAGGCGAAAGAAAGGAAGGGCCAGCTAATGACTACCATGCCGTACCTGAGGGCCTCCCTAGGGGCCAAGGGCTCTAGGCCCTGTGTGAGACCACAGACAACTCTGAAAACCTGATGAGCTGAGCTCCCTTTTGGCAGAGAGAGACTGACATCCGTAAAAACGCACACTGGGGGGCGCCTGGGTGGCTCTGTCGGTTAAACGTCCGACTTCGGCTCAGGTCACGATCTCGCGGTATGTGAGTTCGAGCCCCGCGTCGGGCTCTGTGCTGACTGCTCAGAGCCTGGAGCCTGCTTCAGATTCTGTGTCTCCCTCTCTCTCTGCCCC
The DNA here is from genome assembly GCF_018350215.1 of Panthera leo. Classification (NCBI taxonomy): domain Eukaryota; kingdom Metazoa; phylum Chordata; class Mammalia; order Carnivora; family Felidae; genus Panthera; species Panthera leo. The sequence goes on from NC_056687.1 coordinate 79,026,019, forward strand.
TCCCCTGTTCATGCTCTGTCTCTCTCTGTCTCAAAAATAAATAAACATTAAAAAAACAAAACAAAACAAAAAAAAAACGCACACTGAATTTACTTATAATCTCAGGAAGCTCACAAGCCACGGGAAACATATCTACAGACCCTCAGGTAGGAATGTCCAGGCAACAGAAACCACAGTAGGGATTTTCAGCAGCGAGGTGAGCTAATCAGATTAGAAAGTTCTCTCTGGAGCACAGGGAGGACGGGAGAGCCATGAGACTGGAAGGAGGTGGGGAGCTTATCCTAAAATATGTGTGGCCAGAGAGTGAAGGGACTTGCGAGGTGGTGACATTATGGTTAGAGACAGAGGTTTAACTCAGGCACTGGCTTGGGGTCCTCAGGTGAGCTTGTGAACCCTGGATGACTTCAGATTCCCTTCTGTAGAATGGGCCTGTCCAGGTTATCTCGCAGTTGCTAAGAGGATTGAAATCAGAGAGCTTTTGCATGTCATGCTATAGACAGCTTACCTACTTTCAAACCATGGTCACAAAGGGACTCTCTCTGGACCTTCAACCTGCCTCTGAGGGAGGGGATAATCCCAGTTCAGGTGACAGAACTGAAGGCATGGATGGGAAGCTGACCTACATCATGTTTTTCAGACTTGCAATAAGGAGAAAACTTGAGCCCCAAAGAGGGTGTCATCTGACTCCAAAAGCCAGGCATTTTTTCCAACCAAACATTGCTTCCCATGGAGAAAGTGGAGAAATGTCTGAAATATTACCTGTAATGTCAATGGCGTTGGCTGTTTTATTTTAAATCAACAACCATTAAGGAAAACCTGATAATTCCTGCTCCCAGTCTTAGGGCAGACCCTGAGGGAATGGACACACTTTATCATTGTGTGGCCTAATATACATGCTTGCCTTTTAACATAAACAGTGGCAGCCGGAAGGCCAGGTTTGTCCTCTGCCAGCAATTCAGATTCTACCCTTAGCACTTACGTTACAAGGAGAGGTTATTTCCAAGTACTCCCCTTGTCAGGACTTCATAGATTTTAAGAAAAATATGCCATTCCTTTTATTCTCCAATTACTCCCTATTAGCTTTGCAATACAGTTTCTGAAGTACCACATTTGGAAAGTCACTTTCCTTTTCTTTTACATTCTAATCCCCTATCATGCTAACCTTGGATTCCTGGTATTTCGTATGAGGAAGGACCCCAAGACAACATCTCTCCCAGTGCTTGTGAACGTTATTTGGCCACAGAATTTCGTCCCCGCTCCGCCCCTGGCCTCCATCCCCAAACAGGGCACAAAACTTAACATGCATGAAGAATATGTATTGGTAAAAACACAGACTCCTTAGTGTCCATGTGTCTGTCACACCAAGGAAGACGCAGCCCAGGGCTTTCTTTGAAGTTCAGGTCCTGTAATTACTTTAGGGTTTCTCTCACTTCAATTTCTCTTTCTCAGTAGCACCCAGAACGCAGTGCATCCTAAGATGCCCAATTCATCTTTTGATAAGCAGCTTCCAGCATTGTGCTTGGGTAATAGAATATAATGGAAAATTTGTGGGGTGGGGGCTGGAAGGGATGTGTTGGATTGTACTGTTTTTTCTTTCTTCAAACATGGAGACGTGTATGGTATCGGCAATATACTCACTGCAGCATAATAATAATTCCTTGCATTTTTGTGACCCTTTTCAAGGTGCCTGTTTTCACATACACGTAATCTCAAATGTTTATGCAACAGCCCTGTGTAATAGGTAATCCTGCTTCATGAGGAAATGGAGGCCCAGAGAGGGAAAGTGAGCTCCCTCGGTGGAGCCCCGACTGCTGCCAGGGGCTGTGCGAGTCAGGCATGTTTCAACGACACCACAGTGGTCTTCAGTTCCAGGGCCATCGCAGGCCCTTCTAAGCTCTGTTATTTTGGAGTAATTTGGATTTTTTTCAGAGTAGAGGTTTACTGCTAACTAGTGAAACAAAAGTCCTACGGAGCAAACACAAAGCCTCTACATATTCTTATAAGTATCAATATTAATCACTAATATGAGTGTTCTTTGAAATGTCTGCCACTCCTAGAAAAGGCAAAAAACAAACAAACAAAACCCATTATATGACCTACACATGAGTTACTGAGAAGTGGATTTCAGAAGACTGCTTCAAAGTTCTCTTAAACATACCTTTCCTAAGAAATTGCCAAGTGCCAAGCACTATCATAAACTCAAATTATTCATGATTCCCGCCTCTGACAACTCATGGTTTAGGAAACAAGAGACATGAAAGTAGAAAATTACAGTAAGTGTAAATACTAAGCCACAGGGATGAGTTCAATGTTCTGAGATGGGAGAAGGCTGCCAGTAAGGATATATCCTCTTAGTTTGATCTTGAAGGATAAATAGATTTCAAACAATTTAAGAAAGAAAAAGAAAGGAAGGAAGGAAGGAAGGAAGGATGGAAGGAAGGAAGGAAGTCAAGACATTCCAAGAGTAACATGTAGAAAAGAACAGGCATATTAGAAAAAACAAATGTTAAGAAATAGAGGAGGAACAGAGCTAGATGATGAGGTTAGAGAAATGACCTGTGGTCAATGTCTACACTGTTTTAGGAAACAGAGAACCATCAGGAGATTTAGAACTGGGTGTTCACTTTACTAAAGACACATTTTGGAAATATACATATTGGCAACATCTTCAAACACCAAGGCCAATGATGCCTTAAAAATGCAACCAGACAGCATGGCATTTCTGAGCAATTTAATGGCTATTATGTTTAAGGACCCTGATATTCATTAAGTAAGCAGAGACCGCTACCTGCTCACCGAAACTGACTTCCTCCTCTTTCTGAGCACATGGCTGGACTACAGTTTCCATTCTCCCTCGCAGTTAGATGTGGCCATGGGAGGCACGAGAAAGGAGAAACACACCCTGTGGAGAGCGATCCACTGACCAGGCTGGCCTGCCTCAAACTGTTACAGAAGGGAGACTGGGAGGAAATATGCTCAAAGGTTCATGGTTGAAAGTAATGGGAGACTGGTTTATATTCTTTCTATTTTCCTATATTTTAATTTTTTTACAATAAAGTTTTTTACCCTCAGATAAGGAAAAAAAAATTTTTTTTCTTGATACAGAAGTGTCAGAAAATGGAAAATGTCCAAGCATCTGCAACTGGTTCCTCTCTGTCATGGTTTTTTTCTTGCTAGTGGCCCAGGTGATAATATTCCGGGGAAGGCTTATTATGAATACTGTAGCCAAATTTGGATCTAGGTCCCTGGTAAAAGTTATGGGTGAGGCTGTACAAAAATGAGGACTATTTCTGCAAACAAAGTGATATGGATGGAATCCTTGGTGAGCGTGGAAACTGCCAGATTAACACAAATAACAATATCCATCACATTTATGTAACAATGACAGTATTTGAAGTGTTTTACATATTCTTACATAGGAACCCATAAGCACAGAAGAGCTTATTTATCTCTCTAATCTGCGTTCTGCCTTTAACGGGTCCAGTAATTTTGATCAAATCACTTCTATTCCCCGAGCCTTAGTAGCGTTCTGTGCAAAATGATGTTTTCAAAGATTCCTTTGATTCTACCCTATCTTATTTTTGTGCCCATAATATGCAGGGCATATATCATTACAGATATTTATAGGGAAATCACAGATAATTCATATTTTCGGATACTTTGTAGTCTATAAAAACAGACACACACTGAGTAAGTGGAAACATCATCATTAGAGATTTCCATTTACAGGAGGATTTAAACCACTTGTCAGCATCCCCTGAAACAATCTAGAACTTCATTCAGCATTCTGAATCTGAGTAAGCAGCTGGCAGGTCACAGGGTTTCTGCAGCCTACTGAACTTTCACTACATGTAGGGCATGAAAATCAAGAACAAACAAAGGTTAAACGCCTGATGCTCACCCCTCCTCGGGGGGAGCCAAGAAGAACTTCACCATCCCTCCTAAATGCAACAAGAAGCATAGTAAACAGCCTGCACTGGGGTGCAAACAGTGAAGACCCCAAGGAGAACACCCACCACCTTTAATCTTTGTCACCACTGATTTACTATTTAAATATATGCGTTAAGGATCCATTTTACAAAATGGCTACCCTCTCTTTGTCATCATGCCAGCTTCCTGAGTGACTGTGATACTGACCTCGGTGTGGGTCATTTTTCTCCTGTGAGTGTTGACCCACCATTCATTTCCTAGTTACAAGGTGCTAGATAACTTGAACTTAGTACAAATCTGAACCTTACCAGAGAAGCACCGCCCAGGCAGATAAACACTGGGAAAAGACAGCCAAGATATTCAGAGAGATTACATGATAATGAATACTCTATCACTCGGGGACCAGAGCTGCTCACTTTTCTTGTCCATTTGTAATGATGTACAAGAGGTTCCTTCTCTCAGAGGGAAAATAACTTCAATTATGTGTTCTTGAAAAAAGAAACATTGAAATTATCTTCTTTCAAAAGGTAGAATTAGTCCCATTTTGGAGCTGAAAGCCTGCCAGAAAAAAATATATTTCTGATATTTTCCTTCTTTTTATCCCCCCTCCTATTTAACTGTGTCAAGTTTGCAGTTGGCAATTTCCTGAGGCTGCTTCTCCTTTCTGACTCTCACTGAATTATCAAGCTCTACTCTCGACGTCTTACTTTTAATGGAAGGAGCACCCTTTCAGGCCAAGGGCCGAAGATTTGCTGCACACCCACTCTGCCTCAGGTTAAAAGCAGTGAGTGGGCCACAGGGAAAGAAGGGGAAAGGGGAACTGCCTATTAGCAACTAGAAACCCATAACTGAATGCTCCTCACGGTTGCATAGGAGCATAAAAGTGTGTTCTTAGGCCTTCTATTCTTAAGTCCTATTTTCTTGGAGAATGCGTAGCAAGGCTGCAAGGAGGGAGACCCAGAAGTTTTGACTTTAAAAGTTGATTCTAACTTTGAAACCCATTCCAGTCACCTTTCCACTTTCGAAAGTGTAACAGTCTTACAACCTCTTCCGCATATTCCCTTTCCTATGCCAAACACCGATGCCTCCAAATCACCATTCTTAAACCAGATTGGGAGTCACAGCCAAGGACGGGCAATTCTGAGTTATAGCGTGCTAGATGTTACGGCAGCCAGGGGGAAGTACCAGGCTGTGCTGTTGGCGCACAAGGGTGCGACCCTGACGCAGCCTGAGCAGACAGAAAGCGGTTCCTCTCCACACCCACCACTCTCAAACAGGTAGCCTCAAGAGTTCCGGGGCTTGGAACATGCGTGTTCCCAGGCCTGACATCTAAGGCACACTTTCAGTCCTCTGGTGTTTGTTTCTCTACTTTTGATCTTCTCACCCACCAACTGGAAGTTAGTAACATCTATTTCATATGAAGGACCTTTGTAAGATATTAACCATCACATAGATGGCAGTTCTAATTACCAGGAGGGACAGCATACAAACCACTAACAAAGATGATTTTCTTCTTGGAAGTGGAATGTCTGCAGAGTCATATGCTCTCCCAAGTAATGCTCTGCTTCTGTACTTGCTGGTGAAGCACTTCAGGGTAGTCTATCTGAACGTCACATTAACTGTGTTAGCGAGAGGTGGGATTCCCCTGAGTTCTTTTGACTACAGACCTTGAAATACACACCATTCACTGAATGTACGTTTTGCTGGCTCTCCGAATGGTCAACGGTTCCACGTGTTAGCCTTTCGCACCAAAAGATAAATTGCACAGCGAGGCTCTCGTGTTGGGCTCCCTGGAAAAAGTAGCCTCCCTCATGTTTTCCTGCCTAGATGAGTTTCAGGCAAAAAGAGACACAACTACAGATGCTGTCCCACGTGGTAGGAAAGAAGTAGGAAAGGTGACAGGCAAGAAACCCAGATCCTCAGCATCGGAGAAGGAAGATCAGAGATCTCTTGCCAGTCTAACTCACAGTTCCCATTTCATTGCTCTCAGGCAGGGCCTCCTTAAGGGAGAAAATGACTTGCCTCCATGGGGTGATAAGATCTCTCTCATTTTACTCCTCTCTTATATATGCTGTTCCTACCCAAGGCTAAAAGAAGCTGTTTCCACAATACTTTAGCTAAAACACACATGCATCCACCCTCCCCCATTAATTAGGACTTATGCATGTTACATAAGTATAAGGGATTAGCTATAATAATGGCAAGGCAAATACAAGACATTATCTCCATTGGTAGGTTTCACCTCAATGAGATGCAAGACATAAATGTTTGATGAATGGAATGAACTGTCGTTCAAGGTTGTTTTCAAACTAAACCAGATCTTGGTCTTAGCTATGCTCCATTAGTGCCTGGCAGTGACTTCTGGGGGGATGGTTCATCTCCATTCGGTTGCCTGGGACGATGCGAAGAGAGCTAGGTGCTCCAACATTGGGAAAAATAGTTTTACCACCACAAGCTGATTTCTATCTGTTGTCCCAGAGAAGAGCTATCCTCAACCAAAAGCTACATTTTTAATAAAACTGTATCAGACATCACAGTGTCTCTCTTAACAGGACTCTGGATCTGACTGTGGTTCTAATCCACTGTGTTCAAAATGGGGTTTTACCAATTCCTTAGCCTGTCTCATAATTCTTGCCATTATCATGCTAAAAAATGGGAAGCTATTAAAAGAGAACATGTAATATTTACAAATGAATAAAAACATATATGTAAGAGTGCCAGTGTGAGTGTCTATGTAAGTAGGGGTCAAAAAGCAGATACTAGAGGGAACGATACCAAAATGTTAACAGCTCATGCTAGGATGGTGGGATTATGAGTAATTTTTTTTTTACTTATAATTTTTAAATTTTCTACATTATTTATAGTGAAAATGGATGACCCTTAGAAACTCATAAGTAGACTTTATAAAACGTGGGATTTCTGCCTTTTCTTTAGTATTTTCACATATGAAGCCAGAAGGGAATGGACGACCTGACGTGGCGACAATTTGTTGAAAACAGTAAAGGCACCTAGATTTTCAGTCTGATATGCACAGAAACACTTTCCTACTGTACAAGCTGTTTCTATCTAGTGGGCTTGACAGATGCCTGAACGTGACACAAGACACTGAAATAACATGCAAATCAGTTTTTCGGTTTTGATATGCAAATATGACGCTTGGCACATCACTTTCCATGGCTGAGGTGAATTTCTGTTTTTGAGTTTTTCGTGGGAAATGCACGCCAGCCAACAAATGGTTAACTCCCCATATTTCACCTAACACAAGGTGGTTTTCATTTGAGTCAGAAAGGTTCTTGCTCAGCGATCCAAGGCACTTCGGATGCAGAGAAAGGGCGTGTGTTTTGATTGGTAACAATGCCAACGGCGGCTGCAAACAAGTGCGCCCTCCGACAGACGCGTGGATCACGGTGGATTTCTGGGCCCCGGCAGGGAGGCAGGAGGTGTCTCAATGAGAATAACAGAGAAACGGTTTGTTGCCTGACCCGCAAAAATCAAATCAAAGTAGTCCAACATTGTGGGAAGATTAGCTTCTGGCTGGAGATGAAGAAGAAGGAGTCAAAAGTCCTTGCTCCTAGGCTATTTGAGTGGTGTAGAAAACTGTAGTCTCTGGTGAAAACTACATTAAATTATCCACAAATACTAGTAATGAGGCATTAAGGCAATCATCAAGATGATTGAGATACATCCACTTAAAGGACTTCATAAACCAGTCAGGCAGTCGAGGCTCATGAACGAGAAATAAAAGAATGAAGCAAAGCATTGACTGTTGATGGTAGTCAGTATGGCTTAGACACCTGAGACCATAAGCTCTCGGGGCTACCTACCTGCTTGGGTTCAAATCCCACATCCCCTACTTACCAACATCGTGACCCAGGGCAAGATGTTTCATTTGACTAAATATTAGTTGCCTTGATCATACAATGGGGTCAATTGGGTTTCCCTCATGAGTGCAATGAGAAGGTCCATGTAAATAATTTGCTGCCTTCACTAATTAAGAAATTATTATCATCCTCAAAGATATGCTATGTTGTATAAATATCACGTGAACAGATCAATGGATAATATGGATTCAGAAGAAAGAGAGGTTACACTGGACTGGAGCATACCAAAAACATGCCAAGAGGATCAGGGAGCTTGATTTTAGGACCTGAAGGAAAGAGAGAAAACGCTTTGTAGTTCTATGCTCCTTTCTGGCCAACGAAGAACCCCGGTATAATACTCACACACACTAGATTTCAGTGAATACTTTCCAGACCATGAGAGTGTGTTTTCTATAAGAAGAAACAAACCAAGTTAGTGGTTTAAGTGACTATGTTAAGTGACTTAGCCAAAATCACACCCATAGTAAGTGTCAGAGCCAGGGGTTAAACATGAGTCTTCTGATCCAAGCTCAGTGTTTTTCCACTAATTTACAGCTGCCTCTATATATTCATTTAGAGATATGAAACTTACATGATCTATCATAAAGGTTAATCAAGACAGTCAACCTCACTGATTAAAGCATGATGCTAATTATATCAGAGGTTGGAGACCAATGTGGCCCCTTCTACTTTCAGAAACATTGATTGTGGTGTAATGGAGAAAGTGTGGGCTTCAGAAGCAGACAAATCTGGGGCAAATAGCAAGTTATACCACTTCTTTTGTATATAACATTTTTTTTAAATGTCTCTTAGCACTAGCTTCTGCATCTGTAGATGGGGTTAGGGGGCAGATAGGAGAAAGGGAATGCCCCACGTTAGGGCGATTGTGAATAATACCTAAAGTGATACATGCTGCATGCTAATATGTAACAGCTACTCATGACTTGTATTAAATGCTCCCAAACAATCCATCAGATCGGAGCTCCGAATGTCTTTCAAATGTGGCAGGAAGGTGGATCAGGGAAAATGGGTGACTCAGTGTCATTTATCAGTACCGTGGCAGAGGGAACACGAGCACACTCTGATAGTGATTTGAAAGACCAGGAACTTTAATGCTTCTAACGGATTATCAACCATGATTCAAATAACAGTAATTCTCTTGAAGGGATATCCCTCTCCATAAACTCTGAAAGGTGGAAACGCATAAGTGTTTAATTTATATATTTATCGAGGTATAACCGATGAGACCGAAAATAAGTAAGGAATACGGAGTGGGTAGCAGGCAACAAGCAATGTTCAAAATATTTTACATTAACTCATTTACTCATCACAGCCACCCCATCAGATGGTCACTGTTCCGATTTTACAAATGAGAAAACTGAGGCACAGGGATCGCCCTGACTGCACCTGGGAATTTGGGATTTGAATCTAGCCATCAATTCCAGAAAGGGCATATTTAATCACCACACAAAGTGCCTCAGCTGCTTGACCCATCTGCATTTTATCAGAGGGATTTTCTGATTTTTTTTTTTCAGGAGAATTTAATCATATATTACAAAGCCTTGAGCTATCAGAGGAACCCTTCCTAAGGACAAATACTACATTTTATGATGTAGTATTTCGTCTTTGTAGAAGGATGGCAACCGAGAAAATAGCAAACATCCTGGGCAATCTTGCTGCAGAGAGACCGAACACAGGACTTTGAGAGGCATGGTCATTTTTGAGGTCTTCACTCAGGATTCACCGGGCGAAGTAGAACTGCCCTTCAAAAGGCTACTTACTTAAAAAAACAAAACAAAACAAAAAAAGACTACTTCCTTCATCAGTCTCTGATACAAGCCAGAGTGTTAATGCCAAATCTTAAAATAGTAAAAGGAAATGATAAATAGCACTGTACTGAAAGGTGGGCCAAGGTAAACTCCTGCCGAAGACACTAATACTCTTGCATGTGAAAACTAAAAGATAATGCTATGTTCTAGTGACCAAGGTAATATTTTTTGTCTGCCGGGTTATGGCCTAACCATGAAAGACGTACTATGAAAGTATCCCATTGTACGAGACCTAGAGCCTTTCCAAAACGTGTCAGGCAGTAGTCTATTTGGGAGGAAACTTCTGATCCTTGCAGACTCTCGGCAAATTTTAGAAACAGTAGACACACTAGAGATCACTTAGTGGCACATGAGTCACTTTATTAATACCACAACGACTGAGGGTCCAGAAGGAAACTGAGTTTCCCAAGGTCACCTAGAAAATGAGTGGTGGAATCACAAGGAAAGCTCAAATCGGAAAAGCAGGTCTAAGTCAAAACCAGTTAGTTCACTTTCTACCATGAAAGACTCGTGGAGACAGTGATGCATTCTTGATGCCCTATAAAGTATGCTCATTCTTGGCAAAAATGTTGGGAGCCCTAATCTACATTTATGCAGCATTCTGAGCTCCCAAGATGGAAGTTGCTATAAAGTGAAAATCATTGCTGTTATTCTCAGCGAGCCTACACAGGCTGCCAACAGCTGGCACAGACAGATGTGGTCCACAGAGATTCTGTCAGGCTGGGCTGGTACCATCCCCGCACAAGGCTCCTTTCCCTCCGCTTATTAGCAAAGGGTGTTCCTCCTCAGTTTATGCTGACCCTGTGAGCTTCTTGTTGCTACAGGTGAGCTCAGAGTCCTAACCAGGCTGGCTTTAATCCCTCCTCTCTCCTTTGTATCAGCTACTGTTTCCTAATGACATGCCTTTCAGAGGTACTTGTCACATGGCGAGAATCTTCTTCATCTGGGGTCTCACACAACGTGTGAAGATTATACAGTAACATTTGTGGAATCATCACTCTGTATATACGTTCTCTCCTTTAACCTCTGGAGTAATCCAATGACATAAATTCTTTTGCTTCCTCCCTTTACTGATGAGGAAACACACAGAGAAGCTAAATAATGTGCTAAAAGTCACCGAGCTAGTATGAGAAAGAGCTAGGATTTGTACCCAACCAGACGGATTCCAGAAACTGTCTCCCAACTTCCAGTAACTAGATATTAAGACCCAGAAGGATGGGGTCCAAAGTGTCACTCCAGTCATAATGAAATGGTTTGATATAATTAAGTGCCATAAACATGCAAAAGGTTATTACTATAACACCACCATGAATATCATCAAAAACTCTGTACCTATCTCTGTCATTCTAACTCTGCAGTGTAATACGTAGGAAGCAAGTTATTATGGATTCTATTCTTTTTTTTTTAATTTTTTTAATGTTTATTTATTTTGGAGAGAGACAGAGTGTAAGCGGGGAAGGGGCAGAGAGAGAGGGAGACACAGAATCCGAAGCAGGCTCCAGGCTCCGAGTTGTCGGCACAGAGCCCGATGTGGGGCTCGAATCCACAAACTGTGAGATCGTGACCTGAGCTGAAGTCGGATGCCTAACCGACTGAGCCACCCAGGCGCCCCTCTATTCTTTCTGTAATAAAAAAAAATATAATGCAGTGACTGATCTAGGTCATTCAGCAGTGCCTCAGCCCTCAGGAAAATGCTTAACGTTATGGACTCAGACTTCAATGCTTCTTGGATATAAATATGGGAGCCTTGTGGCAAACAAGTAACTAGATGTTACAGTACATGCATCATGTTAAGGATAGAACTGTTTCACTTACTAGATGGGACTTAGAAAGCTTCTAGTAACACAAAAAAGGTAGCCTAACTGAGGAGATGTTTGTGCATAATACATTTATTGAAAGTACATTTGCTATGTGCCTAGTAAGTATTAGTGCTAAGGAAATAACTGAAACTTGGGTCCTTCCCTCTAGGAAATATAATAGGAAATATTAAACATCTGGAAATATCCAAAAATAAAATATCCAAAGTAAAATGGTTTAATCCCTGCTGTCAGAACACAGGAGGTGGCTGAAGCTGGGGGGATGATGGGACACTCATCAGAGAAGGTGGCCTTTTAATCAGGTCTTAGACAAAGATGGAATTCATGCATCCAGAGACGTAACAAGATGTAACATCCAGAGCCGTGAAGACCCTAGGAAGTACACAGGAGAGTCAAGTTGAAAAGTTATCATCTTTCATTCCAGGTAAAAACACATGTAACTGACCTCCTGCTCTTATGTATCTCTGTGTTCCTTTTGGGTGATATCATTGTCTGTGCTATGCATGAAGATGTCAGGAATATTTTAGTGAAAGTGAGGGAGCTGTCTGCTGATATAGTCATCCCATATACGAGGCCACATGGGGAAACATGTCTGCAGATCAGCCCAGGACCCTGGCACAGCAGGTCAACTGAAACACACGCTTTTTGTGCTGCTGATATTTAAAAAGGGGTTGCTTTGGGGCACCTGGCTGGCTCAGTCTGCAAAGCATGTGACTTGATCTTTGGGTTGTGAGTTCAAACCCCATGCTGGGCATAGAGCTTACTTTAAAAAGGGTCGCTTTACCGAGAGGCTGAAGAAAGTGAGCCACAAAGTGGTTGTGATGATTTCTGATGCTAACAGCTCGATGCCTGGAGGAGGGCCAGGGCGGAGAAGCCCTGGGATTTTGCTGCACAAGCTGTGCTGCTGTACAAGGGAGAGGGTCATGATGGAAGCTGGCTTTGTTTGTTCATTTGTTTTTGCAGGTTCCGTGGTGTCATGTGCTGTTTTTACATAAAAGCATGGCTGTGAGTTTCCAAGTGTCCGTTCTATCTGCTCCTAAGGTATCCCCGTTCCAGGGGATCTGAGGCACTTATCACATGAAGCAGCATTATCATAAAAACCAGACTGAAACAGCTCAATGTGTCTTCCTGCCTCTGTTACTTAATCCTTCATCTCAGTAACTAGGAGTCAAGAATTTCTTTTTCTGACTAAGAACACATGTAGAAGATAAGGACAGGAAAGCCTGGCTGTTCTGAGTTCTAGGTCCCTCTTTGCTCAAGGTCGCTGGGTGCTAGCTCATCATTTCCCCTCTCTGAACCTGGTTTCGTCCAACTGGCTTCTTCCAGAGCCAGCGTCTGCTCCCCATGGAAGAAATGGATAGAAGTATTCTAAGGGGTAATAGAAAGGGTCTTGGATGAAGATAATAACAGTGACAAGAGACATCTAAAATTAGCAACTCAAAAATGCGCAGGCACTGTACTAAATGGATATTCTATACATTACGTGTCGTATAACGAAACCTCCTTCTACAAATGAGGAAACAAAGGCCCAGGAAAGTTAAGCAGGTTGCCTACAGACTTGTAGGGAGTACGGGAAGGGGGCGAGATTCAAATCCAGGTCTGTGTGGCTCTAGTTTTTGTGTTCTTAGTCACCAAACTACCGCCAGAAGAAGGTGAATGAAGTGCAAGGAGAGAAGAATGCCTTGACTACTCTCTTATTCTACCTGTTTCTGACTATAGGGATTTCGGTGAGTATTTATAGAACCCATCTATATTTCACACCGCTATTTACCATCCTTTGAAACGTGTTATTGCTCATGCTCGAAGGGAACATAGAAATTAGGCCAACCTCTCGCTTCCAACTTACAGATTAAAGGGACTTGAACAATTCTGGGGGGGGGGGGTGGGACATTAGAAAAATCAAAAGTACAGGTGGGAAAGAAGTCAATACTCCTCTTTAAGCAAGTAGAACGGTCCCTTTGAAGCTACATATACTTCACTTAAACGGTACTTCATACTAGCATCACTATGGCAAATGTAGAAGCTTGTGGATTTAGGTTTACCAAGCTCTAACTTCCAAAGTGAAAGACTAGCCCACAGCAAACAGCAAGGAGGCCAGATCGAGACTGAGATGCCATGCTCTAATAACACACATTGTATTGAGAAGCCAGAGAATAGGATTTAAGCCCTAAATCTGCCACATACTTGTCACACGACCTAGCTTATGTCACATCATCTCTCTAGACCTCATTCGCCTATTCTGGACCAAGCAGGTTCCACTTAAACTCCACAAGGTGGGTTTGAAGATGACTACCCTTGGAAGGATTATATGAATATTTAAGACTTTGGCGAATGTAAATGTTGACAACACCTCGAGTAGCAGACATGGCCTATGATGGAATAGGTTTATCTTCTGATCAGTCAGTGGAAGAGACACAGTGATCTCACAGGTCAGAGAGGCAAATCCATTTTAGCAATCCCATTCTGAATTTCCTAAGCTCACTCCCTGAGCCAAAAAGTGAGCTCAGATCTCCTGATATGCTGTCATGTGCTAACCAGACAAAACGTACTAATAATATCTTTCTAAAGTTTCTTTGATGTAAAAGCAAATCCCTTACAGCACAAGAAGCTATATGATTTAGGCAAGTCACTTTGCTTCGGTGCATCTCAATGTCCCTAGTGATGGAATGAATACAGTAAAGGGTATTAATTCCTACAATGGGACCTCAGAGAGACTTTATTAGGAACGAGTGAGATCATGAATGGTGAAAATGCTCTGGAAATAATAAAATGTCAAACAAAGGCCAGGGACAGCCAACACTTCCTCTTTAAGCCGCTGTGAGAAGGACTTTGTCACCTGCAAATACAATTGATTTACAGGAGCACAAGCAAATCAACTTCCCCTGCCAAGAAGATTTGTTGCCCTTGGTGAAATAATAGCATTTTGGCCAGAGAGGAAATTTCGTCATATTCTTTTGACTTTGTTTCTGACTTTTGAAAGGTGCATGCCTTGGATTCAGGAACCGAGCATCCGGGACCCAACACTGGCCCTGACCGTAGTTCACAGCCTGGAGTAAGCAACTTGATCACTGACTGAGCTGAGACGACACCTGCTAGCTACAGCCCCCAGGCTGAAATCCTTCCAACCAGCCAGGAAGCAGAAGGGGACTAAATGGCTACCATGTGCCCGACACTGTGATATGGAAACAGATTTCCAGAGTTCCTGCTGCATCAAGTGCATTCCATCCTTCCCTCATTTAATCGTTCCCTGTCCTCAGTGGGGCAGGCACAATGAGTCCCGTTTTACAGATCAGTTAACTGAGGTGAATAGAATAGAAAGTCTAGAGCTGGAATTATAATCCAGGTTCCGAAGCTTAACACTTTTTTTTTTTTCAGTTGAATCAAAGTGCCTGCCCTCCAGGAGCTCACAATCTAGTGGGAAAGTCTGAAAGGCAACTCAATAGACTGTGAGCTCCTTGAGGGCAAGGACCGTTTTTAATTCTTGTGTCTTCAGAGCCCAACATGGCATCTACCATGCGCAAGGTGCTCAAAGGGTGTTTGCTGAACGGGTAAGCCATAATCAGATGTTTTCCCTCTTAAAATGCAAGTCAAATTGTATTACTCCATAGTGCTCAAAACCTCTGCTAACTGCTCTTGGCCCATCCCCTGAGAATTGCTTTTAAAACTTCTTTGAAGTCCTGCCTCCACAGCCTTAATGTCCATGATTCACTCCCTTGCACATCCCCCGTGCACCACTTCCGTACCCTGCAACTCTCTTAGTTTTTGGGAGATACTCGACAAAATGTTCGTTGAGTGAACATACAAATATGAGGGGGGATAGATCTGCGTTATATGTAGGTCATGAGTATAATAATGCCAAGGTTAGATTTATCCATTAGCAAGCTTCACAGAAGATAAGACAAATGATTTGGGCCATCTAACGTGAAAATCTCAAAGGCTAGATGACATTGCATAGGAAAAATTCAATCCTTTTATTTTTTTACTCTTAATTAGACAAAATACATCAGAACAAAACATTTTTCTTTAAATCAGAGTATGTGCTATGCCAAATTCCATCTTTTCCTAAAGGATATGGGTGCAGGCCAAAAGTCCATCATATAGATTATTGTTTTTCTTCTTCTGAGTACTTAAGGAAAATTAAGTAAATCATTTGGCTTGCGGTGGCTCTCAGCAAGGTCATGGTCCTTCTGCCGCGGTGCTTGGGGCAGTTAAGGTAAGAACTATGTCTTCAAAATAAAGAAACTTTTGCCATCTTTGAAAATAAGACACCTGGTTAGCCAGGGTGTCATGGGAATAGTTAGGGCGTTGGTCGAGAAATCAGAGCCAGTAGGAAAGCTGGAGAGACTCCAAAGTCATCTCTTCCATCCTTGAACTGAGTATCGAATAGACCGTGGTGTATCACGTGAGGGAACAAGATCTCTGCCGGTGTCGTGCTGTGAGATGTCAGGCATCACTCAGTTTTGCCATCTGTAAAATGAGACGGCTGGAACTGAACTAGATAATCTCCCATAACTTGGAAACTGGAAACGAGAAAGCATGGAGAAAAGAGATAAGTTGTGCCCAAGCACAGAAACTAAAGACTCATAAGAAAGCACCACATGTCTTTCTTATTTTGATAGGAAGCAAAGCTAAGAAAATCTCCATCCTTTCAGAGAGCCTAACATTGAGGCTCTCACATCAGTACATGTATTTCACCTCAGCCCACATATGCCAGCTGCCTTTGTTGTTCCTCAGGCTACAGTCTTGAGGCCCCTGCCTATTATCTAGTTGAAGATTAGAGGCAGCTTTCACATCCTTGATGCTGAGGCCCCCCTCCTTTCTTTTTGTTTTGTATTGCCTGCAAATGCCACACTGAGAAGAGACTGAGCAGAGGCAAAGCTTCCGCTAGGCAGACACTTGCTGGCTCTGTTTGCCATCGATCCTTCTCATGGTTGCTGTAGAGCATATCCATTTCCTCCCTGGGCCCGCCCATCCTCTCAGTCATGGGTTCTTAAGCCTGGTCGCCCATCAGAATCACTTGGGGAGCTTCAAAAAGAATGCTCATCCTCCCAGCCGCCGCCCAAGAACCGTAAAATCAGTATCTCTGGAGCTGACGCTCAGGAATCGGTGTGATTAGGAGGCTCCGCGGATAGCTCTGGCGAGGAAAGGGAGCAAGAATAAGTGTGAGTTTACACGCGGATGTTATACACTCAGTTAACTTCTCTGGGGAATCGTCCATCCGCCCTGCATCCACGGTACCCGTCGGACATCTCCCCAAAGATATCCAGTAAGAATCACAAGAGAGGGGGTCAGGGACAACATGGAGCCACTCAGCTTAGGATAAAGGAGCTTAGAACTTTCTCCACCTTCCCTTTGTTATCACTGCCTTTGGGATAGGCCTGTGGCTACGTGAAATAAAATCATACGGAGGAAGAGCCATATACTTTGTTTGGCAGGAAGAACCATGTAGTTTGTCTGGCATGATTCATCCTCAAAGCTTCATGTTGTTACCAGTAGTGATAATGGCTACATTTATTGCGTGGGCGCTTGTGTGCAGGTGAGTATTTTACAGAGATTATTGAAGGTAATAATCCCCAAAGCACTGTGAGGCAGGTACAGTTAATACCCCCATTTTAGGTAATGGGGAAACAAGCTCAGGGGAGTGAACGGTGATCGGCCCAGTCTGGCCCAGTCTGACAGTCTGGGACTGTCTGGCAATCTATTACTACTCCAGAGCCAGGAATCCCGTATACTAGGCTATGGTGATACCCTGTACATCACCGTCTTCACAAAGGTGGAGGGAGAATGAAGCTCTCAGTAGGTGAACACTTGACTCCAAGAGGGAAAGAAAAAGAAAAAAAAAGGCATCTTTGGATCTATTCACGTTCCGAAAAATACCCCTGACATCGGCCTAAATAAAGGCCAAACTGGGTGGGGGAAAGGGGAGTAATGGTGGTGGAGGCCGGAAACTGTAAAAAACCTTTAGAAGAAAATCAGTTGGTAAATTGAGACAGTTCGTAAGCATCGGTGACAGGACTGGAGGCTGCACTCAGCACAGGCTCTGGAATCAAATGTCTTTCCACAAGATTCAGGGAGCATCTGAAAAAGAGAGCTGTGCAGCCTCTGGGCAGTGGGCTTGTCTTGGCGGTTGATCAAACAAGTTGCACGTGGAAGGCAGAGGAGCTGCAGCTCTGTGGGTGGCTGGCACTGATTCCGGGGGTGGGGGGTGGGTAGAGAGGCTTCCCTCAGCACCTGCCCGGCCAAAGGGCGCTCCGACAGCGGGCTCTGTATTCCTGCTCATCCTCTTCTCAGAGGAGCCTCGTCCCTGACTGGCCAGAAGTACGCCAGAAGTTATTCTTTTTATAAGAGTAGAGGAGATTCACCGAGGGAGCGAGAAAAATGTATATAACTCGGAATTCCTTGCATCTGAAGGGTCACAAGCTTGTCCTAAGGCGGGCAGTTTGATTTTGGGAAGCATCCTCCACCAAGAGAGAAATGAAGACTTCTTAGGGAAATGGTACATCTTGCTTAATTGGGTTAGTGCATTGAGGGCATTCTCTCAGCACAGCAGGTTTTCTCAGCTGGCTTCTTGACCTTGAGGGGAGTGCGGCTGTGGATATGAAGCATGTTCTTGCCATGCTGGTCTCACACCTATACTTGCCTGGTGGCCCCACTTAGACAAAATAGATGAGGTGGAAGGGCCCTCTTGGACTTTCAAAGCTCCTCATATTCTGAGCTTTGTTTTCGATCTTACAAAAGACACACACATTTCGATCTTGTGAAGACACACACATTCCCAGACATCCCCTGGAGGGCCTGTGCTACGTCCTCAAATCCTAGTTCAGATGCCTCATTTCTTGATCCACTGAGCCCACAGTAACTTCTTTCTCCTCTCGCCCCTCAGAGCACAGCATCGTGGTTAAGAGCATACACACCGGAGTTCACATTCCAAAAGGCTGTTCTGAGGATGATATGGGTTAATGAGGTACAGGGAACAGTGCTTGACATATAATGAGTGCAATATAAGTACTTGATAAATAAATAAGTACCTCTTCCGAGGCACCAATTACTGTCTAGCCAGTAGGGTGGTTATATGCTTTTAGCACATCACAGGGACTCTTAAGTGTCTGTTTCATTAATGGTGCCCGTACTTTGTATAGCATGGGCTCAGGACCTGCCCTAGAGAAGGCAAACAGTCAATGTTCATTGAGTTGAATCGCGTTAAGCTATTGAGTATCAATTCTGCATTCCTGTGATTCTGCAAACTGAATGCCAAAGAAAGTGGTTTTGGCTAAGTGAGCACCTTTGTTATCCTATAGCATGTGCCGAAGAACACACAGAGAGAATTCGTAAAAAGGGCCATTTTGTTTTCCTTTCAGTGTTGTATAATTTTTGTCTCATATTAACATGCCTCGGGGAATAAAATATGTATTTACATAAAAATTCCTGGTAACGGCATCTTGAAAAGTAATTAAATGAAACAACAGATTCTATCTGCGGAGGGCTCCGTTTCCAGCCCTAGGTGCATGGCTATGTCCTAAAGGGAGACCTGCACGGCTGCTCTCCACAACGGTCTTCACCCTGAGCCATGGTGCAGGACCTGGCTCACCTCTGACGTCTGGTCTGCAGAAGTATCTTAGGAACATGCAAGAACCTCACGGGCATTAGGGTCACGGACATAACCCCGTGGGCAAGGTGAGCACAGGCGTTTCACAGTGTGAGAAAGCATTCTTCTCCCTCCTTCGCGGCCCGCTTTCTCTCCCCAGAAAAGCTCAAGACACAATTTAGAAACTGAGAACCTGGCAAAGATTTCAGAAACTCATCTAGGTTAATGGTTCTCCGCTTGCTGCCCCTGGAACCTGGTGTGTCTATGATTCCTGTAGAATGGAGCTTAAAAAGCCTCCAAGTATGCAAGCAGGTCTCAGGGATTAGACTGCTTGTTGCTAGATTATCAACTCGGCACAGTGACACTGGTCTTGTCACCCTACACAGTTCTGGTTGGTCAACGTGCATGTGCCATGGAGTGTAAGCACTGGCACAAGGATGCTTATTTACTTTGTAAATACGGTTTTCCGTGCAGGATCCTCAGTACGAGGGGTCCACATTCCAAAAATAAAATGAGGTCCTCTTTTTGATGGGAAGATCGAGCCTGAGATGATAATGACACAGCAACTCGGGTTCCCGGACATCCAGTGCAGGGTTACTTTAACTATGTCGTAGCTGATCCCTCTAGTTGGAAGGTCCTCGCAGGGCCGTCGTTGTGTCTAGTTTATATTTTATGTGTAATATCTTTGCATCTATCGAATAAGATGTCTCGTCCCGCCCACTGTTCACTTATGCTTCCTTTCTTATTATAATAGTCTGTGAACATAAGGACAACACAAACTGCCCTCCCCTCCGCCAACAGGAGAGTGATTTCCTAACTGACCATTTATTTTCAAAAACTCGTTTTTAGCAATTTTAGAGGAAGTCCCCCTTATTTTGGGCCTGGTCTCTTTCTGTCACATTAGGAAATAATCAGGGTGTACAGTCAAAAACCCAGGCGGGCAAAGCAGATGGACAGAAAGCAGTAGCTCTTACAAACTGTTTCCCTAGGAAACCAGGCAAAAAGCAGGATTTTGCGCAAATATAGAACTGGCAGTCAAAATGTGGAAATAGAAACTTCGAGTCGTGGACTGGTGGGAAATCCCAACAGCCCATCTCTGCAAACCACATCCAGGAGGTGAGAGCAAAGTAGAGGCACGTCTCAATGGGCGAATCCGGTAAGCTAAGAGGACATGCACTTCCTCGGTGACAATTCTGGGAAGAGAGCACACGTGGTTCTTCCACAGAGTCTCCTGAGTCATTTATGAGAAAGGAAAAGGGAAAGAAATGAGTCCTACTAGAGCGGAGAAGCCCAAGTCTCTGCACGACAGCCGGAGTCATGGTCAAACAGGGAAGCCGCCTCGAAAATCTGTACGGGCGTCCCTTTTGCCTCACTGTGATCTGAGTGAATATGAGAATAAACTTTGTGGAGTTCCTGGGCTACTCACCGCCATTGTCCCAGAGTCTGTGACAAAGTGTGACTTCAGATCCCCTTCGTACCCTTTTCACTGACTCATCCCTCCCCCCACAGGCTTCAGATAAAAATGAATGCCAGTTTTCTCTTGAACTTTCATGCGGGATCCTCTATCACTGTATTCCTTATTCCCCCTTGTAGTCATCCTGTTTTAAGATAGAAAAATACAGAGAGGAGCCTAAGGATAGACAGTGACTGTAGCTATCCTCCAACATTCGCGCCAAGCACCCTATTCGTCTCCAGTTCCTTCCCTGTGCCAGGGCCTTACGGAGCCCCTTTTCCGGCTGCTGTGTCCACACAAGATGGGCAGTGATAGGGGGAGACCATGTGTGCTGCCTGGCTCCGGTCTCGGTCAAGAAGGAGATTTCATCTGAAGTTCATGGCGATTGTTGACAGCCTTGGACATTCAGTACCACTTAGTAATTTGTATGGGTGTTTACTCTGCTTGCCCCTGTGAGCTACAATTAGGGTGAGTAGAAACGTTTATAACAAACAACAAGCCAGCCTAGTCCTACTCCTGAAATGCCTGCTGTTCCGCTTCTCTCAAGCCCTCTGCACTTGCCAAAGTAACCATAACAAATCCTACTGCGTGTCGCTTGGCCTTGGCCTGACCAAGCAACAGCCTTGACAGGAACCGGGGATGGTCAGGGCAGGAAGAGCCTACGAAAGGAATTAACAGGAGGCTGGAAAAGTACAAGCCGAGGGCTGCACGGCACGCATGTGTGTGCACTGACACATAGGCTAATAAAGGGAAGACGATGGGAAAGAAAGGCTTCTCCTCCTCAAAATCACACAATCTGTGTTACCGTTGGATTGAGAAGTCAGTAATTTCTTGTGTACGCATCATGAATTTAAACTTGGAGACAAATTTTCCCTGTGTGACATTTCTCGCTTTGCTATTAATATAGCAAATTCCCAGAAGACAGAAGGAAAGGAATAGAGAAACAGAAAAGCTGAGTTCAAGGCTTGGTTTGGCCAAGAACGAGCCATGCGACCTCGAGCAGGTGGTGAGGACTCAGGTTTGCTACCTGCCAAAGAGTAGGATAGAATATGGATATTGTGTTCACTTCAGGAGGTGATGGTAAAGACCAAATGAGGGCATATCCTCACTCATTCATCTAACAAACATTTATTGAGCTTTCCCTCATCAGGCACTGTTTAAGAAGCTGGTATAGAGATATGGACACAGCAACGTCCTTGCCTTCACAGAGCTTACATTTGTGTGCCTAAGCAACACCTGTGTGTGTGTGTGTGTGTGTGTGTGTGTGTGTGTGTGTGTGTAGACGGGAATAGAGAAAGAGAAGCGATACACGCATGCACTACAAAGATACACGTGCACACACACGCTGTGCACCCACGCATACAATAGCAGAATGATGATAAAGAGATACATGTAAAAAAAACTGTTAAGTAGTAAAATGGCATACAAGTAAAAGGTTATTATTATTTTGGGGCCCTAGATATAAGCTCTTTGCAGCTGTAATATTTCATTCCTTCCCTGTTTTTATCCCTCCCTCCCTTTCCACCTTCCTTTTCCCCTAAACATTGGTTAAGAGCATGCTTAGAGTCCTGAATTAGGGTGCAGACCCATAAGAGAAGCACATCAGACGCAGACCCTGCCCGCAGGAAATTACGGGTGGCACACAGATGAGGCACTATATAAATGGCTATTGTCCTAGGTACATGGAGATCGTTGTCCATCTGGGAGAGAGAAAGCTCAGGGAATGCCTCCTGGAGGTGAGACTAGTGCAGTGCCGGGGGTGGAGAGAGCTGTCCCAGGCAGGAAGAGAGGAGCGAGAATCCTAACACGGACTTGTGGCACTGGCTGTCTCCAAGCGTATAAAGGGAAGATGTGCCTGGGAAGATAGAGCAGGTGGTCCACTTGCTCCCCCACATGGGACGTTCTCAGCTCCATTTACTCCATAACAGAAAGTCCCCCCTCCTACCAGAAAACTCGGTTCTCCTGTCTCCAAGTTTTGGTATTAAGCAGAGATCTTTGTTCCATAACGTGATTTTTCCCTAATTTCAAAATTTTCTGGTATCTATTATACAGGCCCCTTCTTGATAGCAATGGCACAGTGAAGCTGTCAAAGACAATTTCTCAGTAAAATGATCATGAAGGCATCTTCCTGTGTTGGATCCGCAGCTCTGCTTTCTTCCTAAAGACAGATTTTCAGGAAAGCCGAGGCCTTTCCTACAAATGTAAGCAAAGGATTCTTTTCTTTCTTTTTTGCTGTTCGAGTCTGAATGCATCACTGTCATTTTCTGCTGCTGATCCGGGGGAAGGTCGGGTAGTAAAAAAAAAAAAAAAAAAAATTTTTTTCTTCCATTACTGTGGGCATCTGTAATATGAAGTTAGAGAAGTAAGTTATGCTTTTTGGCTTTATTTCAAATACCCTTCTTATTATGAAGGGTGTGAACTGGAAATAAAGATGTCTTCTTTCATTTGAAAGATTGTGAGCATTCTTGCTTGATAGTCCAAATAAATGGATGAAAGCTGCCAACAGTATGTGGCTTCAAATCAGCTTGTTCTTAAAGCCGCAGAGAACTGAGACAATCTGAAATGATCCAATTTAGCAACTCCTCTAATTGTTACGATTTAAGAACAAAATCCAAGGAGAGGGTCAGAGAGCATATAGGCACAGCCCACGTTTCCGATTTCCCTGAGAGTTGGAGAAGGAAACGATGATGAAGGAGAAGGAGAAGGAGGAAGAGTCTTGGGCTCTGTGTGGGTAAAACACTGATTTTAAAAAGTGCCAGAATGAAACAATTCTTTCCTCTGATAGATGCTCCTTTGGGAGCAATAAGCATTCAGTGCTTATTGACTCATATTCACCAGCGATTCTAATGACCGTTTTGCTGTTCCTTCCCCACACGGGAGATTAGAACCAATAAACATCAGAAGGTGGTGGGGAAGCCTATGAGAGGTAGCCCAGTGACAGCAGAGATGGCAGCTGACAGCCTGAGGGGACAGGAGAGGAAAATTACTGAATTTCAGCAGAGCACAATAATAGATGGTCATGAGGATGACCTTGAGTCATCTAGAGGATTCAAATGCTTAGTACGGTTTCTCTGGAAGGAGAGAAATATGAAATGCATTTTAATAAGGTTTTCAACAAAGCCACTACAATTGTTTATTATTACTATTACTATTATTATTATTATTATTATTATTTTAATTACTGATTTTGTCTGATGGAGGAGAACGCTTAAGCTTTGAGGAAAAGTCAGGTATAAGGTACAGTGACCACACAGAGCATCCATGTACCATATTCATGAGTACATGCAAATTCACCAATTCCCCGTGGAGGCAAAATATTTTTCACACTAATTAAACATACCATACACATGCAGAGAATATTCAGAGTCTTGACAAACTAAAGGAAGATAATGACAAAGACTGAAATGCTCATCTGCTTGGCTAGCGTGGACAGGGTGACAGCAAAAGGAACACCATGACTTCAAACACGGGTGAAAGGACATAATCTTAAAGAAAGTGGCTCTTCTTTATTTTCTTGATGGTAAACAACCAACCAACCAACCAAACAAAAAATGAGTAAACTCTCCCACGGATTTTACGATTTGCAACCACCCTTGTGTCATTATCTGCATTTTTGCCATCCACGCAGTGAGGTGGGCCTTTCAGAGACCTCCATGCTCTTGAGCCTGAGGTGTCTATGCAGTTGGGAGTTGGCCCACAGCCACAGGTTTCTGGGTGACTGGAGTCCAGGTCCACTGAGGTCTAACCTCACATGCTTCTTTCTCTGCCCGGCTCTACCTCCCCTTTGCTGGGGGCTTCTCTACCTCAGATGTCCAAAAATCCGTGTCGTTACTCCTATGCTGGATGGCTGTCCAATAAGGCCCCCTTCCATGTTTTCTTATTCAGTCCTCCCAACCAATCTGTGAAGCAGGGATTATTAACCCCCATTCTCCACATGAAGAAACACGTGAAGTTCTGCAACACGTCAAGTTACTGAACTACGTCATCAGTAGATTTATACCCTAATTTCACTCACTTGAGTCTGGCCCTCTTTTCGTTTATTTTTTCTTTATTCCCATAAAACTCAGAAATCAACCTATTTAAACAGCTTTTTCCTTATAAAGAAAAGTTCTAGGTTTTATTCATCTGTATATCCCTCATCACATCTAACGTCATACATGGGACAGAGTGGTTGCCTGGAAAATTTCTGCTGAATACATGTATGTGTATAATGGAAAGAACATAAAATTTGGAATCAGAAAAGTTGGGATTTTTATCACTTCCCTGTGATATTTGAGCTATGTGTCCTTGGGCAAGTCGTCATAACCTTCAGGAGTTCTCTGCTCACTGGTAAGGCAGCACTATATGACATATTCCAAGCCCAGAAAATAATCAATTCTTTCCTGGTTAAGTTACAGTCCAATTGATCTCCCCATTCTTTAGGGTGACCCACTCGGAAATGTTTTAGGAATAGTTTAACAAAGTGCTTAACCTACAAAAATAAACCTGAGCTATATATAGTTACATCAAATGTAATACTCCTCAAGAAGAGAGGAGACTGGTTTGTTATAACAGATTTTGAGCACCCTCATCTGCCCATTCATTCACTGGTTCATTTAGAACTGAGGGAAACCTACTATAAGGCAGCACCATGGTGGAAACTGAGGTTCCAAACAAGAGGGACTTGCTTTGATGATGTTTCAAAAAAAGCTAGAATGATGTGAGTTAAGAACTTCACAGATTGCTTTCTCTTCCACTTGGCTGGGCAATTCAAAAATGCCAGAGAGCTTAGTTGAGGGTTTGGCAATTTCCCACCTAACTCAGGAGTGGCATGACCACCCTGGGGCCATGTTTGGGCTGCACCAGGCCTACCACTTATTTCAGAGTATTAGGACCCTCTGTCCTTCCCCAACTGTCAAGCTTCTGTCTTCTAGCAAACTACCCTGGGGGTCACTCAGGCCCAGGGGATGGTGAAAGAGGCAGTATTCATATAGACACATCCATCATTTGACCAGCTTGGGTGCCTGCTCCACATCTGTAACATTCTTCAGGCTGCAGAGGAATCTTGTAAAAGAGCTGCTTCATTTTAAGGCTCCTCTTAGTAATTTTTAATTTCACCAGTATTTAAATGACAAAGAAGCTCAAAGAATGATCTCCTCACCCCATTTCCTAGCAGGAGAAGTTCTGATAAGCCATCTATGGCAGAGTCACAGGAAGATTTGAAAATAGCTTTCAGAGAAACTACTCTTCATATAATTCAACTGGACTCAATCAGTATTTATCAATATTTTTCAACCTTATCCATGTCCCTTATAAACTAGAGTCAAGGGGCATCTCTCTTGAAGAAATACCAGAAAAGGAAGGGCACGTTTATGACTCACCCAAAGTCATGGATAAATCAGCTCTTAAAGTACTCTTAACAATTTTAAGGATAGGGTAACGAGCCACTTTCACTTAGTAACTACTCTGTAGAGAATGAAAGATGAAGAAAAGGGTGGTTCCAAATTAACAATTCTATTAGCTATCTGTTGCTGCATGACAATAAAAACTTAGTGGAGGAAATCAATATACATTTATCATCTCAGTTTCTGAGGGCTATGGGTGCAGTCATGGCTTAGCAGGGTCCTCTGCGTCAGAGCCTCACGGGCGGTAAGCAAGATGTCAGCCAGGGTTGTGGTCTCACCTTTAGGTTCCACTGGGGCAGGGTTTGTTTTCAAGTTTACATAGATGCTGG
Organism: Panthera leo; assembly: GCF_018350215.1. Lineage (NCBI taxonomy): Eukaryota > Metazoa > Chordata > Mammalia > Carnivora > Felidae > Panthera > Panthera leo. The sequence goes on from NC_056687.1 coordinate 79,052,206, forward strand.
CAGCCTTTAGCTCCTATAGGCTGCTGGACTGAAGGCTTTAGTTTCTTACTAGCTACAGGCTACCCTGAGTTCCTTGCCACATGGCCCTCTCCATGTGGTAGGTCACAACATGAGAGCTTAGTTCTTGAAAGCCACCAAAGGGAAAGGTATCCTTGTAGGATGGGTGTTACAATCCTACAATTTATCTAACATTATCTGATACATGTAATAATTATCTGCATGCCATCAACTTTGCTTTAGTCTGTTGGTCAGAAGTAAATTGTAGGTCTTGCCCACATTCAAGGGGAGTGCCACATACAAGGGCACGGGTATCAGGAGGTGGGGATGATTGAGAGCCACCTTTGAGTCTGTTTCCCTTCATGGAATCTTCTGCCTTCTGTGGAAGCCTCTGTGAGGTCACACTGGTCTTAAAGGTAAGAGGGGGGCTTTCAACTGCTGAGTGAGAAGGAATTTCAGGTGTTCATGTACACTGTCATAACTGTTTGAAACAGAATGCATATTTTCTTCCTTTGTCAAGTTCAAAGGCATAAGGTAGAAAATGGAGAAAATACTCCTGTTGTTGTTTTAAATCCTCTACAGTATAAACCCTGGATAAAGTTAGAAAATGTGGTGGGGGTTTGGGGGATGAGATACATTACTCCTGTCTTGAAGTTCAGCCTTGTAATCAACTTCAGTGCTAATAGCCTATCTTCTATCTACCTTAAATCACCTAAGAAGCGGGGATACACAGGGTAGGCAAATGAAAACACTTAAATGAGAGTTGGTACAACCTGCCCTTGGGATAAAGTGTAGCTATTCCAATAATTTAGTGTATCCTCTCAAAAAACTGAAGATGGCATTTTATCTAGAGTATTCCAGGACTAGATAAATATTCAAGGATTGCATTCCACCGGAATATGGTGGTGACTGCTACCTATTTTTTCTCTAACACATTCCCTTTTCTAATTCCTCTTTTTACCTAGTATTATCTTTTTTATCTAGTCTCCGTCAAGATAAATTCTGAATTAGAGAGTAACCTCTTCCATCTGGTACTCTTTCTCTTTAATAAAAAAAGGGGGGGGTTCAAAAAAAGGGGGTGGTTAATCATCGAAACTTAAAACTGGCTTCCAATGAAGGAGGAGGACCATGAGCGCAGAGACATTAAAATACAAGAAGGAAAACTCAAAATTAAGTATTCTGAATGCATGATTCCAGAGTGTTTTCTATAACAAGGTCAGCCTTTAGCATTTTTGAAGAGAAAGAGCATACCTCCTTTGATGCATATTAAAGTAGTTAATATATGTCCATGTAATGCAATGAGTGATAATCAAAGCACACTAAAAACTTTTAAAATCATTAAATCCTGGAGTTGAAGTAAAACTTTATGATCACACATCCTAATTCCTACAATTCCAGGAGGACACTAGGAGCCCGAGAGTTATGTGATTTGCTTAAGGCTATATAATAACTAGATGGTGGAAGAAGAACCAGAATTATGGTAGACTGACTTCTAAGCTTACACATCTTAACACTACTTTGATGCATTGTCCCTCATACACAAACATACATACATGATCCAGGAAATACAGACTTGAAGCTATTTCTCCAATTTGCTTGAGTTATTCACAGTCTCTCTTTTTTCTGTCTCCATTCTTCCCTTCTTTCACCTTATTTTTTTCGTTGGCTTTTTGAGCAGGGAAGGAAGCCACATGAGAGAAGTAGAGACCAGGAAATCTGTTCAGAGCTAACCATAACCCACCCCACTCTCTGTGTGGTGCCTTCTGAGAGTACCCCAGCCAACACTGACTTGACACACCCCCTTGTCTCTATAAATGAATCTGACCAGCACCATAAATCCAAACATTGAAGTTATTTCACTATTTCAATTCTTCCATCATTTTATCTGTCACCTGGAAAGACTATTCCTCTGCTTTTATGTTCAACAAGTAACTAAATTTAATGCTTAGGCATGTAGAAACTGCTTAGAAATACTTCTGGACTGCTCCAATGGCTTTACAGTCATAATTACTCTAAGCAGTGCAGGATCAGAATGGCACCAAAAGGTCATTTTGTCAATGACTTTATACAACACAACACTACTATTTCATTCACTCACCTCTAATGGCTAAGGAAGCATGTGTGCTCTGGGATTATACATTTTGAAACAATAAATATGTCCTAAGCTCTGAAGGTTTTCCATGAGGTGGAAAGAGCATTGGCTTTGAAGTCAGAGAAATCAGAGTTCAAAGCTCAGCTTTGCCACCTATCCTCAGGCAAGGTGTTTAATATCCCTGGGCTTCAGATACCAAGTGGAACAGTAATCCACATTTAGCAGGATTATCATAAAGATTACGTGAGAAATTGTATAAGAAGGAGCCTAGCCCAACATCTGTGGCCAAGTAGGTACTCACCACATATTAGCTTTGCTTTCTCAACTTCACTAAGAGTACGGGATTAAGTTCATTCAGGAATTGGGCACAACTGTGTCAACAAAACCCACTGAGGTTTACAAATAAAAAGTTTCCCAATCTAAATTGTATTGTCCTATGCTAAAGTGTTACGCATTCCTGAGTACTCAAGGCAGGATGGAGAAGAAGGAGGGAAGCCAAGCCATTTCTTCTGGAAATGAAAAGTGAGAAGAGGGAAGGAAAAGAAATCAAGCATAAAATAGTAAAAATTTACCCCAAGTTTTCCCAGAAAAGAAGTTGGGAAACAATGAGTGGAACAGTGGTAGGAAGAAAGATTATTAGGAGCTTCAAAGGGAATGCTTCTGTGCCAAAATTAGGAGTTAAAAACTTCCCAGCTACGCTTTTGTAAACTGTTGTGTCCTTAGTGTCCCCAAATGTACCATACGAATGTTCACTATGTATGAGTGGTTCAGAATGAGCCAATTCAATAAAAAGGGCTTTCAGAAGAATGCAGTAAACCAGGAGCTCAATGATATATTCCAGAGGGCTACAGTATTTGTCAGGAAATGCCCATGGCTCTAATGGGTAGGGGATGCTCTTCCCTATGCTATCTATGCAGGGATGAGATGCAAAGGACCCAAGGGGTATATTTCATGAGTTATCTCCTGAGGAGACCGAATCTTACACAATCTGCTTTGAAGGCAAGACAAAGAAAAAAAATAATTACAACAAACAAACAAACAAACAAACCAAAACAAAACAAAGCAAAAAACAAAAACAAAGGCTCTAATTTTCCTCAGGAGACTGGGTATTGGCCTTGGCCATATTCCAATCTGCCTCTTTTCATTCACTTGACCAATAAACACTCCAGTCCCACACCTCCAGTTACAGTAGGGCATACAAAGTTTTCTGTTCCTGTCCTAGGTATGGAGAAGCAGCAACTTGGTCCATTTGCTTTATGCCTTCAGGGGCAGGAAGATGCACAGAATCAGAGCCACAGCCTCAGATAGCATCATGGCGATCAATGGGTTAAAGTGGCCCTTAGCTATAAGTAAATTCTGCTAAATGATTTCCCCCCATGATGTTTGAAAAGCCTCAGGGAGACATAAAACATGAGTCTAATCATTATGAATATGGTTGATGCTAATTTATTTATTATTTTTTTAAAAATGTTCATTTCCTTTGAGAGAGAGAGTGTGAGTGTGCCTGCACATGGGCGGGGAAGGGGGAGAGAGAGAGGGAGAGAGAGAATCCCAAGCAGACTCTGTGCTGTCAACGCAGAGCCCCACGTGGGGCTCAAACCCACAAACCGTGAGATCGTGACCTGCGTGGAAACCAAGAGTCGAACACTTAACCAAGTGAGCCACCCAGGTGCCCCTGGTTGATGCAAATTTAAAATGAGAAAGTATCATAGAGAAAGTGCTATCTCCATTTATTACAGAGGGCGCGTATTATCAAACCATTTTCTACATCTTTGATAATGGACACAAATATTGACACGATGGAACATATCTTCATCTTCTTTTGACACTATTCCATAGTTGTCTTTGAGTTGCTTCTTTGTTTGTTTTTACTTGTAGGGCCCTCAATCATTCAAGAGGTGATATAAACTGACCAAGCCTACAGAGGCCCTCAGGGCATTCTCATAAATTTAGCAAGCTCAAAACGGACTTCTAGCTAGAAACAAGCTTTCTCTCACTGAACCTCCACAGGTTGTTTTATTTGTACCTCCCTAGGCATACTCATCACTTGTAGGAATGTTACTTGTATATTATTTCATTTTCTCTATTAGAACAGACAGACCATGTTGCATCCAATATTAGTACCCTGGATGGGACTTAAGACAGCTTGGGGATTCTCCGTAAGTGAGGGCTGAACGGAAACAAAACAAAACAAAACAAAACAAAACAAAACAAAACAAAAAAACGAACTTAGCTTTACCCTTGGCTATAGAACTTAGAAGTTAGAGGGAAGAAGTTTTAGCAAATGAAGTGTACAATAATTCACATAGTATATGGGCTCTGTTCCTCTGGTTCCTCTCTGTCCACAGCCCAGACATTTAGAACAGAGAACACGCTATTCATTTAGCAGCAGCTCAGGGAGCAAGCCTGGAAGATACTGTCAAAGCAGAGAAGATAATGAATAATCTTTTCTGTGGAAGGAACGGGTGATCCAAGAGCAGTGAAGGTGCAAAACCTTCAAGGGCATGGGGGGATACAGACAACTATTCTGCACCTGCTTGCAGCTCAGGGGTGAGGGGTCAGTTGCCAACAGCAAATAGAAACAAAATGGTGTCTGTAAAATCACGCTTCGCCCCACGCAGGCACCCACACTAAATGTGAGGAGGAGACAAAAGGCTAATAGCATTTTTACTGGGATCTTGCAATGATCTCTAAACAATAGCAACAAATATAGCAACAAAACAACAATGAATCAAAACAGTGGCATGGAATAAAACAAAACAAGAGCCTAGAAGACACCGTACCAAACTCAACAGGTGAGCCCTGGGATGTGGATGCCCTTTTACTTTTCCTTTCGTGTATTTCTGCAATAGATGATTCAAAAATATAACATAATTTAGGCAAAATAAATTGTTTAACTTAACAATTAAGGACAAAAAGCTGACTATAACTAGCATTTGGAAAACAGACTCTCTTTTATTAGAACCCTGAAAGATTCTAATAAACCTGAGTTCTGCCTTCCAGGAATGCAAATAGCTTCCTCATTTCTGCTCCTCCCAATTCTTACTTACATTCTTGCACAGTCAGTTCAGATTCATTCAGTCCCTTGATACCTAAAATGCGAGCAGGGAAGCAATTCAAAATGCAAAGATGAAGATTAATGGAGGATTTTCAAGCACTTCTATTTAAACACTGTTTTGCACAGAATGTGTTCTCACTCTTCTGTGACAGTGTTGCTAGAGCCACTGAAGAATACTTTTTTTTTTTTTTCATAATTAGATATCCCACAAATGCAGTAAATGATGCAAAAAGAGCACAATGTTCAGACCTGTCACTTACGGTTAAATGATTAGCCGATGTTACATTCAAATGCTACCTCCGGTATTACAGACATTCTGGGACTGAAGGGCTCTGTACCTCTGTTGGATGCGGGGGCCTATCACAGTAATTTGTCTAAAGCAGACTCTGCTTTTAGGAGAGAATGGGCCAGCACCGCGACACCAGTTACATTCAAATGTAAATAAAGAACAGCAGAGACTTAGTGGAAGTTTCTCCAAAAAAAATAACATATGTAACTGCCCTTTGATCGCTTTTCAAGAAGTCATTGCCTTTATTTAAATCCATATCTCCACTCACACAAACACACGCACACACGTATGTGCACTCACGTGCTTAATAAAAGTGTGTTAATTAGGCTATCTTCACTTCAGAAGGAAAATCATATTTGGTATGGACCGACTATCAGGCAACTCTTGAAAAATAGATGATGCATGAGTATTGAAATTAATTCAACCCTTCATGAGATATTTATTGCATCTCTACATGCGAAAGACATGCTAGATATCTGTATATATCTATCTATATCTATATCTATATCTATATCTATATCTATATCTATATCTATATCTATATCTATATCTATATCTATCTATCGTGTGGGGAATCAAGATACAAGTGAGACTAGTCCATGTGGAAATACACAGCACAGGGACAGGACTATTGCATTAGCTTTAACATAGGATAGCTGGGTGCCATAGCTATATTTTACTCCAGGGTTTCTCTGAAACTCAGTATTGACAAGAGTAGATGTAAAATGGTTCATCATCTGAAACGTCTTTGGAAAAGCTCAGAATAAGATGACGTGGAAAATGGTGACATCTTCGATACCTCTCTGCCTCTCCCACTCCACACCCCACCCACTGGCAAATCCTGTCAACTTTTTAAGTATATCCACTATCTGAGCACCTCAGCTTACCACCTTGGTCTAAGGCACCATCAGGTCTCCCCTAAACGGCTTCAATAGCCTCTTAACTGCTGTCCTATTTCTGGCCTTTACCCCTATAGTCTATGCTCCACAGACCTGCCGGTCAACCCTCTAAACAGTCAGTCAGATGATGTCATGCCTCCGCTCAGAACCATTCTCTGCCTTCTCAATTCATTCAGAATAAATTCCACGTTCTCAGCCCACCTTCTAAACCCCGACAGCATCTGCTTCTTGGCTAAGTCTCTAATCTCATCTCCTGCCACTCCCGTCCACCTGGCCTTTCTTGTCCCTGCATATTTCAAACACGCTTATGCCCCACATCCTGGTGTTTCTGTTCCCTCTGCCTGGCATGCTCTTCCCCAGATCCTTTACACAACCAATACTTTATTCAAATCTCACTTCAGATGACATCTGCTTCCAACAACACTTCTATGGTTTACCCCATTGCATGCACAATCCATCTTCATATTCTTCATGCTCCTTCCCACTATTTATTAGCATCGGACCCACTGCTTACTACTATTATTATTATTTAAAAATTTTTTTTTAACATTTATTTATTTTTGAGAGACAGAGAGACAGAGCACAAGTGGGGGAGGGGCAGAGAGAGAAGGAGACACAGAATCCGAAGCAGGCTCCAGGCTCCGAGCTGACCGCACAGAGCCCGATGCGGGGCTCGAACTCACAAACCGTGAGATCATGACCCAAGCCAAAGTTGGTCACCCAACAGACTGAGCCACCCAGGCACCCCATACTATTATTAATTTTTAAGTATGTATGTATGTATGTATGTATGTACGTATGTACTTTGAGAGAGAGAGTGAGAGAGAATCCCAAGCAGGCTCTGCACTGTCAGCACACAGCCCAGTGCGGGGCTCAAACTCAGGAACCGTGAGATCATGACCTCAGCTGAAATCTAGAGTTGGACGCTTAACCAAATGAGCCACGCAGGCACCCCCTACTATTATTATTAACTGTTCTATATCCTCTGTGATTTCAGCTCCATGAGAGCAGGATTTATTTTGTTCACTGCCAGGGTGAGCATCTCGGCAACGAGGATAATGCCTACCACGTGGCAGGAGCTCAGTGGGTTCTGGAGCAGGTGTCTGAGGGACGGAAGAAGGCACACGAAAGGTGGGGGGTGCAGCAACACCTGTCATTCAGCCAACCAACTAAATCAAACTCCGGACTTTGAGGACATTCATTCATTCAAGCCATACCGAATGACAACTGTGTGTGAGGCCCTGTGGTACTGTGCTTAAAAAGTCCGAAATGGAAATGCAGGCTTGCCTATGAATAGACCAAAGATTACAAAAGCTCTAAGAGGCTGGGAGATCAAGGGCATCATCTCTCAAAGAGGTTGGGATCAGATAGCCACTGAGATCCATAATGCTAGTTATCACCCAGAAGGAGAAGGCTAGGAACTTACTAACAATGACATCAACCCCAAATCCTTACTCCTCTACATGGAACCCTTATGATACATGGAACCTCAGTGGCCCTCTTGACCAATTTTCATTTCAGGTGGCATGAAATTCATATTTTTGGATCACATCAATTTACTTCTATTGCTAGATCGAGCCGTTCTAATGAAGAAGCTGTAAGATTTAACACTGATCAGTGCTCCCTGACCTCTATCACCCCATTGTTACTGAAGTTTGAAGAGTGGATCTGGGCCACATTGTTAAGAATTCAGGAATTTATGGTGGGAGCAATGGGACAACTATTAATATTAACCACAAAAATGTCTCCTTTTATCACGTGAAGATATTGCTTCATATTGCTGTTGCGAGGGGAAGGGGGGAGCCATTGATCAATTGGATTTGTGCTTTTTGTAGAGAAAATGGCTGGTGGCTTTTTTTTTCAATTTTAATAACGTAAATATTGAAATGTGATAAACTGAAGAAAATGCTGACAGGTCTGCCAACACAGCTAGATGTCAACTCTCATAGTTTTTAACTTGACTGCAAAGGGAGTCAAGTGAAATTTTTAGGGATATAAGGGATATTATGTGAAAATAATCTATTCCTCATATATTTATTAAGTGGCAGAGGCAATGCTATGTCCTAGAGGGGCGGTCACTGTGAATACAAACTATTTCTCTTTTTAAGCTTTCAATATGCAATGTCAGTATAATAACCATAATCCAAGGCAGACTTCCACAAATGCCATAAAAGAGGCAGAGCTGCTTTAAACTGGGAGGTACTTGATCTGCGACTTAAAAACTGGATGGATTTTAAAAGGCGGAGAGAGCAATCCAAGAGGAGTTAAACTGCATGAACAAATAGGTGGAAAAGGCCACTTAGGTGGAATATGTCAGGGTTGGGGGAGGGTTGCTGAAATTCATCAATTAGGTTAGAAACATGTAACTAACAAGTGGCAACAGTGGGAGCAAGGGCCAGAAAGGTAATGAAAGACAATTATGGAAGAGCTTAGGATGGCAACGGGGCAGCATTAATAACGGTACTGGGCAAAATAAAAAGCTTGTGGCAATGAAATGTGACAGTTCAGAATCTCTTGATTTCCTCTTGCTTCCTGTACCCAACCCTATCCACTTTGGAGGCTAGATCCAAAAACAAGAATAATTTTCAAATATGTTTGTGGTCAAAACCTTAGCACCAACCACATGGGTTAAATCCAATAGCAAAATTATAAAGGGGGAGAGGAAGTAATGTGTGTGCCAACATGGAGGTGAGTTTAGTTCAACAGGAGATCCCTGTCTTAAAAATGGCCTCATCTGGAATTGGTTCAAACCCCAATGGCTGGCCTGAAGTAGCCTTGGGTAACCGTGGACACAAATACAAAACTAAAAGAGTGGAAAGCCTCTGCCTTGAATGATGACAAACCTAGGCTCTCATTCTGGGTTTTGTATTAAATAATATTAAACATCTACGTGACCTTTGGCAAATCTCTTCCTTGTGCAGACTCTTGCTTCTCTCATCTGTAAACAAGAAGCTTGGACTGGAGGATTTAGGGTATGTCTTTTAACTTCAACAATCTGACTTCTCATGCTGCATGCTGTGAGCAGATAAGATTCTTCTATCACCTCAGGGCCGACATGGAATTTGAAATGGCCTCTTCTGTATCACAATCTCACTGCTACTGTCCATTATCAAAAGGCTCCCTACTTCCCTTCTCAGTTTCCCTAAAATTACACCTCCACACACTCTTTCTCTACTAGCCTCTATACCACTTTTAAATTCTGCTGGGCTCTTGTTCGTATTTGGTAGAGCTCCTAGCCCAAGGTCTTACAAAGAACGATCATCGATAAGTATTTGTAGAGCGAAGGAATGAATGAAATGCCAGAGTTTTTGAGGAATGTAGCAAGTCGTATTCATCAAAAAGAATTCCCAGAAAAATCTTGGAGGAAGTATTAACAATAAATATCAAGGAAGATCACATGGCTGCTCCTATCATTTTTTACTTTCGGATATTTCTTGGGAATTGGAACAAAAAGTGGAAGTAAGCGTCTCCTGGAAAAACAGCAAATCACTAGGCAATCTTGCACTTCTGGGTCAGACCGTGATCCTTGCTAAAGGCTTCATCCACAGACTCATGCCTCAGAGAGAGAAGTATGAGCCCCAAGGATCTAACTTCCAGTCTTGTTTCTCATGCTTATATACCCATTTAAGGAAGCTGATTTCATCTTGACTGTTCCAATGCCGCTGGTAATTCTGGAATTAAGAGCCGTTCAGCACTTAAAATTGCTTGTTGGGAAGTGACCACACACTGCACTTCCTCAGTCATCTAGCACATCTTTCGTACCTGAGTAGTTACGCCATTCGCAGAACAACCACGCCAGGGAGAGCGGCTCAGAACTTAGACATGGTGTTTGCTACAAACACCTCCCAACACCCACTCTGCGCATCACATGGCGGGTGTGAACCAAATGACTTCCCATTGTACATTGTTCATGTCACAGGCATAAAATTATAAGAGTTTCCATTTCCATCTTCAGAGTCAAAAAAAAAAAAAAAAGAGGAAATAGCAAAAAAAAAAAAAAAAACTAATTTAACACATCATCTTTAAGAATAAATGAGGTTACAAATCTACATTTGGAAGAACAGAATCTAGTCCATATGTACCAGATACCATTTTTTTTTTCAAACTCAAAACTCCGGATTCCAAAATGTATACTCTCTCTCTATACTGAGGTAACAGCTTGTCAGAGGAATGTGGCAAAGCAGCATCAGCGCTAGCACAGCAGATGGGTAGTATTTTTATACTGGCTTTTAAGTGATAATGTGAGTTTACATAGGGTCATCCTAAATATTGTTTTAAGTACATGGAATGACTCGAGTCACTGTCTAACCTTGAGTAGGCTGTTTTGCTTTCCATTCTTGTCTAAATTTGCCACCATCAAGGCTTTATCGAGAGAAGTCTATCTTTTCTTTGAAATAGGAGCTGCACGAATTTCTCAGAAACTCTCTTTTCACATCCTTGTGTGTGTTTTAAATTGACATTAAGAATGCGGAGAAGAAAACAGCTGTGAAAACTTCCCAACTTAAGACAGTGGACTAACTCGGTCTCTGTCAACAGGTCACAGATGGTGTGCGTCCCAAAGGAAAACACATGAAGCCCTGGATGGTGGCTGGAGCCCTAAGATTGAATTTCGGCTTGCCTACTAATTGGCTCCATAGCATCTCTGAGCCTCAGTTTCCATATACCGAAGATGTGGTTACCAATACCTACTGTGCGGGGTTGTGGGGGTGGGAGGGGTCCATTGCAAATAAAGCACCTACCACAACATTTAAGGTTCACACCCTGCCCTTCTTGTGCCCTGGCCTCATTCACTGTATGATAAAATGAAGGCAACGGTTTTGCTGACCTTCAGTTTCAATTTTAAGAGATTTTTATGGATTTTAAATTTTTTTTTAACGTTTATTTATTTTTGAGACAGAGAGAGACAGAGCATGAACAGGGGAGGGGCAGAGAGAGAGGGAGACACAGAGATTTTTATGGATTTTAAAACCATCTTCTGTAATCAGAACAAAATTTTCATTTTGTTCATTCACAAATAACGTACATGAAGCAAAATCTTAAGTAAACCTTGAGACGGTAACTTTTACCAATACTTTCACAGGGCAGGCATACCTGAGGGAGATAACACACAGCCATGATAAACAGTGGCTTCCTTTAAAGACGTCTCAAATGGGTGGGTGGGTTGGAAGAGAGGAGAGTGAAGACTTAGAATTTTGGCAAGGAATTAGATATTATTTCCTTCAAAAATCTGGGGCCGCAACATAATACAGTCAGAATGTAAGCGCCCAGAAGGCAGGTAGATTAGATTATCATGTTCAATACTGTATCTCCAGTGTCTAAAAGTGTGACTGGTACATAGATAGTAGGCACTCAAAAATATTTTTTCAATGACTGTAGAATAAATCATAGGCCATTCAAACATATGCCTCTTCCCTACTGAAAAATTGTTGGTCTAAAGAGATCTGTGAGGTATGCCCTCCTTCCCAAATAAGAAAAAACTGTATTAAGAATTAAGCACCTTACCTAAGTTTGCATATCCAGAGAGTGCCTGAAGCAGGATCTCATCCTGACTTATAGTTCCCTATTCTTTCTACGAAAGCCATATTGCTCTGATGAAGCATATAAGTTGAAAGGTATATAGGTCAACTCATTTGATCACAGACAAGGCTGTGAATCTTTCTGACCTTTCAAGTTCCCCACCTGTAAGGATGGGTTGATAATAAAACACTTCGGAGACTCACTGCATCAAAAAGCGGTCAAGACATAAGTGAATAAATGATAAAAATGTGTTCTCGGGTCTCCTGGATACAAAAGAAGTATGTGATTTTGCTTTGTCAGTTATAAAACACCACTACAGAAATATGTATTAACACTACAGAAATGTTACTAACACTATGATGCTTAATTTCTAAGCTTCTGGAGTCAGGGCACTTATCTTATTCACCCACTTACGAATGAACTGGCCAGCACTCGATAGTGTCTGGCAAAATTGAAATTCTGGGATTGAACAACTTTATCGTACCATAAATACGAATGGTAAAGTCGTAGAGGGGTAAATATAAATGACTGCATTTCTGCTAAGACACTAATTGTAGAATTACAGGATGGGTAAGATCCTGCCGAATAAGGCAGAGGCTAAGATAAAATTATGTACTAAATGAAAACTTTGTAATTCCCATTTACTTCTTCAACAAAATTGATCCATGTTACAAAGGAAAAGGTACGTTGGCCTCAAGACATGTATTTTTAAAAATGTATTTAGAAACAAAATAATATGCTAGCTATGTTTAGAGAGGAAATTACAATTTTCTAATAAGACACTAACTACTCAAACACAAATTATAGAAACTATGATGGAATAAAGTGTTTTACCAGAACCCTTCTTTCCTGTGTCCTAAAATCCTACCCTTTAGGCAATCTGCAAATTTTACATTTTCTAGAAATTACCAATTTTTAGCACAGAAAAGGAGCACATACCTTTTACCACAATACTACTAGGTATATTCAATGTCACTGAAATGATAGTTCTACAGGTCAAACGGGGCATATAGCAGCACTGAACTTGAGAGGGGACAGAAGAAAGAGAAAAATAGCACAGGATCCTCAGACAACCCTTACCACACACAGGCTTAGTGCACCACCAATCTAAACAGTGGTTTGCAAAAGATGTGGAGGTGAGAGGCATCCCTTCAGGGGGCTTTGTGCACAGGGGGGTGTTTTTGGTTATAACAATGGGCGTGTGTGTGGTGAGGTGCCACTGGAATTTAGTGGGTAGAGATTGGGCATGCTAATGTCCTGCCAGGCACTGAACATTGCCAAAAGATGAGGGAGTGTCTTGCCCTAATTGGGAATAGCCCAAGTTGAAAAACAGCACACTATACGTTAATTAACTCTCCAGTTTTCCGTAATCTTGATCCCTGGTAATACTTCTACGGCTACCGTGACATTTAATTCTATGTGTCAATTTGACTGGGCTAAGGGATGCCCAGACAGCTGCTAAAATTCTGTTTTGGGGTGTGTCTGTGAAGGTGTCTCCAGAGGACATTAGCATTTCAGTCAGGAGACAGAGTAAAGGAGATCTGCTTTCACCAGTGTGGATGGGCATCATCCAATCCATTGAGGGCTTGAATGGAAACAAAAATGTGGAGGGAGGGTGAATCTGCTCTCTGTAAGAGCTGCAACTTCTATCTTCCGCCCTCTGGCATCAGTGCTTCTGGTTCTCAGGCCTTCAGACCTGGACTCACAACTCCAGTGCCCTCCCCACCAACCACCCCCACCCTCTACCTTGAATGTCAAGCCTCTGGAAACTGACCAAATTATACTATCAGCTAGCTTTCCTGGGTCTCCGGCTTGCAGATGGCAGATTGTGGGACTTCTCAGCCTCCATAACTTCTTGAGCCAATTCCTATGATAAATCTGGATATATATATATATATATATATATATATATATATATATATACACACATATATATAAATGTATATATATACACACACACATGTACACACACGTATACATATATGTATACATATACATATACACACACACACGTATCCCATTCATTCTCTTTCTCTCGAAAACCCTAATATACCCTTCACGTGAAAAATCAATCCTTGATCAAAAAGATCACTAACACAGAACACTAAGCAGAAGATATGGACAGTCTCAAAATTATGTAAATGTTTTTGTTGTTTCACATAACTAGAGGACTGAACTGATGGGTCAATGGGATCTCTTACACACATCTACACACACATTCTCTCTCCTCTCTCTCTTTCTCAGATGGCAAGTCTAAGTAAAATTTTAAAAATTGTTTTGATGAAGCCAGTGAGTACATGAAAGCGTTGGAAGACACAGAATTTAAACTTCAGTTGTTTTAATACAAGCAGAAGTCTTTTGATAGTCAAAGAAACAGGTCAACTTGAAACACCTTGTGTGAAGTTGTTTGTTCATTAATTCCAACAAGGTTATGGGACGCCTTCCAGGTTTTATGCACTTAGCAGCATACCAAAATGAGTCAGTAACAAATGCATGTTCACAGAGCTTTACATCTATAAAGGGTGCTAAGACATACAAATAATTTTAATATGAAGCAGAAGATTAGAACTTCCATTAAAGGTGCATGATTAAGGGCCATAGGAATTCAGAGAGGGTACATTCACTTGTAGCTGTAGGGTCTGAAAAGGCTCACAGGCAAGCTGGTACCTGAAAACAAATAGCTGCTGATCCGTGTTCCCTGCCACTCTGTCTGAGCACGGCATGTGGCAACCCGTGGCTTGTAATGGATTTAGTGCACATAGCAGGTAACATTTAACGGTATAAATTCCTCAGCCAGTTCCATTACAACACCTTACAAAACCATTTGTCCAAATTACAGTTTTGGAAAAACCACCCAGAAGCTACGAAAGACAATATTTTGCTTTTTTCCACCCATGATAGCTTTTCTTATTGCATCAGAAAACAGTGTCCCAGCATTGTGTTCTGAATCTATGGGTTAATATTTGTCATGTGCACCCACGCCAAAGGTAACAGTCACCCTACCTGCCTCAGTTTTAAGCAGTGACACGCTTGATACTTAATAACACAAAAGAGCGTGGACAAAATAGCAAAAACTTGCTTGAGAGAGTTTGTCTTTAATCGATTGGGTGCAAAGAGATTTAAAAGGCAAAAAAAATAAAAATAAAAATAAAAGAGCCTCCCATGGAAACATTTCATTTACCTAACAGCTTGAAATCTTTACCGTGGATTATCTTTTATGTGAGACTCCCCCACCCCTTCTGAGTTTGTGTACTGCAATTAAGAAAATGTAAAGCTTAACAGTCAGAGACACCAGGGTCCTTTAATCATCCGGATCTAACATGCCTGTCCACTACACAAGAAGGGGCCATCCACACACATGCTGATCACTGCACAGCTTCATGTTCCAACAGAGATGACGGCCGGTCATCTTCATTCTCACCTCCCACAGTCTTCCTGGGATTTTGTTTTTCTTCCCTCTTGATTCTCCTTTCTCTTTGTCTCTTCAAGGGACTTGTACTATTTTCTACTGTGTTTGATGATACCTTGTCAATTAGACGCATTCCGTTCGGTTCAGAAGTTCATTAAATTCAGAGAACACATGATTCTCACAAGCTCACTGATGTTTATTAATGTAACATGTGAAATGGGTAATTCAGCAGGGAGTGTGAGCCTTTCTTTGCATCACTCAGCCATCTAGAATAATAGTGTGTCTGGAATTCATCAGGGGCTTTATAATATTATTTACATATTTAAAGAATTCTTGGAAGTCACATGCCTTTGAGAAATTCGGGAACGTATGCATTGTGAAAAAATAAATCAAATATAGGCAATATGCTGATTCACACATCCTTAAATAGCTTTGATTTTTGTGCCTGCATTGTGGGGGATGGACAGGAAAGAGGGTAGGGACAGGCAATGAGAAGCTCTTTATGTAGTTAAGCACTGAGTTTTTAATAAGATGTTTGCGATTATTAACAGCTACAATAATATTAACCTCTAAATGGGGAGTGCAATTTTCAAAGTATTTCTTCTCTATGTGTTATCTCATTAAGCTGCGTTTTTCTATTATGCTTTTTGAAACAATAAAAACAAACATGAATGAAACAAATATTAATTGATCCATCCATCAATCCTCGATCACTTACATAACCTCGCCAGCAGGAAGGATTTCCAAGTACATGCAATGAAAGAACTAAGACTCAGAGAATGCATAGTACCCACCATCCATCTGGCGCCCTCAAATTCCTCTAAGCTTTTGTGCCAATCGAACCCATTGAGATAGAGGTGGTGAGAAAAAGCCCAATGACGCCATATCACCTCAGAATAAGTAAGGCTAGCCATTTTAACTCAAGAAACATTGTTTAAATGCCTATTCCCTGCTGGGCATGCTTAGATTCTACAAGATAAATCTTTTCCTCTCAGAGAGCTCACAGTTTAGAAAGAAATAAACAAGTACCGTGTCTGCCTAACTGAGAGAAATTATTTAAACACTGTTATTGTTTCACACAAGTAGAGAGCTGAGCCAATGACTCTTCCTTTTTCCTTTCTCTCCTCTCTGTAGCTATACTAATAGCAGGTGTTGAAATGTCAGCACGTGTGTACAAGTACATTGCGAGAATAGTCAAAAGTTTTACTTAAGAGTTAAAAAAATAAAGATCAAGTACTCACTGGGCATCAGAATATTCTTGTATCCCCCCAAGGCTGCTTTCTATTACAAAAAGAAAAGACAAAGGAATATTGAGTTCTCTAAGAAAAAACAGCCATTCTCAAGTTAATCTTTTAAATCTATTGCAAGATATGCCATAGACCGGGCGTGTTGATCCACGTAGCAAATACGGCTGGTAGAGAACATATCTTTGTCAAGAGTACAAGAAGATGAGAAGACAAGCAGCAGATGGGGAAAACATATTTGCAAAAGTCACATCTGATAGAAGACTGTTGTCCAAAATATATAAAGAACTCTTAAAACTCAACAATAAGAAAATGGACAACCTGATTTTAAAAAGTGGAAAAGATCTGAACCTCCTTTGGTGAGGTATACAGACGGCAAATAAGCATATGGAATGATGCTAAACATTTAATGTTATTAGGGGATTGCAAAATTAAACTAACAACGAGATATACTACACATCTATCAGAATGGTCAAAATCCAAAACACTGACACCAAATACTGTCCAGAATATGGAGCAACAGAAACTCTCATTTACCTCTGTGAAAAAATGCAAAACGGAACAACCACATTGAAAGAGTTTGTCAGTTCCCTACAAAACAAACTCTTACCATAAGATCTGATGATCACACTCCTTGGTATTTATCCTCATCAGTTGAAAAATTATGTCCACACAAAACCCCGCACGTAGGTGTTTACAGCAGCTTTTATTTATAATTGCCAAAACCTGGACACAAACAAGATGCCCTTGAATAAGTGAGTGGATAAATTAACTGTGGTACACTCAGACAATGGAATAATTTTTAGCGCTAAAAAGAAATAAGCTATCAAGCCATAAGAAGACGTGTCAAAACTTTCACTGCATATTGCAAAGTGTAAAGAAGTCAACCTGAAATGGCTACATGGTGTGCCATTCCAATTATTTGATGTTCTGGAAAAGGCAAAACTATAGAGATAGTAAAAACATAAGTGGTTGCCAGAGGTTGGGGGAAGGAAGGGATGAACAGGTGAAGGACAGAGGATTTTTAGCAGTAAAAGTATTCTGTATGATACTATAATGGTGGATACAGGCCATTACACATTTGGTCCAAATGCAGAGAAAGTACAACTCCAGGAGTGAGCCCCAGTGTAAACTGTGGACTCAGGTGATTATGATGAGTCAGTGTGGGTTCATCAGCTGTAACAACTGCACCACCCTGGGGCTGAGATGTTGACATTAGGGGAAGGTGTGTGTGTGTGTGTGTGTGTGTGTGTGTGTGTGTGTGTGTGTTTAGGTAGGGGATATATGGGACCTCTCTGAAAAACTTTCTGCTCAGTTTTGCTATGAGCCTAAAACTGCTCTGAAAATGAAAGTCTACTCAACACACACACACACACACACACACACACACACACACGCACACACACACACCTTTGGAAACCCACTTCACACTGGGAAGGACAAAAAGTCTTATGATGCTTAGTATTATAGCTTATAACAGGTAAAGGAAAGAGGGTTTTAAGACTCCTGGTTCTCATCTGTACTAATTGTTAATCCCCCAAACAATCTCCACCCCTGTAAAATGGGACTGAATACCTACCTATCAAGGAGTTTTGTGAGGATGAGAATGAGCTAATGGATACACAAATGTGACACCCACTTTACAGCATGTACATGTTATTGAATGGTTCTGAATTGGGGTGCCCTGAAGCAGCTTTTGTAAAGAATTGGCTCCAGAGACCTTATGTTTTCTGTTTGCATGACCAAAAAGAGGACACTCATGCTGCTGCATTCATTGTTTTGCACAAAGCTGGGCTAGGGGAGTGACAATCCTGTGCTTGGTGCTCTCCCAGGGATTTTCACACATCCTGAGGACAGAGGCAAAAGTAAGGCAAAAGTTGATAATGTAAAACACACGCACAAACATGTGAGTCGTGCCGCGTGCCATTCCGCTTCTATGTATTTTCACATCCTTATGCCTGAAAAGACCCAACCAATGTAGCTCAGGATTCTCGTTTCTATTATATACAAAGTGAAATCCACTTGAAGGGGAAAAGAAGAAGGAACGGAAATGGATTAAGAACAATAAGGATTAAAGACAAAGGTCAAATGGATTGCAAAACATTTTTCACCTCTCAAATTGTATGTATTGTGTGTGTTGTGTCTATTGTGAGGTATGTATGTGTGTATGATCCAACCCACAAGTGGAACCAATATTGTAAAGTTAACATCGAATAAACAAATCAAACTGCGCAATGGGTTCCGTGCAAGAAGCGTGATGGCGAGAACCCTTGCCAATCTGTGAGAGGGAGTGAGGGTCTGAAGCAATCTTGGGGCAGTGAGGAGTAAGACAATGGCTGCACTTCTAGGCTCCAATGGGGCCTACTCCAAGCTACCAACTTGTCTGCTTGCCTACCAGACTTGTTTAGTATAAACTGTACTCTGGAAAACAACTGAGGAAACATTTGCTGACTAAATGGATAGATGAATGGGAAAAGAATATATTCAAGGTCATCCTAGATTCATTCCTTTGTTTGCATCTCATGAGCTCCATGGATAATCAAATACTCTAGCTCACTTGAATGTTAAAGGAAAATGATTCCAGTGCAAGGATTAGTAATCCTATTTATAGGTGCAAAAACTGAGGCACTGAAAGAAGATGGAATGTGTGAAGACTGCCTTGCTAAAAAGCAACTGAGTCCAGGTCTCCAGACTTCACTAACATTCTACCCACTGTATCCTATTCCAGCCCCCTCTATACAATAGTCATTACATCTCTGGGAGGCAGAGAAATACATCATATAGAACCAATCTAATGCTAAAGAAATATTATTTGCTATCTTTATGAAGTATCTAGACGACATTTGTTAGCAACATTGAGATACAGGGCAGGCTGTCAGCTCTGTGCTCACTAAGAGTGCCTTGTACTTCTTGAAAGGACATCAAAAATTTCCAAGGTGTTCCATCATCATTTCACTGAATCCATTCTTATACTTTCCAAGCCTAAGTGTCGTATGGAAATGAGGCCCTAGAGGATCATCAAGTAACTCTTTTGGCTCAGGCAAACTTTAATCAACCTAAAACACCAGGTCAGCAGGCCAATAATGAAGGCTGGCAAGAGACGATCTGACTGGCATAGTTTCCTGACAATGGAGGGAGAAGGGCAAATGCCCCTCAAAGGGAGGAGACTCTACAAAGTCAAACACTCCT
This sequence comes from Panthera leo, assembly GCF_018350215.1. Lineage (NCBI taxonomy): Eukaryota > Metazoa > Chordata > Mammalia > Carnivora > Felidae > Panthera > Panthera leo. The sequence goes on from NC_056687.1 coordinate 79,071,900, forward strand.
ATGCATGGCCTATCCATATATATATATCTTGTATTGTTAATCCACAGAGCATGTCTATAATTCATGAATCCACAGATAGCAAGCCTTTATGAAAGATGCCAGGGATAAGCAGCTAAGAGTAGGACTGGAGGGGGTAGAGATGGGTGGGCAGAAAAGGGATGCTGTTTGTTTATACCCACTAATCCTATTAGATTTGTTAAGCCACACGTATGTCTTACTTTGATAAAAAAAAAAACAAAAACAAACACACAAACTCGAGAAATATGGAACATTCATCTGTATGATTAAATGACCAGAACACTAGTTGCTCATTCATCATCATTGCCACTGTGTTGACTAACATATCTGAGGAGGTCAAGGTGATCAAAATTTAGTAAGGGTATTAAGATTGGACTCATGGAAGCTGCGTTATTATATATTTCTATATGCCACTGTTCTGTTTACAGAATACACTCTCATAGGACTCTATAAGAGAGGCACAGTTCAATAATATATTGGATTATGCAGTGGGAGAATTATTACTTCTATCTGGAGGAATCTGTGAAGGTATCAAAGAGGTAGTATCTTTGAGCATAGTCAACCTAGATTAAAAAAGATCTTCACAGAGGGACAATTTGATTAAAAGCAGAGGAATGGGTGAAATGTGTTCATATGCAGAGACCAGCTTTTTGTTTGGGTTACTGTGGGGAGAATGAAGGAATATTGGGAAAAAAGATTGGAGAGGTAAAAAAAAAAATCGACAGATATCAAGATCTGGAGTACATAATTGATTCCATAGTCGTGGGAAGCTGTTCACAGCTAAATTAATGAGTAGCAAAGTGACTAAAGCAAAATGAAAAAGCATATAAAATGTAAGTAGTAGTAAAGCTAAATTTACACCAGCTTATGATCAATGATTTAAAATTTTGAAGAAGGCCAAGTGTTGCAAATAACATAAGGGCAAAAATTTTTGAAGTTAAGGCTATAATGATAGCCGCACCGAATTCTTTGTCTTTTTATATAGTTTCTTACTGAGATCAAAGTAAAACAACTATTGTAATTGTCTCATTCTCTCCGTTTTGGGATATATACATTCCTTGACAGGTCTGGGAAGCTAAAATATCACTCCAGCATTAGGGAGAATGGGCACACTGGGAAGGAAAGAAGAGAACAAAACTGAATTCAGATAGGATATCCTGAGACAACCTAAACCCCTCCAACAATTAGGCGATGAACAGAATACCTGAAAACTTGCAAAATAACCCAGGGAGATGGGCCAACATGGACTAGATTTGGTAAGCCCTGTGAGAAAGTAGGGACCTGGTATTATTTTCAAAGGAGGTAACAGAATCTCCTTTTCAAGAGCTATTGAATGGGTGGTTAGCGAGAAGCGGGATTGTGTAGGAGAAAGAACAAGTGATGTGATATTGGAAAGCCTGGGCTTGAATTTTTTGTATTTTACTGGTCCTGTGATTTTTCCTTAATATTTACTTATTTTTGACAAAGAGAGAGAGGGTGTGAGTAGGGGAGGGGAAGAGAGGCGGGGGGGGACAGGGATCCGGAGAGGGCTCTGTAATGACAGCAGACAGCCCAATGTGGGGCTCGAACATATGAGCTGTGACATCATATCCTGAGCCGAAGTTGGACGTTTAACCAACTGAGCCACCCAGGCGCCCAATGGACAGGTAATCTTGACAAAGTCTCTTCTCCAATCCTCAGTTCTTTCGCATATTTCACAGGTCTTTTGTGAACCCCCAGGGGCGTTCTCCCAGTGATTATCTGACCCCAATGTTCATTATTATTCACCATTACTGCGTCAAGCGGTGAGCATTCATGGCACCCTCATCCCAAATGGAGAAAATGAGCTGATTTGCTCAATCTCGTAACTCTAGCCAGTGGGAAAGTCACGTTAAAAGTGAGGGCTCTGACACCCCTCCAGGTTCAACTACTAGAAATAGTTCACCTGTCAGTGGGACACAGTCTGATGTCATTTGCTATAATTTGACAAAAACAGAAGCTTAGCCGCAAGGCCTTGGCAGGTGAGCAAAAAGGTTGTCGCTGTTTTTCCCCAACACTTTGTTTTTCAATGTAATTGTTTGTTTGCTTTTTTTTGAGTCTACACAATCTGTTCTTTGATTTGGGATCTCAAACAGTTTGCTATTGCTTCACGGCTTTTGAAGATCAGCTTCTAGAAACGAAACCAAGGAGCTGTCACAGGCTGTGAGCATTAAAGCAGCCAATATTTGCAGGCATTGCAAGTGGAAGGAGAACTCAGGTTTGTCTTTCAGGACCCTCACTTGGAGGCCTGGCAGTGCCTGGGTACTCCTTGGCATGGGCCCCCTTCTTCAAATCGGAGTGTTTTCTACATGTGAGATTTTTCACTGCTTGCTATTTGTGCAAGGAAACACCAACATCACAGGCCGATGTTTATCCAAAGTCACAGTTAAAAGCTGCAATACGGTAGGTTTTGCCTGAAAAGTTCAGAGCAACGTCAGGATTATCTAACTCAAATAAACTTGTAGATGGGCCAATTCTGTCTCATCTCTACTTGGATCTTTCTCTGTCCTTTGAGAACATCTCATTTGAACCGCTAAAGTTTGAAGCTCAACGTTGGAAATAGCCAAAGTGGTGACGAGTGATCTATTGAACCCCCAAGATCTGCTTCATTTGAGGACTGAATCCCCACTGCAATCTTCTAGCCTCTCCAGGACACAGCAATATCACCGCTTTCAAAAGCAACGGGAACGTCTTCCAGATAGCTGTATTTTGGTTTTCCTGTCAGGGAGGTAATCCATGTTTCGTCCATGCGCCTTCCACCCATCACTATCATACTGTGATGCTTATTATGCAATATTCCTAATTTTGTCAATTTTGTCTTACTCATTTTCTAAAACCCACCTTAAATGTTATTTCTCCCTTGAAGCTGGGCAGAACTATGGTACCCTTTTCTTTCTATCTTTTTTTTTTAAGTTTGTACCTAAATTCCAGTGATTTTCACATACAGGGTAAAACAGTTTCAGTTGTAAAATTGAGTGATTCAGTCGTTTCTGATGTCTCTTCCCTCAACGTGACCTGATAGTGCTTACTGGCAGCCAAACTCTGGGCTCTTCTAGGTGCTGCTAGGTATTGGACCTTCTCTTCTGGGCACCTTCTTACCTTGTAGGTAAAAGAGGAACAGTGACATATTTTAGACCCACACCAATATTTGGGGACTGGATCCTGCAGATGTACCCATTGAGGCTACAGGAACAATAGTATAACATGCCCTTCATTGCAAAACGAAAATCTAAGAAAGATTTATTTTGCATCTTCTGTTCATAGTTGGCTTCCCAATAATACACATGCTTTATCTGATTAATAATTTCTATCATTTTATTTTCTACATATAAGCTTTTCTTCCCCTATTAAAATATCTATCTCTGTCCACCCAACCCTAGGGCAATTTTCCCCTTCTACAAGATGCTGGCCCTACCGCGTGAAACTCCTGGGCTGAGACTATTCTACTGGTCTGCCCTCTGAGTATGATTAGGATGGTTTCCTCCCTGCTGGTATTAACAAGTTAAAGTTCTCTTCCTAATTCCTGACTAAAAGTACAGCAGGTTAGAGGCCTCTGGAATTTTATTTGTGGAGAGGAACTTGTTCTTGCAAATGCAGAATCTCCTATCCTTGTCCAAGGAAAGGACTGGCTCAGCTATTGGGGACCACGCAGGCACTCAGCAGGACTGAGATATCGATGGACCTCATCATTTTGCTAAGTGCAGTGCTTAAGCATGTAGTTATTTGCATAAAATTGTGGAAAATTGTTTCATGTCATATTGTCACTGATTTGTGGAAACATGGGGAGTCTGTGTGTGTACATGTTCGCGTCTGTGTGCACACACACAATTCAGAGAGAAGGAGTTTGACTGTCTGCATCGTAAGGGTTTTGTTGACTTTTGCCCCAAGTATGTGGGGATCTTGAAGTAAGATAACATGTGCTGTTTTTAAGGCACAAATAAGCACAAGCATTTAATTTCCAGAGTTCCTACCTCCCTAGGTTTACTCATATTATTTCCTCTATCAGAAATGTTACTCTCCTAATATTCCCTACCCTGAGGGCACAACCACCTAAAGATGTGTCAGTTTTCCATCTAAGATTCACATGCAGATGCCAGCCAACTACTGCCATTTCTTAATTAATAAATGATAAAACACAGAAAGTCAAAATGCAGAGAAACAAACACTAACATGGTAAATAAATTTATTCCATGAACCAAATGATTGAGGACTATATACATGACCCTGACTGGCTGCATCATGGCTGGTGCGTTAGATATACTTATTAATGCAAATTCAAAGGTACTGTACAGTTAGTACAAATATTTTTTGCAGGTTTTCAGTGATCTTTAACCACCAAGTTCCTTTTTCAGGCTGGGCCACCTCTTAGGGGTGAGTGCCTTCAGTCCCAGGGTTCCTTTGTAACCATCTGCTTGGAACCCAGGAACTTATTTTCTCATAAAAACAGTGCGATAATTGGATGTGAGGTTCCAAGACTAACTCAAAATTCTATTAAGCCTGTGATTATGTTAACCATATTTTACTGAACCCAAAATAGACACATGGTATGCAAAGTTCAAGTACAAGAAAAAAAAATGTGATATTAACACAACCAACAACAATAATGGTAACTGAAACTTGCACAGCCAGGAACTTTTCAAAGAACTTAATATGTGATCATTTAATCCTTAGAAGAGTCCTGGGCTGGAGAGATGAGAGGTGGTCAAGGTCCAGGGCTAGTAAATGAAGACTGGAATCCTGCCAACGGATTCCAGAGCCCATCTCTTACCCTCCTTGCTTTCTTACTCCTGGTTAAGGAAAAATGCACTGAAAGCTCTAACTCATCTCTTTTGAGACCACTCTTGCCGGGGTAAGAATTTGTAGTAGAATATGTTCCTCCTCTTGCTGTGGTGAGGCAGTGGGAAACGAGATGTTTCCAACACAGTGTTAGAGGTTTCCATGGCCCAAGACAGAGGACAAAGAAGGAAAGAGAGGATTTGGGAGGTGAAGACCTTGGATATCTGGAGCCAGGGATCTGGAGGGATGGCTGAATGCAGCAATGTAGAAGAGGCATCTGGAACAGTACCCGGTGAAAGGAGTGAGCCTAAAGACAGAGGACCATTGAACCAGCATTGTGAATAATGGGATTTGGTGAATGGTAAATGTAAGGCCTTCCCTCTTCTCTCACACACCTGGGGGTGTTGGTATTGGAAACGATGCCCCTTCCCCATCCATAAGTCTGTTATTGAAGGAGGGAACTGCGTGATGAGGGAGCACAATGGTGTAGAAGGTCTATGATCTGGTACCCATGACAAAGAAGGGAAAGGAGAACACGGAGAAGTGTCCAGGGAAAAGTGGGAGTAAAAGAGAGGTTTGTGACCATCTAATGAGGGTTCCCATATGCAGTCCAGGCCACTATTACTTTAGCTAGCAGCATGTACAATAATGTCAGGTGCAAAAACATTTCTTGGTGACATCTGAAATAGCAGGTTACTTTAGTGCAGGCGAAATCAAAGGCCCTTTTCTCCTGTATTTCAGACCAATTACAAGTTCCAAGGAGTATTTGTAGACTTAGGTCAGGGAAGTTTGACTCAGGGAGACAGTCCTGTGGCTTTGGAGTCAGAAGTAGGGTCAGGTCAGTTTTACTGTTTACAAGCAATGGAACCCAACTCAACCATCCTGATCAAGCCTTAGTTCCTGATAGAATGTAGAAAATTATTATATAGGACCTTCATTGTATAGACCAAAGAGATTATGAATGAGATACTATTTCGTACACTAGAGTGTAGTTACTAGCCCACCAAATCATTTCAAGGTAGAGTTGAAGCTTCTAAAAATAAATCATTTGTTTCTACTCTTGCTCATCTATCAAGGCTCATCCTTTTGGATGCAGGTTAAATTTCAACAACCCCGTGATATCTTTCCCAAATTTCTAAGAAGGCAGGCTGCTCCTACTCTCTGCCTCTTTATTCTATTTCCTGTATAGCATTTATCACTGGGAGAAGCATTTGCTGATTTGCATGTCCGTCTCTGCTAACAGACTGGGAGCTCAGATTGTGTTGTATTTGTCTGAATATCCAGCATCTGGGAGAAATTCCTGAAACATACAACATCCTTAGAACAAGTTGGTTGAATAAGGGGGTGGTGTTATATTCTATGGATTTCTTGTCCATCATCTCTTAGCCCATGGTTTTTTTTTAATTGTCCTAAGTTTTATGGATTCATGTTTTATAAGTTGAAAAATATGATTAGGGACACTAGAATGTTTTTCCTTTGTTCTCTTTCAGAGATTCACAAGTTTTCCTAGATTGGCAAACTTCTTCTGTAGAGAGACAGATAGTAAATACTGTAGGGTTTGTGAGACATTTGGTCTCTGTCGGAACCACTCAACTCTGCTGTGTAGAGAAATCGGCTACAGACAACACAAACAAACTAGCCATGACTGAGTTCCAGTAAACTTTACTTATAAATACAGGTAGTGGACTGGAATTGGCCCATGGGCCCTACTTTGCTGACCTCTGTCCTAGATATATAACCTGAATCCCCTTTTCTACTCTTTCCAACAGTTCCAAGTCACTTACAAAATGTTAAATACTATGCATCAAATGCCCTATTCCTTCAATGGCCAATCCTAAGTTTCAACTAAGTGCTTAACACTTGTGAAAACGCGATGCATCCTGACTCTTAGATATCCACCTTCTCACAGCACTTGACAAATGTCCACTGAAACACAACCACAAGAACAGAAAGTAAAAGGAAAGATACACAGTGGAGCCAATATGTACACCCCTTGGCTATGATGGGCAGCAGCAGAGGTCCAATCCCAATGAGACGCATTCAGGGTTAGAAGCAATATGTCAAGATATCAGAAGACTCTATGTCCCCACTTTATGCTGGTACAGTGTCTGACATGGAATGAATGCACAATGAACACGCACGGAATAGATGATGAGAAAACATGATTCTGGCTCACAGACACCATGATCAGCAGGGACTGCCTATAATCATTATATAATTATAATGACATCATTTTTAAGAAACTCTCCATGTTTTTTTTATCTCTTTTATGGATCTATAACATTTTCTCAGTGGTTTTTGTCTCCATTACTAAATTACATGTTACTGTCTAACTGAATTATGTATCTCCTTTAGGATATAGCAAAATATCTGTCCCATATAGGGCATGGACTTCTGTAGAATGAATGGATGGATGGCTGGAAAGATGGATGGATAAATAGATGGATGGATACAAAGTATCAGACTGCATTATCAAGTGAAGAATATTTCATAATCTGAAACATATCATTCTGTGGGAACTCACAGATAGATAGATAGATAGATAGAGCTATAAGTATCAAACAGAGATACAGGAAAAGGACAAGGTGGATGCCGAATTATTAATGATTACCTGTGGCTGAGACAAATTCCTTCAGGAAGAATTCATCAAAGCCTCTTTGGTGCTTCAGTGGTATCCTGTTTATTATAATTAGTTTAGAAATTTGGAAGTAGCTACCTACATACCTGTCTCTATTCCTTGATTATGAGCCCCATGAGGACAGGAATCATAGTTGATGCATCTCTCTATCTCTGTCTGAGACCCCACTTCATTTCTTCTGTGGCTCATGACAAGGCCTGATACAGTGAAAGCCTCCGTAACTATTGAGAACCAATAATTCTGGATGCCTGACAGAGGAATGCAGGGATTTTGCTATCACCTCGGTACTAGAAAGATGGTCTGTATCTAGCTCACAGTTTCATTTGTGGTTGTCATTTCCCACAGGGTGTTGGGTTTCAGGGCAGGAGTCTCTGAGTTCTCATATGGCCAAGGCCAGTCTCCTTTGGGGTGGCTGAGATGGGGGCTGGTTTTGTTGTAACTGCTGAAACTAGAGAAGAAGCATTAAATCAAAGCACTTCAGTTACCACCCAAAACCTAGAGGCCGCTTTGGCAAACAGAACTACTCCCTTCCTCCAAGAAGAGGCTTGAGCAGTCACAAGGCAACAATACTCTGAGTTAGGCATTATCTTTTACCTATAAATGGTTGTGTCACGTCACAGCACGATGCACTGGAAGCTAAAAGCGATTTGAACTTTAGGGTTTTGAGAAATATAAAACTAATTAGTGTCTTCACTATCTGTGTTTGTTTGTTTTACATTTGAAATTTCCCTTGCTGAATTTACTTAAAATATGAAATATTCTTGGTACAAATAGAACATTCCTGCTATTAAGCTGAAAATGACAATGACAATAGTACTTTGACAAGACAACATAGTGATAAAAAACATTTTGTAGCAAACACTTCATATGCCAGAATTGGAATCAAGCAAACACTCTTTTCCTATCGTGAAGCATTACAGAAAAGAGGGAAGACCTTTTCAGAGAGAAAGAAAAAAAATGTTTTTTGACATGAACATCTTAGCTTGGTTACAAGTGCTAAGGAATCAACACAACTTAGCAACGTGCTGGCCCAAACTGGCCAACAGTAAAAGAGGGAAAAAAATAAACCTCCAGTGCCAGAACCACCTCGAGCGGAAATTTTCTTGGTGCCTGGTCATCAGTAAACTCTGGACAGCCTCGGGAATACTGGAAACAAATACCAAAATGGGATACCATTCATTTAAAATAATGGTGCCATATAGAAGATGGCTGAAGCAGTGTGGGGCTGCAGAAGGGAACAGAAGGTAAAGCGGAAGAGGCAGCACTACAAGGCCACAGCTTTTACTGCCATGGGCAAGGTGATGCCTTGATGAGTGCTAAATCAGACCTACAAACATCTCACAGCTCCTCGCCAATCTTACTTGGTGAGTTTTCATTATCTGAAAAGAAAGACCCCATAAGCCAGCGATAACTATTAATCAGGATGAAACTTCCCATCTTGACTTGGCATCATGTAAACCCCCATGAGCTCAATGGATTCCAGAGGCCTGGGCTTATCATCTATAGAGTGGAAGTAAGGCACGGTCCTTTAGGACTGTTGTCGGTGAAAACAACGCATCCTTTGGGCTGGCCACAAAGCCCACAGAATCATACCAATTGTCTAATTTTCTCCAAGTAGTTCTTAAATAAAGTTTAATTTGAAGTCAACGGCATCATGTGCTCAGATCAGCTACCATTACAATGCAAAGTACCAATTTATTAATGGAACATGAGGGAAGTCCAATAAAAAATGTCCTATTTATTATAGCGCTCTATTGTCTATATAGCACCTTCTCATTGACTCTAACATTTAAACCCCACAATAGCAGGATAAAATAGACCGGTCAAATATACTTATCCCAGATTTCCGAATGAAAACACTGAGGCAAAGTAAGACCAACGGACTTGATGGAAGCCCTATCTTCTGACCACAGGCCTTGCGTGCTGGCCACCAAATCATGCAGCTCCCTTCGCCCAGAGCTGCCTCATCTCTATTATGAAAGGGTAACTTTTTGAGAAGGGAAAAATATGCTACAGTAGCCAAGGTAGAGCAGAGAAGATCAGGCCAGGACAGCAGTGAGACCTGAGGCGAATGACCCACAGTGACACTATTTGAAAGAATGTGCCTGAGGTAAGCTCGGGTACTCAGGTGGTCTCTACTAAACCCTTGTGGGCAGAGTGGAGGTGACGCTTGTCCTGAGGCCCGCATAATGACCAGGACTCGGGTGAACACATGCTCTGTCTCCCCTTTATTGTGTTTTAAAGATATCTGGGGGGACATGCAGAATGGCAGAGAGAGGCTTCTCTCAACCTTGGAAGAGACTCGGTGCGAGCGAGCCGTGTCCTGAGGTATAAACACACTAAATTAAACAAAAAGTAAGGGAGGGCAAAGAGAAAAGGAGCAAGTGAATCAAGTCTTCTATTTGTTTACAGTCCCTCCCGGCAAATATTTTGTCACTAATGAAAGATCCATTCATGCAGCCCTATCTCCCAATTAGGCAGGCGCTCTCAACCAGGCTCTGCAGCAGAGGTCGCTAGGCCAGATCAGTCCCCAGATGTAGTAAGCCCTGTATGAGGACCACTGGTAGCATCCCAAGGTAGGCAGTGTCTTGCACGGGACAAGCCCCAGAGCCGTCATGGTTGGGGGCTGGGTGTATACCACACCCATCTCTATGTGAGGATACACAGGGAAATGCAGAGTAGAAATGAATCGTCCAGAACAGCAGCCCCAACAGCACAAGAGGAGGAATAAACGGACACAAGGAAGTATGTATTAGTTGGGCATTTGTTACGGAACAAATATGAAGCCATGCACCGACGTGTTATCTTGCTTAATAAATGCCAGTACCCTGCTTGATGTGTGTTATTCACAGTGAGCCTCGGGGAGCAGAAGTGACCTAGGTAGATAGAAATGCCCAGGAAGTGGCAATGAGGTTTGCACCACCACCACAATGATTTCAAAGACTGTGCTTGCTTTTAGAATTCCCTGATGATTCCCTGGGTTTAGGCATCTAACCCTCAGCACAATGTGATGTAAATGAAACTTGTGTTTTGTCCCCAGCTCAGAAACTTCTTGCCTTTTTCTGCCAAATGGGGGCATCAGATGAGATGAATTCTAAGCAACCTTTCAGATCTTGTAATGCTCCAATTCTGTGGAACTCAAGGGGCTTTTTGCACCTAAATGTAGCAAGATACCAGTGGTTTTGAGGTCAGGCGCCACAACATACCAGCTTAGCATGGGCAACCCTACTGGGATATGCTCACTTTTATGAACAACCTTACTTCTATGGGTTTCAGCTGCCTCCTAAGTAAAACAGAGACAATAATAACCCTGTCTTAACTAACTCACAAATTTGCAGGGAGGATCTAATGAGTTTATAGTGCTTTGTGTACAAAGAATGATTTTGCAAATATTATCAGCATTCCCCCTCCTCCCAAGGGACAGCTTGTGGGGCTCCTGATCATTCATTCATTCACTGGCAGCCAGAATGGCCTCAATATGCAGAATGTTGGGCATACTTCTTTCTAAAGTGTTCTGCTCCACGTGACCAATTAAGGTTTTCACGGCCATCCTGCACCACTTCCCTGGGTGAATCCCAAAGCAATATGAAGGGGAGAGTGATACTAGTCTACAAGGGTGAATGACTGAAGCTCTAATGGTATATTTCCCTAGCAAAACCCATTCAATGTCATTTCTTCTCTACAACAAGCCTCTGATACAGGCAAAAAAAAATTTTTTTCCTCCATTTTACAGGTGTGGAAACATATACAATGTGAAAATCAGAAGAAATGTTAGAAATGACTTAGTTTTACTTCTTTGTTTAAATTTAGTAAAACTGAAACCCAAGTTTGGGGAGATATGGGCAAACATAGAAGATACAATGATAAGTTCAGTACTCATATACCTAATATTTAGAAACACTTGCCCCTGTAAATGTTCAGAACCACATTCATTTGTTTATTTATTTTATTTTATTTTTTTTTAATGTTTATTTATTTTTGAGAGAGAGACAGACAGAGACAGACCGTGAACAGGGGTGGAACAGAGAGATAGGGAGACAGAATCAGAAGCAGGCTCCAGGCTCCAAGCTGTCAGCACAGAGACCGACACGGGGCTTGAATTCACAAACCACGATATCATGACCTGAGCTGAAGTCGGACGCTTAACCGACTGAGCCACCCAGGCACCCCTCACGTTCATTTTTTAAAATCTATTAAATTTGTGTGTGTGTGTGGGGGGGGGGGATGACTTTCCTTTCTTTTCTTTTCTTTTCTTTTCTTTTCTTTCCTTTTCTTTTTTTTTTTTTTTTTTTTTTTTTTTGTTGTTGTTGTTGTTAAGGATCCTGGTTCCTGCAGGAGCAGCCTTATTGGGCACCTATCCCCCAATAAAGAAAGTAACAGTGTACTCCATTGGTGAATCCACACCTCAAGGAAAACATCTGATTGTGAGCCATATATTTCTTAACAGGAATGAGGGCAATAACCTGAATCCAGATGGTCCTAAAAACCATATGAAGGGATACCTGAGTGGCTCAGTCAGTTAAGCGCCCAACTTCAGCTCGGGTCATGATCTCACAGTCTGTGGGTTTGAGCCCCATGCGGGGCTCTATGCTGATGGCTCAGAGCCTGGAGCCTGCTTCAGATTCTGTGTCTCCCTCTTTCTCTGCCCTGCCCTCTCCCTACTCACTCATTCTCTCTCTCTTTCTCTCTCAAAAATAAATACAAATTTCAAAAATTTAAAATATATTAATGAAAAATTGTTTAAGGATTGACAGGAGCCACTCAGATGAAGAGAATATTGAAGACATCTGTGAGTATTGTCTTCAACTTATCAAAAGAAAGCTATTCCTTCTCTCCTTCCCTCCCCCCCTTCCTCCCTTTTCCCTCCCTCCCTTCCTCCAATATCAGAAAAAGACTCAGAACTTAAAAGTACAACCAGGGTTTTAAAATAATGGGAAATAGTTTTCAGCTTAATACAAGCTGAATAGATCTATTCAAAGATGGGATGAATTGCTTTGGAAGGTAATAAGCATCTCATCACTGGAAATGATTAAGCTTGTGATAACTAAAGTGACCATTAACTGAGTACACAGTATGTATCGAATTGGGCTGTTTACATGTATTTTCTCTTTTACTCTTCACTGCCATCTCATAGGGATGCTATTACACCATTTTGCAAACGAGAAGGTTGAGGCTCAGAGAGACTGAGTAACTCACTTAATACATCACACAGACATTAGACAAGTTTTGAGACCAGTTCTGTCTGATTTCAAAATGTATAATTTTCCCCTTTAGCCTATTCCTTTCCTCCTCTGCACCAAACACCAGACCACAGCCACCTAGGAATGGATCTTTTCTACAAATAAAAAGTTCAGAAAAACTAGTTATCCTTTTGTTGAGTTAATGAATCTGCTGTAGTCTGTTTTATGCCCCCCATCACCCACAATCATGGCGTTTCCTCTCAACTGTTGACCCCTTGAGTTAAAGTCACCATCAGACCATATGAACCAAGCCTCAAAAAGGAAGCCAACGTATCCTCAATCCCTAACGTTCAAAGTTAATCTCCGGACCGGAGACCTTACCAAACATGAGGACATTTATTCCGTTTCTTAGTCCGGCACTGTGTGTGGTTGCAGGAAAGTTGTTGACTACTAAGCATTAACCAAACATCCTATTTTTAGAAGGATATTTAGCTCCATCTTTATAGCGTCTGGACTTGCAACTACCCATTTCTCTAACATTAAGCCGAGCCACACAAGAAAATTACTACGGTGATAGTATTTCCAGGGCACACTGAGTCATTGTCCGACGTCTAAAATGGGAAATAAGTAATTTGTGAGGATTTGTTGGCATGAGGAGAAGGAAGACGCTCCATTGCTGGTGTTCTGGAGTGTCAGGGTTTAACTTGGGAGGGGTGGTGTTCTATTCCCTCCAAAAGTGGGATGTTAGCTTTTTTTTTTTTTTTTTTTTTTTAATACTTCAGGCTTATGAATAAGAAAATAAGAGTGGGTGGAGGCCAGTATCATCAGTAATTATCAAGCTTAACTGCTACTGCAAGAGCAAGGATGCGGTTTGCTTCTGATGGTAATAGGCCTTCTTGGGAGAAAGAATGATCAGGGCCACCCCACCCAGCAGCCAGCCGGAGGAGAGGCCAAGGATCAAAGGCCTCCAGATTCGAATCCCAGGCCACACAGAAAGAATGTGGTTTCTACCAGATCAGGCCAAATGTCACAGGTATTGTGGGAGGTTGTCCACGTGAAATAACACAACCATTGTGTCTGCACTTCATCCACCTGAAACCTTCTCCTGCTGCCAGCTTTACCTCAAAAGAAAAAGAGAGAGAGAGAGAGAGAAGAAGAAGAAGAAGAAGAAGAAGAAGAAGAAGAAGAAGAAGAAGAAAAACAAAACAATCCCAAATGATTATCGACGTGATGATAAAGTACCTGTCTTCACTGGGGTCAACACTATTTTGATTAAACCTCAGGTTCTCTTAAGATCGTTTTCCAACAAATATTTCTCTATAATTTTGATCTGCTCATAGGTGAAGAGAAAGGAAAAGGAGAAAAGAAACAAACAAAACTCAAAATACTATTTACTCTCCCAGCAGAGCAGCATGGTGCAAACAAAAATAACAGTTATGCTCCTGGGTTCTGAACCCTTACAGTGTTGCTGTAGAAAATAATTTTAATGGAGAGCCAGAGTCTTGCAAAACACGTAACGAAGCCATAATAAAATGGGATACTTATCCTGCTGCTCCGATTAGACCACTTCCATTCAACAGTTGTAACTAATGACTTGTTTTTCCTTTGGTATTAGGAGCCCTATTACTGTGCTGAACATAACATACCTCATTTTGCTTCCCTAGTCATGCTTGTCTCTTTCACTGATGACTGCAATTTGATATTTATGAAATCACATAGAAATAATGTATAATCCTCCCTATCACCCCTTTCCAAATTGTATAAAATTATTCAGAGGACAACAGATTAATGTACACTCCAATGCATGTGTCCTTTTCTCTAACCACTTCTAACTGACAGCCTCTCTCTCTCTCTCTCTCTCTCTCTCTGGCTAGAGAACACACTGTACTTTGGAGATAATTGACTGTGGAATATGATGATGTTTATTCAAAAACAGGTCACACAGACTGCAATTTGAGAGTCTTCCTTTATCCTCCTTACTTATTCTTATCGAGGGGAAATGCATAATACTGTTTCCTGCAAATCAGAAATGTGGAGTCTTAATTACTTCTTTAGATTTAACCTACTGAGAAAAATCCACTGCAAATGTACCCTCCTCCCTTGAGATTGGTGACATTTAGAAAACCAACTCCAGATTACTCATTTAGAACAAACTGGGATAAGATAGAGTATGCATTCATATCATTTTAACAGTATGTTCTCTTGTTTCTAAAAGAACACATTATGGAATTAGACTATTTTTTTTTTCCAGGAATAACACAAATGGACAATAACTTCTAGGAGGGAAGGTGTGGCTGAAAGAATAAATCTCTGGCTATCAACAACCTCTGGCAAGGTACAGACATGAAGACTAGTCTTTGATCTGAGGTTAGAGCTTTGTCTCCTCTCTGCTATCAGTTACTGTCATTCTGACTGATTCAGGTAAAAAAAAAAATGTAGTTGTCCAAAAGAGATACATAGTAAGGCCATTCGAATCCCGCCACCAGATGTGGACAGGCGTAAATCATCTATGTTGTAGAAGATGTAACCACATTGAACAGCTTAGATTTTTACCCTTTAAGGTGACTTTCATGAGATGTCATTACGGATCTAGTTCTCAACGGATAATACCGTTCAACTTTCATTTGAAAGATCTAGGTCAGACACTGGGTGGAGTAGGTGGCTAGTGGTTCTCAAAAAAAAAAAAAAAGTCCATTACTTTCAAGCTCCTTCTCAACATAGTCTAATAGAGGCTGTGTTTAGGCAATGGGGGGAAGATCACAACGACAATTACGTCATTTCGTTATAGTCATTTAATAAATCTTTGCCATGTACAGGCTAGATTCTCAGAGATATGGTAGCTGCTAGAAAGATGGAGGGGATGAGAGATAACCTGGAGTTTGGCTGAAAGAAGTAAAGGACTTTTGACTAACTTGTCATTTGATGCATCACCATCAATATTTCCATGGCATTCTACCTATAAGTAGTTCTCAAAATTTGTGAGTTAATATTAAGCATGTACATTTCATAAGCTCTTTAGGCCGCTGCAAAAGAGACAGTAGTCCAATCTTCTTGTTTTACGTAGCTGAGGAAAAGGAAGAGAGGAGACCTGTTAACTTATGGATTATTGACTGGAATCAGAGCCCAGAACGCTAAATTCTGATATACTGAAAACGGTGTAAAGGATGCTGATTTACTGAGGCAATTCCCACTCTCCACACATGTGCAGCGGAACATCCTGGAGAGTCAGGAGGTGCTGTCTGCACTTCTCTCCTATGCAAACGTCTAGCTGTCACACAGCTCAAAACGTCCTGTCTGAGCATGTCAAATTAGCCGGACAAAGCCTGTTCTCACAAAAGCTGGGGGGGCCAAGGTGGGGCTAGAACCAAACATATTGATAACCTCTTGAGAACAAACGGTCTTGCAAGATTTCTGCTCCGCAATTCAAATGACAGGGCTTTCGAAACACTTCCAAACTCTGTGCATATCTAAATGCAAACTTTCCGAACTGCTCATACTGCTGCTCCGAGAAGCATTATCACAAAAGGGAACCCTCTGGCAGCCCCGGACGTGAGAGCAGAGGCTTCTGAAAACTCAGGGAAGTCAGAAATGTGTCCTTTCTCCTTCCAGATTCTGTGGAATTAGTATTAAACGCAAAATACATATTTGAAACACAGGGAATCTGTGTCATAACCTGGAACAAGAATTACTTCAATGCCACTAGGACTCTGTGTCCTGGGTTAGGGAGATGGAGGGGGAAAGGAGAACCAGAGTCGAATGAATGTTGGGCTGGGAGATCTGCTTCCCGCCCCAGTTCTATCCTCTATGCCTATGGTGCTTTGAGCAAATGGCCCTCGCCTTAGTTGGCTCATCTATTTCTTACCCACAGAAATCTTTGTGAGCAGGCATGGCATCTTCTCCGTGTCGGTATATGCAACACCTAGTGCGGAGCCTGGCACACAGTAAGCGCCCAATAAACGTCTGTGGAACCACTGCAAAGAATCAGGGCTTGAACTGGATGTGTTACAAACGCCCTCCACCTTAAGCAGAGCCAAGAACACCTCAGGATGGTCCCGTGAATGTCAGAAAAAGAATGAAAGGGAGGAAAGCTCTGATTCCAGAGTCTGAGGCACTAAGCACTTCCTGGTCCTTTCTTTTCATTAAGGTTTATGTAACTACATTTTATGTCAGGGGACATTTTCATTCAGCCTTTTGTGCGGATCCCCTTAAAATAGAGCCTGGGCTGAACTGCCAGGCTGGCTCAGGCGGGCAGCGCAGCTCCGGTCAAAGCAAGCTAGCCAGTTTGTCTGTTAGTTCTCTGGCTCACAGAATCAGCCATGTCCGGGACCAAGGGAAAGATGAGCGCGGAAAGCTGAAAGCCTTCAAATTAATCCTCACGACGAAAAGCGCAAAAAGAGTGAAAAGGAAGAACGCTCTATTACATTCTCGAACGCACGGATGAGGAGGCTTCAGTTACCCACCGGCCGGTGCTAGTGTGAAGGATCCCTGCACGAGCGACATAGATCTATGTCTCAGCTATATCCCTGCCACTTTCCCTGTAAACATTTTGACTGTTTTGCCTGCCATTTGTCACAGGGATGATTGATTCATTTTATTGGCATGTGCCCCGAAGCAACCCAATTTTATTTTAATATCTCATGCCGTTCAAGTAGCTCATCTGGAAAAAAATTACCACAGGGAGCAACATTATGTGAGATCTAAGGGTGTTTGTGACAAGTGTGTTCATTCACTACTAATGGAAGAGCAGTCTTTACATAGTTTTTCCTGTTATTATTCCTAATCACTTAGTCTATAGACGGCACATTCCCACCAGAGAGTGGTATTAATAGTGCTCACAGAGCTGCTATCTGTCCCCATTAAACCCCATAATACCAGTTACGTTAGCAACCGATTCATAACCTTTACTCAAATTAAATGAAGAACAGACACAGAAGCCATGATGATACAACATTTACCGAATACTTGCTCTGTGCAGAGAACTGTCTCTCGGCAATGAAGTGCGAGGCAACCTGGCTGGGTTCTGTTTACGTTGGTTGCTGCCCGTGTGGTGCCAGTCATCAAGGTAGTGTGTTTTACTACAGAGCTCTTGCCCTCAAGCAGCTTAACCTAGTATGTCAGTGACGAAGAACGTGGGCCACAAAGACTGAAACAACCAACAGATCCATAGGCGTTGGCAAAAATCATGCAAAGATGGAGCATCCAAATATCCCTCCTGGTTCTGCCAACAGATCACACTGGGTGATGCTAGGACAAACCCCCCACCTTAGATAGCATATGAATGTGACACTTTGCTAGACTCCTGTCTCCTGGGCCAAGTACACTTCAGAAGGAAGGTCACACCCAAAATGTCTTCTCTGGGAGACCGAAGAGTCACTGACATAAACCAAACAAAAGAGCAAATGGGGAATGGGGAAACAAAGACAGAAAAAGCAAATACTCAAGTTTGGCAAAGGTAAGGACTACCAAGAAAGAAAAGGAACAAGTCAGTGTTGTGTGAAAAGTGGACTATCGACATTGCTATCAAATTATCATTGGAGAGTAAATTCCATTTGTCCATGGGAGTTAAGTTCATTTTTAAGTTTATTTATTTTGGAGAGCGAGCGAGCATGCACAAGCAGGGGAGGGGCAGAGAGACAGTGAGACAGAGAATCCCAAGCAGACGCCGTGCTCAGGGCAAAGCCCCACGTGGGGCTCCATCTCCAGACCAGGAGATCATGACCTGAGCAGAAATCAAGAGTCAGAGGCTCAACCGACCGGGCCATGGGGTCTTAGTGAAGACGCTGTATGAAGTCTATTTCTGGCGAGGTGGGTAAAACTAGCTTCATTACTTCAGATGTCACAGAAACTACCCGTGGGATTCCAGAACAGAGACATGGTTCTGAACTTTGAGCCTTTAACGAGCCATCAAACTCTGGAGGATATTTCTCAAAGGCACGGAGGTGTACCCCAAGTCAGGGATTTCTTTCAGTTTATTTGTTTTGGCCATGTAAGCAAATAAGAGTTTAAATGTTAAGATACAGAAAACGTCTGTATGTGTAACTGCCATTTACAGCATCAGTCAACACCCTTGTCTCTCCTCAGAATCACCAGTTCCAACCCAGGACACCCTCTGGGCCAGATCAAATGCTACTTCCTCATAAAGACTTCCCTGAGAGCTCAGTGGAATGTGCCGCTAAGTTCCCTGGATATCCAGGAGGTTTTATCTTTAACAGATTTGGTTACCCATCATTTTATACCTGTGCTATAGGCATCATCAGATGTGTCTTATCCTTCCCATCATAGTGTCTGGGATACGGTACACACTAAACAAATGAGGAAACAAAACAGGAATGAGAGAAGAAATAACTCTTCCAAAGCAAGTACGCAGAGAAGAAGAGATACTTTTAAATACATATGGATTGGCACGGAAGGAAGCTTCCGGGCCCCTCACGTGCTTTGGCCCCTTCTAGTGTTCTGAGAGGGGCCTCAGCAAAACTGTTGTGTCTTTCCACTCTGACTACTCTCTCTCTGTCACACACTCAGGTGGGGTAGTGTTGGAATGATCTCAGAAATCTGGGGTTTGGTTAGGCGAATTTCTGTCAAGGATACATTTAGTTGACTATTGTGCGATACATCTACATAGTCTCCAGTCACTGTGGTATGTGCGTAGGCCATTGCCAGTTATCACTGGCGAGCAATGACCTCCTGGAAAACTGTACATGCTCCTGGGCCCACTAACTCTCCCAGCTCTGGGACTCAGAGATATGGAGCTAGAAATCCTGTGACGTGAATGTTTCTTGCGACACCCTGTGTGTGGATTATGCCAGTAGAGGAGAGAAGCAGGGTGTGAAATGTGTGGAGCTAGAAAGTGTGGGCCGAACATTCTACCAGTCATCAGATGTGTAACAGTATGCACGCAAGGAGGGCTACGTGGGACTCAGTGATGCAAAGGGTGTTGCCTTCTCTGAGGAGGAATGTGTGCAGTCATGTACTGGAAGCAATTATAACTGCACCACTGCCTTGATTTTCACTCTTGGACATGAATTTCACAACATACAGTCTGCCAGTGTATGAGCTTACAACAACAGCACAGGTAGTTTTCTAACATAAGAGCTGACAAATGAAAGAAACTTGACAGCAGTTTTCCCCAATCTGGCAATCTCCTTAAGTTCTACGACATTACTGATAAAAAGTTGTGAAGATAACGGGAAGTTTTCCAAACTTTTGTTTTGTTGTTTTTGAGAGAGAGTGCGGGGGAGAGGGGCAAGGGAGACCGAGAGAATCCTCAGCATGGCCCCACGCTCAGTGCAGAGCCTGATGCAGGGCTTGATCTCACAACCTGGGATCATGACCTGACCTGAAATCAAGAGTCGGACACTCAACTGACCGAGCTACCCAGACGTCCCCAAACTTGTAATACTAAAACAATAATAGCCATAATAATAATAACAACTTTCTATCAACCACGTTAGAAGGAAAGAAGGAAGACTTAAATTATCTTTGTATTCTCCCTAAGGAGAATAATACAAAATTAGGTTGCACAGAAAAGTGACCAGAGACAAAATGTAAGACAGAGTCACTGGGTATTTAATTAATTTCTAATTGAAATATTTTTTTTCTGAATTTTATATTTTTTATCATATTTCATGGCTTTTTATACATTTAAAATAGGTGTGTTTGCTTTTCTCATTTATAATAAATATTCATTTTTTACATACTTTGTATGGGAGAAGTTATGTCTGCCTAAAATTCTCCTGTTGAAGTGCTAACCCCTCGGACCTCAGAATGTGACTGTATCGGGGGACAGCGTCTTCAAAGAGGCAGTTAACTGAAATGGGAAAGGCTGGGAAGAAGCAAAATTTTAGCCTCCAGGGCTGTGAGAAAATAGATTTATGTTGTTTAAGCTGTCCAGCCTGTGGCACTTCATTATGGCAGCCTTAACTAGTGCAATGATTTTCTAGCAATAATTTTGTATTTTTTTAACAGCAAGATTTCTTTGTTTTTAATATATTTTTTAATGTTTCTTTATTTTTGAGAGAGAGAGAGAGAGACAGAGAACAGAGGAGGGGTAGAGAGAGGGGGACAGAGGATCTGAAGCGGGCTCTGTGCGGACAGCAGAGAGCCCAACGTGGGGCTCAAACTCATGAACCACGAGATCGTGACCTGAGCCAAAGTTGGAGGCTTAAGCGACTAAGCCACCAAGGCACCTCAATAATTTTGTATTTTTTAAACAGGTGTCTTCAAAGTTATAAGCTTCAAAGCTTTAGGTCCTAAAAAATTTGAATGTATCTCAACACACACACATACACACACACGATAATCTCACTATTCACTGTTGGGTATACTAAGCAATGTAGCTAGGGCCAATGCCATTTTGTCAGAGATCCTTACTTTTTTATACATACTTCTTTTTAGACACTTTCCATTTTGAACAAGTTTATTGTAGTATCTATCACATGCTTCATAGAATTGAATCATTTAATCAAAATGTTTATTTGGCTTCTGAGGTTTGTGTAAGCTTATCATGTACAGAGTCACTATCTGAAGACTCTTCCCAGAATACTAAAGAATGCTAGGTATCAGCCCAAGCCTTTTATTCAGTGTCTTGTTGAACAAATTTCCCATTTTTCAATCTAAATGTTAAGCAATAGCAAGGGGCATTCTGCAAACAGAATAGTTGAGAACTGCAATTTTCTTTTAGTTCCACGTTGTTTCCTGCTATGGGTTTTATTATAGACAAAGAACGAGGAGTCTATGGTTTACATGGTGTGCAAAATTGGGAAGTGTCTTACTTCTCTACCACTTTGTCATCATCTGTAAAAGACAATAATTATTCATCATCTGCCCATCCCAACAAGTTCTTTGAGAAGCACATGAGACAATGGGTATGAGAATGTGTTGAATTAAAATGTTTCCTGTTATTTTATCAAAGACAATCATAAAGTACCTATCAATGTAGATACAGAAGCATCCCTGATCACACAAATTTATAGTTCTACTTTGCTATTCAGGCCTTGGACACCCTCTGGATCTTAATTTCTTGTGAATAGGTAAGATGGCTTCTTAGAAAAGCAAAGGCAACACATTTATTTGATCTCTGACAGCCTTAAAAAAAACCTGTGAACTCCCCAGCCATTGAGCAAATATGTTGGGGTAATTATTTTGTTTGAGACTACTTGTTAAGTTTGTTTTAGTTTCTAGAACTTCTTTTTGACTTGTCAATTAGGTAACACTCAAAATGGAAAACTAGGCTTCTGTTTTTTTTTTTTTTTAATTTTTTTTTAACGTTTATTTATTTTTGAGACAGAGAGAGACAGAGCATGAACAGGGGAGGGGCAGAGAGAGAGGGAGACACAGAATCGGAAACAGGCTCCAGGCTCTGAGCGGTCAGCACAGAGCCCGACGCGGGGCTCGAACTCACGGACCGTGAGATCATGACCTGAGCTGAAGTCGGACGCTTAACCGACCAAGCCACCCAGGCACCCCTAGGCTTCTGTTTTTTAATAGGGAATGCTAACATTAAGTATGGATATAGCATGGAATAAGAGTATATAAAATAGAAACCAATGACTCCCTCGGCGGATAACCTCTTGCTAATGAAAAGGGTCTTTCTAAATATGATCCATGTAGTGTAAAACACAACACAACACAACACAAAACAAAGCAGTGGAACACTTGTGTTTGACTCCCTATTAATAGCCTGGTACTAGAACTCACAGAACAACCACAGAAGGCTGAACAGTCCAGGCTTCTCACATGATCAAGTTCACACTGCCCTGGTTCTCCAAATAAGGTTTTCTAAACGAACTTGGCCTAGGCTTGTTCATTTGGCATTTCTCCTGTAGGAATGCAACTCACTGTTCTACCCAAGGGCTTCAAGAATGACAATTGTTGAGATATTTATTTAGTTATTTAATCAATCCTTTCTCAGGACAGGCTTATTTTGAATCAATGGCAACTGCTCTTAGTGAATAGAACATTTGTTTTCTTTGATTGACTCTAAACTTCAGACATAAGTGGGCTGGATTTTACAGCTTATTTTAAAATTTTCTTTCCCCTGACCCTTTTCTGATGAGGCATTCAATGATGTTGCAAATTATTCATGCAAATATACAAAACAATGTCACAATGTTACTCTGGGCATTTGGCAGGGAGTTGAGGCGTTTGGGTGACTTTATATCACCCTTGAAAAAACTGGCCACTGTTGGTTTTGCTACAAGTCTTCTCACTTGGAGACACCATGCTGTGGCAGTAGGCTGGCTCTGAGGAGGTCTTCAGCTTGTCTCGCACCTCTCAGAACTCAGTAGTACTTTCCTCTCTGAGGTTAAAGTCATTCTGCTTAGCCCCAGTCCATGGCCCACCCATCACACCCCTCACTCTGCCACTTGCTTCAAAAATGCCTGGCAGGCCGACTGGCAGATAAAAAATGAAAAGAAGAGCATAAGACTTCTATTAGAAAAAAATAATCAGGAAATTTTCCCAGCAGATAACCTCTCAATAGCATTATTTTATTTTATTTTAACTTAATTTTAATTTTTAAAAAATGTTTGTTTATTCATTTCTAAGAGAGAGAGAGAGACAGAGTGCAAGTGCGGGGTGGGGGCAGAAAGAGAGGAAGACACAGAATCCGAAGCAGGCTCCAGGCTCTGAGCTGTCAGCACAGAGCCCAATACAGGGCTTGAACTCACAAACCATGAGATCATGACCTGAGCCGAAGTTGGACGCTCAACCGACTGAGCCACCCATGTGCCCCCCAGCAGCCTCATTTTAGTAGAGGGATCCTCAACAGCTTGGCCTATGGGACTTGCTCAAGACAGAAGATAACTGGATGTAAGATGTAAAGGTGGATTGCTACACATCAGTATGAATTTTTGTAAATATCTTTTTACAAAGAGGAAGTGTGGTATAATGGCTAAGAGCTTTGGTCACGTGCTCTTGGACAAGTAACCTAATGCATTTCTATCTCAGTTTCCCACTCAGTAAAAAATCAGGGTATTAATGGCATTTTCTTTGTATGTGTTTTGAGAGGACTAAATGAACCAATGTACATGAAGGCATCACATAAAAAAAAAATCATGATTTGACTAGGGTGATCTCTAACATTGACACTTAAGAGCCGTTTTGGGTGATTTCTAGCACTCCCACTTAGAAATAGGTTGTAAAACTTCAGAATGAAAGTACATTTTGCCACTAATAGCGTTTTAAGCCTGAAGGTCTCCAAGTGATTTAAAATTGGTTAAGGGGACATGGGCTCCAAGTTGTTAAAATTCACGTAGAACATAAAACATTGGGTTAGGTGTTACTTACCTACTAACTTTGGCCAGTAACACACGTTATATTAGGGTCTTCATTATGCATGCTTGTCTTTATGCTACCACATGCAAAGATATAAGTGAGCCAGTTTTGAAAGTAGTCTTACTTTTAGAAGCCGATGGCTATAAATGTGGAGAATCAGAAAGGCAGTCAATTAATATTGAAATTAATCTAAGTCCAGGAAGAACCTTTGATTCCCCAGCTTTTAGAGGTTCTTGGTGATTACACAATCTAATCTTGTCTACTTTCCCCACTCCTCATGTCCATCAATTCAAGACTAATAGAGGTCAGACCCTACATAAAGCCTGGCAAAACTGACCCACGCTTTCACCCTCTGAAGATCACTACAACTTTTTCAGGACCTTTCTTTTAGCACTGTTACAGTTTGTGTTTTATGAGAGCTTGTGGCCCGTACATATATGATCGTGGGGGAAAATGATCTATTCTCAAAAAAAAAAAAAAGTGGGGACATTAGCTCTATTTTTTTAAATAATATTTCACACTAATGAATAAGAAGTTAAGAATGGTCAGTGACCAGTGTCACCAATAATACGGATCTGATCTTCCCTATCGGGGAAGACGAGCTAAGTTTTAGTTGGTTTTAGGTGATTTTTGTATGTCCATTGGCATCTAGAAAAATAGCATGTAGATAGTACATGTTATTTATTGAAAGTAAAATTTTAAGAAAATAGTTCTATGTAGCTTTCTATGTAGCATTAGTAATTATAACTAAAACACACATACCTCATCAATATTTTTTCCTAAGTAATTACTGTATAACTCACATATGCTTGGGAGTACTAATGGAATAAACAATGTGGCCAAGCTACATATGCCCCTGTCTAGACAGAATTACTGTGTAGGCAGCTCATGAGCAGCTCAGGCAGCCCTTAAGATGTCCCAGTGTTGGTGTTGGGAAAGCAGATTTCTATTGATGCACATTCTGCACCATTTACACAAAGAACCACTATGGAGAACGCAAAGTATCGCAGAAGTTATTTCAAGGCAAAGGGATAACTGGAAAAGGACAGAGAGGAGGGTGAAAGAAAACCAAGCCGATAAGAAGCACATGTCAAGGTGAGCAACACTTGGTGTAAACAGGAAATCTCAAAGAACTGATGTCATTATTTGTCTTTTATCGGTTAAATTGCCATGGTGGTGGAGGGAGGGCTGGGGAGGGGAGACCAGATGAGGAGACCAGACAGATCCCAGGCTGCTGAGAAGAATGCCCCTGCGAATGCAAATACAGACGCTGCGTCTGAAACAGGAGTAGGTAAAACCTTCATCCCTCACCCATGTCTGCAGTGTCCCCGACTATATAGTGTTCAATCTTTAAGTGGTCAGGTGCCACGAAAACATGTAGTGGTGTCACCCTGTATCTTTTTTGGCTAAGAAATTAAAATTGGACGTTTGTTTGTTTGTTTGTTTGTTTTAAACATGCAACTTTAGTTCTTCCCCAAAACTCGTAAGTCTCAAGCCATTACTGCTTGCCCTACATTCCACTGCTTGCATAAAACTTTCCCTGCCACTGGAGAGAGGAAGTGGTGTCTCTATTGTATTCACTTCTCATTCAATAACCACCCCCCTCCTCTGCCCCTGGAGTGGAGGCTGGGAGTCTTGCTTCCGTACACAACAAAGAATCTGGAGGTACAACTCCATACCAATAAAGTGGCTTCATGTTTCTTAATATAAAAGTTCCTCTGTTGACAAATGAGAAAGTTTATGAGCCCATCTTTTCAATAGTTTTAAGGGAAACCGCAGAAGCACCAGAGCCTAACAAATCTTCCTGCATCCACTCTGATCTTACGCGGTGGCTGGGATTATCTTAAAACAAAACCAGACCCTACCGCTCCCTTGCTAAAAATGCTCCAGTGAATTTTCATTTCATTTAGGATCAACACAAACTCCTTATCGTGGCCTGTAAGATCTGGACCCTGCTTACCTCTCCCATCTCATTTTATTGCATTCTCTTCCACCGACTATGTTCCAGCCACATTGGCTGTCTCTCTATTCTTATAAATGTCACGTCAGAGGACTCATCCTTTCTGCTCTTTGCTTGGAATGGTCTGCATCCAGATCTTAGAAGATGTGGCTCCCTTACGTTATTCAGGTTTCAGCACAAATGTCATCCTTTCAATGAGTTTCCTAAGTTGGCTACCTAAATCAATCTCTACCTGGATATTAAAAATCCTTCTTTGGGGGCAGCTGGATGGCTCAGGTGATTAAGTGTCCGACTTCAACTCACATCATGATCTCATGGTTTATGAGTTCGAGCCCCGCATCAGGCTCTGCCCTGAAAGTGCAGAGGCTGCTTGGGATTCTCTTCTCTGCCCTCCCCTCACTTGTGGTCTCCCTCTCTCTCAAAATACATAAACTTAAAAAAATGCCTTCTTTTTATTTTATTCTGAGCAAGTGTCACTGCCTAAGATTATGTCTTATTCCTTATCTTTTGGGAAAAAATTGAATATAAGCTTTAAGAGGAAAGCAACGTTTTTTTGTTTTTTTTTTTTAAGTTTTCTTAAATGTTTATTTATTTTTGAGGCAGGTAGGGAAAGAGGCAGAGATAGAGGGAGACACAGAATCTATAGCAGGCTCCAGGCGCTGAGCTGTTAGCACAGAGCCTGATGCAGGGCTCAAACTCACAAAAAGCGAGATCATGACCTGAGCCAAAGTCGGACGTTCAACTGACCGAGCCATCCAGGCACCCCAGGAGAAAAGAAATCTTAATCTCATTCTGTTTCTCACTCTAACCCCAGCACCAAAACAAAATGGGCAAGAAACAGTTTTCGATAAAGGAACAAATGATCAAATGAAGCCACGTGGTACCGTCCAATAAAACTGAGTTCTTCTGCTTTAACACTTAACTGTTTATATTCATGAAAATTTATAAAAGAAAGCTTCTGGATTGGGAGAACTACTTAATCTCTGCAAGACTCGGTTTTTATCAGCAAAAGATAATAGTCCCTTTTAAAAGCGTTAGTGTTACTGAGAAGACTGTGTGTGTTAATTCATGGAAAGTGCTTAGCACAGTACCTGACATAAATGTTCAGTCACACAGCTTTAAAGTATTTAATAATCCCATCTGTCACTTAGGATTTTTGGTCTCCCTTCTGTAGCCTAAGCCCTTCCAAATATTATAATGATCTCTTACGTAGGTGCGGTATCTTAGAGTCAAAAGTACCTCCACGTCTGTCACCATACATAACTTGCCTTGCAGTCTGAAATTCAAACTGAGGTTTGATTTCCAACCCCTAAGTCTTTCTACCACAATAGACAATACATGGTGAGGAAAGGAGGGGCAGGAAGCTTAGGTAGAGGGAGGTGGGTAGAGTGGAAAGTATAAAATTTGGAACACTCGACTTAAAGTGGGCGTCATACGTTGGAGGACCTCAGAGCTTTGTACCCTTTCCCACATAATAGTACCCTGGATAAAAGGTTATCAGAATGATTCTGTGCCCAGCACTTACTCATTCATTGACCAATGCATCTTTTCCAGGATTTACTGCTTGCCAATCAATGTTCGCTACACAGCAGTTAACAAAACAGACAAAAATCTCTGCTCTTATGACACATTCTATGGGGAGAGAAAGAACACAGGATTAAAATATATCAATGTCAGCTGCTGATAAATATTACAGGGGAAAGTAAAGGTGAATAAGGGCATTTTAGGGCTGATATTTTTTAGGGGAGGTATTTTTTGTAGGGTGCTCAGAGAAGACTTCTCCAACAAAGCAGCATTTCAGTAAAGTCCTGCAGGAGGGAAGAGAACGAGCCATGTGGCTATCTGGGGAAAAGCATTCCAGGCAGAAGGTCAGCAAAACAAGTGCCCTGAAACACGAGTGTGCCTGCATAGAGGGTGGCTGGAGCGGGGTGAAGGAGGGAGTAATAGATGAGGTCAGAGCGCTGACAAGGGACAAACAGAGTCAGGCCTTGTAAGCACTAAGCCTGCTTGTCTCAAACAGAAGTCACAGAGCTGGGAAACTGCTGGAGCGTTCTGAGCATGAAAGTAAAATAACGACTGAAACAGGATCCCTTTGTGTCGAGAACAGGCTGACGTGGGACCAGGATGGGAAGGCCACAGCGGGAAGAGGCCACTGCAGTAACTCAGGCAAGGCAGGAGAGTGAATCCACCAGGGTCCTGGCAGGCAGGGGATGTGGGGAGAAGGGAGCAGATTTTAGACAGACTTTCAAGGGGGAGATGAAAGCATGTGCTGTGTGAGAGAAGGAGAAGAGTCCAAACAACTTTGTGTGTTAGGCTTGAGCTCCTACAAGAGCAGACCCGTCATGACTGAAAGGTCAACAACCATGTGTGGGAGGAGCAGGCTTGGGTGAGGGGGAAATCAAGAGGTAATATGCCCCTTAGTGATGAAAAAAGCTTCACTACACATAACACTGTGCTGGAAGGGACAGAGACAAGAGCAGTTCAAGTTGACCACAGCAAGACAGAAAACGATGATGATGTAGGCTGGGAAATTAACCTCACTAACTAAAACAGAGTGCATCTAAATGAAGATTAATCTACTGGTGATACAAGCTAAGATCTAAAGACTAGATGAGACTGGGAACACAGCTGAAATAAAAAAAAAAAACAGCAACAAAAACACACCTATTAAAAAAATACCACTTTAACAAGTCTGAGTAATAGGAAGTGTATGCAACTCCATGTCAATTCAATAACTCAAGTTATTTCACTTACTGATAGATTGATCAATTCATGCATGAGTGAGTTCCTGGTACACGCACCATACTATGTTAGGTACATAAAAACAAAACCGGGGATGCCTGGCTGGCTCAGTCAGTGGAGCGCGCAACCTTGACCTTAGGGTTGTGAGTTCGAGCTCCACGTCGGGTATAGAGATTACTTCAAAAAATAAAATCTTACAAAAAAAAGAAACAAAACCAAAATAGACACGATTCACACCCCTGAAGAACATAAATGTCTACTTGAAGAGACAGACCTATAAGGTAATTCAAATCCAATGGGATGTGGAGATGGGGAGAAATTGGAATGCTCATGCACTGGCTGGTGGAAAGGTGAAATGGTAGAATTCCTTTGGAAAGCAGTCCAGCTGCTTTTCAGAAGGTTCATCAGCGAGGTCACCACATAACCCCACAATTTCCACACTAGGTATATACCCATGAGAGCTGAAAACAATGCCCATATAAACATCTGTATCCAAATATAGATGGTAGCATTACTCATAATAGCCAAGGAAGAAAAGAAAACCAAGTATCCATCAACTGATGAAAGAACATATATAATGTATGTCTGTCCAATTTAACTTATTCAGCAATAACCAGGAATGAAGTACTCATAAGTATGACAACATGAATGAAACTTGAAAATATTATGCTAGGAATCCAATCACCACAGACTACCTATTGTTTGAATCCAAACATCCAGAAATTGCAAATCTACAGATATGGAAACTAGATCAGTAGCTACCTAGGTCTGGAGGGTTTGAGGAAAATGGGGAGTGTTGATAAGTACTTGGTTTCGGGTTGCCTCAGTGGCTCAGTCAGTTAAGCGTCTGACTCTTGGTTTCAGCTCAGGTCATGATCTTGTGGTTGTGAGACTGAGCCCCATGTCGGACTCTGTGCTGGCAGTGTGGAGCTGCTTGGGATTCTCTCTCTCCCTCTCTCTCTGCCCCGATCCCATTCGTGCTCAATACATACATACATACGTACGTACGCACATAAATAAATAAATGCACTTGGATTCTTTCCGGGGTGAGGAGACTGTGATGATGGTTGCACAATTTGGTGAATATAGTAAAAATATTGGATCAAACTGTACATTTTCAGTGGATTAATTCTACTGTATGTGAATTCTATCTCAATAAAGTTATTATACATTTAAAATACCTACTAAGATGCATGTTACAGTCAAGGAAGAAGAAAAATGTTATGAGAAAATTCAGAGGAATGACAATAATGTGTGGGGATTAGGTGAATGGTCAAGCTTCTCCAAGAGTCAATAATGGAGATAGATCTTGAAGGCTCAATAGAAGTTTAGCAGGTGGGAAGAAACAGGAGGGATGTAGAATCCATTCTGCCACATAGCAGCATAAATTTTGGTTTCGATATTTAATTCTTTCCTTCCCTGAAATTACCACCAACTATTGCAACAGCTTCCAGCTCAAGAGTCTAGATCTACTGGGTCAGGAAGAATAGTTGAGAAATACTCAAGAAGTTTCCATGATAATCTAAATATTGCAAAGCCCTTCCCATATTTTGGTAAGATGTCAGTTAACTTTTTCTGTAAAGGACCATGCAGTAAATGTTTTGGGCTTTGAAGACTATACACCCTCTGTTGCAACTCTCAACTCTTCCACTGCAGTGTGAAAGCAGTCGTAGGTAATACATTAACAAGTGGATGTGGCTGTATTCCAATACAACATGATCTAGAAAACAAGGTGGTGTGTGAGATTCAGCCCATGGGCTGCAGTTTGCTGGGTCCTGGTCCATATCCCCCAGCCTGCCTTCCTGAACTCTCTTCCAGTTCTCTGCTGGTCACTAGAAATTTTCCTGCCTCTGCAGGGATCACCAGCATCAGTTATTTCCCAGAAGGCCTGCTTAATTAATACTCCGTTGTTCTTTTGAATGGGATGGGTAGCAGGATTGAAAACTTGGTTTCCTCTGGTAAAAAATTATGAGTATCATAATAGCAACTATCCCAATTTTTGTTAAAGATGGCGAGTACACAGCCACGAGTAACGTGTAATATCTAACAGATCCATGAAGACTGCAACTAGCATTCTTACATTCTCTTTGTCTACATTTTGCACAATAATCCCTAAAGACACATCAAAAATAAACATGGTGTCTATGGTTGGGGAGATATAAATACACCATATATTTATGAAGACTGAATAAAAGGGGATCTATTATCTTGAACTTAGATTAGGATATTGTTTCAACTCCATAAATCTTCATATAATGTTGACTGAATCGTGGGTTTCAAATAATGTTGAATATATGTTATGTCTCAGAAACACAACTTTAAAGATGTACTCTCCAAACTCTTGGGCCCAAGGGGTATTTGATATTTGGATAACTACTATGAACGAACACATGTAAACATAGACAGCTATAAATGGAGGCAAGTGGTATGGAGTGAAAGAATTCTGGGCTAGCAGTCAGAAGACCTATGTTCTTTCTCACCCTACTTCTGGCATTTGGTACTAGTGGGATACCAGGCCAGTTGCCTTTGGACATGATAAAGAGTTTTCCGCACATATAAAAGTGTTTGATAAATTTTATAAGGGGTTATAAAAATGTTATGTGTTATTACTATATACTTCAAAATGATATTTTAAGTAAGTCGCCTTCTGAAATAAACCAGATTTACTTTCTGAAGACTTTTCACTGAATTCCAAGGATGAAATAAAGCAAACACTATGTTATTTGCCAAGAGTATACTAAAAGTTGAGTTTTCCATATTCTAGAAAATCAAAGAGCTAAAATAAGTAAATCTTTATCACTGGGACAATGGCACTTAAGGAAAGTCAGTTATTTGACTTTCAGTATGGTATATTTCCTAATATTCTGTGTGTAAAGTCTTTCAAAGTTTTTCTACTCACCATAATAATTATACATCAATAATGGTCAAACTTCTTTGTTTGCTGGGGAAGAGAACTATGGTCTCTATTCTGAAACAGGACAGTATGAGTGTCTGTGGCTGGCCAAGAAAGAAATGAGATTTCTGGAGAGACATTATCAATTGGTTGGGTAGTTATTTTACCGTAGAACTGAAACAGAACAAAGATAAAACTCTGTAAATTAAAGTGAGTTCTCTTGGCTCTGTAAATGTAAAAATTACATATTGTTAAAATCATTTGTTTAAAACGATGTATTTAATTTTCCAAAAAGATTAGGGACCTGGGATATCTCTAAACATCTAAATCTCTGAAAAAAAGAGGATTAGCAAAATGAACAGTATTCACAGACATATCTAAGTATGTGAGGACATCCATCCTGATTATAAATTTTAAAAACAGGGGAAGAAAAAATGATGGAGTGAGTCAAATCATATAGACCCTAAGAACAAGTCTTTCCACAGGAGGAACAACTATGAGACAGAAAAAAGAACACTAGAAGGGTAGCCATTTTCTATTACTATTTTTTATGTTTATTTGTGAGAGAGTGTGTGCACACATGCATGCCCAAGGTGGGGGAGGGGCAAAGGGAGGGAGACAGAGGATCTGAATCAGGCTCTGCAATGACAGCAGAGAGCCTGACACAGGGCTCCAACTGAAGAACCCTGAGATCATGACCTGAGCCAAAGTCGGAAGCTTAACAGACTGAGCCACCCAGGCGCCCCAGTCATTCTCTATTATTAAAAGAACTTACAACAGTGATGGGGAGGTCTAAGGTTAGGTGTAAGTAAGCTCCTTTTGGCAATAACTGTCACACCTTTTAAAGTTCCTTTATACTTCCGATCTCACCTATCTTGAGTCAATGCAGAGGGACTGTGGTATAAGAAAAGAACATTAGTTTTCACTCAGATGTGGCACTTACTAATTGAATAACTAACTCTTCAAATCACTGTAATGTTTCGTGCCTCAGTTTCCTCATGTGTAAATTTAAGGAGTTATCAATAATTCTGAAGGTGACTTCTATGTCTGACAGTTTCAACAGGCTAATCTAGAGAGTTGAAGTGTAAAGGTTTATTATTTTTTTCCACTTTACATTCTTCAAATTTGTGAGAAACTATTTTGTCAACCAAAAAGCACATCTTCCAAATATAGGAAGGTGATGGATAGACTCCTGCAATACGGGAAAATAAACAGCTGAATCAACAATTTATTTGAAGAGGAAATGATCAGGTAGAAAAGCTTAAGGAGTCTTAAACAAGCTTGCAAAACTGCTAAATTTAACGAAGCCATATGACACAAGGCCAATAAAAAAACAAGTCTATATACTAACAGCCAACAACTGCAAATTGAAATTTTTAAAAGTACCATTTACAACAGCATTCAGAATGTGAAATACTTAGGGATAATTTAGCAAAACATGTAACACATTGTTGAGAGAAATTAATAAATGCATAAATAAAATGAGAGCTATACCATGCTCATGGGTTGGAAAATAACACTGTTACAGTATAAGCTCCTTTCAAATTGATCTATATATTCAAAAAAATCTGAACCAAAATCACCTCAGGCTATTTGTGGAAACTGGCAATCTAATGTTAAAATTTATATGGAAATGAAAAGGACTTAGAATAATCAAACACTTCTGAAAGGAGCTTTCACAGTCTCGTTACAAAGTCTACTGGAAAAGTCAGCAATGAAGGTAGTGTGGCATTGTCTTAAGGATATATAAGTTAGTGGAATGGAATATAAGAGTCCACATGAAGCCACACGTGTATTGCCAACTGACTTTTGTCAAACATATCTAGGTCATTCAATGGAAGGAAAGACTTTTCAACAAATCATGCTGAGAAAACTGAAGCCAATGGGGGAAAATGAACTTTAAGCTTTATCTCACACAATACACAAAAATTAATGTGGAGTGAATTATAGCCCTAAATTTACCTGTAAAACATCTAAACGACAAGCCTAAAATAAAATCTTTGTGACTACGAGGAGGCAAAAATACCTAAGGGAAAAAATAGCAGCACCGACTATAGAAGGATAAAAACATAAACTGAACTTGATCAAAATTAAACACTCTTGCTCTTCAGAAAACAACATTAAGGAAATGAAAAGTCAAGTCATGGACCAGGAAGAAATATTGGCAAGGCATATATCAAAGGGCTCTTATTCAGAATACACAAGGTACTCTTACAACTCTCAATAAAAAGAGAATTCAATTAAAAAATAGGCCAAGAATTTGATGACATTTCACAAAAGAAGATAAAGGATGGCCAAAGAAGCGCATAAATAATTAACACTCACATCATTAGTCACAAGGAAAATGTAAATATAAAGTACAATTAGATATAGCTATAAAGTCTGAAAATAGGTACAATTAAGCAACCACATGTTGCTAGGCTTGAGGAGCAGCTGGAACTCTCCTACATCACTGATGAGAAAGTACAATTTAAGAAAACAGTTTGGCAGTGTCTTATGAAGTTAAATAGTTGACTACCTGCCTCAGAAATCCCAGTTCTGGGTATCTGACAAAAAGAATAGGGGCACCAGGGTGGCTCAGTCGGTTAAGCTTCCCACTTGGGCCTAGGTCATGGTCTCACCATTCCCGAGTTCGAGCCCCATGTAGGGCTGTGTGCTTGCTGACAGCTCAGAGCCTGGAGCCTGCTTCTGATTCTGTGTCTCCCTCTCTCTCTTCCCCTCCCCCACTCTGCTCTGTCTCTATCTCTCAAAAATAAATAATCATAAAAAAAGAATAAAAACTATGTCCATACAAGGACTTGTACATGGATGTTCATAGCAGCCTTATTCGTAATTCAAAATGAAATTAAAAAAATGACCCCCAGGGGCGCCTGGGTGGCTCAGTCGGTTGGGCGTCCAACTTCGGCTCAGGTCATGATCTCGCGGTCCGTGAGTTCGAGCCCCGCATTGGGCTCTGGGCTGACAGCTCAGAGCCTGGAGCCTGTTTCGGATTCTGTGTCTCCCTCTCTCTCTCTGACCCTCACCTGCTCATGCTCTGTCTCTATCTGACTCAAAAATAAATAAATGTTAAAAAAAAATTAAAAAAAATGACCCCCAAAAAGTGAATGGATAAACAAAATGTAGTATGTTCATGCCATGGAACACTGCTTAGCAATCAAACTAAATGACTACTGATATGCACAACAACATAAAGAAATCTCAAAAAAATATAGTGAGTAAATGAAGACCTGACACAAGGGTGCCCGCTCTGATATGATCCCATTTATATGGAATTCTGGAAAGGATGAAAATAACCTACGTTCAAAAGCAGGATGGTTGCTTGGGACTGAAGTTAAAGGGGACTGAAGGCAGCAGGGCATGAGGGAGGGAGCTCTGTGAGGTAGCTGAAATGTTCTTTAGACTGTGTTGGTATTTGTATGGGTACATACCTGTGTCCAAGGTGCACTGTTACATGAATTTAGAAACACACATTTTATTGTCTGTAAACGAAACCTCTGAAAGCTGATTAAAGAATATGAATCAACAAGTCCATGGACACTTGGCAAGCAGGGGACTAAAAAAGACTGTGTACGTAGCAGCATCCATGTACACATGCATAGTCCAAGAGGAATGTAAAATATCAGCACCACAGTGAACATGAGAATCTATCCAGCTACTCTGGATACTGAGTTGCTGACATGACAATGCTTGTATTACTGAGGTCACCTAATATGATCTGGTGGGGTAGGTTTGGGTTCTGACATTTTGCTGAATAGCCTGTTAAGTTCTAAGGAAGGGCTTCCTCATTTTAGTAGGGCATGAGAAGTTTCTTGATGCTTCTTTATTAAACAAGAATGTGCTAAGAATTGTGTTAGTTACTCTGGAAGAGACAGGGTTGTTCAGATAGGGTTGTTCACCATCTCTATCCCCTAAATCAGAGAGTTCAGGACATGCTGGGGCCCAGTTTAGTGGAAGATTGATACATGCATGACTCTAGTAGAGTAAGAGTGGGAAAACTTCACAGGAGAGGGTGAAATACTGCACGACTTGATTTTACAAAGAGAAGGCATCGTAAGAGAGATGGGCACTTCAGCTCGGTCTTAATGGATCACATGAGATGCACAAGTATTTCATCTATCTGGCGGAAGGTCTGAGAAGGCATTGAGGGAAGGAGCTCTACGAGGAAAGCTATAGAGATGAGAAATAACTAGGAATGTAAGTTCTCAGTTGGAAGTCAGGATGTTTCAAGGGGGAGATAAACTTGGAAATCCAGACTGGGTTTCAATTCATTCCATAATGGGCTGGGAAATTTGGAAAGTTTTTTTGTTTTTTTTTTTGTTTTGTTTTGTTTTTTTTTTTTTTAAATGGCAATTAATGACCAGGGCAGAGCTGTAGGGTAGAAAGATTAATCTGATAATATGTATAGGAGGGACGGGTGTGGAGAGAGACCAGAGGTGGAGACACCCAATAGGAGGCCATTTCAATAACTCAGTTGAGAAATTAGGACACCTGAACTAGGAGTCGCAAGGATATTTACTTAAGAAACCAGATTTGAGAGACAGTGCGGTAGAAACAGCAGGACAAGTTATATGTATGTGATGTGGAAGAGGAATTACAGTCCTAGGGCCCTAAGCCTGGATGCCCAGCAGGGAATTAGCCGGTGCTTCCCCTCCGTTTGATGGTCTCATGGCCACAACAGCTCTCTCTCTCTCTTTCTCACTCTACCACAACAGCTGGAGCCCATTTACATGTCTGACAGCGAGTAGGGCCATGGTGGCGCCATGTCCAGCGGCTGTCGATGCGGATGTTTGATGCTCCCACTATCCAAACACCAAAGCATGCTGACATGCATGGCTTCCCCGGGGGAAAGTATGAGGACAATATTCAGAAGGTTGGAATCATGGCTCCCGTGAATTTGCCAGATGACCTTCACAGAGTGACTCTCGGTACTGATCTTCTGAACCCCTGTGAATTCTGTAGGGGTCCGCAAAGCACTTTGGGAACTGGAATACCCCGTATAGAGGGGGATTACTAATATTCTTGTCCTCATCTTTAGATGTACAGGTATTGGCACCTGTCCGGAGGCATCTCTCTGCATTCATCCCTCTCCCCACCCTAACCATCTCCTCTTTTTGCTTCTCTGATCCTGGAATTGAGAGCTATTTTGCACAAGGATGACCATAAAGATAGTTTTTTTCCAAAATGCCACCAATTCCTTGCAATATACCCAATATGTACATCCATCTCCTAAAGTTAAACATTTTGATAGTACTGGAATGTTTGAAATACTACTATGTCAACATTCTCAAACATTTCCTGAAACTTAACAAATTACAGGACCCTTTACCGCTGACCCCAGGAGTTCACTCCCTCTGTTCTCTTCTCCGTACCATTAAATATTCCCCAGATCCTTTTGGATGTTAAATGAAGAGCAGTGATCAGCTCTGACTCTGGATAAGAAAAACTCTGCATTGGATTTATTGAAAAGTGGTTTGCCGATCTCCACACTCTCACCATGGTGAAGGGTTTCCCAAGGAGATGTCAATACTAG
The DNA here is from genome assembly GCF_018350215.1 of Panthera leo. Classification (NCBI taxonomy): domain Eukaryota; kingdom Metazoa; phylum Chordata; class Mammalia; order Carnivora; family Felidae; genus Panthera; species Panthera leo. Next base: position 79,108,929 of record NC_056687.1, read on the forward strand.
ATGATTGCCGAATTTAACCTAACCCCCACACTATGTGGGCCCTCACAGCTTTCCTGGGATGCATAGCACCGGTGCCTTTCACACACTGTGGGGCAAACAGCGTCTCTTTTACAAAGTTGAGACTGACGAGGGTTAGATTTGTGACAAGGAAGTGGGTATAAAAATGATCTACCCTCAGGTCACCGTGCACCCAAGAGTAATGACTGGCCTCCAGGTCCTGGTTCTAGGGCTTTCAAGCTGCCCCACCTTAATCTGAACGCTGGAGAAAACGCACATTCTGTCTCACTGGCATGTGAAGACAACGCACATAGGACGAGAGTTCTGGGAACTCCATAGTAGCTAGCAGATATGAGCTTTTATAAAAGAGCCAAAAGAAAAGATTCCACTGTGCCTTTAAGAGTGTTTCTAGTGGGAAAGGAATATTTCTCTCTCATAAAGCCTTGCTTATAACAATATTTTTCAAGGAACTCAGCTCAGATGGTCCAGGAAGCGCATTATGGTCTACTGTAGCATGCAAATTCACTGCTCAGCACATTATGGGAACATAAATATCATGATCCCCACACTCCGCAGGTTTTCATGTGGCCTCCTTCCTTCCTTCCTTCTCTTCTTCCTTGCCTTTCCTTTCCTTTTCCTTCTGCTTTCTCCTTCTCTTCTTTCCCTCTTCATTTATATTGTAAGGAAATTATAGCAGCTCATCTCAAATAGAGGAGAGATTTCTTTCTTTCACTTAAAACGAAACAAAACAAAACAACGTCTTCCTTAATGGGCTCAATGTCAAATTCCTCAGAACTTCTGAATGTAACAAAAGAGAATTGTTCTAAGGTACGAAGGTATTTTTTCCACCAGTGACTTAAAAAACTGGAAATAAACGAAAGCCAGGGAAAAGCTGAATAGTCCTCACTTGGCAATTATTCAGCCCTTGGAAATTTCCAAGCCCTCTGCAATCATTAATTAATTAGTGAAGATGATGTTCCACTTTACTGAGGCTGGGAGCGTGACATAAAGAGGTCTAGAGGCTTTCCCCAAGCTGAAAGAGGAATGTCAAGGGAAGAACTGAAATGAGAATTAGAAGCTCATTTCTCAAGCCAGTAGTCACATCACTAAGCCAAGTGGAGTCAATATTGGGACAATAAGGTCCTCTGTGCACAGGTGCAGTTGAATACAGCAGTGTTCTGCTCAAAGACCAACTGTGGAAAAGCCCACCCCTTCATCCACCAGTGCCCCCACAACACACACAGGAAATTTCTGTAGCTTCATCAGCCTCTTTCCCCTTTCCTAAAACACAGACAGATGGCTAAATATCAACCTCCAACCACTCTCCTCTATAGTCGCAGCAAAAATCCATGATTTAATTTTCATGATTGAAAGGCACAATATGATGTCAAAAACACATGACACTGTTGAAAATAAATATTTCCAAGAAAATTTTTAATGACATGAAATTCACTGATATCCAGAATCCGTAATAATGTAGACCACCTCGAATAATTACCTTCTCCCATAAGAAGGAAAGTGAAATGTCATGCTTTTGGGGGAGTGGAGAATCAAAGTTCACTCCAAGAGCCTGAACAGGTTGCTGAGGGCAGATCAAACATTAGTGATGATGCGGCTCTGCCTGACACCTTAGATCCAGGTCTTGCACTGGGTCCTACACCCATTCCCCCTACACCAATGGATTGGTTCCAAATGTTGAACAGGCACTATCTAGATAGCACCTCATGACATGATAGGTAAATAGGAAACTCGAAGACTGGCTCAGCACTTCTCAGCAGATGATTCCCTCCACCAGATACACTTTTGCTCTGTTTCATGTCTGCTTCCCCCCGTGGGGTGATGGGATCCTTAAACAACTCAGGGCCCACCTCTTTCCCTCAGGAACATCAGTCAGGATGCTCTGGGTAAGGAAAAACTGCATGCATAGCTGAACTTACATGGTGAAGACAACTGTCCCAACCTACACTTTTAATCTTCCATAGGAGAATTTGTTTCAGTTGTACCAAAAGCAAGGGAAAGTTCAATAACCCCATTTTGTTCTGAATGGGTGTTTTCAGGTCCAGGAACGACCACTGCAGACATGCTGTAATGTTAACAAAGGGCAAGCCTATCCAGTGTGGCTATTCTTGACAAACTTTATTTAAAAGCAAAACAATAGGGGCACCTGGGTGGCTCAGTTGATTGAGTATCCAACTTCCACTCAGGTCATGATCTCGCAGTTCGTGAGTTCGAGTCCCACATCGGGCTGTATGCTGACAGCTCAGAGCCTGGAGCCTGCTTCGGATTCTGTCTCTCTCTCTCCCCTGCTCATGCTCTCTCTCTCGCTCAAAAATAAATAAACATTAATTTTTTTAAAAATTAATGCAAAACAAGGGGCACCTGGGTGGCTCAGTCAGTTGAGTGGCTGATTTCAACCCAGGTCATAATATCATGGTTTGTGAGTTTGACCCCCATGTAAGGCTTTGCACTGACAGTACAGAGCCTGCTTGGGATTTTCTGTCTCCCTCTCTCTCTGCCCCTCCACTGCTTGCTCTCTTTCTGTAAAAAATATAAACTTTAAAAAATAAAAACAAAACAAAAACAAACAAAACAAAACACCCTTAATAACATTTATTTTCTTTTTTTAATTTTTTTTTAACATTTATTGATTTTTGAGACAGAGAGAGACAGAGCATGAATGGGGAAGGGTCAGAGAGAGGGGGACACAGAATCTGAAACAGGCTCCAGGCTCTGAGCTGTCAGCACAGAGCCCGATGCAGGGCTCGAACTCACGGACCGTGAGATCATGACCCGAGCCGAAGTCGGACACCCAACCGACTGAGCCACCCAGGCGCCCCAATAACATTTATTTTCATGGAGGGAGTTTGAAAAGAAAGGCCTCCCAAGAGTAATGTTTCGAACACTTAACATTTTAACTTGGAATCTTTATGTTGAGAATGACCATGGCTGGTCCACTTTTGTGTAATGAGCATTCATAAGGTTACCGGGTGCCTCCAGATACTCACAGGCCCCCCTGGGAAGGGTTCTTTTCCTCTAAAGAACCTAAAATTCTTTTGGAGCACCATTAATAGAGCATATGTTTTCATGTGAGAATCAGGGTTTAGTAAACATCTTACCTAGAGAGTAAGGATCTGACAGATTTTTGTCATAATGGTGAAAATGTGAACAGGTATATCTGGAAACTGACAATCTTGAATGGGTAAAGGATTATACACACACACACAGATACACACATGTGCTTACACACACACACACACACACACACACACACACACTTCTATAATCCATCTCAACAATTACAATTACAATTCAACGTGTAGCTAATCAAGGGCTCTACAGTTTCTTTTTTTTTAATGTTTATTTATTTATTTTGAGAGAGAGAGAGAGAGAGAGAGGCAGAGAAAGAATCTTGCATTGTCAGCACAGAGCCCTACATGGGTTTCGATCCCACAAACTGTGAGATCATGACCTGAGGCGAAATCAAGAGTCAGACACTTAACTGACTGAGCCACCCAGGTGCCCCAAGGGCTCTCCAGTTTTTGATTTCTCACAGCTCTAACCAAAAGGGTGGGCTCAGTTCCAACCAATAACTGGAGATTAGCTTGGTTTCTCCATTGCCTCCCTTGCAAGTAATTCTCCTTGGATCCTCTTGTCAGGGTGGGAAGAAACATCATCATGTTGGTTCTAGTACTCATGGAAAGTCCAAGTTGTAGGTGAAGAGGTATGTGTAGTATTATGTCTTAACTATTCACAGGAAGTAACGATGCATTGACTTAAAAGCATATATGCTTGCAATTAAATCAAACCAAAAAAAAAGATAACTGTCATAAAGGATTTTTAAAAGTTTCTGAACACAGTTAAGGCCCACAGACTAAGATTCTTCCTGGAGGATCAGTAATGGGGATAAATAAGAGGTAATAAACAAGTTCCATAATACTGCAGCCCCCTTCACCTCACCTACCAAGGGGCCCTTGGCCACTTGTTCTGTCTCAGCAGCCCTAGGCTTGTTTGCCCTAAGCAGAACCCAGAGTGCCAACTTTGCTTGGGTTCTGAGCGTCTTTACATGAGCCTCATGTGGCCCTGTACATCTCTTACCTACAAATATGGGGACCTCCTGTCCCCACTAAGGTACAAGATGCTGCATATCTGTTTAGAGTCCAAGCACATGCAACAGCTAAGCGTGAGGAAGTTTCTGACCCACAGAGGGGCGCTTTGACCAACAGGAGACAAGAGCTGGAAGATAAACTATTTTCCCATCCTCTCCCTGAACAGATTGTCCTGATCTGCTCATACGGTCTTTTGCAAGATGATCCTTCAAGATTGAACAATTGGCTGTACTGGATATTAAACAGTAGCCACATGATCCCACACGTAGGATCTCTGCCTTTTCCTGCTTCACTCACGCTCACCTGGGACTGTACTTTCTAATGACATAAAAGGAGCACATACACTTTTGCCTTAGGCTCTGCTTTCTGGGGAAGTCAGGCCAAGATACACACTCCTTCAGCCCCATCACTATGTTAATGAGTTCCCTACCTTTTGTTGCAGTGGCGGTGCGCAGGGCACTGAAACAGGATCTGTGATATAGGTCTTCTTGGGCCCAGTAACTGGATACATCCCGGCTGGGTTCTGGTTTCCTGTTCCAGAAGGAGTATACCCTTGTTCCCGCTTCCACGTATTCGGATGCCCTTGTTGACCGTAAGCTGGATCAGAGTCATTTTTGCCCCCATAGCCAGGCCCTGATGGGCAATAGGCTTCATAATAGCGTCCTTGGTTGGGGGCATACCCATATCCAGGCTCCGGTTGAAGTCCTGGTGGTGGAATATATGCATAGTCCATGCCCCCCCGTGTTGAAGGAGGTGGGCACTGCCCAGAGATAGAAACTGGTTGAGTGTTATAGCCCTGGGGTCCTGGGCCTGCGCCATAAAATTGTCCTGATGAAGGAGCAGCCATGTAATGAGAGCTGGGCTGGGCTGACTTCACCTGCACGTTGAAGGTAGGCCTTGAAGGGGTGGACGCCGTAGCATAGGAGGCGGGGACTGGTTGAGGCTGGGGTTTTAGTGTTCCAATTGGTGCCACAGGGATGGGCCCTGCCTGGGGTGCAGGCTGTGGTTTCAATGTAGACTTTTTGGTTGCTGTTAGAGGGGGTTGGTTTGGTATTACCATTCTTTTATGTCCTGTGACAGGGGTAGAGACTGGAGGAGAGGCAGTCGAACTAGTAGAGCCCTAAAGGGGGAAAGAGAAAAATAAAAATAAAAAAGATAAAGATTACTGCCAGTGAAAAATGAAAACACATAAAGGAACAAATATTAGTAACTACTATTCTTATTTTGTATCAACTCTTATATGGTTCCTGCCTTCTTTTTTTTTTTATTTTTTTTAATGTTTATTTATTTTTGAGACAGGGAGAGACAGCATGAATGGGGGAGGGTCAGAGAGAGAGGGAGACACAGAATCCGAAACAGGCTCCAGGCTGTGAGCGGTCAGCACAGAGCCCGACGCGGGGCTCGAACTCATGGACCGCGAGATCATGACCTGAGCCGAAGTCGGACGCTTAACCGACTGAGCCACCCAGGCGCCCCTATGGTTCCTGCCTTCTAAGAATTCACAAACCAACATAAAAATCATGCGCACTTTTGTGTACTAGTAATGAACAATCTGGAAAAAAATTAATGATTCCATTTACAATTACATCAAAAAGAAACAAAAATACTTAAGAATAAACTTAAGCAAAAAGGGCAAAAGACTTACATACACTAAAACGTACAAATGCTGCTGCTGAAAAAAATCGAAGGCATAAATATATATAAGACATCCTGTGTTCATGGATTGGAAGACTTAATATTGTAAAGATGTTAATACTACTCAGAGCAATCTATAGATTCAATCCAATCCCTATCCAAATTTCAATGGCAATTTTTTTTTACAAACATGGAAAAAATTCAGCCTAAAATTCACATCAAATCTCATGAGATATGGATAGCCAAACAATCTTGAAAAAAAAAAAAAAAAAAGAAGAACAAAATTGTAGGTCTCACACTGTGCAATTTCAAAACTTAGTACAAAGTTACCATAATCTGCACGGTATGATAGTAGCATAAAGACAGACATAGACCGACAGAATAGTATAGAGAGTCCAGAAATAAACTCTTGCATACATACACAATTAATTTCTGATGAGAGTTCCAAGACCATTGGTTTGAGAAAAGACACTCTTTTCAACAAATGGTGAGGAAAACTGGAAATCCACAGGTAGAAGAATGAAGTGGGACCCTTACTTACACCATATATAAAAAGTAACCCAAGTTTTTAGCTCTAAATGTAAGAACTTAAAACTTAAAACTCTTAGAAGAAAACACAGGCGGAAAAACAATAGCAACTTCTTGACATTGGATTTGTTAATATATATAATATATATGTATATATATGCATATATATGCATGTATATATATGCATATATATATATATATATACATATATATGCATATATATAATACTGAAAACACTAGCAATAATAAACTAAGCTAAACAATGCTATCTCAATCAGATCAGATTACCAAAGATATAGTCAACATACAGCAAAAAGGAGGTACTAGAGAAAGAACAGGAGGACTCTGCAAGGGTACAAAAAAAAACAAGTAAATCAAAGAGGGGTGTTGAAAGAAACAAACACTCCCAGAAGAACCAAAAAGATGCTAAATTTTAGAACGAAGATTCCTATCAAAGAGTGATTTACCAAAGATAACCCAAATGTAGACTGTTCCTCCTTTTCTAACTTCCTGATTTCCATTGCATTCATTCATTCAATTCAGAAATACTTACTGAATATCTTAAGAATGTTTAAGGACACAAAGATTGGAAGATCTCACTGCCAAACTATGAGAACTTTTGGTTAGGCTGGGGATAAGTAAAGGCTCAGAGAAAGCTTGGAGATTCAAACATCTGTCCTTAGGCATTAGTCTACTATGGATCTGGAAATATGTCAATGACAGAATGTTTTAATTTTGCTCTGAGTTACTATGATTCGATTTGTTGATACAACAAATGAATGACCACACCCTGATTTTGCTGTTTATTAATTTCCAAGAGAATTCACATATTCTTAGGAAGAGGGGATGTGAGGCCTTATGTTACTCTAATGTCATTTACCCACACCAAGTCACTAGAGATATATAGCTGTGGGAAAGATGCCGCTAACTGCTTCTTCATACCTACTCCCCTTCTTCACTACTCAAAGAATTTCTATTTTATTTAGGGTGACAATGTCCTCACTGAAAATACTTCTCTAGACTACAACCAGAGATAGAACGTTGCCACGGGACACAGTTCTGGCCAATGAGACATATGCTAAACATTTTAGGGAAAACAAAAATTCTCCTGATAGAAGGAAGCATCACCCCTACCTACCTTGCCAGTTTCTTCTTTCCTGCCTGGTTGGTGGATGTGGGGCTGTAGATGGTACAGCTATCTTGCCCCCACCATAAGATGCAAGTCTATCAACTCAGATATATATAGCTTTCTGATGATCTACACTGATCCAGAGATAAAGATTAAAACACTCCCAGAGATATTTGGTTGACATACAGTAATTCTCAATGGAGAGAAAATCACCTCCTGATCAGGGACGTTTGGTAATGAGTGGGGATAATCTTATTGTCACAGTGACTAGGGGATGTTATCATCATTGCGTGGGCAGAAAGCAAAACACATCACTGTCAAACCCAAGATGGCAACAGCATCCCAATGAAAGTGACAGACTCTTGGGCTACATTTCTTCTGTCAACCTACCTGTGAAGTTCCCAGATGTGAGCCAAGGAGGCCACAGGTCCTCTCTAGCATCTCTCCTCTACAACACTCTCTACTTCTTGATCCAAATAACCCTTCTCCCCTTGGTCCCTTTGATCCTAGAGCACATGAAAGCTCTGACTCTGATGGCTCCAGATGCTCGCTCTGTCCCTAAACACTTCTCTATACCCAAATGCCTGTGTACGCGATGCATTTATAAATCAGCGTGTTATCATTTTTGTTGGGATTCTGACAGTTACAGCTCTCTTTCCCACATTTTATTGGTCTCAATTTATATTTGTCTACTTTCCTAAAGAATTCATAATTCTAGATTTAGTTCTTTAAGTTACAGGAGGCTGTTAAATACAGTTATCTTTTTTCCCCCCTTATCTGATACTAGCCTCTCAGAGGACAAACTTGCCATTTACTTTTGTAATTGAAGCAACCTTAGTAATCTTGTCTTGACAGAGTAGCTTTTCCCTTCTTTATGAAGATGGCTCCAACAGTACTCAAGAGAAAGAAATTCCATTTCCTTAGTAAGCAATTTATTAAGAAATACATCCTGAAGAAATTCCTAAATACACACACAGTTAATTAAGATCCTGACATTCTGTAGTAAAGAGCATGGGAGAGTCAGTTTGAACCTAAAAAAAAAAAAGGTAAGGTCAGTTTTTTTTTCCAGTCAACCATGTCAGTCTTAAAAAAAATGTCAGCATAGATGGAATTGAATGTAAGAAGGAATAAAGCTTTTCTTTTCTTTGATGACTCAAGATCAGCAGAAACCCAGAGTTCCTATTTTGAACACTTTACAAACCCAACTATAAATGGAGACAGTGACTGAGCAACTGGGCTAATGACAGGCGTACTCTGTGCTGCAGCTGTAGAGAAGTCTGTCCCCAGAGCAGATCCTGAAGAAATCACAGATTTTGGAAATGAAAGCCAATCACAATGATAAAGTAAGAATAAAAAAGAATTAATATAGACCTAACTCCTGAGAAGCAACATTTCCAACAAAATTTCTTTTTCTTTTTTGGTGAACACAGACACACACACACACACACACACACACACACACACACACACACACTTTAAACCTCCGTAAAGTCTTTGAAGGAAGGCATCATGTCACAGTTTCAGAAGTCATTGCTTTCTTCTAGGAAATATCTCACCAGTGGAACTCTCTTTGGGGGATGAGAAGGTTTCCCACAACTTTATTATGAATTCTGCTGTGTATGTGCCGGCATGCTTCTGACTATTTTCTATATCGTAACTACGGGAGTGAAAATAGCACATTTAGCTATATTTTTCCCTTTGCAATTTTACACTCTTTACCTCACTGGAGGTGGAAGGGGTAAAGAACAGGAATCATTTTAAAGCGTATTTATTTATGTTCTTCATAGTTAAAGAAAGCTATGGCAACATTTTCCTGGCCCACATATTCAATTAAATACATAGTGAATCTTTTCTACTCACTGAATTAGTTGGCACTTCCGAGTATTTATTTTTGGCATATCATTTCTTTTTTGTTTTTGCAGAATTTCTTTAAGTTTTATCATGATTTAACATTTTTATTTTGAAAATCAAGCACATTTTAAAATTACAGGAATATATATAATATATACATATATATTACATATACATGTATATATAAAATATATATTTGTAATATATATATTATATGACTTGAATCTCTGTAAGTCTTTTTATGTGGTTATTTTTCCATTAATTATTTTCTAACGATCATGTAAAGCTCTGTGAGGTTAATGGGAGAAGGGCAACGTCCTGGGATGAACAGCACATGTCCCCCTGTCCGCCAGGAGTTTATAGTCTGGTAGAGGGGCTACTATATATAATCAACAACTGGTGGATGGATACTCCATTACCAGGAAGAACTGGTCGTGGCCATGGGACAACAACAGACAAGGGGTACCGAGAGCACCTCTCGTTCTCACCCCATGGGGCAGGTCCTCAACTTCCTTTGTGGCCAGGTCAGGATAAGGTCCGGCCATTCCTCAATCTCTCCTGCCCCTCCCACCCACTCCCTGACCACACTCACACGAGCGCACACACACTCCCCCGCTCCAACTTACCACTATGTCTTCTATGCATCCTCTGTTTCTTTCTTATATTCTTACATTTAACTCCAGTCTCGTTTTCCTTCCGCTGCTGTTTGCCCTCATCGCCACTTCCCTGAGCTGTTCATTGCCATCAGCGAACTTCACTTCTTTCTCACTCCCCTCCCTCAATAACGCCACAGTCATCTCTCTAACGTGACCCTCTGAGCCTGGCTCTCTGCTGATTGCAATCTGCCAATGGCCCTGCTTTGTGTTGAGCTTGTTTTATTATGTTGTGCTCTTTGTTTGTTTGTTTGTTTGTTTTTAATATACTTTAAAAGAATTTCCAGTCTAGCCCCTGCCTCCCTGGCCAGCTGCCTCCTTTTTTCTACCATCACTCACATCACACACTCCAGCAATTTGAGGCTTATGCAGAGACTGGAATAGATCACACAGTTATGTCTGCACTCAGATCCGTCAGCCAGGACCTCCTTCTACAGTCTCTGATCTGTTCTATCCAATCTCTACCACGCTGCTCCCCTGCTGCTCAAACATAGCCATCTGGGCAGTTGCCTACTTATTCTGCAAGTCTCAGATCAAATGATGTGTCTTCTGTACTGTCATTCTAGACTCCCCTGTAATGATCTGGACGTTCTTTCTGTGGTCCTTCAGTTATATTCCCCATGAACTTTGTACATAGTCCCCATTAAAACAGTTACCTTCTGGTGTTTTAATAATCGACTTGCATGTTTTTTAAGTTGGAAAGAAGTCAAGCTGTAAGCTCTAGAAAGCCAAATTATCATGATCTCAAACAGACAGAGATTTGTCTTTCATAATAGAGAATCCAGGAACAGGCAGCGAAGAACTAATGTCTGCTCAACAGTGACAGCAGGGATTCAGGCTCTTTCTAGGGATCTGTTAGAAGCACTTCACTAATCTTTCTTTAAAATTCCTACTGATGACCAGTCATCACCATATTGCCCAATGGCCCCTGAATAATGACCCTCTTTATCTGACACAGGCCCTCCTCTCTTCTCTCTCTATTTTTCTCTCTATTAACTCTTTCCAGGACCATATACACAACTTAAAATACCTTCCGCGTTATGAAGATTCTCTTGAGTTTCTATCTCCAGAATTCACCAGCATTCTGAATACCAGGCCCAGATATTCAGCTGTTTATTTTATGTGTCTGCTTGGACGTCTCAAATGCCTTTCAGGCTCAACATGTGAAAAACTGTCTCATCATCTTCCTTGAATCTGCCCTTCTATTCCCGTCTGGTTTTCTCATCCACACAGGTGTTGCTCAAATGAGAACACTAGGAGTCATTCTTGAGCCTCTCCCTCACATCCCATTCAAGTACTAAATCCTGTCGATTCTATTTCCTAAGCAAGGAGTTCTGTAACTCTCAAATCTTTCCACATTTCCTCATTTCCTCTGCTGTGGTGACTCTATTCCAAGATACCACCGCCCGTCACTGTGAATTCTCCAACAGGAATCCAGACTGGTATCCCAGGGTGTACTCTTTCTCCCTGTTCAAGGAATCCTTATTCGGTAGAGCGCTTCCTCTCAAACACAGATTTCATCACATTACTTTCCTGCTTAAAAGTTTTCAACGCTTAGGGGATTGTTTTGCACGCTAGCTCTTCTCCCTCTCCCTGAAAGCTACACACTCTATCAATCTCTGGCACTGACTTTCTCTCATAGCCAGTGTGCCAGGCTCTCAGGTGCCATCACCATGTGAATTCTAAGGAGCTAATTCCTCAGGACCCTTTAAGTGTCACCCTGAGTGTGGTTCCTCGGTGAGCTCTGCTGAATCCTCTGGCAGAGTGAGCACTGATTACTGCTCTCCTACACATATCACACTTGTACGTGTCTGTCTTCACAGTGTGAGGGACTCTACCCTTGTACTCACTACTGCTTCCCCAGTGGCTTTTGCATATCATAGCCAATAGTGGGCATTTGACGAACATTTGAATAAATGAATGACTGAATGAATTTGGACTCCAAGAAGAATTCATTTCCTTGTCAGATTATAACCTAACATGCAAAATACGAGCTACCTCGTTTCTCTTATTACTTGACAATCAAGAAACACTGTCATGCATTTAATGCATGCTTAATTACAGTAATCTCATTAGTTTTTCCCTTTCTCTAAATAGTTCAATGGCTTTACTTTTTGAATTGATTAATACTACTATCTTTCAAAGAAGCGTCGAAATGCTTACTTTCATTTCGATGGTTATATTGTATATGTAAATTCTACTGGATGCTGGCTCAAATCTCTTACAAAAATAGTTAAGGGCCAAATTTTAAATAAAATTGCCGCAAAAGAAAAGAGATGAATGCATATTAGAATAATCTTTAACTACATGTACCGCAACGAAATGCATTTGAACTACCAAGTAATCACAATGCCCCAATCTCTAGAAATTTAATTAATCAAAGTTATTTATTCAATTAAAAAAATTGAAATTCTGCTGTGTGTTGGTTACTGAGCTAGTTGCTAAAACCACAAACAGACAAAGGAAGTCAGAGTCACTGCACTCAGAGAATTCTTAATTAGATTTTTTGGACAAAACATGGGAGCGGTAAGTAAAAGGGTTTCTACTAATAAAGAAAATTTTCTAAGGTAAGAGAAGGGGAATGTATACAAAAGTGAAAGTCCTACATAAAAGCAATTGTATAAAACTCAGAGCCCCTTCATATATTTTGATTCCAGCTAGTACAGTGACATAGAAAAACGCCTACGATGGCAAATGAAAATATAAATGCTAAATGACAAACACAGAATGTGAAATCAATCATATACGCAATACAGTTGAAGCTGTAGGAAATGTTATTTCCATATGGACAAAGAACAGATAAACCATGGAACGGGATATGGTTGATTTGTCAGAAAGGATTCTGAGCGTTTCAACTTCAATTTTACTTTCATGACACTTATGTACAGTTATGGGAACAAGACTTGATGAAGTATTTTCCTTTACGGTTGTCAACTTTGTATATCCTTGTGGCAGGAAAACAAATTCAAATATTCATTGATATCAAAAAATGCGTAAAAATGGCAAACACTTAATGTTACCTGTCCTTTGTGTAAACAGTTTGAACACTGTTTATACTTAATCCTCACAGGCACCCTTGAGACAGAAACTATTATTATCCCTATTTTCGAGATGAAGATACTGAAACACAGAGAAATTAAGTAACTGCCAAAGTTATACACACACCTAGCAGGTGGCAGATGTGGGATTCAAACCCAGGTAGCCAGGCTCCCTCGTTTCGGGTTTTAAAAACCGGTTTGTTTCTCTCCAGCAAAGTAAGGGTGAACTAAACCACATGTCGGAAAAGCAAACAAAAAAGAAAAAAAAAAAGAAGCCTTTCCACTCTATCTATGGTTTTCCCAAATTTAAGAGTCATGAGATCTAGATGTGGGAACAGACACATTTCTCTCCTAGAAGAAAAATAACAGGGTAAAGGAGACAACAGATACTCAGGGCTGGGATCTGGGAGAAAACAGAAAGAGGAAGACTGTGTTAAATTGGAGAGTCCATACTCTGTCTAAACGCCTGCTGCTACACCGTGCCAGCTAATTGCTGCCCTGTGAAATATGGATCCGATGTTTCTCTTCTGACTTTACGGTCATTTTTCTTTGCAAACACTGAAAAGCCTCAGGAAGGATTTCTGCAGGACAAATGTGGCACATGAGGTGCATTTTCAACTCCCATTCTAACTTAAGGATGCTGGCAAATAGAAATACCATGATGAATGAAATTGAAGGGTCCCATGTTGGAATTCAGGGGACAAAAACTTCCGGCTTCACCACTGTGTAGTTGGGTAACAATGAAAAAGGAACATTACTTCTCTAGATTGACTTCTCATCTGAACAAAGAAGAAGACTTAAGACTGCTGTTATTTTTCTCTTTTCGTTTTAAATGAGGAGTGCATCTTTTTCTTGAAATAAAACTCTTTCTTTAACCCAGACAAAAGATGAGCTTCACTGGATGATGCTCAGGGTTGACGGGAGCCCACCCACTTGTTCCTCTAATACTATTTCTCTATAAAAGATATAATGACATTCAAAATCCAGCGATTCCAAGAGTAAATTCTGAATGTTTAAAATTAGTTTTAATGGCCAATAAGAGCCTGATCTCATCACTAAGGATTCACACCAGGAAGGTACGTAATAAATAATGGCTGGATAAATGAATAGCTAGACTTGGCTTCTAAGTTTGTACAGTGAGAAAAAAACGCAAACACAGATCACCTGTGTCAGTTATAATGCCATGCATTCTCATATTTGCTACTGTTATTTTTTAATTAAAAATTACTGTCTTATTTTCTCTATGTGTTTAATTGAGTAATTACTTTTTTTTTGGTTTCTTGAGTGCCCTTACTAATTATTTTCCAAAACTCAAGATTGATTGATTTTTAAATAAGTTCTATGCCCAGCATGGGTCTTGAACTCATGACAAGAATCACATTCTCTACCGACTGAACCAGCCAGGTGCCAGAGAATTCAGGATTAGTACCTAGAGCAGATCCATTTCTCACTCATTCAGGCCATATTATCCACTTGATAGATGACCCCATGAGCTAGAAAACAACCTAGCAGAACAAGAGTAGAATACACGATCATAATACTGTACATTAAGAGAAGTACTTCTCAAATCTGGCTACACAGCAGGACCATTGGGGGCTTTTTAATACAAGTTATCTTTCATTAGGCCTTTCTAATTAATAATTATTATCTTAGATCCACCCAGAGATTGAAATCTGTAAATTAAAGAGAGGGGCACATGATTTTTTGGTGAATCCAGAATTCACAACTACCTTCTTAGGTAGTGTTGTTAAAGCAGAATAGTGAGGCATACGTGGAGTTGGGGGATAGAAATAATGCAAGGGGGTCACCCCAATTATCTTCAAAGGACAATGTTTTTGTGAGTTAGACTTAGGGAGCAATGCGGTGTTTGTTGGGTTCTATAAACTCTTCATGAGCAATATGTGTCTGGGTGAACTTGGTGATACGTACCGTAAGTCCTAATAAAGTCCACACCTTTCGTTTCTAGGAATTTAATCTAAGGAAATTACCACAAGATAGCATAACCATTTGGCTTCTAAAAATGGTCATGGTCATATAATATATAAAAACAAAAGGTTATAAGGTTATAAGCAATTTAAATAATCGATACATGGGAGCTGGTGAAATCAATGATGGTGCATTCATATAATGGAATACTATTCCACAATTAAAAACTATACCATTAAATGTTTAAAAACATTTAACATTATCAGCAATCCACCAATCCCACTCCTGGCATACACCCCACAACGAACTGAGAGCAGGGACTCTCATGAGTATCTGCACACTCGTTGTTCATAGCAGCATCGTTCGCAATAGCTAAAACGTGGCAGCAACCCACGTGTCCCTGACAGGTCAGTACATAAACCAAATGTGGTCTACCCATACAGTATTATGTTACTCAGGCTAAAACGAGAAAGCAATTCTGACACAGGAATCAACCTTAAAACACGGTGCTGGGATGAAATACGCCAGTTACCAAAGGACACGTACTATAGGATTCCAATGACCTCAGGTGTCTAGAGTCGTCAAATTCACAAAGACAGAAAGTACAATGTGGTCACCCAGAAGGGAGGGGGGAGGGAGGAATGGGGGCTAATTAGCTAATGGGCATAGAGTCTCAGTCTGGGAAGATAAAACAAGTTCTGGAGATGGATGGTGGTAATGGTTGCACAACAATGTTAATGCACTCAATGCATTCTTAGAAATGGATAAGATGGCGGGTTTTGTCATCCACTTTACCATAAAAGTAAAAGAGAAAAGGAATAACAATAAAAAGTCAATAACCTTATACATTTAAAAATCAGGTTTGGTGACGTTTTGTATCTGTTAATCCATATTTGCATCTATCTAGAACTCTCACACATGCATACTTACTTATATGGCTAGAAAGATCTAGTCTCAAAATGGTAACAGTGGATATTTTAAGGAGGTGATGTTTGGTGTTCTGTATACTTTTTTCTATTTTCCAAAGTGCCTAACACAACCACATATTACTTTTTTTTTTAAATCAGAGTATATGTGTGTGTGTATTAAATACTACATATGAAAAATATACATTTTTTAAAGAAACTGACACACACCAAACACTATCGTAGTGTCCCAACTTGCATGTGTGAGTGTGTGTGCATAAAGAAGAAAAAGGAACATCGAAGAACATTGCAAATGGTTTATAAATATTCTTAAGAGGTGAAAAATTACATTAGCAGATGCAATTAACAGAAACTTGTGTTTCCATCTTCATAGTTTTTCTGTATTTTCCACATTAAAGAAAAAAGATACCTCATAAATGGTAGCTGAGAACTGGTGAATGGTTAAAATGATCTCAAAAGATTACTTTTGGAATTAAAATCACAGGATTTTAATTAGTGTCACTGAGTTCAAAACATTACTGCCGATACAGAGACATGACTAATACACTAATCCTCAGCTGTTGTGCACCTAAACCACACACACACACACACACACACACACACACACACACGCGCGCGCACTCACACACACACACACACACACGCACTCACACACACACACACACACACACACACACACACACGCATGCACGCACGCGCGTGCGCGCCCCTTACAAGTCTCGCAAAGAGTTCCTGTCAGAGAGAAGCAGAAATAAATCTCTTCCTTCTGTGCATCATATCAAACGTGTTCACTTCACAGTGCAGCGTTCCACAGACATGAACTACGGCTAGAGAGGGGCTACTCTTAAGAGCTTCAGAGGTGCTTCAGACACAGCAGCTTTAGTTTGGGTCTGGTGTGCACTCCAGAGCAGTTTTTGCCTTAGAAGCTTTTCTGTGTAATTAATTCTTACCACACTTCAGACTGGGTATAAGTGACTTTGAGGACAAGTGGCTCCCCAGACTACTGAAGACACCAATGCTGGCAGGTCAGCTTGTTTTCCCGGAAATAAAATCAAGTCCATTGGCAGCATGAAGATACCGCCTTGGGAACCGTCATTTCTGAGTTCCTAACTATCACACGGGGAAGCCGTGACCCCACGGAGGCCCTGCACTCATATGTCATAAAACTATCATGTCATCATATTAACACCAAGAAAGCCAGCGTTTCAAGGAGAGTAACCCCCACCCACCCCTCCACCGTCCCGCAAATAGCTGTCAAACAAGATGTGGTATGTCATCACTTTTGAACTTGAGAGGTTTTTGAGGCTGCGGTTTATGTAATACCCATACAGTACGGTACACTTAGTCCCTAGCATGCATGTGGCTGGCCCTGGATAAAATGCCATTGTGATGAGGGTTAATTCAATCCGAGCGTGTTCAATAATCTAGGAACAAAGTGACAGGAGAGCCTATTTCAATAGCAAATGATCTCATACACGAAATCATCCCCTTCAAGGGCCGGTGCACTTTTGTCCAATCAGGCCAGGGGTCAGGTGAAAAGTACCAAGCGGTGAACTAATTAGCCCAGAAACAACAAAACACGGTCTCGGTGACAGTATGACAGCACAGGTGTATTTTTTACATGGC
Source organism: Panthera leo (assembly GCF_018350215.1). Lineage (NCBI taxonomy): Eukaryota > Metazoa > Chordata > Mammalia > Carnivora > Felidae > Panthera > Panthera leo. Next base: position 79,126,344 of record NC_056687.1, read on the forward strand.
CGGTAGCACTGGAAGTTGGAATAATTCTTTTGGTGGGTAAACCGGCAATCAAGAGCCATTAAAATGCCTCTAACTTATGTTTAATTGCTTATTTACAAACTATTAGAGGATGGTTGAAGAAATCATGGTGCACGGATCCAATGGGATGTTAGCAGCTGGCAAGCAAGGAACACATATTCAAATAAGTCTATAAGGAAAAGCCTATGTGGGGCGCCTGGGTGGCTCGGTTGGTGAAGCTTCTGACTTGAGCTCAGAGGGTTATGATCTCCCAGTTCATGAGTTTGAGCCCGATGTCAGGCTCTGCAGAGCCTGGAGCCTGCTTCAGATTCTGTGTCTCCCTCTCTCTTGGCCCCTCCCCTTCTTGCACTGTCTCTCTCTCTCTCTCTCTCTTTCTCTCTCTCAAAAATAAATAAACATGAAAAAAATTTTAATAAAAAAAATAAAAGCATATATATACTGCATATGTATATAGACAGAAAATTTGTAAATCAGTACTATGCTAAGGTTAGTAGGTTATCTTTAAGATGCACGGTCATGTGATTGGATGTTACAAATACAGCCATGCAATTCTTTCTCTCCTTGGTATAGCAAAGGTTTTTGGTTCTAACTCCTAATTACCTGTACCCTTTCCAGTTCTCACTACCCTAGTTCAGTCCACTATCATTGCCGCCCTAATTCACTGCAATTTATATACCGAATACATGGGCACATATGCTTATATATAAATTTATTTTTATTTTTTTAAAGTTCATTTATTTTTGAGAGAGAGAGAGAGAGAGCATGTGGGAGGGGCAGAGAGAGAGAGTCCGCAATGCTAGCACAGAGCCTGACCTGGGGCTCGAACTCACAAACTGGGAGATCATGACCTGAGCCTAAATCAAGAGTCCTATGCTTAACTGACTGAACCACCCAGGCGCCCCTGAATTTTTTTTTTAACTGACCTCTTATCGTCCTGTAGTACATCCTCTATGCTGCAACCAGAATATTTCAAAAATCCAAATAAGATCATCCCCTTCCTTTATTGAAATCTCTTGAAGGTTCCCACTGCTCTTAGAAGGAAGTTCAAATTCCTTCCTGAAAGAGCCACCACTTAGCTTCCTTGTCTCCTCCCTTCCCTCCCCTGGGACTGGACGCTCCAGCTATCCTGTGGATACCTACCCTGAACATTTTCCACTAGCTCCCACTTCTCAACTCTTTTTTTTTTAAGTTTATTTATTTTTGAGACTGAGAGAGACAGAGCATGAATGGGGGAAGGTCAGAGAGAGGGAGACACAGAATCCGAAGCAGGCTCCAGGCTCTGAGCTGTCAGCACAGAGCCCGACGCGGGGCTCGAACTCACAAACCGCGAGATCATGACCTGAGCCGAAGTCGACCGCTTAACTGACTGAGCCACCCAGGCGCCCCTTTTTAAATTTTTTTTTCCACTTCTCAACTCTTAATGAGTATTCATCCTTCAGGTTTTAAATGAATGACACTTCTTCGGAAGAGGCAGTCTTGAGCCTCTAAGTCTAGGTGAAGTTGTCTATCACTCATGTCCCTTTAACAGACTGAACTTCTCAAATGATAACCCTTGTCCATTGTTTCCAATTCCTTCCGTAACCTTCTCCTCTCCCCAAGCATCCTACAGGTGAGAACCTGTCACTCTCATTCAACACAATATCTTTAGCATCTAACAAACCGATGCTCCATAAGTGTCTGTTCAGTAAATGAAAGTTATTTCCGTTGTGCACTACGGACAAATGCTGTAAAAGAGTAAGATATATTTAATAAAATGAGACAATAATGGGAGTAGTTGGTTAAATTATAACCGTCCCACTCTTTTTTCATCCCCTGCCAGTTTTGTAAAGTAAAAAGCTTTACTTAGATGAAAAGCTACACAATAGTTATTTAAGTATGATGGAGGGTTGTGGAATTCAACGTAACTAAAAAAAATATTTGGGGGCACCTGGTGGCTCAGTTGGTTAAGTATCCGACTCTTGATTTAGGCTCAAGTCGTGATATCAAAGTTTGTGAGCTCTAATCCTGCATCGGGCTCTGCACTGTGGGTGTGGAGCCTGCTTGGGATTCTCCCTTCCTGTCTCTCTGCCTCTCCCCCGTGCTCCCTCTTCCTCTAAAAATAAATAAATAAACTTTAAAAGATATTCTTAGTTTATATGTTTTAGGATTGTTAGCTATAGGTAACAGGAAATGTGGTGAGCGTGACTTAGTAGTGTTCGGTTATAATCAACTACTGTAAGAGACCCAACGATTCCAGCCTATTAGTTCTTCTCAGAAGCCATTAAGGACAAAAAGATGAATATAAGGGCAGGATCTCTTCTCTCAGGAAACCCCCAAGTCCTGTAGGGGTTTCTCATTACTAAAATTTGCATGTCAGTGGTAGAATTTAAAATGTGACCACTTTTGAGACACAGTCTAAAAAGAGTTATCTGGGGCAGATGTAAGCACAAAGAAATATTTGAGACAGAAGAAATGGGTTGATTTATTTATGCATTATTATCCACTATGCTTTACAGAATCATGGAGTCTTACAGCTTGAAGGAATTTGAAGGTCACAAATTTCTACCTTCTCCTCAAGGGAACAAGGCTTAGGAAAGATTCACCCAGAGTGACGAGGCCTCGAAAGGGTCAGAATTAGAACCCAGTTTTCCAGGCTGTAACACCAGTGTCCCTGACATCACACCAGAATGACCAGACTTAGTAATAAATAAGCCTATAAAAAGGCAACAGACCCAGTTTTGTTTTCCAACAAAAGCGAACCCCAGCGTATAGACACCCGGCCGCATCGCATGGAAATCACCGACAAGGCTCAACGGGGACAAGCTGGGTTGCTGTGTTTTCATACAGGAGTTTCCAAAATAGTAGTGGAATTCAGTAAGGGAAGCCACCAGTGTGAGCAAGTGGCTATATTTGCTACAGTGGAAACAAACAGACCTTCGTTCACATATTTCCAAAGGAATCTGGGTGACCGAAAGCAAAGTAAAAAAGGAATAGGTGCTGTGTCACAGTCCTTAGGGAACTCTGTGAGCAAAATTTGCTAAGACCTATTGAATATTTCAAATAAAAGATCAAAAGGACACCATATTCACAGCACATTATGCTCATAGCAGAGTCACTCGATGCGTGCTTGTTATTTTTTTTCTTTCCTTTTGCAGAAAGCATGCTCGTTTTTAAATGATCACTGTATCACTGGGCTTTGGATGTACATCATTCACATTATATAGTGTATCGGAAAATAAAGTTTCTCTTCCGACACATTTGTTCTCAGAAATGGAGACTGTCCACTTATTGTAGATGGACAAAGGGGCTGAATCACAGAAGGGTATAATTTCTAAGGAGAGAGCACTTCGCCACAGAGTAGGAGGAAGGGTAGAAAATGTTTTCATAAAAAGCGACTATTAGGGACAAATAAGGGCTCTATTCACCAAACCTGTACATATCCCTTTATCCTTGTAAAACAAGCTATGAAAGCACATAATGACTAACTGCGGCAAAATTACTCACATCCTAACTTTGCATAATCGCTAAAATGGTTCTGGTTTTTTAACCCTCCTCCTTCAACAATTCTGCACTCTTAAAAAAAAGTTTTTTTTTTCAACCACAGCACAAATGGTTATAGCAAACGAGTGTACCAGGCACATCTGCTGTTCCAGAAAGAATCCACTCTCCTGTGCCAAATCCACGTCTATCGGAAGAAATAAAAATAAATTGCGAGCAGGTTCAGCAAATGCCCAGATAAATCCTGCAATGACCACATGGAGTAGATGCATTTCTGGTAGCTGGTGATGCCTGAAAAGGGTGAGGCAACAGAGGAGCAATCTGGAAGCAAAGGTTGCTCGCCCATCAGTCTTTGTCACTCCCTCCCGGAGCGCGGAGCGGAGGTAGCTCCTTTCCCATTCTCTCTGGGCGACTATTGAGATTATCGTTTATAAGCTCAGAGGTGGTAGGCAATGGGCAGAGTGTTTTGCAAAATGCGAACAGTCATCTCAAAAATAACAATGACAAGAGCAACGACAGTCCTAGTTTGAATGGTCCCCCAAATCATTCCTTGCTATTTTGCCCATTTATATTTTGGAAAGCTTTGCTGGTAGAGTCTATTTGCAATTTTAGATCCTGCAGTGAAGTAAACGGGCTAGAATTTGGAGTAATCGAGAATTTATGTTTCCTCTTTTCCAGATAGCCACCGCCAACTGGAAATCTGAGCATCGCTTGTGGGAGAGATCACCATGACTTTGGCCCTGGTACCTGGTGACTGAGCTCTATGGAACAGCAAAGAGATGGTGACTAGGCCAAGAGCAAGGTATCCACATCACTTCTGATACCCTTTATCAGCTGAGATGCAAATGGCTAACAGAGCTCAATCGTTCTGGACAATCTCTTCTTCCAGAAGAACCTCCTTCCGATGGTAAAATGAAGAGTAATTTTATCCTGTTGTTGTTGTTGTTTGTTTTTGTTTTTAGAATTACAAAATATGAAACAATAAAGAAATTCAAGGACAAACATTCTCAGGGACCCAATTTCCCAATTTTAATTTGGGCCAAGGTCTGAAAGTCCTGGGCCAAACAAATGTGCTCCTGTTGGTCTCAATTTCCTCTTTATAAGCAAGGGGATATGACTGGGAAATTTTAAACATCCCTGGTAGCAGGGCTGACTGGGTGGCTCAGTTGGTTAAGTGTCCAACTTCGGCTCAGGTCACAATCTCATGGTTCCTGAGTTCAAGCCCCAAGTCAGACTGTACTGACAGCTCGAAGACTGGAACTTCCTTCAGATTCTGTGTCTCCCATTCTCTCTGTCTCTCTCCCTCTTGCACTCTCTGTCACTCTCTCAAAAATAAATAAACATTAAAAAATTAAAAAAAACCCACATTTCTGGTAGCTTAAAACATCTAAGAAACACCCTTGATCTCAGATAAAGTCTGATACCTGAGGTCATTTGGAATGGTATATAAACTAAGATCCTTCTCATTCTGACACTATTTTCGATTCATTTTTGTTAATCTCAAGATCTATATATGTTGCAGAATGTTATTTATGTTATATCTGGTATTTACATAAAAATAACAGGTTATAAACTTGTACATATAACATGATTAAAGTCCAATATCTAATTGAGAAAAAAACCTGAATTACTATAGTTATTAGAAATATAGATATTTTGCTCTTTTTTCTTCCTTCATTTTATTTTATGAAAGCATTATATTTGCATTTAAAATGAAATAGCTTGGGGCGCCTGGGTGGCGCAGTCGGTTAAGCGTCCGACTTCAGCCAGGTCACGATCTCGCGGTCCGTGAGTTCGAGCCCCGCGTCAGGCTCTGGGCTGATGGCTCAGAGCCTGGAGCCTGTTCCGATTCTGTGTCTCCCTCTCTCTCTGCCCCTCCCCCGTTCATGCTCTGTCTCTCTCTGTCCCAAAAATAAATAAAAAACGTTGAAAAAAAAATAAAATGAAATAGCTTTATTTACAGAGAAAAACAATGATATCTCCAAACATCTTTTCCTTTCAAAGAACACACTGCATCATCCCAAACCACCCTAAAGCAAAGAAATATGATATTAGTTGCCTTAAATACATGACTTTGGAATTTCTTTTTGAAAAATGGTGTCATTCATGGAGTCATTGACCATTAACTGACCACCTTCTAAATACCAGAAATTTTGCCAACTTCTTGGGTAACAAGTTATGGTTCCTAGCCTCAATGAATTCGACTATACTTGGGTGAAACAGGAAGAAAACCAGTGGAAACTTCTCAGATTCCCAGAAGTCTGACAACCTCTACTTGGAATATAGTGTTCTACAGCAACCCGTTCATTTTTTTAAACATAGAACTGAGTTCCAGCCAGACAAAGAACACTGGCTTGAAAAGGTCTAGAAGCAGGGTCCTCCTCTCTACTCTAACTACTGGATGACATTAGGTAAGTTCCTGTCTTTTCTGTTGCTCAGCTCCTTCACCTTCAAGGTGCTGGCTAAAAATGCTTTTTCACATTTCCCATGGGCAGCTGAATTCAAACATCTTCCCCTGGCCTGCTATTTCCTATCTCCCTTGTATCTCAGATGAATGTCATCACCTAGGTAATTCTTGTTGCACTCTCAAGTTAGAGAACTGTTGTTCTAAACCACATAAACTCAAGAACAGGAACCATGTTCTAATATTCATTATTCATCCTATCATTTAGAATATGGTAGCACAAAGATTAAGCTACAATAGGCTATCAAAACATCATTGAGGAATGAATGCATTAATGAATGACTATATTCAAGTATGAGGTTATCCCCCATTTTCTTAATTTTCTTTATTTAGTCTCTGCCTGTGTGAACCCTTGTGCATTCTGGGATGATTGGCATTATAGAAATATAAAGAACATGATAAGCAGCTTCAACAATATCATTATTTGGTGAGAATGGAGGAAATCGCATTTAAAAAAAATGAAAAAAACAAAACAAAACAAAACAAAACACCAATGATCTCAGGCATCAAAGGTGCAATCTATGGGGCTAGTCATTTTATTTCTAGATTTCTTCACTCAATACCTCAGCAGTTAAAAAACAAGACAAAACAAAAAGGCAGCAAAACATACAATTTCCCAGGGGCACCATTCATAGATGGTACACAACAGAACTACTCAAGAAGATATTTTACTATTATAAACAGACAGTTCAGTTTTGTATTTATTCTGTTGTCGCTCCATGATTTTTTTTAATATGAAATTTATTGTCAAATTGGTTTCCATACAACACCCTGTGCTCGTCCCAACAGGTGCCCTTCTCAATGCCCTTGATTTTTTTTTAATGATGGCTCAATAACATATTCAACGTTCCTCAGAGCTGTGAATGACAGTGCTGGGCAAACTCTCATGTTAAGAGACAGTTTCTTCATTAAGATAGTAATAGTCATAGAAAATACAGAAGATATGAACAAGATTAAAAAAGAAAATGGAGGGGCGCCTGGGTGGCTCAGCCGGTTAAGCGTCCAACTTCAGCTCAGGTCATGATCTCGTGGTCCGTGAGTTCGAGCCCCGCGTCAGGCTCTGTGCTGACCGCTCAGAGCCTGGAGCCTGTTTCAGATTCTGTGTCTCCCTCTCTCTCTGACCCTACCCCGTTCATGCTCTGTCTCTCTCTGTCTCAAAAATAAATAAATGTTAAAAAAAAATAAAGAAAATGGAGGGGCGCCTGGGTGTCTCAGTCAGTTGAGCAGCCAACTTTGGCTCAGGTCATGATCCTGCAGTTCGTGAGTTCCAGCCCCATGTGGGGCTCTGTGCTGACAGCTCAGAGCCTGGGGCCTGCTTCAGATTCTGTGTTTCCCTTTATCTCTGTCCCTACCCTGCTTGCGTGCTCTCTCTCTCTCTCTCTGTCTCTCTCTCAAAAGTAATAAATAAACATTAAAAACTTAAAATAAAGAAAGAACGAGAGAAAATGGAAATATCCATAATTAAAACCCTAGTGATAAGAATTTGAACTTGGTAAATTTTTCTTTGTATTTACATGTACAATTTGTATGTGTGTGTATACCTGTGCATATGTATACTAGTACGAGTATTGGTGTTTAACTGCAAACCTTGTTTATATGCAATTTTGTATCTCATTTTTTAAATTTAACATATCATATAGAAGTAACAAATTTAAAAATTCTTCCAAAAAGCTGTTTATGGTGTGGTAACCAAGTGGTCAATCCGCCTCAACAGATGGGAACACTCAAAGGTGATAACCCACTACTCAGTATACATATTTAATTTTAAAACCCAGACCAGGATGTGAGGCATTAAGATTTCCCTACTGTTTTGAGTTGTGCTACAGTCTCTTCACAAAGTAGTTTTATTTCTGATATCAACAATGTGAGGGCATGCAGTTGTATATCAAGATACCCGGCATGCACTTCTAACAAAATGTCAACTCCCCACCTACTCACTTCTCATGTAGATCAGATATCTTTCAATCAGCCAAACTATAGGCATGCAATTCAGACCCATGCCTCTGGGCCAATCACATCATGCCAATGATAAACCCTCTGATACTGAATTGCAAAAGCCTTGTTGTGTCAAGACATTTGATATTTGTAATGCGGCATCTAAGAACATTCCTTTATTGTTGTTACTGCCATTATTACCATCATTATTATCACCACATTCCTTCTATCTACTCTGTAATATGTAGATTGTTCAGAAGCCAAATATAGAATGGTAGGACCAGGGCTGTGCTGAAGAAATATTAATCTGGAAGCCATATGGTTATGATGGGCATAAAGGCAGCCAGACAAGAAGCCAGTGCCACAATCCAGGGAAGAAAAGATGAGGCCCTGACGAGGGCTAGAGTTTGAAGGAAAAGGCTCCTACAGCATTCTAGAGAGTGTGTATGTGTACAGATTGTCCCAGAATAGTTCTGGCTAGCAATTTTTCCTTTGTACAATGATATTTCCAAATATGAACAGGGAACGGAGCCAATGAGCTCCTCTGGTGTGGCCAGTTTAGTGGAAACCCAGCAAATACGCTGGAAACAATAACTGTTAAGACAAATACTAAATGGGGGTGTCAGAACAAAGAGAAACAGAATCATGGGGGAGGGCTGCTACAACTGAAGGCCTCAATTCCAGCACTCAGAATTAAACGGCATTATTCACACTTAGACACTACGGCCCCTTTCAGGAAGAGGGTGATTTGTTGCTTTTGGGAAATCCAAGTAGCCCAGCAGTCACGCATAGGTTGTACAGAGGGGTAGACAATTTTGTGGGGGTAAGCACCGTGGATGTGTCCAAGTGACCTAAATGATTTTACTTCTAGCCAAAATTCAAAGATAAATCTTGCCTCAGATTCTGAAAGTTCTCATCTGGCCATGGGCATCCCTAAATGAACCCTCAGGGAGAAGGGAGAAAGGAGCATTAACAACACCCACCAAGTCACACTTCATCTCATACACTTATTGGGCTTTGTCTAAACAGTTTAACTACACCTGGGATTCAGAATTAGAAAAGAACTACCAATTTAGCTTTGTCAAACAAAGCACTAAACTGGCCATTTTCAGTGGTGCCCACAAGTTGAAGGCCTTAGAGGTCATGGGCCATCCAACGGCACTCAGTCATGGGGTCTAGGAACACTGGGTCTGAATTCATACATGTAGCTTGGGTCAAAGCTGCCCAAGCTCCTGACCACTCCCTAGGATTCCCCAGTCAGAGGCTAGGCATCAGTTAACCATCTATTTCATTGCTTGCACTGTGCTTTGCCCTTGGATGAAGGGTAAAGAGAAATACTTGTTTCGTAATAACTTATCTATCTCAAAAAGGAAAAGAACTATTTGCCCTAAGCAATATGGCACACAGCGTAGATTAACCTTAGGTGTCATCTATGTAAATAAGCAGCAGCTGTAAAGACAGAACCTAACCTCAAATACTATTATGGAACAAACCCTAGGTTTGGTCAGCTTCGATCACTTACCCAGATCTGTGATATTGTAATTACCCCCTTAGAATAAATGAACTATTATTCCACATTGAAGAACCACTCTGGCTATTTAAGTCCATGTACACGAGTGCCATGTGGGGCAACAGAAAAGAAGCAGACATGCCCAGCGCACTGCAAAACCCAACAAAACAGTGACAACAAAGCAAAAACAAACTCTGGCAAAACCCTGCAGACAATAATAGCAAACCTCACGTTTTGAACAGAGCTATACAAACTATACATTTCCTGTCTTTAAATCAAAACTTGTTTTTAAATAAAGTCTACAGTCTTCACAAAGTCCAATAATAAAATAGCCAACAGAATTGGTGAAACATTCATGTTTTATGATCTTAAGCTTTGTTTTTAAAATACGGTCAAGTAGCTTCAATGTATAAACATGAAATTATTTTGAGCCTCACAAGTTTTCAGCAGTAAAGTAATAATGCTGTGTAACTTTTATCGTGGAGTAGAGAGTATTAAAACTTTATTTCAGGGTATAATAATTTTAAAGAAATAACTACATTAGAGTTTTCAAAATGTAATTGTTGTTTTAGAACCCACATGAATGGGACCAAAAAACCAACAACAATGTACAGGCACTGAGAGTTTTGTGCACAATTTTCATAAATATATTGTGATGTGCACAAACCGTATGTAAATATTGCATTTATCTATCCATTGATAAAGGATGCCTTTCAAATGATAGAAGTAACAGATCTGCTTTCATTTTCCTTTAAATAAGAAATTAGCCATTCTTTTGCAAAAGTATTGAGAGCTAATTGCGGGAAGGAAACACAAGAGGAACTTACATATTGCTTAAATGGACTAAATGTATTTTTGTTCCTCCTAATTTTCTGACCTTTGCCAATGCCCAGAACTGATGGGATTAATGCAACAGTAAGCACATCATGTACATTCAAAAGTGTCTGAAATGAGATACATGTAAAGAAAAGCACTCCTCACTAATTAAATAAGCACAGCAGATGACAAGGCACTGGGCTCTTTGGAGTAGGGAGAAATTTATTCCATGAGCTCCCTGGATTCAAGGAGTTCACAAAGCAAAGGAGACGAAGTAACACGAGTTAAGTGCCTATAACATAATCATTGAGAATGCTAGGCAATGCAAGAGCAGTGATTAAATTTCAGATGGGTTATTCCCAAAGTGGCAAGCAGAGAGTGGCTCTCCCAGTGCTGTCTTCTTCCGGGGGACAGAATTGGAACACAAAGATGGCTTCCTGTTGGGGGCGAGGGTAGGCCTTCATTGTAAGAGGAGGGTAGATAGATTCTTTCAGGCAAATGAAGTGAGCAGAGACCCAGACAAAAGGAGAGGGCCGGGAGGGAGAACAATCAAGTTTGTCAGGAATTTAGTAATAGTTTACACATTCTATGTGAGAGGCCTCATCTAAGGGCTTTCCATAGAACTGAGGAAGGGCCTCTCATTGTTCCCATTTTACAGATGAGGAAACTGAGGTCCAGGTCTAGGTGAGATGAAGTAACTTTCGCAACGTCACAGCATCATCTCATGTTGGTACCTGAATCTAGGCTTCGTGGTTCTAAAGTTATTCTGTTGGCCTCTTCTATACGAAAAGCAAACACCTAAATCAAGGCTGTAAAATTAGATCAGGATAGATTGTGAAGGGTAACATCTGCTTTTCATTTTCGTTGACAACTAATCTGATATAATTAAAGGACAAATATTAAGGTAAAGAAGGGCAGGGGAAGAACACTGAATGCTGAGAAAACACACACACACACACACACACACACACACACACACACACTGCAAGGAGAACAATTACTCTCTGAAGAGAATGACTCTTGTTTCATTAAGCGTAAGGACATACACAGCTCTGATGCAAATCACATCTGTTTAGCTGAGGGTGACATTTTCAAACAGTCTTGAAAAAGGCAGCTACGAAACATTATTAAAGCCCTATTGTCATAGCTATATACACAATATTCTGTATCCACATGTGATCTCAGTTTAAAAGATAATATTATTTTCAAATATCAAAGTTTTTTTCCCCATGCGTGTTGCCATTTAAAATTCTTTCTTCACAGGACAACCAGGGGAACTTAATTATCATGTTAACACATCGCAAAACTTAAAACCACACCAACTGTGGCCACGGAACGAGAAGCAAGACCCCCCCCATTCATTAGGAACCATCATGGTTCAAGGTACTACACGCTTGAAATTAACATGTTTTGGTATTTTTTGGTACTGCTTGGGTTTTTAGAAGGAGAGGAAGGAGGGAGCATAAAGAAAGTAAGCTATCCCCTAAAACCTCTTAAACAGTGAACCTACTGAAAAGCAAGAAATCTATCTTATTTTGAAGGAAACAAATACTAGATCCCACAAGATTCCTCACTAATTTAAACTCTTGAGTGCATTGCATCAGATATTCAGGCCATCAATCTCTTAATCTAAATTCAAAATCCAACAGACACAAAGCACATAACCACTTTAGGAAAGGCTGTTTCAAAACACACTGCCTTTTTATTAGCTTATTATACAAAAATTATGGTAATTTCTTAATAAAGTTATGGAAACAGGCCACATTATTAATTGTATTGCAAATATCATATTTAATTAAAGATACATTATGTTGATAGAATTTAGCATCTGGCACTCAGGCTTTGCCGACCATGTAGAGTAACAGAAAGAAAATAATCACTATAAATGCCCTCTTGTGTTCCAGTCCTCATCAGAATCAACTTCAGAACAACATTAAAGGTCCATTATATTTTGTGGAAATATCTAGGATGAGGGGAGAAATTCACCTGCGACTGTCACATATGACATCACCCAGAATTCTGCGGCCCATTTCTCTTAGGATATAAATGGCTCTTCCATAAGCACATGTTAGTGAAATGGCCCCTGTTTTGTGGCCCTTACGCACAACCAACTTGTTCTAATTTTTAAAATGGACGCTAATGACTTGTATTAGCTTAACACCAAGTTTTCTTGTATATACTCCCAAAGTTTTCTAGATTCCTTTCTAATGTCAATTAAACATAGTCAATGGCGGACTAATGAGGCCTATTTAGTAGCGATTCATAATTTACTGCATTTGCACTGTTCCCTGCAGGGCTTTTTTCCCTCCACTAAACCACAATCATATCTCATTATTGTGGCTTCATGACCACTTTCTGGTCTAAATTTTGTTGCTGGCATTTAGTTACGGAAAAGACTTTTCTATAATGTCTATAGAACCTTTTCCTTTTAAAAATGTCAAATCAGAGTGTTCTTAACTTAAAAATACTGCAGCCAAATTGTGACAGCTAATCTCAGCAACAATAGGAAAAAACAACCACCAAAGGAGGATGTTTTTTCTTCTAGTTTAAAAGCTCTTCCATGTTGCTGAGAAAACGGAGACAAATCTGCACACAGACACTTTTGTAGGTACATATAACCCTGCTCTACTAAAAGCAGAGTGTAAAGGATCTCTACACTTCATCCTGCCCCAAGGAGGCTCCCACCAAAAGCTGTAACCTTTTTTTTTTTAAGGGAGAAAGAGGATGAGCGCTAGAGGGGAAATGCGGGGGAGGGGAGAGAGAGAGGGAGGGAGGGAGAGAGAGAGAGAGAGAGAGAGAGAGAGAGAGAGAGAGAGAGAATATTTCAACCAGGCTCCATGCCCAGTGCGGGGGTCCAATGCAGGGCTTGATCTTAGGACTGTGAGATCATGACCTGAGTTGAAATCAAGAGTCAGATGCTGAATGGACTGAGCCATCCAGGTGCCCCAAAACTGTAGTCGTTTATTACAAGATGATGCCAGGAACTGCATGTGACAGCACCTTGAAGAGGGATGAAAGAAACACTACAACAGTGTTAATAATACTGCATTCTCTCTCTCTCTCTCTCTCCCTCCCTCCCTCTGTTTATGTTTATGTGTGTTTACATATATTTCATACACATTTATCAAAAGAACAGAAATAATCTTGGCAATTCGGATATAAAACAAGTACATCATCATGTTCCCTTATTTTTTCTCCTCTGAAATACCCACATAAATACATAGTAATAGTTAGCAGGTTTTCAATTATACAGTTTTGACATTTTTCAACTTCAGAATTTTACAACCTGGATCTACAGTCCAAGGGCAAAAGCAAAGTGTATATATCTCAACCTTAGGACTCAGGGAATGCCAAGTCTCTCATGCTGGTCCATTCAGTTAGAGAAAGGGACATTTCTCTCTGTCTCTTTCCTTCTTCACTGGTGACAGTGCTGCCAGAGTTGTGAGAGAGCTGTCTCTCATGAATCCATTCAGTTGCCAAGAAAATGCCTCACACTCAAAAGTCAGTGTGCAAAAATAAGGAGAGTAAAAAGGAAAAACAAAACAAAAAAAAAGGAAAATAACCTGGCATACCTTAAGCAACATGGTGAGGCACAGGAATAGAGAAATGTAAAAGGAAGAGGGGGTCAGGCCAGTGCATTTTTACAACTCCTATGAACAAGTTATAAAAGTCAGGTATTAAAATGCCAAGGGCAACAAGTTCAATAAACATCTAATATGTTATTCTACTTTTCTGAGGACTCCCAATTCTCTAAATGAGTCACCAGTTCTCTGTGGAACTATTAAAAAAAAAAAAAAAAAAAGGTAAGCCAAGTGATTTATTTGTTCCTTTAGGATCCCTGAAAGGTAGGGTCCCTAGAGAAAAGATCGAATGACAAATAAATTTGCTAGAACTCAGTGGAAACAATTTCATTTTTAAAATAAGAAATAGGAGCACCTGGGTGGCTCAGTCGGTTAAGCAGCCAACTTCACCTCAGGTCATGATCTCAAGGTCCGTGGGTTTGAGCCCTGTGTTGGGCTCTGTGCTGATGGCTCAGAGCCTGGAGCCTGCTTCAGATGCTGTGTCTCCCTCTCTCTTTGCCCCTCCCCTACTCATGATCTGTCTCTTTCTTTCAAAAGTAAATAAGTATTTAGAAAAGAAAAGAAAACAAAAGAAAAAGAAATAAAAGGAAAATACATTTTCTCAGCTCTTCAGGCAATGATGTTTCATTTTAATAATACCAAGTAACTTTTGTTCAAGTTTTCAAACTATTGTAGAAAAACTGCATGGATGGAATTTTTCACGAGGAAGGAGTTTATATCACAGAAGGAAATTAGATTGTCTTCAACAGGTTTAATGTTAAAAAAGAAGTTGGATGGGGCGCCTCGGTGGCTCAGTCGGTTAAGCGTCCGACTTCGGCTCAGGTCACGATCTCGCGGTATGTGAGTTCGAGCCCCACGTCGGGCTCTGTGCTGACTGCTCAGAGCCTGGAGCCTGTTTCAGATTCTGTGTCTCCCTCTCTCTCTGACCCTCCCCCATTCATGCTCTGTCTCTGTCTCAGAAATGAATAAATGTTAAAAAAAAAAAAAATCAAAAAAAAAAAAAAGAAGTTGGTTGAAGAGATCTGGGGTTGAGAAGTAAGATGATGTGGGAAGTATTAAAAATAAGGCCCACATATAAAAATATGAAAGAAAAAAAAAGCGAGGGAACAGGATATAGAATAATTCAGATATAAAACATGAGACATGAACATGCCAATAAATAGACATAATTTACATAGAAAATATCCTGTGATTATTTTATGCCATGACCAAATCCACACGTACACACACAAAAAATACCTAAAGTTAAAAAAAAAAAAACCAAAAACCTAAACCTATTTTTTTCTAGTCTAAAAGTGGAAAAAGGAGCTTACTTTTTAAAGAAAAAAAAAATCCCTCATTTAATTCTTGTTCTTATCAGAGAACCTTCTTTGTCAGTTTTAACAGCAGATTAATCACTTTCGCAACCTACGGAAAAAGTTTTCTGGAAAGCATAACAGCCTGCAAGTGTAAATGACAGTATTACTTTTCCTGCAGCTCAGCCGCCTACAAATTCTCTCTCATCCATGACTCAGCAGGAGGTAAAAGGGGCTAATGAAAGGGGCCACATTTCCTTTTAAAATGTATGAACTTTCTTTCAGCATACAGAACTGTTAAAAAAAAATCCTCCCAAACCTTGATAGAAAAGTAAAGCAGCCTTTCATGAATGCTTGCCAGTTATATACCTAGAAACATCCTTCCAAATCATGCTAAAAAATAAGTGTGCTGTCTGCTCCCCAGCCCAAGGCTTCACATTATAATTGATTAAGGATCGATAGGGATTAAGGATTTAAGGATTTAGTAATACATTTCTGTATTACATTTATAGCATTATTGGGAGGAGGGGATCAACAAAAGGCTGCTTTGCTGAAGCTAAGAATTCAAGAGGAAAAGATAAAAAACATAGAACTTTGTGGTCAAGAGAAGGGACTTGTCCTGGGGCTTTCCCTCCTAGTAAAATACCGCTTGATTTGATTGAATAAACAGCTCTCTAGAAGTGGTCAGGTTCTGAGGGAACCATTACAGAGGTAGGGGAATTATATTTTATGATATCTTTTATCCTACAGAAAAAAGAAAAAAAAAAGATGTGTTCACTTTGTTGGAAATGTTTGTGAACTAGTGAGATGGTCTCATTTATAAACATTTATCAAATATTTACCGAGTGCTTGATCCCTGCTAGAGAACACATTAAGCACTGGGCATCGAGGACAGGAAGCTTATGGAGATAGTCAAGGTCATGGTCTATGTCCTTGTGCAACTCATGAAGGGTGGAGAGTGGGTGATCGTGTGGGAGGAGGCAGTAAGTACATGAACATTTACAGGACAGGGTGAAAAGAGGAAGTTTAAAAAGAAAGGTTAGGAAGTTTAAAAAGAAAAATACAGGGGCACATAGCAAGGGTACCTAAACTAAGTAAGAGCAAGGAGGTTGATGAACAGTTCTCAAGGCCAATGACATCCATGATGAGACATGGCAATAGAGAGCTGGGGACAACAGACTGTTCGAGGCAGAGAGAATAGCATATGACTGTCCAGTAATGCCCTCAAGGATCTGAGAGAAAGAAGTCCATCCAGCATGCAGCATAAGAAGGGAAATTGTAGGAGAAGAAAATTAAAAGGCATAAAACATCTAAAAAGGAAAGTACGATTAATATTTCTATTTTACTTATGGTAAACAATCAAAAATGGTTACTAGTCCAAGTTTACATAGCACGTAAGTGAGATTCAAACCCATTTCTATTTGATTTCAGAATCGGTTTTCTTAATTGCTCTGTTATACTACTGGGCTAAGGAGATAAGGTGCTAGACAGGAGCAGCGTGATGAGATCTGCATTTTAGAAGCAGCTGGGGGGAAAGGGGAGTGTGGACATGGAAACCAATTAAGAGGGTATTATCAGTGTGAAAGCAACATGGTACATGTGAGATGACGGTCATCTGGAATCATTTACAGACAGTGGAGATGGAAAGAAGTAAAGGTCTGTGAAGTACTTTGGAGGCAAAATTGGCAATAAGGGAAAGAGTGGGGTGGGGAAATAACACCAGACTTCCGGCTTAGGAGGCTGGTTAGATGGTGACACCATTCCATTTAACAACACAGGAATACACGGAATTCTGGGAAGAAGTTGATAAATATATCTTGACATATTGAGGTTAAGCTTTCCGTGATATATTCAAATGCACCTGGCCAATAGACAGAAAGACCTGGATCTGAAATGCAAAAAGCTTGCCGAGACATATTTATATAACGACATTATAATACTGGTGGTTGACACCCCAGGAAGTGAAAGTCAACAAATCAAGTATGGGAAGTAGAACAAGAAGGGACTCTAGGAAAGATGCCCCAAACCCCTCATTACCAAAGAAAACCAACATCTAAAGGGAGGTGGCAGAGTGGCACCTGGTGGCTCAGTCGGTTGAGTGTCTGTCTGACTTCGGCTCAGGTCATGATTTCACGGTTAGTGGGTTCGAACCCCGCATCAGTCTCTCAGGGAGCCTGCTTTAGATCCTCTGTTCCTCTCTCTCTGCCCCTGCCCTGCTTGTGTGCTGTCTCTCAAAAATATATAAACATTTAAAGGGAGGCAGCAGAAGAGGAGTTAAGGAGATCCTTAAGAGTAGAATTATTCACAAAACTAGAAAAACCTAGAAAAGTCATCAAGATGGCCTGAATGTACTGCAGGTCTCAACAGGGCAGGTAGACTAAGTGAAACTCTGGAAAAAGGCCTACTGAAAGAAAGTCAGCAGTGGGAGAGGAGGCTCCAATGTAGAACCATGGAATCAAAGGTGGATACAGAAAAAGAGACTGATGGGGAAATGGAAATGAAGGTCACAGAAGGCAAAGACACTGAGGAAGAGTAGAGTCAGAGCTGTCTGAATGAGAGCTGGAAGAATACAGGGTTATGTGCAGAGGGAGTTTTGGGTTGTTGTTGTTGTTGTTGTTGTTGTTTTAATGTTATAATTCATGAACAAAGCAATGACAATTCCAGGGTGGAACCCTGGGAGTGGTGGCTGCAGCTGAGTGGAGATAAAAGTCACAAGAGATATTGGTCAAGAGACAGAGAAGCCAGGGTGTTGAGCCCTCAGATCTTCCAAGATGATGAAAAGCCTGGACACAGGGGACACAGTGGGCCATATGCCAAGTGGTTGATGAGTGACAGCCAGGATAAGGAGATTTAGGGGATGATGGCAATATGGAGGAAAATGTGGAGGCGCCTGGGTGGCTCAGTCGGTTAACGACCGACTTTGGCTCAGGTCATGATCTCATGGTTTGTGAGTTCGAGACCCACGTCAGGTTCTGTGCTGACAGCTCAGAGCCCGGAGCCTGCTTCTGATTCTGTGTCTCCCTCTCTCTCTGCCCCTCCCCCGCTCACGCTCTGTCTCAGAAATAAACATTAAAAAAAAATGTTTTAAATATGGAGGAAAATGTGTTTTAGTCAGATGCTTTCAACCTCAAAGAAGCATATAAACATATTAGCGAATTGCAACTCAAATGAAGAATGCAAGAGAAGGGGTGCCTGGGTGGCTCAGTCGGTTGAGTGTCCAACTCTTGGTTTCAGCTCAGGTCGTGATCCATAGTTCACGTGTGGACAGTGCAGAGACTACTTGGGATTCTCTCTCCCTCTCTGCACTGTTCCATGCATGCACATGCTCTCTCTCTCTCTCTAAATAAGTACAATTTAAGAAACAAAGAACGCAAGAGAAATGACAATCAATTCTTCTGTTTGTTAATTTAGAGTTGACCCAAAGGAGCGATGTGACACACAATAGCTCTATTCTCAGAGCAGGTGGGTGAAGGCTTTTCAGCTCTCCACACGCCTAAGGTAGAACACTAGTTTGCCCCCATTTACTGCCCCGTGTGTCCATCATCACTTCCAGCCAGCATTCCCAAAGAAGACGCTGGCATTCTTACGACTCACTCCTTTGGCACCTTTTCTGCTTCCAGCTTCTCAGCTCCAAGTGACAATGGCTTCTATACCTTAGACTGATCTTCTGTAGGAAACGGTTAGCCTTCTGCGATGGTCAATTTTGCTAGGCTACAGCCCCCGTTATTGAATCAGACACTGATCTAGGTATGGCTATGAAGGTACTTTGTGGATGTGATTAAAGCTCATCATCAATTGACTCTAAAGAAGGGAAATTGTCCTAAAAAATCTGGGTCAGCCAGACTGAAAGTTGGAATGGAAGGCCTTGAGAACAGAGGTGAGGTTTCTTTAAAGGAAAAGAAATTCTACTTGAGGACAGCAGTGTCAGATCTGTAGCAAAGTTCCAGCCTCTGCCCTTTCTAACAGTCTACCCTGTGCATGCTGGATTACCTAGCCAGCCCACACAATCACATAACCGAATTCCTTGCAATAAATCTCTTTATCTCCTACTGGCTCTGGTAAAACACTGACTAATATACCTTCTATAAGCATCATCCGTCACACTGGCTGATCTTTGACTTTTGGTAGAAAGCAAACCATTCATAGGGGCTGCCAATGTAGCTGCATAATTATATGTAGACCATTCTTGCTGAATTATGATTTCTACCCAAAACCAAACTGTAAGGTTGCTTCTGAAGAAACATGCCTTCCTACACTAAGCCAATAACACTTCTAATATATCTTCCTAAGGGTGTTTCAACAAGATAGGGACTTCCTGGAACCCTTAGAAGGTTCCAGCTATCCCATAAGGAGCGGGTAGCAATGACACAATACAGAAAGCTATCAACAATGTGTTAATACTCTAATTAGAAAATAATTAAAATCAGGAAGTGGGGAACAAAAAGTGTCGTAAATATGGAGGAGAAAACATGACTGAAGAGGCAAAGGTCATAGACATTACTGATACATCAGTCCTTTATAAGTTAATCTCTGTCTGCAATTATAATAATACTAAATGCATTTGATCGTTCTTAAAAACTGGGAAAGGAAGGCTCCATTGAGAAAAACAATTTCAGTGGCAGTACTCTCATGGGAAACATCACAGACCGTGCTGCCCTTGGGCAACATAGCTCTTGGTACCTTGTTAATTGTATTGCATGTAGTATTACAGCTTATATAAACCACAGTTTGAACCTGAGCTCTTAACTCAATAGGTTCTTTAAAAGTATAGTTAGAACTGGTAATTATGTTAGACATGCACTAACCAGAAGTACTATAATATATAATATATAATATATATAGATGCAGTTTTTTTCTTTTAAAAATGTGATTGCTCTTGTAGTTTTTTAGCTTAGTTTTGTTAACACAGAGATGTAATGAACATGTGTGACCTTTCTGTGTTGGAACAGCTGAAGCTCAGAATGTCAATGATGGAAGATCTTAGTCTGGTATCCTGATTTTACATATGATAACTGAAGTTCCAAGGAAGGTAGGTAAGCTTTCCAGTAACAGGACATTAGGTAGAACCAGGTCTAGAAAGCAGGCTTCCCAGATTTTTGCCAGTGTTCTTTCTACTACACGGCTGCTGGGCCAGAAAGCTTTGAAACACATTCGCATACACACCTCCATATCCCTCGCTCTCCCTACCCTTAGCAAAATCCCCCGGGATGCTTTTGGCAGGACTCAGAAATTGCTTTGGCAACTACAACAACATTCCTGGAATCCATTTGCAAATGCTGGTCAGCAAAGCCTGCTCATTCCCTTTTTGGTATTACTCACTCAGTAAAGGTTAAGTGTATGTGAATTATCACAAGTTTATTTTTATTCTCCTACCACCCCCTTTTTTTGGTAAGTGATCATTGACTACCAAGCACAGGAAATACATTTCACTGAATGATTTTCTAAAATCAAAACTCCATCTGGGCTGCAGCTAAGACAGATTTAGGGATGTTCATTTATAACATTAATACCAGCTATCCTAAGCCACTGAAAGATAATCGGGGTGGACAAGGGGTCTTTGCTTTTTCCTGAAAGTACTTCCCAGGCTGATGCTTGGCTACCCGGCTCCCTAATCTGCTGTGTACATGAAGTCCAGAAGCAGCTGGCGATCGCATTGTGACTCAGTGCACCACGGGGAGAGAGGGCCAGAGGAGGAACTAACTCAGAATTGTAGACCACACATCTCAACTAGCAAGTACTCAGTGTGGTCTTGTTACTTGGACAGATCAAATCGAAAAAAGGAAAAAAAAAATGTGAGAGGAAGGATGCTAAAGTCAGCTTCCTTACAGTCAGCCCCCTTAAAAAAAATTCACAGGCACACACAAACACTGGCTCTCTTCATTCTGGGTTAAATTAATATCATAATAGCTAAACTTAGCAGCATAACACAGACTGATGAGGAAAACGTTACACAAAGAAAAATGTCTAAATAGAGCTGTGGTGGTCCCAAAAGGAGGGGTTGAAATTCGTACCCACAGCAGACATCTAGAGAGAGAAAAAGTATATAAGCTTGACATATTAAGACCCAAACCCAAACTGCTGGCTGTTACAAAGCTGATCAACCAAGATGTCACAAACACCTTGAAAAGAAAGGAAATCATAATGGGTCACTGGGAACCATGAAGGTCACTCAAGTTGGAAGTGAGTTACTATAACCAACCAGACTTGTGTTTAAGTGTTCCTTTCTCTCTCTCACCAGGACAGTTGGCAAGGGAGAGCAGTTCTACTCATGAAATAGTTAAAGTGGTGTTAAAAATCATAGTTCTACTTTTGTTTTGAGACAGGTTTGAGTACACAATGATATGCAGATGCAGGAACAAGTCGTCTCTTTTTGAAAAACTCATTCTACGTTTCTAACACACTATAGTTAAGAGGAATATTGTTTCCATTTCTATTCTGAAAGACGCTGGGCAATGACAAAAGAAAGAGATAGGGAGGGAGGAATAGAGAGAGAAGGAGAGAGGGAAGAAAACAGAGGAGAGGAGAGGAGAGGAGAGGAGAGGAGAGGAGAGGAGAGGAGAGGGAGGGGAGGGGAGGGGAGGGGAAGGGAAGGGAAGGGAAGGGAAGAGAAGAGAAGAGAAGAGAAGAGAAGAGAAGAGAAGAGAAGAGAAGAGAAGAGAAAGGGAGGGAGAAAGAAAGGAAGGAAGGAAGAGAAGGAAGGAGACAGGAAGGGAGGAAAGAGGGAGGGAAAAGTTTATTGTTTTTAAATTTGTCCTTATACACATGTACCGATAAAAGGTGCTTCATGCTGCAAAACTATTGTACATGTGTATACATATATACATACATACAAATATTTACACAAATTTATAAAAATATTTACATTATATATGGTTATAAAATATTTATATAAATGACTTACACATGCGAGCAAAAGTAGGCTCATTATAGAAAGTTTAATATAGACAGAAGTATAAGAAAGAAGTATTATCTCGCATAACCCCCAAAATAACTGTTAGTGTAGAATCCCCTTAAATGTTTTAAAATATGCAAGTGGGGGTGCCTGGGTGGCTCAGTCGGTTGAGCGTTCAACTTTGGCTCAGGTCATGATCTCACGGTTTGTGAGTTCGAGCCCTGCCTTGGGCTCTGTGCTGGCAGTACAGAGTCTGCTTGAGATTTTCTGTCTCCGTTTCCCTCTGCCCGCCCCCCCCTGCTCTCTCTCTCTCTCCCTCAAAATAAATCCACGTTAAAAAAACATGCCTATGTACTTATATGTATATGAAAATGTGAGTCAATTCAGAAAATATATAGATTTGTATCTAATTATGAAAAATATATAATAGATGTGGATGGTGTTGTTTCCTACTTCACACAGAGAAAACTATGCACACAAAAAATTGCAACTATCAAAGAAATAAAAACTGAAGTAGAATTTTTAAATCTAAGACACCACAATTATACATAAGGAATATCACAGATATTTTCAGATTAAGTTTACACAACTAGAAAGTACTGGCATAGAGAGAGAGGAGAATGAGAGAGAGAGAGCTGGATGAGTGTACCTTACAATGAGAGGACGGACCACTTTGCAGTTGATAAAAAGGTTCTCACTTATTTCTGCACAACTCAATATTTTCACCCAATATTACTGTTCCATGTTTCTTATGGGAAATGAGGCTCAAAGATACCAACTACACTGGTTAAGGTCGCCAAACCAGTAAGTGGTGGGCTAGAAAGAACTTCAGTGAATGTCTTAAAACAGATTATTTTACAGGTGGCAAAGCTAACACAGAATCTATAATGTTCTGTGAAGACGTGTGATTCTCTTGATCATTTTGAATTTCCGCTTCTGGAAATCTGCTCACTGGTGACAGAGATTCTGATGGAAATATCACCTCTTCAGGGGTACACAGTAAGACGCAGCCCCCTCCCCTCCCTGACTCCTATCACTCTAGACAGGATATGCCTACAATAGTTTTTTTTTTTTTTTTCCAGACAAAAATAGCTCTGACTTTAGGACTCCAAGTGTTCAGATTCAGTGTTTTTAACCTGTTTTGTTATCTGAGATAGAGAAGATGGACCTTAAAGGCACTACCACACAAAGAAAAGGACACTGGACAGCAAGGTAGGAACTTTACTCAAAAGTCATCATCACTGAAGAGTCTTGCAAAGGAGCAAGTCATGTCTTCTGTGCTTTTCCATGTGGAAGGAACTAAGGCAACATTGTATCAGCCTACCAGCTACCATCGCAGGGAGTGAGCTAACAACTAAGATGAAAAATGTCATTTCCTCTAAGCTGGTGCCTTTGGACTGAGCAGTGCCTATGCTCGTTCAATTCTATTTAGATTCTGTATATTTAAAGGAAGCTTACCAATTGGTTTGAACCAAAGCAAATCATTGGTCCATCAGAAGTCTGTAAAAGCCAAAAAATATCAAAGGGCTGTGACTTTTTCTGAACCACGCTGGGGATAAATTAATGGCCTAAAGCAGAATAAACAACAACAACAACAACAACAACAACAACAACAAAACACTGCAACAGCGACCAGGAGCCTCAACTGTTCAGATCAGGGCCCTCATCAACAGACTGTTGTTGTGGGGCTCGGGACAGCTATTCAGAGGGCAGGCAGAATTCAGTCAGGCTTCTTTCCATGCACTTCCACGCATCTCCAGCCACGGCTTGAAAGCCAGCGGTCCACAAAGGTAATCCCAGGTTATCCTCCAAATCCAGTCCATAAACCAAATAACCCATTTCGTTTGGTATGGTTTGGTCCGGTGGAGTAGAAGAGAATGACCCCCAAGTGGTCCTCACGGGCAAGAACTGATGAGCAACCATTTCTCAGCATCCTTCAGTCAAGAAGTCCCCATCATCAGCAACGCTAATTTAATAAAACCGGAGCGATGGTGCTATAATTGGATTGCCATTATAGCTAGTGGGTTTCCAGGGTAACTGTGTTCTTGCCACAGATAAAATCCACCTCACAGCACAAAGATTAAGGGTTTGGGAAAAGTCGGCATCAAACAAGAGGTCAAGAATCCCAGCTAAAGAGGACTATATCCAAAGCAAATTGGTTAAAGTGGGCTACGTTCAAAACCCCAGCCCTGCCACGTCTTAGCTGTATGATTTCGGAAAAACACATTTCATTTCTCTGGGCCTCGTTTCTTCTTCTGTGAAAAGAGCATCATGATGGTATCTGCCTCCAAAGTTTGTTATAAGGATGAAACAGGTAATTTAAACAGTAACTGGTACATTTTAAACCCTGACTAAATCTTTAAAAAAAGGGGGGGGGGGAGGGGATATTTCAAGTACCCCTAAACCTAGATAGTCCAGAAGCCCGGAAAACTAGGCAACTAACTTTTATGTTTGTTGGTTGGTTGGCTTACACATGTGTAGGGACAGTACCCTGAAAGCTTGTGAAGAGAGCCCGAAATGGCTTATAAAATCAGGTTGCCTTGTGCTTGTGGTCATGTTATTACTGCCCCCACGGGCCTGACTTCTGGGAATGGGCTGCCTTGTCAGAGGCAATTCGGCGAGTCTTAATTGAGGAGGGACACAGCTTTTCAGGCCACAAATTAAGGATCGGGAAATCATCGTTGCTCAGGGTGTAACAGCTAACTGGAATGTTTCCTAGCCATAAATACAGCAGGCCCATTTAGCATGTTTCCCCTCGGGGGAAAGACTCAGCCGCTGCAAAAGTAACAGTTTATGAAGAAAAAGGGGGAATTTTCCTTTTGAGTGAAAAACAAGACCAGCAACAAAAATGAGCACTATAAAAAGGTTTTTGAATGTACGAATTTCAGGGTGCGTGGGGGGGGTGGATAAACTTCGCGAGATCTAGTACTATTAGAAGAGGGATTTGAAAGGTGAAGAGCAAGAATTATCTTCAGCCGGAAAACCCATCACGTTGGGTCATCTGTCCCCCTCCCCCCACCTCCCTGCCCCCAGCTCCCCCCGCAAGGAGAAATTCAGCTGACCAAGAAGAAACCCCTCATAGGAGCCTGTGCCCACACTCGCAAAACAACTTCCAGGCAGCAAACAGCAAAGCGGTGAGAAAGATGAAGTTTGAGAGCAAGAACATGCGCGCACACACACACACAAAAGTTTCTGTTGTCCTAAGATTAAATGCTGAGGCAGGAAGAGATACTATTCTTGAATCAAGTGAGAAAAGATGGCAAAGCGCGATATTAAAATGCAGCACCCTGGAATAAGTTTGCCTCTATAAAAACTGTTATGTTCTGTATGTGATTTAAATTAATGCCTATATTTGTTGGAGATAAAATTAAAATGAAGATAAACGGTGCCAACATATAGCGTGTTCGCCGGAGCAATAAATAAGGCAGTGAAAGGTACTTTACATTTCAGTCACATGTATCTGAACGGGGAGCTCAAAGCATTTGAGGAACATTTGTTAATTAAATGCTATACTAGGTTTGCGAGGCGCTCAGACGGTTCATATCCACGTCTTTCCAAAAGAAGACAGGGAGGTTCAATGACCTGGGGCCCTTCCGGATGTTGCTGACGTGGAAGGTCCAGGGTCCAGAAGGCAGCAGGCTTTCCAGTTTAGTGGTTTCTCGGCCTGATGGAAGGGCCCAGAGCGCAGAGCTATCCTGTCTCCTGACAGACCTCGGATGTCCAGCCTTCTCTATCAACCACCCGAGTGGCAGGCAAGATTATAGTTTTAGCAAGGGAGAAAGGCAATCATTTTACAATAATGCATTAACAACAAATCTCTCCTTCCCCCCCACCCTTACCTTGCAAGAGTGTCCCAGGGATGATTAAATACTGTCACATCATTTATCCTCTGCTTGAAAACTTGTCTAAAGTATTGATTAGTGATGTCCTCTCTTACGTTGATCTCTTCAACCTTGTCCTCCACATGTCCTGTCAGAGCCTCCCAGCACCCAGCTGCTGGTAGCTGGTCACTGGCTTTCTGTTTCTTGAACCCCATTCTTCGTTCCACAAACCCACAGAACCCAGTCTGCGCTCAGAGGTCTGCTGGATAGGAGGCCAGATTAACTTATGAAGCTAAATCACCTAATACTTTGGGATACTGGGTTCACTATAATCTTTGACGTTTACATATGTTTGAATTCCCCAAATAGAAAGTTCGAAGAAGTCAAAGGGGGGTGCGTTCCCAGAAACCCAGGCAGCCCATCGATGGAGACAATGCTCCTGTCTTGAGCTACTAGGAAAGTGTGCTGTCCAGGTTAGGGCCTCTGGCTTCTGAAGATGAGGCTGTAAATGAAACATAGAAGTCACTTGTGTGACGGGTCATGTTAGGCTGATCCAGGTGAAATTTTAGGGAGTCTTAGAGATCACCTAGTCGACGCCTGTGTTTTTTAGAGCAGAAAAATTTTCAACTGTATTTGTATCTTCCTTTTAAACTTCCCAGTTAAAAAAACACATTCAAGTCCATTATAGTTTGATACACATATCAATGCGATAGATGCAGAATCCCTGTTCTGCCTCTTCTCCACGGGTTAGTAGTCTACCTCTTTGTGCCTGGGTTTCTCACCTGTACCATGGAGATCACGAGCTTGCCTACCTTCATGAGGGGCTAAAGGACTCTACATATGTCAAGCACTTACAACAGCGCCTGGTATATAGGACACAATCATTGACTGTTAACCATTATTCTTATTCCTGATGCGATAGACATCAATGCTGCTCTCTGAATTGGTCCTGCTCTCTGCTGCCTGGCACCCTTATAGCTAAGTGGAACCATATGAATCATTGCAGCTAATGAGCTGTGAATGGAAGTCCACTTGTGTGACTTACAGGCCAGGGCATGCATTTGCCAGGTCAAGATCCACAGAGCTCTTTTACTCTGGGGTGGGGGCCAGCAATGCTAGCACATTCCTAGCCCATGGTGCCCATTCCTTCATCCTGCAAGGAAGCCCTTCTGACCCACTATGAACAAGTAGCACAAGAAACGAACCTTTGTTTTAAACATTGGGATTTCGGAGTATTTGCCTCCACGGCTTGGACTACCTTACCTGATACCTCTTACTTTGGTTTGCAAAACACTTTGACTTCTATTATTCACATTTAACTCTCGTAATCAAAAGAAGAGTGCAGCATGGATGCATCGGGCAGACGTGAATTTCAGCCCAACCAGTGCAATCCTCACCAAACGGACTGAGGCAGTCATGCTGATATAGCTACAAGTCAGGGGCTTGAGACTTCTGGTCAACCCAAGGTGTTCCTTACACACACACTCCTCCAATTCAAAGACTTTAGGGCTCTTAACGTCAACAACGTACCTACCACATTAACCTTAACCCAAACACTAATTAGAACTACTAACATTTACCAAGTACTTACTATGATATGCCATCAAAAAAGATGCCACTGGTCATAAAATGTACCATCAGTTACTGCAGCAGCTGAAACCAACCAACAAACAACCCACTACTACAGAAATGATGACACAGTGTTTTATTATTACTTAGAATTTTTATCGTATGCTTAAAGAAATGTCTTAAAATTATTTATACATACTACGTCTTTTATTCTGTGTCATCCACAGAATACACAATGAAAAATATAAGTGAAACAAATTGGAAGCATTCCTAAAGCTTCTTCCTATTCAGTTTAACTCTTTCAATCACTTTTCAACTGAAGACAATGGGAGTTCCATGTCTGTCTGTTTGTTTGTTTCCATAATGCCGTCATCTCTCAGCCAACAAGAGCAATGACCAAAGACACTGGTCTCCAGGATTTTCTTCCAAGTAAGTGCCCATGTGCATGTGTGACAATGTCAATGATGCCATAATTGCTATCTCAGTAACAGCACTTTGTTAGAAATGTTCAAGATGTGCATGAATATGGGACTTAAGTTGATGAGCGATAAGCATGTTAGAGGCACAGTGCTTTACTACCCACACGTAGTGTAGTTATACTTCGTAACAACAGCATGAGGTAGGCTCTGTATGATTATAACCATTTTGACATCAGAAACTGAGGTCCTTCTGGAGATCACTGCTTGCTGAAGGACACATAGGTAGTGAGAGGAGGATCTAAGGTTTTCCATCGAAGGTAGCTGACTACCTTTAAAACAACTGCTTTCAGCAAATATGGGGTCAGGCTTCTCATAACAGCAATTAGATTAGTTTTTTTTTTTTTTTTTTTTTTGTTTGATGAAAGTGGGGGCACAAGAATTACAAACTCAAAGGAAAGTGTTCAAAGATTTAAGTCTCTTAAAGTTTACATATTGGGCTTCTTATTTTGTTTAAAGCAAACCAAAGGGAAATTGACCCTTGTATTGCTGCCAACTCCTTTCGATATAAATAGACAACTTAGCAGATGTCTGGGCCTCCTTTAAGTTATCTTGAAATAATTATTGGTAGGATCTGCAGACAGGCTTATCTTTTGAAAATACTGGCATATATGTGCAGTGAACTCAGACATACAACATCCATATGCACACAAACCTACATGGGATAAGCTCTTCAAACACATTTTCAACACATATAGTTTTACTGGTGTCTATGTTTCTGCATGGACATTATCTTTGGAAATGCAAAGATATCATCACTATTAAATATGAAGACCAAATGTATGCTTGATTCTCATGGAGCATGGAATTAGACTCAAGCTATGGCCAGAGGGGAAAACCTTACTGAACAACTATAACAGTTGCTTTTTTTTTTAACAGTTCTTTATCTCTTCTCCTATTTTAAGGACAGTTAGCACAACTGAACAATTACTTAGGAGGTACAATGCAGAGCTTTGAGCGTAGCTCTTTATACACTTATCAAATGAGTATTATAATTTGCTATAATTCTCCCTCCTGATTATATACAGTAGCTATTTCGTTCTCTAAATAATATCTTATACATTTTTTTTAGAAGTTGGTTAAATTGCTTAGGAGAATATTAGGCTCAGTTTCTTTGAAGGGTAATATAGTGGGAGTGACTGTATAATTATCTCTACCGGGCTCTCACCCACTATACAATGTCGTCTACTACATCGATTGCTTTCCTGTTGAGAACTCTAGTTAATCCTACTAACGAACACACAGGAAAATGAGGCAGGCGGGTTTTATTTTTAACTTGGGACTGGGAGAATAAGAGAAAGAAATACTAAGATTGATCAAATCTGGTGCATTTGCAATTTTTATTTTAAGCCAGTTTAGATGCATGTGCTACCAAATAGGTACAGTAATTCGGGAATTACCATTACTTGTGTACCAGTGTCCTATCTGGTAATCTCTGCCTGAGACCAACTATCCTCTAAGTCACTTCACAGCTGGGCTCTTCTATGCCTGGCAATTACTACTCTATTCTGGGTGGGGAGTTTTATTATATTTTAAATTGATGTGGATTTTATTCTCAAAATGCTAAGCATTCCAAATGCTTCATACATACTAGATTTTTACAAACAATCCAATGGCTTCCAGCAGAAAGAAGTTTAACACACGTCTTTCAATAAATGCACCAGGATTTCTAGAAGAATTCCATTTTTCACTGTCATTCAAGAATCTGACCATATGTCTGTCTCCCTGAAAGACACAGAATTCAAGGGTATGGTCTGTGGGTGTCTTACTTCTGTGCGCATGACCAGTGACTGACACAGGAACTGGCAATTGTACCCTTCTCTGCCCCAAATTATGACTAGATTACACTAATTGCATGCAGTTATTCAAAACTAGAAGTTCAAACTTTTACACACCTAGATTAGTGAATCAGACTATCATAGTGCTATTATTCAAAACAAACCATCACTAAACTGAAGTCCTAGTCATTTAAAGACATTACCACCAAAGTCCATTTGGGGTTACCGTAGGGTTGGAAGTAAGCACAGAGATTGACTACAAATAGGTACGCAATTTCTCTTTGGAGTGAAAGAAACTTCCTAAAATTAGATTGGGTAATGGTCACAAAATCAAGGAATCATTGAGTTGCAACAAAACAAAACAAAACCCTCTGCCCAAACTTCACAAACGCAACTACTATTGGTATTTTTGATTGGTTATTAGGTCATCAATTCAAATGTTCAGATTGGGAGCTAGACCATATTGGCTAAAATGCCATCTCTGCACCTTGCTAGTTTAGCAAGTTATATCTCTCTGGGACACAATCTCATCTGTAAAATGGAGGGAAATAATAGGTCACCTCACTGAGTGGTGAGGAGAATCAAATAGTAACATAGTAAGTTTTCAATGTCTACTGGTTATCATCCCATGTGTTTTACTTAATTTTAATTTCTTAATATTGAAAATGATCCTTCTCTGGTACAAGGGGTAATTGACAGGTAGAACTCCTATAAAATACTAGCTAGTTAAGCACTATCCTAAATAATCCTGTGACTTACCTCTGAGTTTCATTCACAAACCAGGGCTCCTCCAATAGAAGGATATCCAGAATTCTCTTTCTAGAGCACACTTCTAATTTCTTCTCCGAAGCCTTCAGTGCTCCAGTCTTCTCCCAAACTGCTACCCCTAACAGCCCCAGCTGCCAGCACAATAAAGAGCCCAATGTACAAATTCATGGCATTGCACAGAATCCAAGCTGTCCTGCTGATCCTCACCAATGTATTCTTTGTACTATATTCTTTCTCTGTTCCACATACTTCATTCTCCAAGTACATCCAGTTCCTTACCAAGCTGCAAACACCATTCTTTTACACACATTTATTGTTGCAATTATAGTTCCTTTTGTCTGGACTACCTGTAGTCTGTTTCAAAAACTCCTAGAAAGCCTTTGTGACCTAACTCAAACGTCACATCCTCTTCCTGGCCTCACCCTTCTCTGTGACCTCATAGTAAGACATACACAGCTCCATGTAAGCACACATCAACACTCTCTCTCCCCTTCAGGGCCAGCAGAAACTGTCCTTCCCACACTTCCCCCCATGCTGTAACCTTACCAAGCTCTTGTGGTTTACCTAGGTTTTACCTCTCTCTCTTTCCTCTTCCAGAAGCCCCCTGCGTTTGCTTTCCCTGTGCCATCAACCTAGCAAACTCCCACAGGTTTCTCAGACCTCTGTTTGGAGATGACCACCTCTCAGAAACCTCCCAAGGTCCACCAAGACCAGGTTTTCATTATCTGCCCCATGTGCTTCCAGAGTACCCTTTGCTGATCCTGGATATCAGTCTCTAACATCATATGGACAATTGTCTATTTAGGGACATTCTGTGAGAGGCTAGGTTTTATATAACTGTTGTTAGTCCCTAACTCCAGCACCTAGAGAGTCTTTGGTGTATGGCAGATACTCAATACATATTTGTTGAGTGAATGTACTGATTATCTCCTTCAGAAATAATTTCAGTCTGTGAATTATATGGTAAGTGAACTCTATCTAAAAAAAAAAAAACTGTTATAAGAAAATTCTGAGTTACCAAGTTCACCTCCCGGTTGCTGGAAAAAGGTCTTACATGCTTGCATTCTTATTATGGAGCCTGGTACACACAAGATGCTCAATTATATCTGCTGAAATTTCATAAAAGTGAAATGTTTTGCCAGATACTGAGCCACTGAACACTTTCTACCAATGACCAATTTTGATGACGCTCCTCAGTAGATAAATTGATAGTGACATTATAAATCACAGAGCTGGAAAATTCATTTATTTCAACTTCCACATTTTATAAATAAAAAAAGTTGGGTTCAGTAAAAAAGTAAATTATGCATGATTATGCAGATAGGATCCCCAAAGACTACCTCCACCTAAATTAATGTCATTAAAGGTGTCTGACTTAGAAAGATTTATGTCATAGCTGAAGCCAGATTTAGAGTTATGAGTATGAACTATGCAGGCACCAAATACTGGAAATAAAAGTTGGAAATAAATTTGGACATAAATAGATTACCAGTGTGTGTGTGTGTGTGTGTGTGTGTGTGTGTATACATATATATGTGTGTGATTAGATTAAACAGGTGTTGCTAATCATGAAAAGAGGCATAAATAAACTCTTGGCTTGACATGAGTCATCATTTGATGGGCTATTTCAAGAGAGAATTGATATTTCTAAATGGCTGATACCACGAGAGGCAATACTAAAGAACCACAGAAGTAGAAAATAATCACTAATGATTTCTTTTATGGAACAAATCCATACACTATGAAGAGTTACAACTTAAGGATTCATAGTATTGGAAATTTCCACTTGGAAGATTTTAAGCCTTTAAAAACCCTCCAAAATTGACACCTAGGAGTAAGTATGTGACTCAACTAGCTATCAGTAGAACTGTAGGATAATTGGAAAACTTACTAGGAAAAATCATTTCATATCTCCGTTCTTCAGCATACTCATGTAGAAAAGAAAACATGCCGTGTGCTCACTTCTCTCTCTTCAGAATGCAAGAACGTCCCTAAAGTACCCCCAAAGCACAAGCTTATAAAGGTATGGTAAAGAACACCCGGATTCTTTGCTCCTCAGAGACAAAACTCAGCATAGGCAATCTGAAGCCTAAAATCACAAGTATCTATCTCCTGTCATAGGACTGAAGGCATCTATTCCCATGGCCCACCTTGGCTCACTCTAGTTCTTTAAAGATTCAAGCTCCTTCCTGCTTCTTCATTGTTCTGCAGGAGAGAGGTCTCAGTTTCATGCTGAGGTGTCATTTCAGAAGTCAGCTCCTCTGAGAAGCATTACCTGATCCTCCCAGCAAACATTATTCCATATACCCCGCATCTGCCCCTTTTATTCTATTTCACTCCCTGACTTTGCTTACTGACTTACTCTTTATGTCTTACATTCCCCTAGCTTCTCTTCGGGCATTTCAGTTCAGCCAGAGAAAGAAGCTCCCCGGCCTTGGTTATCCCTCAACCCTAGTACTCAAAGTTCACACAACATAGTAAGACTCGGATGTGATGGATGAAGAATACATAAAACAGCCTGAGTTTATAACCTAGATCTGTTGTTTACCAGTTGTGAAGTCACCAGTAACTCTTCCAGGCCCTATTTACCTGACCAAAGACCAATAATTCTAAGTATATCTGTCTCATACTGCACACGTCTCTAAGATTAGGGGCCACTATAAGCCACAAATATGGTATTCAGACAATGATAAAAGTATCACTCTACAAGACCTATTGTATGCCAGGCTCTGTTCTAATAAGCACTTTACACACGCAGTATGATGCCTTTGTCCATAAGATTCACTATTATGTTTTTACCACCAAGACAGAAATAGTTGGTGCCAGTTAATCAATCTCAAAGAAATTAATGGGGGGCAAAGGTGCTTCAAAGACTAGAATACAGTTTTACACATTTAATACTCCTCTAACCAACCTATGAGATAGGCCCTATTACCATCTTTGTGTTACAGATGTGGAAACTGAGGCACAGAGAGGTGAAGCGACATATGCAAGGTTACAGGAGTTTTAATGATAACGAGGAAAGATGAACAGGGACTCAGAAAACTGCAGCTTCAACTCTCCAGAAAGTACCAAGCATTGGGTTCACTTCTCTAAACGGTACAACTGAACCAGGAAATTCTCCTCCCTGAAGTGGATGGTGCTGTGACTTCTAACAATTCTCATGGCGAAGTATTATGAAAATAAAAGTAGAAAGAGAGCAGTTTTAGACACTGAACTTCCAGTTTCCCTAATTTGCATCCTCTTTGCATTTATATAACTCAGTTTTTACCAGACCAATTTGCACTCATTTAGATTTTGCTTTTAAGTTTTCTTAATCCTTTCGTTTATCTGTTTTCTGTATTCATAAAGACACTGAAAGCTATTCTGGAGATGATAGTCTATTTGTGTTTAGATCTACTTTCTGCCCTTCTCCACTCCCCACTCTCCTTGCTCGGAGCTTAGTAGGCATTAAATAAATGTTGCTGACTAATTAAAAGCAAAAAGAGACCTGATTTGGCATCGTATCTCACGGCATGATATTAAAAAAACTCCATAACTCAAGCATATATTATCGTTAGCTTCCCGAATATGATTAGTGGCAATCTTGGTGTAATTTACATAAAGAGAGAGCATGACTTTTTGAGCCAAGCAGAAAAACCCAGGAATGTGGTATGTATGGCAATAGGAAGGAAGCCAAAACACAGACAATACTTTCAGAGATGTGACTGTGATATCACCAAAATCTGATCACTGAATAGCTATTAAAGCTAACATATGAAATATGACCCAGATTCAAAAGGCACCATCACCATCAAGGCTCATTTTCAAAACAATATTCTTTTACATATAAAACGACTCAAAGCACAGAAAAGTTGTTTGTGTGTCCTGCTCCTCCATGTGAAAATCAAGATACGTGATATTCTAAAACTCCCATGAGATTCTAACATACTTATTATTAGCAGAAGCAATCAAGACATAAGCCCCTTATAATCATGTAAGGGAAGAGTGAAAAGAAACACAATTCTATAATTTTCTAATTGTTCTTCATCAGAGATCTTGGCTAGTGGAGAAGTCACCAAGAATATAAAGTTAAATCTTATTAATCCTTTTGCATCATATGGAAAGTTCTATTAACTACATTACAAAAGCTCCCATTCTCACATACAGGTTAAGAACTACTCCATAATTGCTTTGTCTCTAAACCCTGGGCCTCGGTATATAATCTCCCGCCCACACCACCTTTTAGTAGCAGGTAGAAATGACTTGCATACTCTGGCCAACAGCTTTGTCCATATCTGCAAAAGTTTGGAAGTTTGTGAGTAAAGGAACTTCCATATGTTTTCCAGCAATACATTTTTATTTCTATTTGATTCCTCGAATTCTTTCTCCCCAACCCTTAAGACACAATATACACTTGACAACATATTTATGAACAAATAAAAATACTATTCAGGATTTTAAGAGAGCTATTAGAAATACTAGCTTTGAATGAACAGAAATAGAATAAAACCTTTTAAAAGTTATCAAAGCTCTAATAATATCCCATAATTGCTTTCTAATGGGCACATTGCTGTATTAATTCTGTTTATCAGATATTTGTACAGTATGATGCATTTGTGCGTATTGCTATTTCATCCTATGGGATGTTGGTGTTTTGAAGGAATGTTTACTTGGGCAGGAGCTTACTTGCCCTATACGCATAGGTTCGTTTGTGTACGGAGGGCCACCTGTGAGGAACCTGACATTTGATGTTATGGTACAAGCAATGTAGAAGTGTCCAGGAAGCCAGTTTCTCCTGCGAGGATTTTACTTTATGAATTTTAACCAAACCTCTTTGGCTGTTAGCTTTATAACCTGTAAAAAAGGCAAGTACAAAAAAAGTGTCCTTATATACCTTAAAGAGTCATTACGGTGTGAACATTACTTGAAATATAAATCTTTACTGATGATGGTGATTTCCTTTATTCATCGTGATCTTATGGGAAATTTTCCATGTTAGACGCCAACTAAATTTCACAAAGACTGCACATCAGAAAGCATTCCTCCTAACGCCTGGATTGGCCAAAATGATTTTACAAAATCACCTGAAAATCTGTCAAAGTAGGCGCATCTTATTGGAGATAAAGGAACAAGGTTGTGCTGTGATACCAACACTGGAGGCAAGCCCACACGAGCTTTTGTTTATATGTGAACACTAGGAGTAATCACGTGGCCCACACTGTCTTTCAGTGAACATAAGCCTGGTGAGGGTGCTACCCAACAGTGGTATAGAATTGTTATTCTTTTGAAAGTATAGTGGAAACTAAGTACCAGCGGAACATGGATCTAGAGCCAAGGATGAGGCACTAGAAAAAGGAGAAGAACACAGCCCTACCTTAAAGAATTTGTGAACTTGGAAACCTTGGGGGAGAAATCCTATCTCCCATATTCAGTTGACCCTGACTTCATGACCACTCCTCCCTTGCAATCCCACTGACCGTTCATGTCTACTCTAAGATTCCCCCAGACAGCTGCATCCCAGACCTCACCTGCACATGTCGCCTCACTTGCATTTGCACAGAATGTGTCCTCCTTTTAGTCATTTGCTTTTGGCCATCTGGAGTCTCTTCGCCTTTACAAAACATCACCTTTATCTAGTCCTTTATCTAGTCCCTGAAGCCTATTTGGTTATAACAGGCTGGAGGCTAGGCCCACATATCAACACCTTGAATACTACTATCATTAAATGCAAGGGAGATGTTCTTCCCCTGCTCTAAAGTTTTCCATGGGGAGGGATCTTCCATGGAGAAATATTCATAAAGCTGTTCGTCCCTCACACATTCCTCTCCTGATGAGAAGCTTTCTGAGGAGTCAGCCCAGTGACTTAACTGATTGCCGACTTTGAGGACAGAAATAGGGCACGTATGGTTCAGCTCCTTTCCAACATCCATTCAGAATCGTTGCCTACACAAGAGCATGCTTTTCTCTGCTTTTCCAGACTCCAAATTGTTTGTGGCTAGGGCAGTCCCACCTCAGGAGAGGCTTGCAGGTGGCCAGTGCTGACCACTGTCAGGAGGGCAAACCTATGTAGTAATTTCTCTTGACCTAAAACCTACACAGTCACCCAAGGCACTTTTATCAGCCCCCGGACTGACAGTTTGGTCTCCATCCGCCTGACTCGGCTGTTTGACAATGGCTTCTTGAACATGGGTCGAGAGAAGGGGGACTGTTTGCTGTGTCCCTTGAAGTCACAACAATGAATGCTCACCCAGCCTTTCTGCTGACCTTTATCTTGCAGTCAGTGGCAATGGTTTTTGTTTGTCTCTTTTTGGTAGCTCTGGGTTGGTACACACTCTTACATAAAAGGTACATAAAAGGTTGTGTCTCTACCACGTCCACAGCTCTGTTTGAGGTAACAGCTTCAAAAGGGTGTCTGTCTGTTTAAAAGAAATACATTTCCCACAGCTCTGTAACAGGTAATTCTGAATTCTGGCCACAATTAATTGGATGAGAGACTGAACCAAAACCAGCAACAGGAGATGTGCTGGAGGAAGAACTCCTTCCCAGTTTTTATTGGAGAAGAATCAGCTACAATTAAGGGGCCTTATTGTTTGGAACATCTGAAGGCAAGGCGCAGCAGGCTGGTAGCAGAAGTGGACTGGACGGGAAACCAGAGATACACAGAGTAGCATGAAGAAGCTCCGAGGAAGGAGAGGACGTCAGGGAGCGAAAATCACAGTGTCCTGTCCAGAAGGACGCTACCCAGGAGCAGCAACTGGAAAGAGAAAGAAAACCTGAGAGAATCTAAGCCCTAGGAATGGAGACCCAGTGGATAAGGAAACACGGGGGGCTTACTTTTGAGGGGATGACAAAATCAGCTATTGTTATGTCCTCAGCGATATTCTCACTTTCCATGTGGCTGGGTTGTCTGGGTGTGGACATGGTGGTTGGACTTCCTTCCTTCTCTTTGTATCCTTACCATAAATTTTCATAATCTAAAGTCAACTGAGGTAACTAACTCTGAGCACTTCTTGGCTTCCTGCAACCTGAAAGAACCTCACTACAACAGACCCGAGGAGCTATTTCTTTATTTTAAAAGAACTTAGACAAACATGATTCTAACCATACTGGAATATCATGGTTTAAAAAACATAACCAAGCCTGGGGTGCCTGGGTGGCTCAGTTGGTTGAGCATCTCTTAGTTTCAGCTCAGGTCATGCTCTTACCAAGTTCATGAGTTTGAGTCCCACGGTGGGCTCCGTGCTGAGAGTGTGGAGGCTGTTTGGGATTCCATCTCTGTCTCACTCTCTTTCTCTCTCTCCCTGTCCCTGCCCCCATCAGCTTTTACATGCTTTCTTTCTCAAAAATAAATAAACTTAAAAAAATATTAAAAATAAAAAGAAACAAAAAGAAAAAAATAAGGTCTTTTAACACAATGAAAAGGAAAATGGAATAAAGGGAGTGACAGTTTATTTTTCATGTCTGCTTTCAATCTTGTAAAAACCACGTGAACCATTCAGATTAGTTCTCGTCTCTTCCATGCCACATTTTCAAATTTTAGCCCCTTTTGATTACCTCCCGTACAAAACAGCAAGGAAAGGTTGTAAGAGGCAGGAGGCTTGGGAGGTAGAATTAACTCTCTGGACCTTGAGATCATATAGTCAGTACAGAAGGTTTAATCATATATCTTTCAAGCCTGATTATGCAAAACCCTTGTTTCTGAACAAAGAATAAGCTAAAGGTATTTTTTAGTGCATTACACTATTCGCATTTTTAATTACAGTAGATTTTTTTTATTACTGTATTAAATACCTTATTCTAGCTGAGTGAAGTGTGTGGCTGTTTTAAGTAAATAAAACTGTCACAAGAATACCTTATTCTTCCTCCATGGTGAGGGCCTGTATCCAAACCACAGAGCCATGGAAAATAACCTTCCCAACATTTACTCTCCTGGCCACAAGTATCTGTTGAAAGAAGTGTCTGCATTGGTCTGAACAACACATCCCCGAGCAACTAAGTGGAAGGACAGGTTGCTAACATGAGCTAATATGAGGATTCTAAAACATGGCAGGGGGAGCTGAGACTTACTTTTGATAAACCTCAAAAAAAAACCAAGCAGTTCCAGTTTTGGATGCCTAATTCTAGCTTCCCACAAACGCAAAGATACACATGCGAGGAAACCCTCCTTAATATTTACAATAAAGGGATGCCTACCCTCAATGCCCTTCAGTAGAAGAAGCACATGATGGTACGCCCATACTATGGAGTACAGGCTAGGTGTTAAAAACAGTATGTGCAATCCCCATTTACTGGCATGAAAAGATCTAGAATCAAAAGTAAATTGAAGCTAATATCATAACACTTATGTTTAAAATAAATGTGACCTATATAGTCATACCCATAGCTGTGTGTATTTACATACTTGTTAAAAGACTGGAAAGATGCATAACAAACTGAAACACTGATTACGAAAAAAGTACGGAGTCTGTGAAGGGTGTGCAGCAGAAATAAACAAGAGTGTGTACTGAGAGAACACTTTAAGTTCTAGTCTACATACTCCTGATTGGTGGAATATGTTGTGATGAGTATTTATTCACATACTTCATACATGTATGTGTTTCGGTAAAGTTAAGGAGCAGGATGCCTCCACCGTACTGCACACGTGTGGGAGTGGTGGGCCAGCACTGATCAGTGGAGGGATCACTGGGTTCAAAATCAATAGGACCAAGAATGAGACCCCTTTCTGCCACTTTAGAAGTACAATTTGGGGCAACTCACTCAACATTGTGTGTAATGCTGAGACAATAGTTCCTGGCCATGCAAACTCAGACTTGCCGGGAGGGTAGAATAAGATGGACATAAATCCACTCTATAAGGTGGGAAGCACTCTATAAATCTCAACTACAACTACCATTATTGTTCACATTATCTGCCCTCTTAAATTTCCTTGGAGAGAAATAGATAAGTTTGTGACAATAGATAATTTATTTTAAACTCCTCCATTTGAACCATGTTGTTTCATCCTGTCTCCTTTCACTAAGGTCTGGAATTAAAACAAACATCAAATGAGGCTGTAGGATTTTATTTTATCTGTCACATCTTGCTGTCATTAAACACACTTGAGATGAGTGGGTTTAGTTCAAATAAAACTGCTTCTTTCCCAAACGCAACAAACATGGAGCGGGTAGAAAAGGAAGACTGCACTTGAATTGTGTTCAGAAGCACCGCACGCTGCATTTCAAGGAGATCCATCTGGCAGGCTAACACGGTAATAAGTTCTTTTAATTGTCAGGTCACTTAGATTACAGATCCAGGCTGTCAATTTTTCCATTGCGGTTTTTTTTTTTTTTAATTTTGGTAGCTCATTAAAAAAAAAAAAATCTCCTAGTTATTCTGTATGAGAAAAACTACCATCTTCCTTCCTAGGAATTTAGGCAGCAATTCAATGCAACAAGCATTTACTCCTGCGCATCAACCATGGTGGAAATGAGCTCTGTGTTAGAAATTCAAGAAAGAATATATGAAAATCCTTGTGTTGCAGCAAGTCACAGCCAGTAGGGGAGATTAACTCTTACAACCCAAAATGATACCCTTAATGGGAGCAAAGGTTCTGGTACACCTGACGTTCCCCGTCTTTTTTAAGGGATTCCTCCTCAGATGTATAAATCTACGTAATCTTAGCAGGGTTAGCTGCTTGCTAAAGTAAAAAGAGCAAGAGTCAGGACACCCTGAAAAGGGGCACGGATATATGTGTGTGCATGCGTGTGCAATACACATTGTGGAGACCCTCCAAACTCAGGCCGATCCGCTCTTCTACACAGCCTCATATCCACCTGCTCACCTCCATGCCTTATAAATTCTCAGCCATGCCCCATTCTCATCAAAACTTGTACTTTCGAACTGCCATATCATTACTCATACACAGTTTCCTCTTCTGGATGTCTCCCTCCTCCAAACTTCTCTTACACTTCCATTATATTGCGCATAGTCGGTACTCCATAAATAGGTGTGGAATAAGTAAAGCCTCCTAACTTTACGTGCAACAAGCATTTCCCTGCGAAATGAAAAGAATAAACGATAGTATTCCAAAAAACTAGGAAGGAGACCAATATGCTGGAGAATTTACC
Organism: Panthera leo; assembly: GCF_018350215.1. NCBI lineage: Eukaryota > Metazoa > Chordata > Mammalia > Carnivora > Felidae > Panthera > Panthera leo. The sequence goes on from NC_056687.1 coordinate 79,166,832, forward strand.
AACCACTGGAGTTGAAAAGAACCTTAGAAATGATCTAGTTTGGTCCTTCATAAGAGATGAACTAGGGGCGCCTGGGGGGCTTAGTCGGTTAAGCGTCCGACTTCGGCTCAGGTCACGATCTCGCGGTTTGTGAGTTTGAGCCCCGCGTCGGGCTCTGTGATGACAGCTCAGAGCCTGGAGCCTGCTTTGGATTCTGTGTCTCCCTCTCTCTCTGCCCCTCCCCTGCTCACGCTCTGTCTCTCCCTCTCTCTCAAAAATAAATACACATTAAAAAAATAAAAATAAAAAACAAGAGATGAACTAGATGCTCAGAGAAGTGAAGTGATATTCCAAAGTGAAATATTTAACTAGTGGAAGAGGTGGCTTTGGAATCTGCTCTTCTAATTTGCCCAGCGCTCTATCTACACCATGCTGTTCTCTTACATTTTTGAGTGACGGGGACATGTACGGAGAAGCTCAGTGGATTAGTAAAGGTAGATGGCATTGCATTCAAAGGAAGGGAAAAAAATCACGGGTGCTTTTTACAACAAGTGCACTTTCTTTTATAGCGATTGATTCCTGAGACCATGTCCAAGAAAATGTACATTCAGGGACTGAGTGGACCTCTCCTGCCAATCACAATGAAGAAACGTGCACGGCTAAGCTCTGAAGAAGCCAATGACAACAGTGAATTTCTACACTGAGTAAAATGTTCTTGGAGCTTAAGAAGGAATTTAAGGTTAGGAATATATTAGAAAGGGACACAAATGCAGATCTTGTAGGCTGAAGAAAATGCTCCCAAGTCTCATCTCATTCTTCTGCATGGAAAGACAGATTCGCTTAGGTACTAATGAGCACACAGACTTTCTAACTCAGGCTGGGAGTCCCATTTACATTCAGAAGAAAGGCCAGGGCGTTAGACCAGAAGAAGGATGCTGTTTGAAATCTAGGGTATGCTGCACCTGCTATAGGACTCTGGAGCAAATCATTTCATCTCTCAGCCTGTTTCCTCATCTCTAAAATGTACCTAAGAATCCCCATCTCCAGGAGCTTTTGTGAGAGTTCAATGCTAATGAATAAATGAAGGAACTTTGCAAATGTTAAGATATTAAGTGAAAGTACTGAATTGCCATTATCAAGAAGCAAGCTCAGCCCTTGAAGGGCCTCTAGATCAGCCAGGCTCAGAAATGTTACCTGGTTACTACTTCAGGAGTAACAATGGGAATGTACAAACATTGAATCACATAAAAGGAAGAAAACAGAAATGGATGTCCTCGATACTGAGTATCCAATAAACCAAGGCAGAAATCAATGACATCAATCGATGCAATTCTGGAGAGACTTAAGGGTTAGGACTATCATTTAAATATAGAGGAAGGTTTTGGGGGGCCTGGGTGGCTCAGTCCATTAAGGGCCTGACTCTTGGTTTCGGCTCAGGTTATGATCTCATGGTTCATGGGTTCAAGCCCTACATCGGGCTCTGTGCTGACAGCATGGAGCCTGCTTGGGATTTTCCCCTCTCCCTCTCTCTCTGCCCCTCCTCTGCTTGTTCATTCTCTATCTCTCAAAATAAACAAATAAACTTAACATACATACATACATACAAACATACATAAGTAGAAGGAAATCATTTGGCATGGGTCAAGTCGTAGGATATTCTGAGAGTTAGGCCTGGAAGCCAGGTCCTCCAGATCCCAAGCTCCATTCATAGGAGATTATGAAAGCCTAAGAAACACACAAGGAAATGGACATCAGAGTGCAGCAGAGATTGCTGGTAGTGATTTGAGGCATCACTGAACTGGAAAGGATCTGGAAAGATGACTGCAGGCCGTTTTCCTCTCCTTAACAATGCAGTGGAAGACCCTCTGGGGCTGGCATAGCACAGAGAAAAATCAGGTAAAGAAAGAGACCCCCAGCTATCCACAAGAAGGGAAGTAAACCCATACCTAGTAAGGGCCAGTCCCGGGGTTGAATGCCATCTATGCATTCTCTCTCATAAGTCTAGCCATGTCATAACATAAATATAACTATTCTTTCCCCTTTTTTTAAATTTATTTATTTATTTTGAGAGAGACAGAGATAGCGCCAAGTGGGGCAGAGGCAGAGAGAGAATCTCAAGCAGGCTCCACACTGCCAGCTGTGGAGCCTGATGCAGGGCTTGAACTCACGAACTGTGAGATCATGACCTGAGCCGAAACCAAGAGTTGGTCGCTTAACCGACTGAGCCACCCAGGTGCCCCATAACCGTTCCTCTCTTACTGATGAGAAAATCAGGATCTTAGAGAAATGAAACATCTCTCCAGCATTCACAGAGCTGCTGAGTGGTAGATGGAGAATCCAGGTCGCAGATAGCAGAGTGAGAACACGAGCCTGTTCTGTTCGGCCAGATGAACACCCACACCAGCCCCAGCCGCCTGGGAGGTGGTATAGGTCTCAGGCGCTGGAAGTAGAAGGTCAGTAGAGCTGCGGTGTGGACAGCTGGCATTCAAAGGAGAAAGCGGTTTGGGCAACAGTGTTGCATTCACATTTTCTGAAGTGAGTTTATGTGAGGTAAGTGGTTTTAATTTTTTCTGATGAGAAATTGGGGGATTCTGGGTACCTTTTCAAAGCACAAATATTTCTCTTTGTGGCACCAGCATGGCAAAAGAATAATGAAATATGCATGAACATAAATATAAACGGTGTGGGTGACGAGTCAGAATGACTCGAACAAAGAGGCTAATAAGCGGCTTTGTTTCCCAGGTCTGAGTGAAATAGTTGATTCTGTGAACATAGGCATACAAGAATGAAAACAACACATTCTCATGGCTTTTCCCTACTAGACACAACTCTACACACTGCAGCTCCAGGCTTCATAGAACTGAAGCTCTTATTATACCATCATCCTTAACTCATAAAAATCAAATTGTATTACTCCGTTATAATGTTCTAAGTCTTTCTCGCTTGGTGCATATTTCACATATCATTTTACACCCTAATGAGATCCTGAATAGGTTACATTACATATACATCTGATAGAATATTTAGGACTCAATTTTCACCATCACTGAACAGCTTTATGCAATTCATATATTCAAAAGTGTGTGAATAATCAGGTACTTGTGATCATGATGGCGGGCCAATTAAGAGCTGAAGGTTGGGCCATATGTCATCGGAAGGAATTACTCCTCAACCCCAGCCTAGAATTCCAGGCGGGATGGAAGCGCTGGCAATTAACTACTTCAGCTCCCTCATGTGACATCGGGGGAGACTAAGGCCCAGAAAGGGACGGGTGGGAGGACACACAGCTAGACAGAGGCAGCGCATGTACAAGAATCCAGATATTTTGTTTCCTAATCTCCATAATGCCTTCTTTGTCTCCCATTTGAGACAAAGTCAAGATCTTTGTTTTATCAACAACTCCTCTTTTTCCCCACGAATTCAGAACAGAACAAAGGCACTGCTCCTCTGAGAAAAGCAGAGTCATGTACACATGTCTTCTCAGTAGCAGAAAGTTAATCAAAAGTAGTCAGTGTGACCCATTGTACTTTATATCACTGAATTCATTTTTGACATTTGAAGAACCTATGGTTTTATTTTGCTTTTATTTAGAACAGCAAGTGGGAGGTAAAAATGTCAAAATAACTACGGCCTCACAGTTCTGGTAAATCTATTCACTGGATTGTTTTAAAGACTGTTGAGGGTTTAATTTTTTTTCCCCCTAATTGCCTTCATTTGTTCAGCAGACATTCCCTGAGTGACTAACCCATACCAAGTCCTATTGTGTCGGATGCAATGGAAGATCCAGAGACAGAAGCACACACAAACCTACTCCCCACAAGTAACAGGGTTCCTGTCTTACCAGAGAAGGGGAATGCACACAGCTGATCTTAACTGTAATAGAGCACAGGATGTGACAAGTGCCCGAAGAAATGTGTACATCAAGTCAGATGGGGTGGGAGGCAAGTTCCAAGGACGACAGTGCCAGGTAGACAGTGATGATGAGGTATTACAGGTAGCTTTAAATTACTAGCTAGAAATTACAGAGTCCACTGGAGATGTGTGCAATAGGAGGAATTACGAGCTCGGTAAAGTGTACCACCATCGGATGTAAAGATGAGATATGGAGATACAGGTTTCCATCTTGATGCTTTTGGTATATAACAGTTTACCCCAAATAAAGAAGTCAGTTTAACAGAAAGTCTTGTGTTTCTACAGAAGAACCAAAGAACTAAGAGGCAGACAAGAAACTTACTGGCCGGGAGCGGAGGTGATATTTGGTCTGAGTGTCTGGTGGGAGTAAACACACGCCTGTACACACATACCTGACTTGCTTTCTGCTCAAGAATATTGATGGGGATTGAAAGGGCGCACTTGCTGTGATGAGCACCGAGTGTTTTTTGAACGTGTGGAATCACTAAATTGTAGACCTGAAATTAACAGTACACTGTATGTTAACTAACTGGAATTTAAATAAGAATTTTTTAAAAAGGTACTGGTGATATCCACTCCTTATTGGTTTGTGGGACCTTGCACAAATCAGTTCACTTTTCTGAACCTGTTTGAGAATCTCTAACATGAAGTACTGACATCGGGCTCTCTCAGTTCTCATGTCCTCTGTTGTTTTGCTTATTGCATACATACATGCAGAAAAGAGAACACCAAACCATCACGAACCCATTCTCCACACTTTACTAAATTGTGGCATCAGCAACAATAGAATAAGCCTTCTACAAGTCTCCGGCTTCCCTCTGATTCTTCTTGACTCTTATCCTTATTCAGGTAAACATGTTAGCCAAGGTCCTTTGAACGGGGCACAGGCCTCCGGTGTTCTGGGGAAGGACAGGTCAGTGGGAACTACGTTAGAGCCTTTTCAGTAGCAACCCACTACTCCTCAAAAAGCAAACTGAGGAGTTGAACATACCACTTTACCACCTAGACTGCACGCTATGTGAAAAAGCCAAGAAACACCTGTTGTCATTTTGCGAACTGGTAAACGAAGGCACAGGAACTAGACCAGATGTTCGCTCCCAGTATCTCCTTCCGTCGAGGGACACAGCTCTTAAAAATACACCTCCGGCTGCTGAAGTTGTTGCCACTTCACTCCTCCTGGCCCAGGGTTGCTTTAGATTTAAAAACATGTTTCCAGAATCCAACAAACACAGTTTTTGCTATAGTTCGGATCTGTGAAGAGTTATCTTTACTCATGTATTTCAAAGAAGAGAAAGGAAACAAACATCAACCTCCTCCTCCCTTTCTTTTCCAACTCATGAAGACACTTTTAAAATAAAGACCCGATTATTTGAGCTTCTGGAACTATGAAAGGGAGAAATCCAAAATGAAGGCCTCATTTTATTCTTAGGTACTAGAAAGAGAAAGAATGTGTAGTTGCCATAGAGGTACCCGCCACAGAACAAGACCAACGCCACAGTTCAACTGAACAGAGTAATAGCTCGGGGCCCCTTACAGGAGTGAGAAAAGTACAAGGGTTTACTTGTGCAATAACCTGTAAAGGGAGGGGATGGTAGATTAAAAAGACACTGAAGAATTCTAAGAAATTAAAACGCGTTTGTAAGACTCCAGCAATTAGGACTCTACCCCAGCATTACCACATTGCATATTGGAATGACCCTGCATGTGACACCCTGATCAGTCACCAGGACATTCAGAAACCATTTTAATCAAGCCTAAAGTGCCAGATCTGCCAAGCCCTGCATTAAGTTTTGAGGTATGGGCAGGATATGGCTTCTCAGGGAACTCGATCTAGAAGACAGAACTAGTAGATTACAATGTGGTCAATTCATGTAATGATTGTGAAAATGCCCCCAAGAAAAACAAAGAAAGAAAGAACATAAAATAGGCCAACCATTCAGGTGCAACTCTAGAGAGATATGTGATTTTTAGGATAAGAAGAAAACATAAGGCAGGTTCATTTTCATTAAATCTTACTGATTGTTCTATTCTTAATCATAAGACCTACCATTTATTGGCCATTTGCTATGTCACAGATACTGTGCTAAGCATTTATCTCATCCAACCTTCCCAATAGCGCTATGAAGTGGAGATCATTTCCTCTCTCAAAAAATAAGCATAGAGGAAGGTCAAATAAGTTGTGTAAGCTTAAAAAGTAAAGATATGGAGCCAGGATTGTAACTCCGGAGCCCTTGCATCTAACCATTATTTAGCGTGGGTTCCACCCGGACAAAGGAAAAGTACATCAGGTATGAGCCAGAAGCTCAACACAGCAGTGAGACCTGTTTGTGTCAAGGCAAACCCCACAAAAGACCTGACTAAATCCAGTGATCCACTTCTCAGTCCTCAAGCTTGTACTCAGACCACAAGCTTGTACTGTATGATGATCATTGGCCCAACAGATCCCCGACCCCTTCTTTTCTCGCTCCCCTTAAGATCACTCAGCTCCAGCTATCTTTGGCCACTTTACTCTTTCAGAAACAGGCTAGTTGCTGGCCATGCACCTCTCCCAGGGCTCCCCCACTCGTGCTCTCCTCCTTCAAGGACATTCTCCCCTCTGTCCCAAACATCTGCATGGCTCACTCCCTTCCCTACTTGAGATTTCGGCTCCAATATCACCCTCATCAGGCCTTCTCTTCTCTACCTACCTTATGCAAACTAGCAACTATTACTGCACTCTTACCAAAGTACTTCCTGTGTTTATCTTGCTTTTCCTCTACAGCACTTAACTCCATCGGACTTAATGTTTACTTGTTTTTTCTCCCCAAAGGAATATGAACGGTTTGGGGAAATACATTTTCTTTTATTCAAAGCTGCAGCTTCACCTTCTAGAAGAGAGCCTGCCATTCAATAGGTGTTCACAAAATATTTGTCATGATACAATAATCCCCGCCCCCTTCCCCATGAGGGATACATTCCAAGACCCCCAGTGGGTGCCTGAAACCAAGGATAATACTGAACAGTATATATACACATATATACATACATATATATATACACATACATATATATACACATATACATATATATATATATATATACATATACATATATACATATATATACATATACATATACATATACATATACATGTTTTTTCTATATATACATATCTGTGACAGTTTAATTTATAAATTAGGCACAGTAAGAGATTAGCAACAATAACAATAAAATAGAACGATTATAACAATATGCCGTAACAAAAGTTACATAAATGCGGTCTCTGGCTTTCTCTCCCAAAGTACCTTATTGGACTATACTCATCCTTCTTCTTGTGATGAAGGGAGGTGATAAAATGCTTACATGATGACATGAAGTGAGGCGAGTGACGGAGGCATTGTGATGTAATATCGGGTCACTACTAACCTGACAACAGGCCAGAAGGAGGACCCTCTACTTCTGGGCCAGGGCTGACCACAGGTAACTTAAATCATAGAAAGCATAGCCATGGATAAGGGGGGAATGCTGTAATGAATAAATGGTGCCTCTGGTCACTCTTATTAGAGTTCCAGAAGACAACCTGAAGAACCCATAAGAATAGTGTAAAATGTAAAGCCGCAGTGTAAGTACTTCTAAAAATGGCTTGCTGATTTAGAATCAAAGTGAAATATTATATGCATCACCATAGATTTGGACTGTGAGTCACAGACTGTCAAACGTGAGAGGCAGCTGTAGTGGACCAAAATGTAGCTGGGAGTCAGACGATGCTGGTTCTGGTCCTGGCAGTGCCCCTGACCTGCTATCCAACCTCAGACAAGCAGCCTCGTCCCTGTAGACACTCCTTGTCACCCAAATAAACACCGATTCATCTCTACTCTCTAACATTCATTGGTATGAATTCAACTACCACTCATTCAAAAGATACTCTTTCTGAGTTTACACAGAGGAGATAAATTCATTGCTGTCAACTCTACTTACAAGTTAGGAAAGAAGTCACATATGAAATTGTGTGCCTTTTTTTGTAAAATTATGCCACATCGTTAACACCTAAAGTGGGAGATAGAAGGTTCTTCCTCTCCATGCACCACAGTGGGTGTTAGATGTCATCAACTACAACACAGAAGTAATAACTATTTAGGATGCTAAACTCTTCCAAAAACACACGTGCATGGATACACACACACACACACACACACACACACCCACGCTAACACAAAATTCACACCGAGAAAACAATTTGCAGTTTTCCCTCAAATGGACTCATTTCCCATCTTGAAAGGCAGTCTCACATGGGCACGAAATGTGTTTTCTCCTAAGTAGTAGAGATGACCTTTAAAAATGCACCCCCTCTTTCTTCCCCAGCCTGCAATCCCATGAAGATCAAAGCCAGTTTGCTATTCTGCATTAACATTTCTGTGATCAGATATAACGTGAGCACCTCGATTCTATCTGTGTCAAGATATCTTCACACAAGTGACTCATCTGGTAAAAGCTCGGGCACTGAACACTGCTCTGACAACCATCTCCTTTGAGGTTGATTCCACGTTGGTGGTGTTACAAGCCAACGTCCTGTTTAGCTGCTTTCCTCTGCAACACAACACTGTAATTAAAACTGACTAAACAATAAATCTCAATTTCCCTGTTCCATCAGGAGAATCTTTCAATTTACTAGGCTTCGTCTATTCGCCAGCTCCTCCTCTGCATTACGAATCATTCTTGAACAAGCACACAAGTTAACTACCCACTCTTACGTTGAACGTGCAGAGATTCAGTGCCAATTCTGTCATTAGACATCCTAGATCTGCTCCTTGGGGACCTGAGAGGAAACTGGGTGTTTGCCTGAGTTAAATATGTGAAGAGGCTATCCCCCTCCTCACGCAGGCCCTGTCAGCTCCAGAAAGCACAAACTCAACGGGCTGCCCTTGCAAGGAACAGGCATCTCTTTGTCCTCCTAAATACCTCTTGCCGTGACCAAGTTCCAGTTTCCAGAACCTGAAACACCTTTGCCCAATGAAAACCTTCCTGAACTTTTTACCCAACAACTCACAGACCATGAATGGCATTCCCTCAGACTCCAAGACAATCAAGTTAGGGAGACGATGTAGAAAAAGAACGTGGTAAAAAGAGGTGAGAATATTAATGATGAGAATGGTGAGAATATAATGATGGCACTGAATTGTGTTCCAGTGTGTGGAGTCGAAAAATAGATTCAATTTTTCTCGTAGAAATAAATGCAAAGGGTTGTTGGGTACCACAGAGCTACCCACTTGGACAGTTAATTACAGACTAAATACCCCTGTGCTAAAAAAGAACTGAATAGTTCCCGATTGGCATCAGAATAACCTCAGAACTCTACATGAAGTGCAAAACACAGTCCACAATCTGGCTACTGATCCCTTTTCTCAGGGACAGCCTCACTGTCTATGCATTAACCATGTGTGATCATTGACATTCCCAGAAACAGACAGTGGTAGGTGAGATAACACTTCAGTCGTAGATATCTGCACTCGAATTCCCAGAAGCTGTGCACGTGTTGTTTTACTTGGCAAAGGGAACTTTGCAGATGTGATTAAATCTTGAAATGGAAGGGTTCTCCTGCATTATCTAGACAGGCTGAATCGGATCACATGACTTCTAAAAAGCAGAGAACCTTTCCCAGCTGTGGTCAGAGGGAGACATACCCTTAGAAGAAAGGTCAGAGAGATACAAGGTTGCCGGCTTTGAAAGGACTGGGAATTTCCTTCAGAATAGGCCACAAGCCAGGGGATCCGGGAGGCCGCTGGAAGCTGGAAAAGCCCCCAGAATTGCCCCCTAGCACCTCCAGAAACAAAAGCAGTTCTGCTAACACCTTTATCTTTGGTGAAGAGACAGGTACTAGACTTCTAAACTACAGAATTTGAAGATAATAAAGAAATGTATCGCTTTAAGTCACCAAGTTAGTGGCACTGTCACAGGGATAATAGACTGATAATAATAAACTGATAACATAGGTCAAGCTCACACTTTCCGGCCTTTGCCCATGAGTTTCATGAGCTGATGATGGCCCATGCTTACTTCTCATACAGTTTTCCAGATCATAGTTAAATCAGCAACACATGACTGTTTTCTCAGTCCTAGTTCCCACCGGGTATTTACTACAATACTGTTTACTACAGAAACCAGTACAGTTATATGTACTGAATAAGTAATCTTAACGGGAGGCTAAGATGAAATTATTCAAGGATTTATGAAACATCAGAGATCAGAGTCATAACTTGGAGGTTAGAAAGCTAAAAACTCTTGGAGCACCTGGGTGGCTCTGTCAGTTAAGCATCTGACTCTTGACTTCGGCTCAGGTCATGATGTCACCAGTTTGTGGGTTCAAACCCCACAAGGGGCTCTGTGCTGACAGCCTGGAGCTTGCTTGGGATTCTCTCTCCCTCTCTCTCTGCCTCTGACCCACTCAGGCACATATGTGCACAGGCACTCTCTCTCCCTCAAAAAAAAAAAAAAAAAAAAGTAAAAAAAAAAAAAAAAGGAAGAAGGTTAAAAACTCTTATTTGACATTTGACAGATGGGGAAATTGAAACCAAGAGATAGGAAGGCCCCAGGAACACCGCACAATTTTCTGTCAGTTAATCCAGTTAATATTCAAACCACTTACACAAGTTGCTCCACCTGAGGTGAAAGGACCTCCAAGATGGAATCACATCTTTCTAATCTGACCTCTTAACGTTCCTCCCTTCTCGTACCCTTCTCCCAAGACAATGCTAAACGGCACAGGGTTTCCTGAAATTGCTTATATCTCTGCTCCTAGAGCATCATTCTCACCGGCATCACCCAATGCCCATAGTTGACCATGAAATAAAGGCCAGGCACAGGCGTGACTTTTTTTCAGGGGAGAATAATCTATCTCTTTGGCGGAAAGTGACTTCAACAGCCACCACCATCCCTCCTACTCCCAACACACACAGACGTGTATTTTACATTCTCCTCCTATGGCTCCTCCTCTATCTTCTCTGTCCGTGCCTATGTTAGGATTTCCCTACTAAAGTTAAGGTCCTAAAGGGAAGGTTTATTTTTATAGCCTGCTAACTCACACAGGATCTGTTCCCATATAGACCTATTGGTTTGATGAGGGGCCAACACATTTAAAAATATTTGGAAATACTAGATGCTTTACAAGAAACTAGGTTTATTACTAAACTTAATAATAAAATAGGAACTCTCTACAAGAGTTCATAGTTTGGACACTATTTCTCTATGGAGAAATATATGCAATTGTTACTGAAAACATCTTATGACCCAGTTTCTTTCTCCAGATCCAACAAGCTCCCTGAGGCTCATAAGAAGACACTTTGCCAAAAGATACACGGACACCAACTAAGGTTTAACGAGCTGCTTTCCCTGATATCTCATTTAATACACCACCTCATGAATTGGGCAGCACAGCTACCTCTGCCTCTCTTCTAGAAATAAGGGATGCTCGTTCAGACAACTTTCTCGCCACAATCTAATGTGCCTCACCACTCCTAACCGACAGTCTTACCAGTCAGCTTGCCAGTAACTTGAAGCCTACAAGTGTAACGGGCCAGCAATTTGTGCTTTTCAAAGATTCCAACTGCCAAAAATAAATGAGAGCTTAGGACACAGCCACCATGCTTAATACCCAAAGACTTGTTTTGTTTGTTTTATTTTTCAAAGGCTGTGGCTTTGCTGGCTCCTGCTTTATATGATTTCTTATTATGCTCTATGTTGAATTATACTTTTAAATTTTTGGACAAATCACTGTAACACAGAAGTCTTGTTCAATTTAACAAGCTGTGGAGAGTGGCAAATGGGGGCAGGAGGGTTCTCTTGATGCCAAAAAAATAAGACTGACTTTGAAGTATCTTGGTCACATTAACAGCAAATAGCATCCTTTTTCTCTTACCATAAAAGTACCTTGTGAAAATACTACAGAATCTGAGACATACACAAAGTTCAGGAAAGCCTCGTGACCAGTGTACTCACTGCTGGTGTAAATATAGTGACAGAGATCACCAACGCTACCTTTCCCAACAGTAGACCTTAACATTTGGTACCCGTATTGGAACGCACACCAATCCTGAGCCTTCACGTGTCCATCAGCTTCCAAGGTGGGAATGATCAACCAGTGAAGGAAAAGAACTGAAATGGTCATTATAAGCCCTATTTTCTAAATGTTAGCTCTGCCACTATGTCTCAGTTGTTCTCGTTTCTACTAAGGACAATACATATGTGGCAGTGCTCTGGAGAAGACACTTCCGGGTAGCCCTAAACTACTCGTTCTTGCAGTGAGTGGGAAGTGCACACGCCAACTAAGAGCCATGCCTTGGCTCCGAATACCCCTGCAGTGAGGTCATAGCGAAGCCAGTCCAAGTGTTTGCTAGAATAAACAAGAGGCCACAGATGCGATCTGAGATGGCTTCCCTCCCTGGGCAAACAACTAGGTGAATGTGTCAAGAGGAGAAGATGGTGTAAGAGGTAAAGAACAGGAGTAGCCAGACCCCAAATGTAGATAATTTTTGCATGTGTTCTCACCGACTTCTTTCGGCATCCATCTCAACAGAACTTAAGTACGTTTCTATGAGGTTATAAACTGCACCGTTTCCCCCATTTAGGTACCTGCCCCAAATCACCAGGAAGAGATAGGGAAAGTGATAAAGGACTTACACATTCCGGTTTCTAGTCTGGATTAGATCCACCATAAAATGTCTCCTCATTGTCTAGAGAAGTCACTTGACATGAACTGCAATGTACAAAAATTTGATTTCATTGTGAAGAAATCCTTTCTTTTAGGGGGCTAACTCTTCTGGGAACTATTTCAGGGTACCACTGTACAGCAGACAGAAGCATGGGCATTGGAACCAGAGAGCCACAGTTGTAATCACCACTGAGTTATGAGATATATGGCTTTGGGAAATTTACTTACCCTCCGCCAACCTCAGTTTCCTCATCTGTTCAACAGGGATATAGCGAGTATCACCTCCCAAGCTTAGACATTAAATAAGACAATGTATGCAAACAGAGATCCTGACAAATCATAAGAACTTAGGCAATACTAAGACTATTATGTAGTTAACAGGTGTGCACACGTGTGTATATGTAAGCGTGTAAGCATGTACACGGCATATGTGTGTATATGTGTACCTGTGTGTCCATGGCTGTATGCATGTGTGCATACGTGTATGTGTGCATATAGGTTTGTACCACCCATACTGCTGTGTAAGTGGGTGTGGGTCTACTTGTGTGCATAGAAGGTAGTGGAGAGAAGTAGGAAAGGAGGAGAAGGAAAAAAGAGAGAAAACAGGGTCAGGGAGGTGGGAAGACGCTAGATTAAAATTAAAAATAAAGGCCTTGATGGATAGTAGCTTTAAAAACACACATCCTGACAAGCAGAAGGGCAATTAGATATCTCATACCACAACAATGACACATCCTCAGATTAAATTTCTAAATCTATTCTCCCATTCTAAGGCCTTTTCTTCCCAGAAATTGCAAAACAGGGAACAAGAATAGATGTGTGAGCCTGTGCATGTTTGTTTCTTACCCACTTGGAGAAAGGGTGTGAGGCGGTCATGAGAGCATAAACTTAATTTTTATTGAAAAAAAATAAACCTATTCCCCAAGGAGAAATGGGCGGTAGTGGAGGCCTCTGAGCTACTCAGTCTCAGGTAAGCAGAGTCTATAGTTATTAGGTTTATCAGTCTTTCTACATCTCAGATGCTGCAATCTGGAGATAATGAGATAAAGCACAATGCTACAGCTTTCAGTGGTAAAACCAGAGCATTACTATAAAGCAGAATGTTCTGGCAGTCAGGCTTGGAGCTACCAAAAATACATAAACTATATAAAATCAGTTTTTTAGAAAATCGTATTTGCAGATTTCTGAGCTATCAGGCAAGCCAACGTCCTCTAATCCCTTTAGAAGACATCCATGCTACCCCCCGCCAAAAAAAAGGGGGGGGGGATTTGAAGAGGTAGCAGCAACACAGTGAGGCTCCATCAATTTATATTGTTCCTGGATTTCAATTAATAATGTGGAGCTTTAATTTACAGGGAGAGTTAATATATTCTGGTACTGTAATCATATCTTAATATGATCCAGCCCCTCAATGTAATCAATAATGAGGACAACAAAATAAAACAACGGAATATAAAAAAAAAAAAAAAAAAAAAAAAGAGGTTAGAGTGGGAGAGAGCCAAAGCATAGAGACTGTTAAAAACTGAGAACAAACTGAGGGTTGATGGGGGGTGGGAGGGAGGGCAGGGTGGGAGGGAGGGCAGGGTGGGTGATGGGTATTGAGGAGGGCACCTTTTGGGATGAGCACTGGGTGTTGTATGGAAACCAATTTGACAGTAAATTTCATATATTAAAAAATTAAAAAAAAAAAAAAAAAAAAATGGAAACCAGTGGAAATAAGCTTGATATGGGGAGTTCCAGCCTTTTTAATGTCTCATTTCAATTAATCAGCTCAATATCATTTGACTTCCAATGATATATTTTAGATGTTTTAAAAATAAAAGACCTGATTTTTCTACAAAAAAAAAAAAAAAAAAAAAAAACGGAATATAGATTTCTCTTAAGCTGTCCACCGACAGCCAGCTAACATGGGAAACCGCTTTGTGTTGGAACATCTCATTATTATTTTCATAAATTCAAGGCCTCTAAACACATCAACCACATATGTTCCAGGAATGACAGTGGCCCCCGCTGTTAAAATATCATGGCCATGATCGGAGGGTTTCATCTCCTGCCATTCCTGCAAGAGTCTTGGTTTCTTACCAACTAGATCTAATCTTTACTGTCAAGCAAAGTAATGAGTATTTAGGTGAATCCAGAACAAGCCAAACTAGTACTGAGGCATCTTAGGACCACCTGGCCCTTGCACCCACTGCCTCCCAGTGTGTGCATTCTATGAGAGGGATGCGTAGTAACAATGTGAATGGGAGAGTCAGTCCCCGGCCAGATCTCTACGCCCTCCTCTGTAAGACCAGGGGACTTGAAACGTAAGACCTCCAAGGACCCTTCCCATGCTGGAGAGTGGGACAAGGGCAAGTTGAAACATGCAGCATTTTACAAAAAGTTCTGCCATCAACATCAGCTATGCCTCTCCTGCTTTCTACCTTGCCCCTCTTGCCACTTTCTAGATGTGAATCCAAACTATCCTGATTCTTCTAGAACAAGAGACACAGGGGCTGGCCATTTTTACACCCGCAGCCCTCCTCCTATTCGGTCTTTCCCCTCCCTCTTCTTCACCCCAAGAGTTTCCTCATTTATTATCCCCATATTTAAGGCAGCAAAATAAGGCAGGAAGTGTAAGGAAATGTCTAAACACAATGAACAAATCAGGGATAAAAAGTGAGTAAGCACTTGAATTCCTGCCTGATGATAACTTGCTCAACTCACCAGGTCAAGTTCCCTCTATTCATGAAATATGACACTTTCAGAACATCTACCAGAGCAGGTCATGAAAGGCAGTGTTAAGCGGTAGGGCTGATCCCCCTATTAGGGACTGAGTTGGAACAAGCTATGTGCCTTCTTCAGGGAATGAAGACCTCATGGGATATTTTCTATTAGAACCTGAGGGACCTGGGGTCCAAATCCTCAGTACTGTGAGCGGAAATGCTGGCGCACAAGAAGGGAAGTCCGCTTGCCTAGCAAAAAATCATGTAACAAGTCAGGGGCAGGATTTAGATGAGATTTCACAGGCACTGTCCACTGTGCCATGTTGCCTCCACCCTCTTCCGGCTCTTTCATTCTCTCCTTTATTCTCTCATGGGCCTGGCTTTGATCCACAGGAACTCATGGTTGGATCAGGGGGAGAATGGTGAGGCTGACCCCACAGCATGGTGGCACCCTTCCAACATTACTCCCACTCTAGGCAACAAAATGGTCATTAGGTCTTTCCTGGAAGCTCCGAGGTATGACATGGAAAGTTTCCACAGTGGACGGGGACTGGTTTCCACACTAGAGATAGGGATGCCTCACAGTGGCCTCCAGAGTGAGCAGAATGGTACTCAGCAAAGCTCCAGAAACCCCCAAGTGCATATTCCCATAAAAACCTGTTCTACCCATTAAGCCACTTTATGCACCAAGTTTCCAGTTCAGGGTTCATTTGAACAGAGTTCCCAGTTAATGGGAAGACCACTTAGGTACTAGAAGCAGAAGAAACAAATTTAACCACTGGATTCTCTAGGTGGTGGTTGTTGTTGTTGTTGTTGGTGGTGGTGGTGGTGGTGTGTGTGTGTGTGTGCGTGCGTGCGTTTGGTGAAATTAAATCATCGCATTTCTGGGCCTCAGTTTTGTCCTATTTCAGATGAGTTAACAACTAATTCACATGTGCTAAGTGAAACAAGAGACAATGTGAATGTGCTTTGTGTAGTAAAGCACTTCCAAATCATGAGTGTTACCGCATGACAGTGCTACAGGCCTGGCAGCCTATGAAGAAGAGAGGCTGGAGGAAAGAAGCGTGGCCCTAACGGACTCACTGACTTAGGACTGCTTTGATTTGATCCTGATGGGACATAAGACTTTCCAGCCCCCATCCTGACAGTTTTCAGATGTGTTGCTGGTATTTGCACTGAGGGCAGATAGGTAGAAGGATCACAGAGAAATGCAATGTTACGTATGTTTGCTGAGTGTAGCCTGAGATTCCTGGTACTGAGTCATTACTGTATATACAGGCAGACAGGAAGACAGAAGTAGGAGATGTATTTGCAGAAACCTATCTACCTGCCTTCTTTTCCAGGCTTATCTCATGACACTTGCCCTACATACCCTGAGCTCCAACCAGGCTGAACTATTTCCAGTTCCTTAATATATCGACTTAAATGCCACTTCTAAAAAGCCTCCTCTGATCTCTCTGGAAGGCGATTGGAGCACCTTACTCTGTGAATTCACAGAGACTTATTCATTCACTCGTCATTATAGTTATTATATATCCTGTCATCTGTTTACTCATCTGTTGCCTACATTAGAAGTCCCTTGTGGGGTGGGCAAAGGTAAAAACTGCGCTCCCTTGATTTTAATCTGCAGTGTCCTGCATTCAGTAGGGGCCTCACAATTGCTGGTTAAATGGAAGTACACAATTCAATGAATAAATAAGTTTTTAAAACACACACTCACTGGCACAAAACCTAATTGTGATTTTCTCAATTTGTGAGGTGGACTCTGGTAAAAAAAAAAAATAATAACAATAATAATAATAATAATAATAATAATAATCCCAATATAGAAACAAGTAGGATTTAATTTATTAGACAGATCATCCAGTGAGATTCCAGAGCTGAACTTCTGTGGGATAAGGATAGACACCTCTCAACTCCGTTAGTTTTCAAATATTGGCCCTGTTCCCATTTTCTTTCTCTTCTTTCTTTTCTTTTCTTTTCTTTTCTTTTCTTTTCTTTTCTTTTCTTTTCTTTTCTTTTTCTCTTCTTTCTTTCTTTCTTTCTTTCTTTCTTTCTTTCTTTCTCTCTTCTTTCTTTCTTTCCTTTTGATCTACCTCTTCTTACTTAGCTGTTCTCCCTGGATTTCCTTAGACTCTTACATGTCTTTTTAAATTAAAGGCACAATCACAGCCACTGTAAACTCTGAACAGAACCGGTGACATGTGGCTTCCTTTCTTGGGGCCTCCTAGCACTAACCCCTGGAGTGCCTAAGGACAGGCTCAGGTCCATCCTTTCCAAAGGTATTACTTCCTGCATGTGATTCCTCCCTAATCAGTCTGCCTCTCTGTCCACTCACTCTTGCTCACATTGACAGATGAAGACGGGGGTGCAGAAAGTGCAGGTAAGAGAATGGGAGGGGCGTGATTTGAAATATAGATACAGAGAAAAACATAGAAGCAATCTGGCAGAGGGGTTGAATGTAGGGGCTCCAGAATTAGATCAACTGGATTTAAATCTGAACTCTGCAACTTACGAGCTGGTTTGACCTTAGACAACTGACTTAAAATGAACATCTTTGGTTTCCGCATCTGTGAAAACGGGAATAACAACTAATGCACAGGGTTGCTGTGTGAATTAAGTGAACTCTAAGAGACTTACAGAACTGCCAACGTGTCTGGCACGTAATAAGTACTTAATAATAGAAACCAATATAACATAAACCATTCTGATATGATATGATAAACTATGGCATGATAGAATATAATACAACACAATGGCAGACTGTATTTTCTAAAGATGGCCACAACAGTATCTCTTGCACACATGTTCGTATAGAACCTTGCCACAACCCCATCCAAAGGTGGAGTCTGTGTCCTCTGTCCTTGAGCTTATGTGAGTCTTTGTGACTACCTCAAACAACACCCTACAGTGGAAATGACACTATATGACACTAAGTCATAAAAAATGCATGCATGTCTACCATCCCTTTGGGCGACATCTGCCCTTGTGATTGTGATCCTCGGCCATCAGGTTATGAGGAAGCCCCACCGGCCTGTGGAAGATGCACATGGAAAGAAACCATGGTTCCAGATGCACAGCTCCAGCCAAGCTCCTGGTAGCAAACACTGGTCATTACTCATCTAAGCTAAAAGTGAATTTTCCACCCGCAAGCCAAGTGATCTGAGCTGGTTTCCCAGAGCAGGGATAAGCCATCCTCATGGAACACTACCAAAGTTGGAGATTCATGAGTAAAATAAACAGTGCTATGTTTTTGGGTAGTTCATCACGTACCAATAGATGACTTACACTGACATAGAAAAAGATAAAATTATCTGTATTTCAATGAACTAATACTCATGTTTTGTGGCAGGAGGAGGTGCTTGCTTGCCTCAAACTTAGGTCATTAATTTCAGCAAAACACATGCTTTTTTTCTAAAGGCTGACAAAGAATAATATATATAGTTTATAAAGAATTTTATATAGTTTATAAAGGATTTTCACAAACAAGAGCTAATGTGTTCATGAGGCACATAAATATACATGAACAAATGATAGCTTCATGTAGACTGAGTAACCATAACTCAAGGAAGTAACTTGATCCAGGTCACACAGCTACTCACAAGCAAATCAAAAGTTACAAGAACAAATCTCTTTACTCCCAGTTCAGAGGTATTTCCATAATAACAAGCTGACAATCTGAAGAAAGGGGTTTGAGGACTTCAGCCCAATTCTTCGCTCAGCTACCATCACTGTGACCCTCTATAAGCCTTGGATTCTTTGAGAAAATAGATCAAAAGATCTCCAAACCCAATCCAGCTCTAATGTTCTCAGAGTGTGCAATTCCTCCTACATCTGTTGGAGCCTTCATAACCGCTTACATCTTCTTGGTTGCATTCTTCTCCTGATATCTCACCTGCTCTCTCCACCCCTTAACTTCACACATCCACCAGATTCCACAAGTGAATTGATGTTTGTGCTACATCCCTGCAGATGATAAGTCTAATTCTACCTTGTTCTGTAGTAGGCAGGTTTCCAAAATGGCCACTGATGATTCCCACTTTATATTCACAGCCTTGCATAATCCCCTCATCCTGAGTGGGGTCTGATCCTAATCACTTACTTCTAACAAAAAGAATGCAGTAAATGTGATGGGATGTCACTTCCAAGATTAGGTCACAGATGAGTATGACTTACATCTTATGAACACACTCTACCTATTGCCTTCCAAGCTTCCATGCTTTGATGTAATGAGTTGCCATATTGAAGAGGTCCATACGGTGAGGAGCTGAGAGCAGTCCCCAACCAACAGGCAGCTAAAAGCTAAGGCCCTCTGTCCAACAACCCAGGTAAAGCTGAACCTGGCAATAACTCCCTGAGCTTAGAAGCAAATCATTCCCCAATCGAGCCCTCAGATGAGACTCTGGGACAATACCCTGATTGCAGACTTGGAAGATAACTGATGGTTCAGCTAAGCTGTGCCCAGATTTCTAGCCCATGGAAAAACATCAGAAAATGTGTTTTTTAAGCTGCCAGGTTTTTAAACAATTTGTTGCACAACAACATAGAACTAATACTTTTTACTATGTGTTAATAAGGGAGATCCTCTGAATATTACTGAAGGGAAAAGCTCACTAAAAACACGAAAGCCTTGCCAACCCCCCACCCCTGACAAATCCATCCAAGGAAGCAAAAAAAAAAAAAAAACCATAATCCTCTTCTTCTATTTCCAAGCACACCAACAGAAATATAGCCTTAAGAAACCTAGAGAGGTCTCCATAGGGACCAGCCGTATCCTAAAGGAAAGGTATGGAGGAGTTTTACTGCATCAAGACAAAAGCAAATGTCAGTTAGGCCTCAAGCATGAAAGATTCTATTCTACTAGAATAGAATCAAGTCAACATGCGTACTCCCTCGGAGTGTCTCAAGAAAATGAGAGACATCATTTAAAAGCTGCCTTATAACTGCAACATCATAGACATTGAGAGTGGAAGGAATGAGTAAGAACTAACATCATTTACAAATGGGGACCTGAGGCTTAGAGAGAGGAACTGACTTATTTTACACAACCTGTTAATTGCAGAACTGGGAGGAGAATCCATTTCTCCTGGCACAACTCAGTTTTCTTTCCACGGCAAATGCCAAAAAAAGAGATTAATTTCTAGCAAAATAGCAACTCACTTATTTTATTCTTAATGAATGTGACTTGTTAGGGTATCTTACCAGGATACTAGGAGAAAAATTCATAATGTGAATATACATGTGACTACATCTCCCATACATGTATGTATTCAGATGCAGAAATAGTTAAATGACAAGTTCTAATTGCTTCCTTTGAAAGCAAATTAGGAAATAACTCAATGTAGGAAGGAAATGAAATAATTCTATGCAAAAGGTGGCAAGTTTATACTGTACTACTTCCTCCTGAGAAGTTAGCAAAGTTGGTATTTACCCTAGATGAGTGGGGGAAGGATATGCTTACCATAAAATACATTATGTTTAGCAAGATACTGCATCTCATAACTGGGATGAGGTTGAAAAAAATATTTGTATATCATTTCATAGTATACAAAGTACTTCAATGCATAGTATGCCATCAACTACTCACAGAAACATAGATGGTAGTCAGAGAATGTATTCATATCATGGGTAATAAAAATGAGGTTCAGAGAGATAAAATAACTGAATTCACGCTTCCAAACATGGCCAAGCTACAAGTGGAACTCTAGTTTTCTAAACCTAAATGCTCAGTCCAAGAATCGCAGTTGCAGATCATGCTTGATGAACGACAACAATACAAATCTTGTAGGTTCTGTCAACTTACTATGTAGCCAGACAAAGACATTTCTCTGAGTAAGGGTTTCCTACGCAGGAACTGAAGACGTCAGGCTAGTGTCTGTTGTTGACAAGGGGGCAGAGCCTTAATACAGCTGTAGAGATGAAAGAAAGGAGGAAGAAGGTGCTATTTACAAAACATTTAGTTGACAAGCAGCTTTGAAGGTTCTCAAAGTGTGGTCCCAACTACAGAACCATTTGAGCATTTCTTGAAATGCAAATTCTTGGGCCCCACTGGAGAAATTTTGGGGTGGGGGTGTGAGTCCAGCTATCTGTGTGTAACAAGCCCTCCAGGGCATTCTGAAGGACAAACAGTAACTTAACCATAGTTTTACATGCTTTAGTCTCTGCAATCGAGAGATATAATAAGAACAAATTATACCAAGAGTCCAATGATAGGCTTATTAAATTGTGACAAGTTCATAAGTCATGATTTTTGTTTTTAAAGTGAACCTTGCTCAATTACAAGAGGGATTATGGTGTAATGCACAGAAACAGATGTTGATGATTCATGCACATGTCAGATGAAAGGACAAGACTGGTTATTGCTCTAATTCTGGCTTTCCAGTCTATGCATTAGAAGCCACAGAAATAACCAAAAGGACTGGACAAAGGATAGAGGACAGCAACGTACTGTCTTCCAAATAATCTCAAAGGCTATGAGATAGGTTCCAAATCATCTCGAACACCATGAATTTGGGTTCAAATTATCTTAAAGAAAAACACATAAACTCTGTCTTTCAGTTTGCAGAAACTTCCCTCTGGCTGCACACAGTGACTTCTATCAACTTCAACTCTAATCTTAAAGAAAAATTGCCTATAACTAAGTAATAAAAGGACGGGAAAATCAATAGAGTTCTTTATTTTATGTGGGGCAAAAGCCATGGCAACTCAAAGCTAGAATCACCATAAGAAACGACATCATTCCTCAGGTCCAATTTACAGATAGATATTGAAAAAGACCCAGAGAGAGGTAGTAACTATCCACTAGATGTCCTGGCCAATCACGGAAATTCTGGACCTCTTAACACATCTTAAATAATTGTTTCCAGAGGTCTAAACAAGTTGTTCCACTTGTTTCTTTTCAAGGGATGACATGTTCTTTGCAAAATCAAGGAAGTGGTCTCCTTCTGCTTGACCCTCACACTGTCTCACCTACAACCCTTCCCAGTGTCAACCAGAGTTCTACTGATAGTCACAAAGGCCGTCTTCCAAGGTCACTGGAGATTCTTGTCAGTAACAATGCTAATAAATCACACATCTGTACTAGCTATCACGGCAAACAGCACAAAGCCATTATTGAGGCTGAGTAGTTTGTCTTAGAAACAGAAATAGTCAATTTAGGGACCTGGAATAGAATCAAGGTCTTTTGTACTTCTTTCCAAATTTTATATCAGGGAACAGAAAACTCCAAGCCTTGCAACCAAGAATACGAGTACCATGAAATACTAGCATCATTCAAATCAATTTTTCCCATCTGTTGCCTGAATTCCTTTCCAGAATTCTTGCCAAAATTCATTTGATAATGATGATGGTGGGGGGAATGGCAGTGATCACAGTGTTACGTGCAAGATAGTGTATTCACACGTTAGACACACACCCATTACTTCATGTGATCCTCATGTCAACTCTGAGATATGTTATTAACCAAGATTAATAAATGAGGTTCAGAAAGCTTAAAAAATGCACTTGGCCAATGCCAGAGTATCATTCCAAATGCCCCCAGTGAAGGCAAACCTGCTATCTTCTAAGGCAAGCTACTTTGAACTTTAACTGCCCTTACTATTAGAAAGGCATTGTCCTTACACTGTATTGCTGACCACTTTGCTTCTAAATACCGATCCTTATTCTGCTCTCTAGAGCTAGCCTGTACATGCTTCTTCCCTAGGATGGATTCTCTGCTGTAATTGTCAGTCTGGATTTTCCCAATAGATGGTGAACTTATTTAAGGCAGGGGCCATGCACAATTTTATACTTGTATTCCAGGCATACTGCTCAACACAGAGCTTTAAAAAAATATTTTCAATTAAGACAGCATCCACATACCATAAAATCTACTTCAAAAATGTAAAATCACTGGTTCTTAACATATTCAAAGACTGTGAAATCAATACCATTGGCTAATTCCGCCTAATTCCAGAATATTTTAATCATTCCCAAAACAACTCCTGTACATATTAGTAGTCACTCCCTATTCTCCCCACCACCCAGCCACCAGTAACGAATATTTCTGTGTCTATAGATTTGCCTATTCATATAAATGGGATCATACAATACAAAGTCTTTTGTGTCCAGCTTCTTTCCTATAGAGTAATGCTTTCAAGGTCCATCCATAGTTACAGCATGTGTCAGTATTTCATTCCATTTTATAGCTAAATAATATTCAACTTTATGGATATGCCACCTTTGTTTATTCATTCATCAACTGATTGATATTTAAGTTGTTTCCACTTTGGAGCTATTACAAATAATGCTCCCATGCACACTTATGTACAGGTTTTTATGTGGATATATGTTTAACTCATCTTGAATATAATAGGAATAGAATTTCTTGGTCTCATGATAGTTCTATGTCATATCCTTTGAGAAACTGCTAGACTTTTCCCAAAGTGGCTGCACTGTCTTACAATCAACCAGCAATGAATGTCAGTTCCAATTTCACTACATCCTTGCCAACAAGTGTTACTGTCTTTTTGTTTACAACCATCTAAGTGTGTATGAAGGGGTATCTCATTGTAGTTTCATTTGATCATTTCCTGGATGACTAATGACATCAAGCATCTTTCCCTATGTGTGCTAGCTTCTTCTGGATCTTTAGAGAAATATCTATTCAGATCCTCTGTTTTTTAATTGGATTATCTGCCTTTTCCTGGAGTTGTAAGAGTCTTAACATAGGCTATATCAGACATATGACTTGCAAACATCTTCTCCCAGTTCATAGGTTGCTTGTTCACTTTCTTGATGGTGTCACCTGAGGCACACAAGTGTCTACTTTCAAAGAAGTCCAATGTATCTATTTTTTTTCCTTCAATTGTGTGTGCTTTTGGTGTTACTAATTCAAGGTCATTAAGATCACTCCTATATTTTCTCTAAGAATTTTATAGTTTTAGCTCTTATATTTATGTCTTTGATCCAATGTAAGTTAATTTTTGTATGTGATCTGAGGTACAGATCCAACTTCATTCTTTTGCATGTGGATATCCAATTGAAAAAGTATTCTTTCCCCATGAATGTCTTTGCACCCCTGTTGAAAATCAGGAGGCCATAAAAGTAAAGGTTTGTTTCTAGACTCTCGATCCCAGTCCACTGACCTACAGGTATACTCATGCCAGTACCACACGGCTTGATCCTTATAGCTTTGAAGTAAGGTTTTGAAAGTGGGAAGTGTGAGTCTTTTACTTTTCTTTTTCCAGATTAATTTGGCCATTCTTGGTCCCTTAAATTTTTATATGTATTTTAGAATGTGCTTGTCAACTTCTACAAAGAAGAAAAGTGGAATTCTGATAGGGATTGCTTTGAACCTGTAGAACAATTGGGGGAGCACGCCATCTTAATATTACATCTTCCAAGCAATGAACACAGGATGTCTCTCTACTCACTTAGGTCTTCTTTAATATTTTTCAACAATTCAACAGAAATTTTATGTTCAATTCAGTAATCAATGGTTAAAAGGGGAAAAAAAGTGAATAAATGAGTGAAGAAATCAATCAATGAATAAGAGAGAGAAACTCCAAGCAGTTCTTGGAAAATCATATACAATGGCCACCGCCTTCTTGAATCCCATTTACCCTCTCACAAAGCCATTCTCTAGGAGTCCCAGTTTTCACGATACATTTTAGTCCTTTTCTCATGGCTCCAGCCATAATTCCCATTGTTTCTTTCTCTTTTGCTCATCGAATATGATGGATAATGGTAGAGAAGTGATGGCCTGAATGACACATCTCCATTCATACCCTTCCTTCAGAAGGAGCTCCAGGAAACTTGTTCTAACATAGCTGCAAACAGACCACTCTAATCCTCCCTCTTTTTTCTTCCCTTGCTGGTTGTGAGGTCTGATCTACAAGTGACTGCTAAAATAGATTTCCCCATAAACAGAGTTGAACATCATAACTTTTAGCTATGCTGGGTTGGCTGATGAGAAAAGGAGCCCTAAAATTAATATTACATAGAATATTATGTCATCCAGGATGCTGTTTACAAAAACTGTTTCCTCACTTTGACTGCCTGGGTAAGGATCAATTTAACATAAGTTGGCCATTTGGGAAGTAAAACATCACTCTGTGTAGGTTGGGTGGCAGAGAGAGCCAAGAAGATTCCTTACTGCTAAGGAGCTTAGCACATCTAGCAGCATCTAGGAAGCAGTATTCTCCACTATTTTCATATAAGTGGTCCAATATAAAAAAAGAGTTCAAGACATTTCACAATGATTCAGGTAATGGTCTTGTGCACATGGCTACAAGTACTTCAAGTTTCAAGAAATTCCACATTTCTTAAAAGAGACAAATAATGGGGTGCCTGGTGGCTCAGTTGGTTAAGCGTCCAACTTTGGCTCAGCTCATGACCTCACAGTTTGTGGGTTCGAGCCCCGTGGCGGGCTCTGTGCTGACAGCTCGGAGCCTGGAGCTGCTTCGAATTCTGTGTCTCCCTCTCTCTCTGCCCCTCCCCCGTTCATGCCCTGTCTCTCTCTCTCTCTCTCTCTCTCTCTCTCAAAAATAAATAAACATTAAAAAAAAGAGAGAGACAAATAAATATTCTATCTCTTTAGCCCACTTTAAGTCTTATATTTTATTTATACCAAAAGAGTATGTTACTCTAATGGAACCAGTGTTTACTACCAATATAAGCAAAGAATCCACTTAGAATTAAACCACCTCTTTTTAAAAAGTCTGAAGTTTACATATTTTGTGGGTGTTTACAGGCACATATATGTACACAGATTCAAAGCTTATTTTCATTTAAAAAGCATGAATTAGATTTAGGGAATTAATTAGTTTTGAAATGGCCTATAACTGGCATTTATTTATGACATTTCAAATTCTGGTCAGGAGGTATCAGAAACCTGATGTGGTAAAGGAAGGAGAAGATGAATCATAGAAGCCCAAGCAAAAAGAGTCATATGATAATCCTGCATTTTTTTTTTCCTGAAGAAAGGAAATATCTATCAGTTCATCAGTTAGGTAACTTTTGTCTCCTATCGCTGAATTCAAAGAATTTATCACATTGATCTTTGTGTTAGGAAACACTGAGTAATATATTCAGCAATTCTATAGAGGATACAGAATATAACTTGATGTTTAATTTTTATACCATCCCCAAAATAACAGAATAGTATAGTATTGAAACGTTAGCTGAATCAACAGCCATCGTTCAGCTGTCTTTCACAAAAGTCATTTGCCTCAGTTGTACATATTTTGTATTGATGTAAATACATATTCACTCTGGAAAAATTAGAAAGCAGCTCTACCTTTACCATGCACTAGCCCAAAGTCAAATCCAGATGGGATTATCTGACAGACCTGTAGGGTATGGATACTTACATCATTACTGAACTTGATGACAACATTTCTCATTTATTCAGTAAATATGAATTTGTCAGTCCCTTATATGTCAGGAAACAAAAGATAATCCTGCCTCAAGGACTTCATAGTCTGGTATTTCTCACAATTACTTCTTTGCTGTTCAAGCTTAAGGCATTACACACTTTCAGGTTATCTCAGTAAGGAATATTCTGTGAATAAAGTTATAAGATGTTTTACTTTACTTAAGTAATGTGTGATTCAGTACAGCAAAATGCACTCCAATTCCCTTCTATGGCCTTGGACTCCAATATGACTCCACAGTTTAGGACATTTGGGTGAGGACCCAGGGACCAAGCCGAGAAACACCTTCCAAAATTCACAAGGGGCCCTGTCTGCACTTACAAATGAAAACTATTACCTGCTGGTTCAACAGAAGTCTGTGCCCAATTGGTATCTTTTATTTCAATAAAATTCCAGCTTAGAGTTTTATAAGGAAATATGAATGCTCAAACTATGAAACACCACAAATTACAGTTTTAAACTGGTACTTAATATATTCACCGAAAGGCAATGTATGACTTTCCTGGTAGTTTTTCCACAGTGTGAAAAGAACCTTAACAGTTATACTCCAGTGTGATATTTTGTGTGGAGAACAGACCAGTTATTCACCGTGACAAATGGTGATATGTAGAACTGGTTATTAACCACCTCCAACCTTCTGTCTAATGACACCCATCATTATCACCATTATACTTTAGTTTGGCTATACAGCATATAAGAAATGGGTGTCAAAATGGACAATGACAATATCTTAGCAGAGATATGCCTAAAATGTAATTTTCATATGTACTTATAACGGTAAAGTCTAATCACCTTAAGCAAAAAATAATAATAATAAATACATAATACATACATACATAATAAACACATAAATATATGTGTGTGTGTATATATACACACTTATATGTATATATATACATATATATGTACATATATACATATATGTACATATATATGCACGTATATACACACATATACATGTACATATATATACATATATGTGCATATATATATACACACATACACACACATATATACATATATATGTAGCTGGATTTGTACTCTGCTGTTTATTTTCTTAAAATTGAAAACATTTCTTAAATTTTCAATTTCTTAAATTGAAAAAAAAGGTAGGGGAGGACCATGGGGTTTCAGAGCAAGGCTACCACCAAAACAGATATTTAAATAGCGGGAGAAGATGAAAGAAATAAGGAAACCAGTCCAGGCAAGAAAGCTCTTTAACTTTGCAAATGTGATGTGTGCTTCTGTGTGGACACAGAGCTAATCATTTCCACTAAGATGCTGTTGAAAAAAGAAGAACATCAGGAGTCAGCCTTGTGCATTTCTCTTTAAACCAAGGCCTGGATGGAGTGATGCTGTGCAATGTAACACACAAGCACCTCGGAGCCCAGGACTCATCAAGGTCTGGCAAATAAATCAGTTAAAGGCTACCCCAGAGACCACGGCCAAGGCACCATAGATAACCCCTCACCCACCCCAGTCTCCCAGGCAGGGGCTGGCTTCTGCATGGTGTTCAGCAGGAGCCGCTTGCTCAGCTCCATCACTGCCAGGGGCTAACCTAAGGTACACACTAGGAGCACATTCTTCCACTGGGGTAGGTGAAATGGACATTTCTGTGTGACAGTTTTGTACAGTCGTGATCCAAGGTATATTTTCGGCCTAAATTTCCACTCGGAAAAATGTTACATTTTCATGGCACTCAAAACAAAGATTAAAATTTAACTTTATTATGATTTGTCACATAGGACGCAAACAGAAGCATAACCTTCTAAAAAAAAAAAGGAGGAGGTATAAATGTTATTGAGATGCAATTATATACAATCTAAAAATTAATTGCCCATCATCAAACTCTTGGCATGCACCTTCTGAGTCAGCTAACCACTCCTCCACCCCCATCTCATTGTTCTTTAACTGTTGAAGTTCTCCGACAGGTACAGACTAATTCAAAATAAACCGTATCTTCTAAACATGGACAGTGCAAATGAAGATCTGTTTTTCTTCTCAAATGGAATTTTCCCACATTTTATTTTATTGTACTCCCACTCATATCTTATATATATGAGGTTTCTACAGAGCGTTAACTTTCCCCATAGCTCTCAAAGAAAGCTATTAGTAAACAGACAATACAGATATATAGGCAACTATGGCTTTTATTTTCCCTAACAAATCACAAGACGCTCCTAAATTTTTCCCAAGAGAATACAGGGAAAGGAAGATAAAGCCATCCACACCTATTCCCTTTTTCAAACAGCATAAGACCCAGATCTGATCTCAATTCTCAAGAAGCCAAATAAAAACCAGCAAGGGCCCATTCTGCGGGGATAGCCTGCGTCCCCATTACAGCATCGATGTGCCGTGGCTTTCATGTCCCAGTGGCCTACGTGTTTGGGTTGCTCTGAATGATACGAAATATTAAAAATTTAATTACTAATTAATCTCCCCTGCAGCTGTTCGTGGCTTCTGCAAGCTAGAACAGGGAGCGCAAGAGAATAGAAGATCCACGGCACCACGAGACTCCACCCTGATTACACTGACTCCAAGCCCTCGGGCCACATGAATTCCTAATAAAAAGCCTTCCATACAACACACACTCACTGAGAAATACTTTCTCAGGTTGTCTCATAGATTAGTGTTCTATGAAAAGAACTTAGTGTGGGAGCCCAGGTAGTGTAATTAGAGATGTGTCCATGTGATGAAACAGCATTTATGTACTCAGTTTCCAAATAGACTAAGAAGTTCTAGCAATTGTTAAATGCCTTAAATTAGGAAGATAAATACATCATTTATAGGGCAAACAACATTCAGAAAGGATAAGCTCCAAATCTTCAAAGCCCTACAGCTTTAAAGCAAGCTCCACAAGCTAACAATTCCAAAACAAAACAGGAAGAATTGAGTGAAAGGTTGCTTTGAGACATCTAATTCCTTGTAGCTCTAGAACAATACTGTATTTCTGCAAACGGGAAGTAATTGTAGTTACCATGCCCATTTTATTTTATTTTTTTAATATAAAAATTTATTGTCAAATTGGTTTCCATACAACACCCAGTGCTCATCCCAACAGGTGCCCTCCTCAATGCCCATCACTCCCTTTCCCCTCTCTCCCACCCCCCTTCAACCCTCAGTTGATTCTCAGTTTTTTGTTTTCAATATATGAAGTTTATTGTCAAATTGGTTTCCATACAACACCCAGTGCTCATCCCAAAAGGTGCCTTCCTCAATACCCATCACCCACCCTCCCCTCCCTCCCACAACCCCATCAGCCCTCAGTTTGTTCTCAGTTTTTAAGAGTCTCTTATGCTTTGGCTCTCTCCCACTCTAACCTCTTTTTTTTTCCCCTCCCCCTCCCCCATGGGTTTCTGTTAAGTTTCTCAGGATCCACCTAAGAGTGAAAACATATGGTATCTGTCTTTCTCTGTATGGCTTATTTCACTTAGCATCACACTCTCCAGTTCCATCCACGTTGCTACAAAAGGTCATATTTCATTCTTTCTCATTGCCACGTAGTACTCCATTGTGTATATAAACCACAACTTCTTTATCCATTCATGAGTTGATGGACATTTAGGCTCTTTCTATCATTTGACTATTGTTGAAAGTGCTACTGTAAACATTGGGGTACAAGTGCCCCTATGCATCCGCATTCCTATATCCCTTGGGTAAATTCCTAGGCGTGCTATTGCTGGGTCATAGGTCTATTTTTAATTTTCTGAGGAACCTCCACACTGTTTTCCAGAGTGGCTGCACCAGTTTGCATTCCCACCAACAGTGCAAGAGGGTTCCCGTTTCTCCACATCCTCTCCAGCATCTATAGTCTCCTGATGTGTTCATTTTAGCCACTCTGACTGGTGTGAGGTGGTATCTGACTGTGGTTTTGACTTGTATTTCCCTGATGAGGAGCGACATTGAGCATCTTTTCATGTGCCTGCTGGCCATCTGAATGTCTTCTTTAGAGAAGTGTCTAGTAAGAAATTGCTGAGGCTGAGGTCAGAGAGGTTTTTCATGCACAATCCCAGACTTCAGCCTCTACTACAAAGCTGTAATCATCAAGACAGCATGGTATTGGCACAAAAACAGACACACAGACCAACAGAATAGAACACAGACTCCAGAATTGGACCCACAAAAGTATGGCCAACTAATCTTTGACAAAGCAGGAAAGAATATCCAATGGAAAAAAAGACAGTCTCTTTAACAAATGGTGCTGGGAGAAGTGGACAGCAACATGCAGAAGAATGAAACTAGACCACTTTCTTACACCATTCACAAAAATAAACCCAAAATGGATGAAGAATCTGAATGTGAGACAGGAAGCCATCAAAACCCTAGAGGAGAAAGCAGGGAAAAACCTCTCTGGCCTCAGCCACAGCAATTTCTTACTTGACACGTCTCCAAAGGCAAGGGAATTAAAAGCAAAAATGAACTATTGGGACCTCATAAAAATAAAAAAGCTTCTGCACTGCAAAGGAAACAATCAACAAAACTAAAAGGCAACGGACAGAACAGGAAAAGATATTTGCAAATGACATTTCGAACAAAGGGCTAGTACCATGTCCATTGTAGAAATAAAAGGAAGGTCAGCCTGGTGAGGTGACAGTTCACACAAGTGAAGTTCTTTCTAGAGAGATGGTCACATGGAATTGAGAAGACGGTAGTCTTCTTACTGGCAAATTTGGAGTCTAAGCTACCAAACTATCCCCAACCCTATCCTTATCTCCAAAATTTCTCCAAAAATTTTCATACTGGCATGAATGAGGATAATGAAATCCCTTTATCAATTTTGTCCATTATCAATTCAAAAGCAACTTGATTCAAACGTCACCATGAAATATTAATATAAACTACGTGAAAGATCTTCCAGGTCACCTAGACACCAGCTCCAACACTACCACACTCCTTATAGGAAGAAGAGGCAGCTTTGTTCTAGGAATTAGAAGACCAGCATTCCAGCTCTGCCTTCGCTGGGAGAACGGAAAAGTAAGTCCATGATTTATCCTCTGCCTTTTAAGAAATTGGCAGAATTGCAACGGATCCCTCGTGTAGCTGCACTTCTACCAAGAAATGATGTTCAATGGGTGGGGTCTAGTTACATACTATCTCACAGGTGCTAAATGGTAATACGTTTTCTGTTTACTTTGGAGGTATGTTCTTTATCTACTCCTTTGTTATGTTTCCAAGACACATTTTTTAGGAGAAGTATCACAAAAGAGAGACACTGTGGAATAAACTAATTGAGATGCTAAAAAGAACCAAACTGTCCCCTGGTTGTTGTTATCATCCACAGAGAACCATTCTGACATGGTTCAGGAAAAAGACAATCATTCATCTTGCCTCTAACTGAGCCTCACTGAGCAATGTTCTTTCCCTGTCTGGGGAAAAACTTGCCTTCTGCAAAGCAAGTGTTTGGCTACATGACCTCGAAAGCTCACTTAAGCTCTGATACTCTATGATCATATTGGGTCTGTGATTTACACATTAACTACCTCTGACCTTCTCACACCTGTTCGTCCAAAACTAACACACACATATAGAAATGATCAGAAATTTTAGTTTCAAACACGGAGGTAGTATAATTGCATACCTCTGTGAAGTGTCACAGATGTATATACTTTTACATTATGAAATTTGTTTTTAAAATTACCCCCAATTCCAATGCAGCAAGAAGCTGTAGGAGTTGCTACCCATAACACCCCTCCACCCTCCCCACCCCCCCACCCCTGCCGATTCCTCCTCTTACTATGAGTCCTTGGGCATCAAGAGGGCTACCTAGGTATTAAGTACATGTGATTCCTTCATCCACCATTGCCCTTTGCATTCCACATACCCTATACGTCACAATGTCCCTAACTCATTCTTCAAGCAAGGCATTTGCTTTCAACATTCCCTGGCTTCCTCATTCCTGTTTTTCTGGTACCTTGAATCC